>NW_024425008.1:14468102-15003029 GCF_017311325.1 Ursus maritimus
CAGGTTACCAGCATTGACTATTCTCCCCCACCCACTCTGGAAGTTCCTACTGCTCCTCAGATCACGAGGTTCAACATTTGTCTCTGATGTATTTATTCTAATTCTTCCTTGTCTCCTCCGTTTAGTCCACTGGGGTCAGGAGGCCAGGCTTTTTAAATTTCTTGCATAACAAGAGCTTTGTTTATATCCTGTGTCCTCGCTTCCCTTGGCTTCTCAAAAGACTCCAAGTTTAAGTCACCCAGTCTGGTTCTTTATATGAAATGCAAGCCGAAGGAATTTTAAAAATTCTTTTCTTTCTCCATAATGTCTAGCTTTTGAGAATCTGCTCACCAGTGACTCACAAATAATATTGACTTCCTTTTTCTAGCTATAATTCGCTCTTTTCCTGAAGCATGAAAACATATCTCTTCAGTGCGTGGGCCCCTCAGGGCAGCGGTATTTACTAGATTTGAAAACATATCAGGAAAGGTCTCAACAAAAATTGAATCATTTTACCTTTCTCTTGCAGAACCTTGTCGAAGCCTGTAAAAAAGAAGCTCAAAAACTCCAATGTCTTGATTTTTAAATTTAATTTAATTTAATTTAATTTTTTCACAATTCCCTGACGTGAGAGCCTTGGTAGGCATTTTCTGTGTCCCAGGTTGTAGCAAGAAACAGTTTAAATGGTTCTTTTGCTACCATTTACTAACAAGGGCTGCTAACTTCACTGGCTAGATGTGTCCTCACTGCCCTCTCCATCAAACCTCCTCAGCCCTGCTTCTTCAATAGTCTGACATCATCCTCACTTTCCTGTTCCAAAACTTTGGGCTTTTAAAAAGGAAAAAAACCTGACTCAGATAGATTTGAAGAACAAGGAGTCTTATTTGGTTCATGTAGCTGCCATGCGCGGAGACTCATCACATCATAGGACCCAGCTCCAGGGCTCTGCGATTCCCTGAATTCTTCTTTCTTCCACGTGATGGGTATTTCATAACCACAAGATGGCCGCCGAGATTCCAGCACCTCATTCGCCGAGCACGTCACCCAGAGCAACAGCAAGAGCCTTTGTCCCAGCATTACAAGCCGGTTAGGTCACGTGCTCACCACTCAACCCATCATTGGTCCAGGGCACTGGGGGGCTTTGATCGGCTTACCTCAGGTTCATGCTCCACTCGGGAAGCCAAGAACTACCCGGATTTTGCAGGGAATGTCAGTGCACAGGCATCTGGGTCATTAGCCGGCTTCTACTCAGTCTTCTCAATGAGCTCTGTGCCCCAGGATAGTCAGGGAGGCTGCAAAGAACCAGTGAGGTGCAAGGGACCATGACGACTTTGATAACGTCCCTGGTGATTGCCAGCCTCCTCTATTTTCTTAGCATCATGTAAACCTCCCTGATTCTGGTATAAACCTGAAAGAGGAAGACAGCCCAGGAATGACTGGGATGGAATTTTCTATAGCTTGGTGGTATCTGGGAATGGGAGTTACAATTTATCTGGCTTAAAGAAAAGGCAGCAGTATTTTTTTGTAGCACTGAATCATTGAACAGACTCATGCCATTGTAGAGTCTGCAGTAAGATCAAGTTAATTTTTTAACATCTTACTAAAGATTTAGGGAATGAACATCCTAAAATTTCTTATGAGTAAGGAATGATGGATGGAAATCAACATGACACTTCCTGTTTTTATCAATTTAAGATGAGTCAAATGTCATTGGTAATATCTGCTTCTGTTTTGTTTTTTTTTAAGATTGTATTTATTTATTTGTGACAGAGAGAGAGCACAAGCAGGGAGGAGGGTCAGAGGGAGAGGGAGAAGCAGACTCCCTGCTGAGCAGGGAGCCCGATGTGGAACTGGATCCTAGGACCCTGGGATCATGACTTGAGCCGAAGGCAGACACTTAACCAACTAAGCCACCCAGGTGCCCCTCAAATGTTAATTAAGGCTTTCTTAAAAGGAAACTCTTTCTCCTTAAAACTTACTTTCCCCTATAATCTTTGAAAATTTACAACCAGCATACAAATTGTTCCAAGGATTTCAGATACTCAACTCCAGGGTTAGGACAAAGGCTGAAATTGTACTATTCTTGTTTCACTCCATTAATTGACTTATTATTTAATCACTCAACAAACAATCCTGATCACCAGTGAGAACACCCTTAATAGTAGTCCTTTTAGGGGTCAGAACAAGATCTGTAAAGCAAGAAGGAGAATCTCTGCCTATGCCAGACCCCGCTTTGCCGTGGCAATCCTGTAATCCAGGGAAGACTGGCCAAGTGCTACAATGCAGTGGGTCCTCCTTTCCTGTAGTCCCTTTGAACACAGAGGTCACACTTTCCCTTCTGGGTGAACTGCCAGAGAGGCACTGAAAGCATTGCCCTGATGATTCACAACAGCATTCCTTAACATCAGCAAGTGTCAATTCCACGAAAGGGTGAATGGCATGAGAGAGGATATTGTTTAGTTATCTCTATTTTTAAAAACACTAAGAGAACCTGGTAGATCTGGCACTCATGCGCTGGCTTCCAAAGGCTCATGGTACCCCTCTTGGGCATTTCTACAGAGGCACTTTTTAGTCCATTATTTTAATCCTTTGATGTGATATAATTAACTGTGAAATGAAATCGGGGTTTCCAAGTTAATCCATTTGTAAGTAAGCGTCAATAGTCTTGGAGCCAAGACCAGAGATTTTACAACAATTTCGGAAAGATTTCTTTTAGAAGGATGTTTATGAGTTAATTACACATCCGAGAAGGATCGATGAAGTGCTGAGAGCTCACGTGAATATTTTTCATAGCACTGGCAAGTCAAATAATTGTAGCAAGATTTCTTTTTCTTTTTCTTTTTCTGTTTTTTTTTAAAGATTTTATTTATTTACTTGACAGAGATAGAGACAGCCAGCAAGAGAGGGAACACAAGCAGGGGGAGTGGGAGAGGAAGAAGCAGGCTCATAGCGGAGGAGCCTGATGTGGGGCTCGATCCCATAACGCCGGGATCACGCCCTGAGCCGAAGGCAGACGCTTAACCGCTGTGCCACCCAGGCGCCTCTGTAGCAAGATTTCTTGATTGTACTTGGTTCAAAATTAATTGAGCACACATTTCCCAGATAACAAAATTTATATTTTTATTCTCAAGCTTATACTGAACAATATGGAAACTTCCCAAGGTCGTTTCTTTATTGGCTTGCTTTTTGAACACATAATGGCAACATCATTTGAGAAATCATAACCTATTTCCTAAATGTGTAAAAATTCACTGTTGTTTCATAAAGGACTTAAGAAAATTACAGGCAGAAGAAACAGATTACAGGCAATTATGTATTTAATGATATGCAAATGCTGTTAAATTATGACTGCATTGTTGTTCTTTGGGAAGGAACAGATTCAAACAGTTCAAAATAACAGATACAGTTTTACAGTGCTGAGATTTAATAATAATAAATTTGAAATTGAAAATCATACATATATTGAATTACATCTTGAATTTCATAGATAATTTGATCATAGTAGACAAAATTGCAAACTTCTGATAGCTCAAATATTTTATGTTTCTACCTACGTGAAAGGTGGTGACTATTCTCTTACATGGCAAAGATAACCAAACAAGGACAGGTTATCCATGTTGTATCCACATCCGGCAGAAATTACAGTTATGTTCTCTTACATGTGGATTGACCAATGTTGAGCAAAGCTGAAAAAAAATGATACATGGAGTTTAAACCCAGTGAAATTACCTGGTGATTACTGAGCTTTCCAGAAAGCAGAGAAACAAATGATACAAACTGAATTTCACCATTCCCCCCCCCCCTTCATTTCCAATTTATAGGGGATATTTCTTGTTTCTTGGATAGAACATCCCATCGCACTACTCCGTTCTTTGGGAGTGGCAGTCAGCGGGAGAACTACAAGGTTCTAAATAGAACATGATCGACATCTAGTGGCCACAGGCAAGGCTTCTGTGTGATTTTTCTTGGCCAGTGACAAATGACGTAGCAAAAAAAGGATTTTTGGAGAAGGAATCTAAACTCCCACATGGCTTTGTTTTCCCTCACCCCAGTTCGACCCAATTTGCCATTGTCTGCTTATTCCTGCAAACAAGGGGGCATTCAGCTAAGGCAACTAAATAACATGGACTTAATCACCTTGTGCTCCATCTTTAAGCTGTACGAAATGCCAAAGAAAAAAAGAAACGAATGGTCATTTGTTTTTAAGTTGAATCCAATCAGGTGTTTACATTATGAACAAAGAACACAGGACATTCCTGCTTTCTTTTAAATTAACCTCCTATTATTTTCCCCCATGGGTGTCTGCCCAGAAGATGTAAATACAACAACCCAGTCGGAACTGGATTTTTCCAGAACACTATTTTCCAGACTAGTCCTTGGTAGCCACTTCTGGCTGAGGGAAAGAGAAGGGAGTAGGGACAGGCAGGGAGGATCTCAACAGTGCCCCCCCCCCCACTGCTAATTTAGTAAACAACAAAATGAAAACACCCACAGTAGGCATTGTTTCAGAAATTAAGGAGGTCATATGTGTTCTCCTAGTTGGTATTAGGCATCTTGCACGATAGTACAACATGTGCTAAAAGATCCCAGGAGTTTTGTTGGTTTGCATTTGTGACATGGGGCAGGTTGTTTGTGTTGGGGAATATGCGTTGTTTGTGTGTGGGTGTGTCTGTTGGAGGAACAGCCTACCCATTCCTGGCAGGTCACCCGATGGACCTAGACAAAGAAGTCTGTTGTCACAAAGGACTTCTTGGGTCAGGGTGTTACAGTAGCTGCTGTGTTTCCATAGCAACCTGTGGATGGGCTTAGGAAAGGACAGAGGCCCCATGCATAAATGACAGAATGATGACAGTGGCGGCTGGACTAAAGGAAGCCCAGGGCGAGATGAAAGTGTTGGAAAAAGACATGCTTATGCGCCATGCACCATAGATTCTATTTGAAAATTGGTACTGCCTAACTCAAAATAAGTAAATCAAGTTCACAAGGTCAACGGAGGCCACTGGTAAATAATTGTTGACTTGATCCTAACATTAAAGAATGGAAACATAATGTCTTGGGGAGAATGTATGGCTTAAATTGCAAAGAGAAAATGGAATCAATGAGGTTGGGGAAGCAGATTTGCTCGGGTTGCCCCTACGGAGATGATGCTATTTCATTTGATCTAAACAAGCTGGTGACGTTTGATGTGTTTGCACTTCTCCTTCATCCACAAAGCTCCTTCAGACGAGGTAGGAAAAATGGAGGTTTTAAAAACCTGTGCTCAGTTTCCTCACCGGCTTCTCTAAGAGGTCTAACTGAGTTCATTAGATTAAAAAATAGGGGCGCCTGGTTGGTGCAATCAGTTAAGCATCTGACTCTTGATTTCCGCCCAGGCCGTGATCTCAGGGTCATGAGATGGATCCCCACATCAGGCTCCCCGTTCAGTGGGGCCTCTGCTTGAGATTCTCTCTCCTCCCTCTGCCCCAACACCCCCCCGCACATGTGTTCTTTCTCTCTCTCTCTCTCTCTCAAATAAATAAATAAATAAATCTGAATAAGGAAATAAAAAGTAGGAAATTTAAACCAATTAAAAATGGGTGTCCACCCCTCTATTCATGGTGATGTCCATAGCGTGTATCTCCTCAGCATTGTGAACTCCCAGGAACAGGCACTACTGAGAACGTGCCACGGAGCCAGGAACAACGTTGTTACCTTAACGGATGTGGTTACCGTTAAGTTACCTTAACGGATGTGGTTAGCCCCCTGGAAGAAGGAACTAGAGCAGGGGTGTGCTGGAGACAGCTCCTGTCAGCTCCCATTACCGCATTCCTACCCCAGAGTCCTGGGCACTTTTCTCTCTCTTGGGTAGCTGTCCACTAATCCTGATAAAGAGAATAACTTAATAATGAACATCGAGAAATCTCATCACCTTCTACAAAGTGGTTTTCACACCCGCTTGTTAAAAGCAAGTGTTACTCTTGCCCCTGCAGTGTATCGAACCTGAGCCTTAGGGAGAACACAAAAATTCTTTAAGGTCAAACAGTGGGTGGTCGGTGGTGTTCCAGGCTGGGTCTTCTGCCAACAAAGTCCCAGGTGATGATAGCTATAGGGTCTTTCTCCTTTAAGACATTCTTACAGTTTCATGGAGGACTGTAATTAGGAACTGAAAAAGCTTTCCAAAACTGAAGGATTAACTTTCTAGTGTCAGGACTGTAGAAAATTTTAGACCACATCTAGAGTGCTTTGCCCTAAAATCATGGGAGCATCTTGCTACCGTGGGTTCTCCGAGACCGGCCCTACTCAGACAGCATGGATAGGCTGCTCAAAGATTTGGGTGGCCTGGTTCATTTTTAACTTATCCTACACCATTCTAAATCCATGATTCTGTTGTCAGTCATTCGGTAGGACGTTCTTATTAAGGGTGCCATGAATCTGTATTTGCCGCATCTCTTTATATAACAACTGAGGTTGGTTATACGTAACCAGCTCTTGGTAACAGATGAGCTTAGTTACTGTCCATATGATTTGTTACATTTCCAGAGGCATTCATTAATAAAATAACTCTTCTTTTCCCCCTTATCCTCATCTAAGTCCAATGACTCTTCATGCATATAACCCTTTTGCATCCCTAAAGAAAGAAATGGTAGCAATGTTAAAAACAAATAAACAAACAAATAAACATAAAGGAGGAAAAGCAACTCTGGAAGGAAGTCAGGATTTGGGGTTCACGCCTGACCCTGCTTCCAACTCACTGTGTGATCTTGCACAAGACAATCTGCATCTGAGTTTTCAGATAGGGGCAAAATTGATTTTGGATCTCTTAGTTTTACAAGCATTCAACTTATAGGTGGCCAATAATTTATCAATAATTAATCAAACAGCCTAAACTATTATAATTACTCTTCATTTTAATGGTATATCTTTAGCTTTTAAGTGTATGTAAATGTATCTCAGTGTGACCAGACAGAATCTATTAATTCTCCAAAAACTTTATGATCACAAAAATACAAAGAACAGAGAATACTCAAGTGACCTCAAAGCAAGGTGGTTTTCTTTTGTATACCTAAACCATCACAGAAAACCTTAATAGAAAATATAGTCAGTTTGAGTACTCACTGATTTTATTATGGAAAGAGACAGTCTTTCTTGTTCCCAGGATGTTTGTTTTCTAATGTGATGGCACTAAATGGTACCAAGACGTTTGCTATCAGATCATTTTGCAAGGAGGGGGGAGTAGAAGGAACAGATAGGAAACAGAAAAGAGAAAGGAGAGAAGGAGTAATGTATGATAAAAAAAAATCCTTAAAAATCTGAAAAAATATTTTGGCTCATAAAGATGTTTACTTAATGAGTGCCTACTGAAAATTAGGCAGAGTAATTTCCACAATGAAAAAATATAAACATAAAAGAATATATTATATCAAGATTGTCTAAATAGTCTAATTCCAAATAGAAGTCCCTGACTGTAAGATTTAATGGCCTAAGTGCCTATGTTGTTTATAATATGTCTTTTTGTCTAGACACTAAACTTCTGGTAATTTCAGCTATGTTGTACTCAACTGTAATTTTTTTAAAAATTATGATTTCAAAGAAAATAAAGAAGGTCTGTGAGCAGCCGAGAAAGCATTCATGTAGCCCATAGCTTTATATCTTAGAAGAGGCCTTCAGACTATTTACTTTCTCTTTATAAAAAGTCTTACCAGTTTCCAAACTGAGGTACGCTTAATAAGGCTTCATAAGACCATTTCTTCTGTAACCTCTTAACACAAAGTCTAGTACACAGAGGGGGCCCGATAAATATTTGTTACCTAATGAAATTAGAAGCAGTATTTAGTAGTTGGGGTTGTTGGAGACAGATGCATACAGTGGGGAAAACTGATTGTTGATGGCCTGAAATCCACAGAAAGAGTGACAAAAATCATGAAAAGCAGACACAAAGCTCACTGATTTAAGGACACAGAGTTCCATGTATCTACTAACCTCTGAAAGGCTATAGCACAGATTAAACACAGCTAGAAAACAACAATTGTCGTTGATAATAATGGTCCTGAGTCATCAGGAGAATATCACATTTTATTAAATATTCAATTTAATGACAGCCAGGGAACCATACCGTACACTTCTAAAAGATTTCCATTGAAGAGGATTAAAATATTCAATTGGAACACTTTGTCCCCACCCATGCTTGACTTCCTCTTCAAAATATAATCTTGATGATACGATACCGTGTACCTTAAAAAAAGTCTTTGCTTCTATTCCAGGATTTCCAATTCCACAGTGTCTCTGGTAGACATAGAAAGTATGCTTTTCCTTTGTCCTTTTGAGTTATTAAGCTTCCCCATACAGAATTTTAATATATTCCACATATCAGATCTTCCCGTCTCAGTTACAAAACAGTACAGAATTGGATCTGCGACACAGTTTAAGCTGGTTAATGCCACCGTGATTCTATACATTTTATACGTCTGCCTCGCAGATCTGTGGTGGTTAAAGAGAGGTTCACTGAAGTTCACGTCATGCTCTAAGATGCTGCGAATCAGCAACATCACATGAAAGGGAGTAAAACACAAGACGAAAGTCAATGTGATACTAGCAAGGAGTTTTATGATTCTCTTCTTCTCACTGTTTTCCGTGGCTTGATTATGCTGCACAGCTTGGTAGACCTTCTGGTTGCAAATCATGATAATGACCAACGGTATTGCGTAGCCTGTACACGTCCTAAAGAAGTTGAAACGGATTTGCCACTTCTCCAGGGGGTACTTGTCGTAGCATAAAGTAAAATTCGACTTTTGCGGGTCACAATATTCTATGGTCGTTTCATCTTCCCACAGGATGACACCATTGAACATGGTTTCCAATACCCAGATGGATAGGCTGACCATGAAGGCAAATCTTCTCGTCCTTAGAAAAGAAAACTTCAAAGGGTGGACCACTGCTAAGTACCGATCGACGGCGATGCAGGTGAGGAAGGCCGTGCTGCTGTAAAAGTTCATGTACATGAAGAAAGCGCTCCCCTTGCACAAGGCAGGGGAGAAAGTCCAGTTGTCGTTATTCCAAGTGTAATCAATCCAGAGAGGGAGAGTTAATGTGTAGAGCAGATCGGAGAGTGATAAACTGAAGAGGTAAATTCCTAGCTCATTCTCCTTCTTTGCTTGCAGAAAAGACACACATAGAGATCCGATGTTGGCTGGGACACTGGCTATGACCACAAAGATGTAAACAACCGGAAACAAATAGTGATCCAGGTCGTGCTGTTCTGCAATACAGGTGCTGTTCATCTTCTCCTATGAAGGTGGCAACGACATTTGTTCTTAGAAGGTAAATAGCAAGGTAAGTCTTGCCTCCTTCCGGTTTGTTTTTAACATCTCATTCTTTTTTACTAAAACGTGTCCATTTTTCTTTGCTTGCAGAAGTTCTGATTCATTCATCGGTGCTTTTAAAGGGTGGATGTAGACCAATTTCCACAAAGATATCGATGGTCGGAAGTCAGGATCCGGCCTCCTGGCAGTGAGCCACAAAGGCCAGTGGATTTTAACGAGCAGAAGTCCACGTTCTTATTATCACAGAATGCTGGTGAAGAATCCCCAGGGACCACCTGGGTCATCCCTTAGCGTCCGCAGAGTGTTGTCCCCATTTTGTTTTTCTTCACAAAACGTAGGAAATTGGCGCACACATGAATATAGAAGGCTTTGTTTTCACAGAGATTGACATCTCTTTTTAAAATGCCTTTGTTTCTGTAGAGAAAGATGAACTAGAATAGTTTAGATGTTTAGCAGATGTATCATGCTTTTGAAACAATCTTCTTTTATTTCATTTCTTGAAGATATAAAAATGTATTAAATTACAACGAAGGTGTTCAAAAAGGCAAATTATTTAAGTGACTTCAGTGAATGAAATCAAGCTGAGAATTTTTCTCTATTTCAAATAAGAATCATCCACAAGGTGATAGATTAAATTCTATTCTATTATAGAGAATATGCTGAGAATTCCATTTCTCACTGGACATGATCCCAGAACTAAAGTTACAATGTCATTTTCGGAGCTAATAAAAATGGCAAATGTAATGATTTGTTTGTAATCAGTAAATGCTTTTGAGTTGTATGATAAACTGTATAGTTATATGACTTCAAATGTTTAATTTCATATGCAATCTAGGCAGGAGGCACTTTCAACATCAGCTTATTAGCCAAGAAAATATTGTCACAAGAAATATAATGGAGTGAACTATTTTAAAATACCGCGGCTTGCTGAAACTTCATAAATCATTAGCGCTGAATGTTTTGTTTTCCCTTTGCTTCCTTTGGGGGCACTTTATCTTTCCTGTACTTTGGTGAAAGAGAGGGCAGAATGTTCTCAATTCTGGGCAAAATCTTGTCATCAGTGTCTACCTTTGTATCTGATTGCTTGTTAGCTTAGTCTTTTTAAGGCCTGTTGTTATAGATTCACTTAGGAACAGAGACCCTATCCTTCTTTTCCTAGTGGAGTAAAGAAATACTTCTGTCTATATTCCCTTGCTAGTGAGGCCTATTAGCGCTTTGGATGACTTATGTGATGGGGAACTTCACAGAACACTCGGTAGAGTCACTCTGCAGGGAGGAAAGAAAGATTTGACTTCTTGTTGTGTGCCTGAGGTCACCAAAACCACTCCTTTCCAGGTCTGAGTGAGCCCTGAGCACAGCAGAGGCCTTGCTACCACAAGTCACAAGGGTTCCGCGAGCAGAAGAAACCATATTTAGAGCACCTGTTTATATGTCACTCTTAAAGTGCAGCACTAAAACTCCCCAAATCCTCTTGTTTTACCACACCTAGAAATATGAACAGAATGTGAAAACAAACCAACCTTTTCTATCAATAGGTGAAACTTCCAGAGTGGAAAAAAAAAAAAATGGTGATGGAAAAAAAGGAAGTGGGAGCTGAGGTCCGGAAGGTACCTGAGAAGACTCTGGACGTCCCGGAAGCAGAGTGCATGGCAAGAGTAACGAGAGCCTCTAAGGCCGAAAAGCTAGAGACCGAGCGGACGGAGCGCACCCAGCAGGCGGGAAGCGGTGCTCGCCATCCCACGCGTGTGGGGATCCTGGAGCGTCGGCCCTCACGCAAGAGGTGAACTAGAAAATAAACGTAAGAAAACAACTAACTGGACAGCCGCTTGCGGACAGCAGGGAAGGTTGCCAAGTTCCTTGTCTCCGCTGTGTTTCCGTGAGGAGCCATGTTGGAAAATCCCTGAGTATTCAAGGCTTCTGGCGGGCCCTCACGTGGGAATGGGGCCTGCGTCTACACTCGTAGTTTAGTCCTGTGAACGGCCCACCAGCCATGAATCAGTGCTGGATCTCCGTGCTCAACGTTGTCAGTCATCAAGGAAATACAAGCTAAAACCAAACCACAGGGAGATACAACTACGCACGCACCCGAATAAATGAAATGAGAAAGACAGAAATTACCAAGTTGTGGTGAGGATGTGGAGCACCTGGGACTCATGTACTGTGGGTTGGAAAATTGTTTTGACACTTAGAGTATATCATGTGGTTCAGCAATTCCACTTCGAGGTGTATGGTCAACAGAAACACATACGTGTGTTTACTGAAGGATGTGGGGCAGAACTGAGTATTCACAGTAGTGTTATTTGTCGTAGCCCTCAAGTGGCATGAGCGCTTGCAATAGAGCAGAGAAGTAAAGGGATAAGTAAATATTGACACAATCGAAATCTATACATCGATGAAAATAAACAAATGATTGCTGCCGACCGCAACACAGTTGAAGCTCAGAAGCATAATGCAGAGTGATAGAAAAAGGCAGGCACAAAAGAATATATACTATCTGATTTAAAAGTAGGTAAAGTTGGGGCGCCTGGGTGGCACAGCGGTTAAGCGTCTGCCTTCGGCTCAGGGCGTGATCCCGGCGTTCCGGGATCGAGCCCCACGTCAGGCTCCTCCTCTATGAGCCTGCTTCTTCCTCTCCCACTCCCCCTACTTGTGTTCCCTCTCTCACTGGCTGTCTCTATCTCTGTCAAATAAATAAATAAAAATCTTTAAAAAAATAAAAAATAAAAGTAGGTAAAGTTAATCTACACTGTCAGAAATCAGAACAGTGATCCATTTATTAAAGGCTTTCTATGTGCTAGGCACCATTTAAAATGGCATATTTTGTTATAATTTATGTGTTACTACAATTCCATGCTATTTATTATAACCTTATATTACAAATAAAGCATTAAGCCACATAGTAAGCCATTAGCCAGAAATACCTATGTAATCATTGGTAGAACTTGGCCGCAATCCTAGGTTGGAATGCCAGATAAAGCCTCTTGACTCTTAATTATTTTGCTTTCTGCTTTTTACATAAAAATGCCTTATAAAGCTGAGGTATTTTTGAAGCAATGCAGGCCAGCTTTGTTGAGAAAGAAGAGAATTATTTTCTATTTTCTACTGAAATAGTAGCACCAATAGATTAGTACAAGTCTTCTAGCCATAATAACAGATCTAATTAAAGAAAATAATTTGTGAATGATCATTTCTGTAAAGTGGACAAAAGTGATCACATGTTTTCTGGAAAGCATCACTTCCATATTGTCTGTTAGACTACACAGGCTTCAAATAAACTTGCAAAAATCATCATCTTGCATCATGTCCTCACACTTAGTAACAATGTGTTGTTATGTGCCCATGGATTTCTTTTCTACAATGGATAAAGTATCGGATTTACTTAGACAGGCTCTAATTTTCCCTGCACTTGATTTAAGAAATAGATGGCTAAAAGAAGCATATATCCTGCTACCACACTCAAAACAATCTCCCAGTTCTTAAGCGTCATGAGACTGAGCTTCAAAGAGTCTATTGTTGAGTTCAGAATCCGCTGTGAATTATTTCAAAGTTGGAATTAATTATCTTTCACCATTCATAATGTGGTAAGGAAGAAAATGTAGATAAGACCTATTGTGAGATTGCTATATACGTAGCATGATATGTCTGCATTGTTGCAAAAATCATGTGGAGTTGAAGCCCGCATCTGTCTTGTCAGTTCAGATGCAAGAACGAACCCTAGAGGGACGCCTGGGTGGCTTAGTCAGTGAAGCGTCTGCCTTGGGCTCAGGTCATGATCCCAGGGTCCTGGGATTGAGTCCCGCATTGGGTTCCCTGCTCAGTGAGGAGTTTGCTTCTTCTTCTCCCTGTATTCCTCCCCTGCTCGTTCTCTCTCTCTCTCTCAAATAAATAAATAAAATCTCTTAAAAAAAAGAATGAGCCCTAGAGGTTATACCACCTGCAGGCATGGCTGGACAGGCCAGGGAACCTGTAGGAATGCAATCCCATGAGCTTACAAGTAGTTAATCAGCACTACCTTAAAGGTATAATTACTAAATGTACCAAATGAAATCTCTAACAGAGGAATAAAGATATTTTCAGAATCTAAGTCCCCTGAGATGGAAAAGACCTTTGGGGGCCGGATGAAACTGGATCAGAGCACCTGTTAGCAGGACGTCATGGGCCTCCACTCAATGACGTCCACTTCCTCGGGAGACCCCTCCCCCAAATTTTGCCCTTCAAAGCCTTCACCTGCAAGCCATTGGGGAGCTCAGGACTCTAGAGTATTAGCTCCCCGTTCTCCTGGGTGGGACCTCACTAATAAACAGCCTACCTTTCTTCACTGCAAGAGCGACAGTTTTCATTGGCTTGCTGCACGTTAGGTGGACAAAGCCTTGTTTGCTTTGGTTATAGGGTATCACATGTAACATTTATTTTTTATTTTTTATTTTTTTTAAAGATTTTTTATTTATTTATTTGACAGAGATAGAGACAGCCAGTGAGAGAGGGAACACAAGCAGGGGGAGTGGGAGAGGAAGAAGCAGGCTCATAGCAGAGGAGCCTGATGTGGGGCTCGATCCCACAACGCCGGGATCACGCCCTGAGCCGAAGGCAGACGCTTAACCGCTGTGCCACCCAGGCGCCCCCACATGTAACATTTAAATGTCAGGGAAAAAAAAAGAAGTCAGGTAGTGGTTACCCTGGAGGAGGGGCCGGGTAATGACTGGAAGAGGGCACGAGGGGGACTTCTGAGAATTTGCCATGTTCTGGTTTTGCTGTGAGTGTTGAGTCCATGAACGTGTTCTTTGTAGGCATTCACCAAGCTGTACACGTGCGGGTTTCTGCATCGTGTTAGACTGCAATTAAAGAGTTAGAAAGTAGAATCAAAGGCTCTGTGGAATGAGTTACAGAGAATCGTGACAGCTCACCAGCATCTGTGTGGCCTGCCGATGGAGCATAGAGAGCTTCTTAAGAACTGATAGGATTTTACTTCTTTTCTCACATGTGAAAAGTAATCCATAGAAACCAAAGCGAGCAATAAATAATTTAAACAATATGAAAATGAATTCCCCAAGAATGAAAGTTTGCTATATGGAAAAGCAAATATCCTAGGCACCTGGAAGAAGTAGATACAAATCATCCCTTGAGGAAAGTTCTCTCAACCCAGGCTTCAAAGAATTCTCTCAGAAAGAACGGATGGTTGCCGGAAGGCCGGGGTCATGAGGGTGAGCAAGCCGGGCTAAGGCGAGGCGGAGATACAGACTTTCAGTTATGGAATAAGTCACAGGGATGAAAGGTACAGCAGAGGGGATCAAGTTAGTGTTACTGTAATCGTGTAATCGTGTTGTGTGGCGGTGACAGAGGGTAGCTCCACTTGCCGTGAGCATAGAATGAGGTAGAGAGTCATCGAATCACTATGTTGTCCACCTGAAACTAATGTAATATTGTGTGTCAACTATATTTCAACAGAAAATATAAATAAAAAAGAATCCTCACAGATAGAGTTCTAACAAATATGAGCGCATTACAACACACACACACACACACACACACACACTAACCACTACGTTTGAGATTCATCAAAAATGAGGAAGATGAGTAGCAGATCCACAAAAACTTTAGGAAAAAATTGATATACAACACAAAACAAGAATGTTTAATAAGAAATAAAGGAGGGGCGCCTGGTGGCTCAGTTTGGCCAAGCATCTGCCTTTGGCTCAGGTCATCATCCCAGGGTCCCGCGGTGGAGCCCTGCTCAGCGGGGATCCTGCTTCTCCCTCTGCCTCTGATCCGCCCCACCCCCCTCATACTCCCTCTCTCCCAAATAAATACATAAAATCTTTAAAAAAATAAGAAACAAAGGAAGGAATTGAAACGCAGGAGCAAGGACAAGAGACTACAAAAAAGAAATTGACATATTTTTAATAAGATTGAAAAAAGCTTTCCAAAAATAAAAAATGTAATCATTTAAATTTAAAAAACCAACACAGCGGCTAATCCACTGATGAGCTTTAGCTGAAGAGGAAATTAATATACTGCAAGATAGATCTAAGGAAATAATATGAAATTATCAGAGTGTTAAAGAGATGGGAAAAAACCCGAAAAGCCATGGAGGATAAAGCAAAAAGGTCAGCGTGTATTTTAATTGGAGTTCCATAAGGGACAGAAGAGAGAAAATAGGGAATGTTTGAAAAAATAATGACCGACAGCTGTCCAGGACTGATGAAGGACATGGAATCCTCATATTTATGAAACCCAGCAAATCCCAAATAGGATTAAAAACAAAGATGGAAATCTACGTCCACTTAGCCACACTGCAATGACACTGCTGATCCAAGACTAAGAAAAAAAGGGCCAGAGAGAAAAAATGGGGTACCTACAAAGAATGAACTTTAGAGTGACGAAGGACTTCACACAAGTAATAAGACAAACCAGGAGACGGTGGGTTGATACTCCCGAGTGGCCATGAACATTTATGTCAGCCTATAATTATATACCCAACAGAACTAAATGTCAAAACCAGAGCAAAATTAAGGACGAATTAAGATAAACTACCACTGAGAAAATTTACCCCCAAAATCCTCATTAAAGGGACCTCTAAGGGATAAAAGTGAAGAAGGAAAACGACACTAGAAAAAAGTCTGGAATGCACAAAGGGTTGAATAAGCTATGGAGGATGGAACTGTGCTCTGATGGCTGCACAGGGTCCCCTCTATCACTAGGCTCACGTGTCTGGGGAGAACACCTCAACCCTGAAAACATCCTTCCTTGGGACCAGGACTGAGAGGTCAGGGCAGGGATGGGGTGGGGGGGGACCGGCAATAGGTGCCCTTTCCTCCTCTATTCATCTTAATAAGTATGCAGCTTTTCTCTTCAGGAAGCAAAAAAGATGGATAAAAGGGAAACATGATTTTAGGAGGATTTATAAAGGTCTCAATGGAATGAATTTCTCTGTAAAAATGTTTCCTGCCTTGACTAAAACCACCACAAGATCAAATAGTTTGATGAAGCAGAGCATCTTCTCTGTTGGTGGTTATGAAGCAGTGGTTATGAGGCTGTCGTTCTGCGTGTGGCTCTGGAGACTTTCCCAAAGGCTCTTACAGCCCTTGAGGGTTTTGTGACCATGATGCTGCTTCTCTAAGCTTCCGTCTTCACAGGTCATATTAACACCCACTTTATAGAGTTATCGTGACAATAAAATGAGAACGCACATGATGTTCCTGGCACGTGGGAGGCATTCATTACGTATTAGATGATAGTACTGTTTTAATGACACACTGCTAGTCTGCAGGTGTCCTTATGCTGTCCCCTATATGTCCTGAGAGGAGGTCATCTTTGACCATCTACCCAGAGCACAGCAGAGATGCCAGAGGCACTCAGAATGTAATTTGTACAGCGACATTTCACATATGATACCAAGCTCTGCAGATAATACTTGCTGAATTAATTTGTGTGAATCTGAGATTTTTTTTTTTTGCTTGTGAGATTTTAATGGAATATATAGTTCTTATTATTCATATCTCTTTTCAGATAACATTTTCACTACTTTAATAAAATTTGGACAAATTGTTTTTAGAACCAGTGCCAAGAAATTTGGGTAAGTTTCTAATTTTGACTTGAATTTTTACCAAAAGTCAAAACAAGATAATCCCCAGTGTATTAAAATATATCCATTATTACCAGCTCCTGGTTAGTACAAATCACTGATGACAATGTTTTCCTACAGGCTATAGGAAACCCTTCCTTCCCTTCATCGATGGGTTTAATAGCGGCTTATTAAGACTACTAGGTGCTAGACACTGACAGCCACTTGTTAAGAATTACGACTTAATATTTATTAATACTGGAAGTCCTATTTCCAAATTTGACAGTATTTCTGATGACATAAAAGGTATCACGAGATCATCGTACCAACCAGGAAATGGTACAGGATGGCTCTACAGCTGGGAGCTGGTAGATTTCTTCACAAACTCTTAATTCAATTTGCTGATATGATGTTTCCTGAAAAGTGAATGGAGCATAAATATTCCTCTTTTGTATATCGGTAGTTTTACCTAACTATTTCTAAATGTTAATTTTGACATCCTTTTACCACTGCTCAGAGAAGAGGAAACCATGTGTCAATCTCCCCATTTCTCTCTCTTATAAAGTTCTGCTTCATCACATTCATATAACCTAAACTCGATAAAAGGTTGTGAACGTTGCTGACAATCATCCCAAAGTATATTATCTACAGAAAAATCTTATTTTATTGTTTAATCTTACACTTACCCATGTTTCTTGGGGGTGACGATCTTGTCCACCGAGGAGCTGGCTTAATCTGCTTGCACCGAGCTGAGAAACCAACCCAAGTGAGGGGACAGGAAATTGTACTCATATTTCATCACAAAACAATGAGGAAGCAGCCTCTTAGTGAGGACTTAACATTATCCAAGCTTTAACAAAAGAAGTCTCCTAAATATTTTAAGATGTTTTTGTTTATTAGTTACTGTAGTATACTTTTTATGATTCACTTTTCTCTTTGCATCTTAATCACAATGTATACTGATATTATATGTGTTTATTTAATAGAATATGTACTAGAATTTCATGTAATCACTCACTCATTCATTTATTCTGTCTGCACATATATCCATTATACTCTCAGGGCGTTGTGCTGGGAGTGATGTAGGGTCTGGCTATGGTGCACGAGGACCTCATCAGCCAGTGAGAGAGAAAGGCATGTTCAGTAACAACCATAATGTAGGGGCAAAAACGGGTAAGTACTCCAAGAGATGTCCAAAGAAAGAAAGAAAGAAAGAAAGAAAGAAAGAAGAAGAAATGAAAGGATGAATCACTGGATGTGATATAGGAAAGGATGGTCAACATGATTCAGAGGGATGAACTTCGGGACAAAAGCAGCTGGGGAAGATGGATGGTGGGTGTGTAATGAGCATGTTTCCTTGCTTCATGGTGGCAACTTTGTGAAGTCTTTTCCTTCCTTTCCTCCCTCCCTTCCTCCTTTCCTCCCTCCCTCCCTCTCTTCCTTCCTCCCTCCCTCCCTCCCTTCCTTCCTTCCTTTTTCTTTCTTTCTTGACCAATGGGATTAGCTATATAGTGTTGTTTTGTAGACCATTTTCTCCTTTGATTCCCCTCTCAGAATAGAGAGCAGAGATTGCTAAAAACCATGCTATAACCAGTTGACCTAACTGGCTTCGGCAAATCAATAATTCTTTGAAACTTGAACATTTATTTGAGAAAGACAGAATTGTTTTAATGAAAACTCATGTAGTACTTTCACATGCTGACAGGTGCTGCCAAATCTATGAATGGTTTAATATGAGGTGAAATTAACTCCCAGAACTTTTGAGATATAAAAAAGTCAGAGACGTCACGTTTGAACTTGGCCCTCGTAAACTTTTATTACAAAGGAAGGGGAAACATTATAAGGACAGAATTAATGTGGGGTGGATAAATTTGACTTACACTTAAAAACTGTCTTCAGGACCATCTGAGTCTGTTTTTGTAAAAGGATATCAGAAGATGTTGTTGGTAGGGTTTTTTGTTTTTTTAAGTTCCACACAGAAGTAGAAAAGATGACCTTGTGATAGAACCAAGACTTTCAATCTTGGAGTTACTCAGGACATAAACACGAATGTAAGGGATTTTGCGTTACTTCCTTTGTGGATTTCTCATGGAGAATAATAAAAGTAAGAACTCACATTTATAAGGTACATGAGAATTTGCAAAGTAATTTAGCATACAGTAACTTCAAAATTCAGAATACTTCATATTTTTATTGAAATAATGAAAAAATTTAAGTATAATGTGGAAAATTAATAATAAAACCCTTAAGACTTTACAAAACCAAAAGTAATGATTTCATTTTCCTTGTGACTCTAATCCAAAATTCCCATTTTTGCTTGATTTTGTACATCCAATTATCTGTGGCTTCTGTGCATTGCTCTTTCATGACTCTCACAGTCCCTTATTTTGCCTAAATAGACTAGACTTCTGCTTTTAGGGGAAAGGTATATTCATATCCATATCAAAATATTTGTGTATTTTGCTCTTCAGGAAAAAAAAAAAAAGAATATAGTTACAAGACCCAAGAAACACAATCAAACTTTTACTTCTGATTAAATAGGAGAAAACCTGTGCGGTCATCCTATGTTAAAACTTGGCCAATTCCATGCAATAAGACATTAACAACCTATAGTAAATTTTTTTGGAAAGATTTTATTTATTTATTTGAGAAAGAGAGAGAAAGAGCGTGAGGGGGGAGGGGCAGAGAGAGACAGAGAAGCAGACTCCCCGCTGAGCAGGGCCCCCCCCCCTTCCCTCCCAAATCCCAGGAGCCCAAGATCATGACCCAAGCCCAAGGCAGACGCTTAACCCACTGAGCCACCCAGGCGCCCCAGTAAATTTGCTTCTCATGTAGTCCAGAATATATGGCCATACCATATTTTCAACCATGGGGCTACCTACCAAACAGTTGGAAATTTCAGGGCATTGAGTCTCTGTGACATTTTAACAGCTCCACGGTGAGAAAAGACCACTTAGCAGTTAATTCAGAACACTGCCTGAGGGGCTGAGGTTGCTAATGTGCCAGCTATTTGCGGCCCATGCGCCTGCACCACCCGTGGGGAAAAGGGGAAGAGAATGTGGTTCTGCTCCGTTCCCACTTCTCCACGGGGCAGGCAGTGCAAGAGCCTAAGCCGCCGGTGAACGGGCCTCCGCGATGCCACGTGGCCTTTTGGGAGCAATTCCAGCAGCTAAAGCAGCAAGCACACAAGGCAGGGGATGTTCTGAAATACGGACCTATTTCCTTTTCTCACTCCCACCCAATGCAATGAGCTATTTTGCATGTCTTGCATCAGAAGAGGAATTCTTGGCAGAGAAGTAGACCCGCAGATGGGAGGGAGAAGACAATCCTAGGGTTTGAGTTTCAAAAAATGTCTGCCGCGTGGGAGAGTGGAAATTACTGAAGCACAGACAGTCTACTAGGGAGAGTCCCTGTGGGGACGAAGCGGAGCTCTCCGCCCACAAGAGCAGAGAAAGGGTTTTTCTGCCTGGTGGGGGTGGGACGCGCAGGATTGTGAGAGAGGAAGTTATGAGAGCTCAGATGTGGCATCTGAGACAGGGACTTGGCATCCTGACTGCTTGCACCCCTCTCCCCAGCGAGGCCTGCGGTGAGGTGGGGCGGCAGTTACTCCAGATGAGGTGTCAGATCTGGGGAGGAGGGTGGACCCGTGGTTCGGGTCCAGGGTGAAGGCTAGGTGGTAAGACCCAAGGGTGTGTGTGGGAGAGGCCAGAGACAGCCTCAGCAAGCTCCCTTGTGCCTAGCACAGCACAGGGGGAGTAGAATCATTTCTGGAAGGCCACAGAGGGCACACAGAAGTGGTTGAGATCCAAGGGTTGAGCTATTACCCTCCAGCATTGACAACATGAAAACTCCCTGGATCTTTTTTTTTCCATTTTATTTATTTATTTATTTATTTATTTATTTAATTTTAAATATTTTTACTTTTTGCCCCTAGATTATACATTTACATTTCAAGTTTATTTTATTTGTTAGTAATCTCTACACCCAACGTGGGTCTTGAATCCACAAACCTGAGATGAAGAGTCACATGCTCTTCCAACTGAGCCAGACAGGTATCTGGCTGTTTTCATTTTCTTTTATTTGTTTTTCTTTTCTTTCTTTTTTTAAAATTTAAATTCAATTCGCCTACATATAGTACATCATTTGTTTCAGACGTAGAGTTCAATAGTTCCTCAGTTGGATATAACACCCAGTGCTCATCACAAGTGCCCTCCCTCATGTCCATCACCCAGTTACCTCACCCACCTCCCCTCCAGCAACCCTCGGTTTCTTTCCTAGAGGTAAGAGCCTCTCATGGTTTGTCTCCCTCTCTGCTGACGTCCCATTCAGCTTTCCCTCCGTTACCCTATGATCCTCTGCGCTGTTTCTTATATTCCACACATGAGTGAAACCATATGATAACTGTCTTTCTCTGATTGACTTGTTTCACTCAGCATAATATTCTCCAGTTCTAGCCACATTGATGTAAACGGTAAGTATCCATCCTTTCTGATGGCTGAGGAATATCCCATTGTATATATAAACCACATCTTCTTTATCCATTCATCTGTTGATGGCGATCTGGGCTCTTTCCATAGTTTGGCTATTGTGGACGTTGCTGCTATGAACATTGGGGTGTAGGTGCCCCTTCAGATCACTACATTTGTATCTTTGAAAACTCCCTGGATCTTAGCTGGTATTGTGAGCTGAATTGTGTCCCTTCACTCCTCCGTCAAAGCTCGTAGGCTGAAGTCCTAACCCCCAGTACCTCAGGATGTGATTGTATTTGGAGATGGGGCCCTTAAAGAGGCAATTAAGTTAAAATGAAGGGCCTTAATCCAGTATGACTGGCGTCCTTATCAGGAGAGGATATTTGGACACATAGAGATACCAGGGAAGCACGCACACCCGGGAAAGACCACATGAGGACCTAGGGAGAAGCTGGCCACGTGTGACCCACAGAGAGAAGCCTCAGAAGAAGCTAAGCCTGCCAACACTTTGGTCTTAGACTACACAGTCTCCAGAACTGTGAGAAATTTAATTTCTGTTGTTCAAGCCACCAGTCTGGGCACTTTGTTGTGGCAGCCCTAGCATACGAATGCAGGCAGAACCCAGGGGAAGGTGAGTTTGGACCCCAAATGAACTGGGATTAAGTTTCTACCACCATGGCAGAATGAGAGATTGAAACACGATTTTAGCTGAGTTACAGAAAGATAAAGAATGTTCTATTTCTTGCATCTGTGGTTCTGGCCTGAGATTGGAATCACCTACATCCATGGTTCTCCAGGTGTGGGTCTCGAATTAGCAGCATCGATGTCATGTGACTGATGTCATGTTCGAGAGCTACAATTACCCATCCGTCTCCAAGCGTAGGGTGTCAGAAGCTCAGGTGGGAGTCTGGCGATGTGTGTGTTCTAACAAGCCCTCCGAGAAGTTCTGATGTTCCCAAGTTTGAGAACAACGGTGTCTGGGATGGGTGCCTGGCTAAGAGACTGTGATGAGGAAAACAGAACCCCTGAAAAGAGAGGAGTGAGGAAACACCTTCTTTTTGAATTCTTGCCCTTGGTTGCTTTTCCCACTGTCCCTTCCTCAGTGATTAAATTCCATTTTGCACCGTTGTACCATTAGTTTATTTGACTCCAGCATTTTTCAAAATCTTTAGCTAATACAGCCTGTCATTTCAGACTTGTAAATACCGTTGACTCAAAGTCAAGTCAGATCACCTTAAGTAGAGTAATAGTCAAAAGGGAGATATGTTATCAAACTAAAGACTAGAGGCTTTAATACACTAAATACCTTTTTAGGAGACCTAATATGTATTTCTTGATGTCTATAAATTACATAAATAACTTTAATGGCCTTTATTATATGCACAAATGTTAAGAAGGATATTAACTCCAAATTCGTTTCCTCTGATGTATTGTAGGTGTACAGACTGATGATTAACTTAATTTTTGATGTCAGGATAGTAAGTGTACATCTCTCTCTAAAATAAATAAAAATACAAATCTTTAAAAAAAAAAGAAGAAATAGCTGCAATTTTATGGAAAATAATGCTAGTCTTTATTCTCCCTGGCACTTTTTTAGAGGTTGCTAAAATATCTTTGCAAATGTGCAGTAATTGAGCACATTTCTTATGGTGTTTTATAATACTCATTTCTTTAAATTAATTCACCAAATATTAGTTACTGCAGTATTTAATACTGTATTGTACGAGTGTTTGCTGAAATCCGTCATGAGTGTGTGTAGCGATTTTAAAATATGTTCACACATTCTTTGACACTCTTCCTTTCGAGACGGAAAGCCTATTTCCCCACCCCTTGAGTGTGGGCTAGACTTGGGAACTCACTCCTAGTGAATAGAATAAAGCAGAAGTGATGGTGTGCTATTTTGGAGATGAGGTCAGAAAGATCCCGTGACTTCCTCCTCGCTCTCTGTCTTTGGTCTGAGGGATGCCAGCTGCCGTGCCATGAGAAAAGGTCCACATGCTGAGTCTCTGAGTGCGCCATCTTGGAAGTGGATTGTCAAGCCTTCAGATGATTACAGTTCCTCCTAACAAAATTACTGTGACACCATGACAAACCCTGAGCTGGAACCACCCAGCTAAGGGGCTCCTAAATTCCTGACTCACGGAAACTGAGAGACACTAAATATTTGTTGTTTTAAGCTAGGATTTTCAGATAATCTGTTACACAACAACAGATAATTAATTCAGTATATATATTGTTGAGTCCCTCTGAACATTGTGACATGGAGAATGGGTGCCAGTAGTCCGATGTAGGAGGAAATTATGAAATCAGGGTTAATTCAGGCAAGTGTCAATATTCAAGAAACGTTCTCTTTTTATAACCTAAATATTCTGTTAATGCTCTGGGTTTATGGCATATTTTAAGTCATTTGAAACTGAAGTTTCTAATAATCATGGTTACTTATTGTTGATTTAAAAAAATTATATGTTAAAAAAGAAGAAATTTCAATTCCATGGTTTGGGCATGCAAGAAGCATAGATGGTAGGTGTTTTAGTCATCTCAGGCTGCTGTGACAACATACCATAGACTAGGAGGCTTAAACTGATTTTCTCATAGCAGGGGAGGCTGGGAGTCCAAGAGCAAGGTGTCTGTTATTCCGTTTCTGGTAGGGGCTCTTTTTCTGTCTTGTAGACAGCTCTGTCTTTATGTGTTCGGGGTGGGGAATAGAAGGGTGGGGAGAGAGAGAGAGAGAGAGAGAAGGCTTGTGTGCACACAAGTGTGCTAGCATAAGCACTCTGGTCTCTTCTTACCAGGGCACTAATCTGATTGTATCAGGGCCCTACCCTTATGATCACATTTAACCTTAATTACCTCCTGATAGGTCCTGTCTCTAAATACAGTGACCATGGGGGGCTAGGGCTTCAACATATGAATTTTGGGGGAAACAATTCAGTCCATAGTATTAGGCAATAAAGTCTGAGATGGGACTGGGAAAGCATGTTGTTGTCCAAATTCTCCTTTCCTGATGTTGGGGAGTGGGGCAGTAAGGGGTAATAGGAACCCAAACAGTGTTTGAGGCTTCTATTTGGCTTCCATTATCCAAAACTGTTGGTGTCAAAATCAACTAAGTGAAATAGGGAACCAGGGCTGCTGAAGTAGCCTCTAAGTGGAGGTGGAAAGCCAAAAAACAATATTGACAACAGGAGTATGGAGCCAGGGATCGAAAATCTAGAGAGCAAGATCAGAGAGCAGGAAGACGAAACGAATGCGGCAGGTAGTTCTTGCAAACAGGCATAAGTACAAATGCTGGGCTTGTGTTTGCTGCAGGCTGGTGCGTGGGAGGACCGGCTACTATTATGGTCTGTTTCTACCCACGTTGAACACTTCTGATACCACATATGTGGGATTTCCCATTACACCAACAAATAATTGTCCAACACTCAGACGCCAGCTACATGTCCTACAATTTAATTCAATTTTGTTACTAATTACCTGGAGTGAGAATTAGATCCCACAAGTTAAGGGCTCAGTCCCACAAGACTACCCTCCCTTCAGATGCCAGTCAAAAGTCCTGGGCCTCCACTACTTCTGACCAACCAGCAATAAAGGGGTCCTACAACCACTTCCTCAGATTCGATAATTACCTGGAATGGCTCCCTGAACTCAAGAAAGCATTTTACTCACATTTATCAGTTTATTATGAGGGATAGTTATATAAAAGATTATGTAAGGATATTTTGAATGGATACAGATGAATGGCCAGATGAAAAGGTATATAGGAGAAGTCTACAAGTGTCCTGAGCTCGGGAGCTTCTGTCCTGTGGAATTGGGGCACTCTACTTTCCCAGTATGTGGTTGTATTTACTAACCCAGAAGTTCTCCAAACCCAATAGTTTACATTTTTTTTCATGGAGATTTCATTACATAGGTATAATGATTAAGTCATTGGGAACTTGGTGATTAACTCAATCTCCATCCCCTCTCCTCTCCTAGGAGGTCAGGAAGTTGGACTAAAAGTTCTAATCCTCTTGGCATGCCTTTGTCTTTCTAGTGATCACCCCTCATCCTGAAGCTCTCCAGGGGCGATAAGCCACCAGTCATCTCATTAGGATAAAAAAGGGATTCTCATCACTCTGCTGATTCCAAGAGTTCTTTAAGCTCTATCAGGAACCAGGGACTAAGGCCAAATGTTATAACCAAAGATGCTTCTACCATCTCGCTCACTCATGAAATGATGAGGGTTTTAGGAACTCTGTACCAGAACTGGGGGCCAAATATATATTTCTTACTATATCACAATACCCCAACCACATTAAATGGGATAGAGATGAGGTGGACAGTTGCGGGTTCCAGGTAGTCAAACCATTGAGAGCAGGACTCTAGGTGGCAGGCAGAGAAAGAAGTTTCTGGCCTGGTTCCTGGGGAGTAGGCAACAACTAGGGAACATGTCAGGTCCAGGTGAATGCCCTGAGGTTGGGCTAAACTCTAATCCTGGCTCCCAGAATTACAAATAAAAAAGAGACAGAAACCCAGGCCGAGGCCAACCCAGTAGAATTAGGCTAGAGTCATTTCCAATAGTTCATTTTTCCATAGGGTCTTTGTTCTGACCAGGGTCCGCTCTGAGTCCAGTGATAAAATTGGTTAAGCCTCTCAGTTCTGTTCTGTCTTCCACTCCTTCCCTGCTTCTCTCAGATGCTCTCGACCTGCTCGTTTTATTCCTTCCTCCTGTGCCCCAAATGTGATCTCTTGAAAGATTCTGTGGCTGATGTATTTTAGCAACATCTTGAACACGTGGGCTGACTCCCCCAGGGTGGAGTTTGGCAGCAGGTAAAAGAGGTATTATTTTGAGCCTTCAGATTAAATATTATTTCAGCAAATCTTTCCACAAACATTTATCAACACTTACTAGGTGTCTATTATAAATGAACACTGTCTGTGCCATAGCATAACACTGTGATGCTGTAATAGAAATTATAATGAATCATACATAGGACTTAACCTTTGTCCAACTTTAGAGTCTTATACAGAAGATGCATGAGACGTTAGAGGGAGGGAAGTTTGCTTTAAACATACATCAAGGGAAACATAAGAAGGAGGTAGCATTCAGATGTATCTTTAAAAATGAGAAGACTTTAGACATTTAGATATGGAAGAAAGGATATTTCCAAAGCACAACAGCATGAGGTAAGTCATACAGAAGAGCACCTGTCAGCTGTGTCCTGGGAAGAGCAAGTGATTACCTTTAACACAGTCTGTAAGAAGAAATCGGGAACTAGGATTTCCTCCTTGGAAGGAAAATATAGTTCCCGACTTATGTGTGCACAGTTGTGAATTCTCAAAACAAACAGAAGTATGTTGTTTATGCAACAGATTTTCCCTCGGACACCAAAGTGTACATTTAAGTTTTCTGAGAAAATTCTGAGTTCTGTTGACTTTGGTTGGAAGTTTATTGATCAGAGATCAACCATATACTCAATATGAGTGTGTTATGGTTGAGCAATGGGGTGATACTTATCCACGGTGAGAGATTGTACGGGCTGAATTGTGTCCCCCTCAAATTTGTGTATTGAAGCCCCAACACCCAGTGCTTCAGAATGTGACTGTATTTGCAGACGGGGCCTTTAAAGAGGTGATTAAGTTATAATGAAGCTGTTAGCATGGGCCCTCCTCCCATCTGACTGATGTTCTTATAAGAAAAGATTTGGACCCACAAAGAGACACCGTTGACTTGCAAGCACGGAGGAAAGATCATGTGAGGACACAGAGAGATGTAGCCACCTGCAACCCAAGGAGAGAAGTCTCAGAAGAAACCAAATCTCCTGTCACCTTGATCTTGAACTTCAGAACTGGGAGAAAGTAGATTTGTGTTGTTTAAACCACAGTTTTGTTGTATTTTGTTAGGGTGGCTCTAGCAAAGAGTGGAAATTCTTCAGCCTCATCCTTAGCCACAGAGGTAGACATTTACTGAGTGTACTCTGTCCAATACAGGAGCTGCTGACCCCCCTGGCTATTGCGCACTTGAAATGTAGCTAATACAAACTGAGATGTGCCGTATGTGTAAAATACACTCTAGGTTTTTGAAGGCAGTATGATAAAAAGAACACAAAGAATTTTATTAATACATTTTATATTGATTACATATTTGATCATACATAGATATTTGGGATTAAATAGAATATATCATTAAAATTGATCTCATCTGCTTTTAAAAGAAAAACGTGTACTAGAAAATTTCAAATTACATGTGTTGGACAGCATTGCACCAGATGTTTAAAAAAAAATCTTTCGGGTGGTGGAAAACTCTTGCACTGTCATTTTCTTCATGCTTAGGATTTGGGATTAGGTGGATTCTAAAATTCTTCCCTTGGCAGGAGTGCAGAAAACGGTATTGACAATCCAAAGAACAGACACATCAAGGGTGAAACGTAGGAGGAGTGCAAAACTTCCTGGAGTTCTCTTAGTTGAGCAAATCCACACAGCCCCAATGACCGGGGGAAGAACGAGTGGTGGCAAAGAGAGTGTTTTAAAGCCGGGGAGTGAGGGTGGGGGTGGGGGGTGGGGGTGGGGAATGCAGATAGAGGTTGAGAATTCTTTTGGATGACTGCCTCCGCTCTGGATCGCAGCCTGGTTCTCTGCTGAGGGCAACAGCACCATCTGTGGCTAACTTGAGCAGAAAATGAATGACTTCGAAATCAGGATGGGGTGCAGAAAAGCTGCCGAACCAGCCTTGTGAAACGGGCCGGAGCCAGAGGACCAGAAAGACAGCCCAGGTCACCGTGCCTGAGCCATAGATTAGGATGGCACGTCTGACCCTGCTGTTCCAGGCACTCAGGGCTCCTCTGATGGAGCCTCCTGCCGGTGCCTCCTCTGGACTCTGACATGGCTCCAGGGTGCTTTCTTGGCAGCGCTGACTTACATCTAGCTAGTTTCCCTTACAGGATCGAAGTCGCAGGTTCAAGGAACTGGCTGAGGGAGGCTGGTCGCTGCCAGAGCCTCTGCTGCTGGGGGCAGGAAGAAGGATGATCTGGCTCCTTCCCTCCTGAAAGAGTGGAACCTGCCTCCTACCAAGACTCCCCTGGGGAATCAGCCAGAGGGGGCAAGGGTTTGAATGACTGTAGATTACAAAAACGGGGGAGGGGGGAAATATTCAGATTAGTATGAAGACAGGAATTGTCTTAGTTTTGTGGCGAGCCGTGAAGTAGGCTGGGACTCCAGGGCTGATTCTAATGACTACACCACCTTGTTCTCTGCTCTAGCAGTTTTTATCTGAATTCTGCTTAAGAAAATGTTTAGTAAACAATATATAATTTATTCCATTATGTGGGTTCTGTCCTCTGAACTATTGTTATTGTCTTTATATAAAGTCCTGAATTAACAGAATTCCTACACATATTTTAGAAGTCACTGAACAGAGGGACATTATTAGCAAGTGCAATCAAGCAACGTACGTCAAAGTCGAAAAAATCAGATAAACAGCAGATGTTACAGGATAGTTCATGAAGGGAATATACTTTGTGCTCTTTCATGCCCCAGGAGATTCTACTTTAAGAAATGTTTCCACTTTCTTTTGTAAATAATCCTTCTTCCTTATCCCCTAATATGATTATTCGGTGAATTTATTAGTATTTTTTAAAAATTTAAACAAGATTTTATTTATTTATTGGAGAGAGCACGTGCTCGAGTGCACAAGCGGGGAGGGGCAGAGGGAGAGGGAGAAGCAGACTCCACACTGAGTAGGGGAGTCCAACCCCACCTGGGCTCCATTGGCTCCATCCCATCGATCCCAGGACCCTGAGATCATGACCTGAGCTGGAGGTGGGTGCTTAACTGACTGAGTCACCCTGGCGCCCCATATTCAGTGATTTTTTTTCAATTAAACTTTTATTTTTTTATATTGAAATATTAAATCATATTTAGACCCCCAAGTTATTCAGGAATTTACCCGTGTTTGTATTAGAAGTAAGTTTTCATATTTTACATTTAGAGCTCTGTCCATTTGTAGTTTATGTGTGGTGTGAAGCATAAATCTAAAATTTGATTTTTCCAAATAGTTATCCAGATGTCTCCACATGTTTCAAAAGTTCCATACTTACCCCAGTAATTTGAGGCATCATTTTTACAGTGATTTTTTTTTTTTTAAGTTCAATTTCACTAATACATATTGAGTACCTACTGCAGTTTGGACATTGCCCTTGGGAAGTACAAAGAGGAAAAAGACTCGGCTTCTGCCCTTGAATTTGAGGGCTGACTTCAGAGCCATTTTCTAGAGACAACAGACTACTATCAGACTTTATCAGTAACTTTGCATTAAAAGGCAAGATCTCTCATCTTTCTCAAGAGACCATATGATTTTAATCACACTTTTCACGTTGGAAAAATGAGAAATTTGCTGTGGGTGATGTGCAGATGAGATACCCAGAAACGCTGCTCCTTGAAGACAAAGACAGTCTTTACTTTCAAAACTCATCTGAAATTTGAGAACTGAGAGGCACTTCTTTTCTTGTTTATCTCAAGCCCTAGACCGCAGGAGCAAGGGAAGCTGAACACATGATTACTTGTCTCATAACTGCTATTTTCTTTTATCTCACCTCTTGAGCAGATCTGACTCCTGCGTCCAGCTGTCCATGGATCTCTCTTCCTCCGTTTATATTTAATTGCCTTTTTACTAGAAGCTTTCTTTTCTAATGGTTTCCTGAACATAGATTAGAAATTTGAAACAAGAGATATTTTTCTGTGTAAGGAATTACTTTGATATAGGAACTAATAAGAACTAGTGATGTAAACTGGGGATGAGAACTTTTTTTCTGTCAAATATTCTGTGTTTCCTCTTCTATAGAAATCCCAAAGTATACAAATACTTGTGATGTGCCTTTCAAATACAGGTGCAATGGTGTGTTACGGGATCATGTATGGTGGGTACTGGTTTCAGCTTCTCAGTTTCTTGTGTATGGTATTTTCTTCTATTTTCACCCTGGTACTTCCTTTCTAGTTGCATTATTACGTGTATGTTATATACACATCACAGATACAAAATCTCAGAATTGGTAGGGAGCTTAACATTCATTTTCTTTATCATCTGTGGCTTGCATCCACTGATGCTCAAATTCTGGCTTAAAAGATTATATTAGAAGGGATGGATCAGCATGAGTTCTGGGAAGGTAAATCTATGGAACCCGCATAGTTCCTGACTTGTATCATAGAATGGTGGTGGTGGTAGAGAAGATACAGTTCAGACATGTGCTGTACCTACTGGGAAAAGAAGAAATGGAAGAAAAAATGACCCATATGTAGGGAGCTATATAACTTATCATTCAAGCTAGAACACTTTTGAGGGCGAAAGGGGCACTATTAATAATTATACTAGAACAATAGACATAAGCTGGGACCGTTCCTGGCAAACCAAAATAGATCTACAGTAATTTAAGAGGAGAAAAAGCAATTCTGTTCAGAATGCAGGGATAGCAGAAGGACCTGACAACTTCCTTCTTGGGACTGCACAGATAACTGTTCTTCCTAGTATAACTGTGATCCTGAAACTTAAATTTAGGTTTGTAGTTAAGGGGCAAAACAACCTGACTCCGAATAGGACCCTGAAGATAAAGACTTGTGTGTCCAATAGCTTTTGGGTCTTCTCTTTGCCATTTTGGGTCTCCAGGGCTTGTGCAGACACTGTAAACCAATTCCATGGATCTACAAAGGGAGATTTTGGGATGAGAAATGCTTTCTCTGCAGCCATTCAGTCTCTTCAGTTTGCTCTGCTAAGAAGAAAATCAGAAATCTCTGACGCTGAATGCGGCAAAATCCCATGAACACAACTTTCCTACCAGTGTAGGGTTAACTGCCTGGAACCATGTCAACCGGCAACGGAGGGTAGCTGATGAAGCTGAAAGCTAAATAAACATGGTGGCTACCAGAATGGAGAACCTTGGCCGCTAACGTTTGCCAAGTGTGTAATGCATTCAGCGCAGATTTACTGAGGGCCTATTACCCTGTATTTCGTTTAATCACATGTTCCCCTCTGGCTGCTCTTGTTTCATCTTCCACAAAAGGAAACTCAGGCTCAGAAAGCTGAAAAGACTCAACCAGGGCCACACCTGAACTGGGACCTAGTTAAGGGCTGCAAGCTGGGTCTTCTTTCTTGCTCTGCCACAGAACGGCACGTGGTAAATGCTCTCTGAGATGCTGAGGGAGCTTCAGTTCCCTAAGGCGGCCTTGGACATCCACCTCCCCTTCGTTAACAGATGGGGCGGGAAGAGAAGCAGGGAAGTGAGTACACTTGAAGACCCCACCCCGAAAAAGTCAGGACCAGAAAAAGCTCGCTCTGCTACTCCACAACACTACTGTCGCCCGCACTCAAGATGGCGGCTTCGGCGTCAGCGCCCTATTGCCCTTCCCCATCATGGCGACGGCCGGACCCACCTCCCTGAGCGCCGAAGTCATGTGACCCACACAATGGCTGAGCGCCTACTCCAGGCTTCCCGGCAACGCCGAGGGAAAGCCATGACGGCCGCCGCGGGTTCGGCGGGCCGCGCCGCGGTGCCCCTACTACTGTGCGTGCTGCTGGTGCCCGGCGGCGCGTACGTGCTGGACGACTCCGACGGGCTGGGCCGGGAGTTCGATGGCATCGGCGCGATCAGCGGCGGCGGGGTGAGCGGCGGGCAGTGGGATGTGCGGGCGTTGCTAGGGGGCGTCCCATAAGCCCCCGCGGCGCAGCCCAGCGTTTCGATGCGCTCCAGTCGCGGTCTCGCTCCTGGCGGCCGCCCCTCGGCCGGAGGTCGGGGCATCTGTAGTGTTGGAAGCGGCACTTGCTCGTTTTAGATGAACCTATAGAGGCAATTCGTTTTAGTAGAGGAGGATGCGGAGGTCCACCGAATAAGTGACAGGTGTAGATAGTGACAAGGCTGGGGCTCGTACTCTCACCCCTGGCAATGGAGCCTGGTCGCTCCAGAAATGGCCAGGGAGCCTGCGGAGCATTTCTCTTCCCAAAAAGATGCCCCACTGCGGGTCGGAAAGTCGGAAGCCCGGGACCACTAGTGTAGGGTGCGATTGGCTAACTTCAGAGGGGCCAATACGTTTTTGTTTGGAGGTGCGACAGGTGCCTCAAAGCCTCTTTAGGAAGGTAAGAGGCCAGTCTGGGACTGTTTTATTTTTTTAATTGTTTTTTTGTTTGTTTGTTTTAATGGCAGGCTATACTACTAACAACTGGTAGTCTAGGTTGTTTACTGTTGGGGGGCTGTTTCTTGGGAGTCATCAAGGCCCAAGGTGGGGTGAATTGCCCACCGGAAAGGTTAGTGCCTCCGTTTCTCATTGATAGCTGTTTTTATGTGCAGGGAGGGGGGCACATTGGGTCAACAGCCAAGGGGGCTCACCGCCTTTTGGGTGTATAAGAATCACCTGGTATGCTTGTTAAAATGCACTCCCCATTCTGACTATAGTTCTGGATTGGGGCCTGAGAATCTGCATTTTAACAAATACACCAGTTGATTCTCAGTATACTAAGTAGTGAGAGCCTTATTCTTTTAAGTATACTTAATTTCAGAATAGTTTTAGATTTCAGAAAAGTTTCCAAGGTAATACAGAGTTCTCATAGACCCTGCAGCCATTTTTCTGTTATCAGTATCCCACACTGGTATGGTACATTTGTCACAACCAGTATTGATAGCATATGAAAATCCACACTTCTGATTTCCTTAGTAGTTACCTAATGCCCATTTTCTGTTCCAGGATCCCATCTAGAATACAAACTGCATTTAACTGGCGTGCCTTAGTCCTCTCTTGGCTGTGGCAGTTGCGATGAATGAGTTCATGTTACGTGGGCATTCCATAAGATTTACGTGATGGGAGACAAGAGGGCCATTCCAGCTTTGTGTAAAATTGTGTGGGCACAGCTGGTAATTGTCTGAGTTTCCTGGTCATGCTGACAGGAGGCCTCTAGGCCTGGGAGCTTTCTTTAGTAGCATAATTCTTCTTGGCTGTAACAAAATTTACTTGCTTCTATCACATGTCCTCTGTAACATTTTTCCTGTCTTTGTTATCCCCTTCCATTGTACCCCAAATTACAACTAGAGCTGATTTTATTTGATGTTGAGGCCTAACTCTTGAGTGGGTGGTTTGTTGGGTTGAGTCAGATGGAGCTTGTATATTCAGATGCATTTCAGAACTAGCTTGACTGCTTGCTTGCTGAATGGATGTTTTGTGCTGATCTCAGTCTACTGATAGCTAGTGTTGTGGCTGGACTGGCCCTAGTGCTCTTATTATGATAAGATGTCCTCAGCAATAACCATCAGGAAACTTAAAAAAAAAAAAGGCTTACTACTCACTGATCTTGGCAAGCACATGGCACACCTGGGGCCACAGAGCACTGTTGTGGGTTGGGGCGGGGAGGTGGGGGGAGAGAGCACTAGAGAGAGCAGTGTGGGAGCCCCTGGGGTCCTGCTTTATCTCAGGCTCACTCATTGTTTGGATTTAAAATTTAGGGGGAATTTAAAGTGCTGGAAGAGAAAAATCAAGCAGCCTAAATGGTCAGTTTCCGAAATCAACCAAGATCTTTAAAATAGAGAAGGCTGGGGTCTTCCCTCCGGGCAGCCTGGCTGTTTATCTAGGTGTGTGGCTGGAAATGTGTTTCCTTGAAATAGCTATCTTTGAAGTGGATGCTTCTTTGAAGAGTCTGCCCTCAGGCTCTTGCTTTGCAAAAAAGGAAAAAGAACTGGGTTTACACTACAGTCCACCTTGATGCTGAGGCATTAGTCAGTGGTGACCGTGGATAGCTGATAGGTTAAAAGCCAGGGGTAGGGTATGTTGTAATCCAGAAAGTACACATCTCAGTAGGATTATATAGCACTTCGATAATGATTATACAGACAGTAGTCTGAAATCCAGTCTGTTGTCACTGTCCCAAGCTTTAAGAGTCCTGCCATGAAACCAGGTCAGTGATCCTGGGGCTCAGGAATGTGTTCAAAGATTTGGGTAACTTTGTGAAATATTTAAACATCTTTGGCCATCTCATGTAAGTAGGTCTGATCAAATAGGCTTTTCTAAGTGTGCTTTGCTGGATTTTTTTTCACAAGGAATCTCAGATTGGACTCTAAAAGTCTCTCAGTGCTGGGCAGTCAAGCCAAGGACTTGCCTTCAGACTTCATCTACAATACCTGTAGATTTGGGTGAATTCCTCTCTTCGCAAAGTCCCCCAAATATCCTGATGTTTTTGGGCTTCCCAAGAAGTGGCCTCCTTACTTACCTGGTGAGGCTGGCAGGAAACACTTAAAGGCTTAAAGATAGCCCTGTTAAATACCTGATGGGAGTTGATTATAATGCAGTTGGCAAGAAACTTTGGTTATTTCTGTGACATATAACATTCTCAGATAATAACTAGAATTTTAAGTGATCGCATCATACCAGGACATAGCAGATGTCTAGGAATTTCATATGATTTCTGGAACACTTACATCAATCTCACATACCCATACAAATTTAACCTAAAGAAGGTTTCTCATTATTTATTTGACAAAGCTTTCCATGTAGTTTAACATCTCTCTTTTTATAAGGAGAAAGAACACATCATTTGAGATGTTCCAGGACCCCCGGGAAAATCCCACAGTTCAAGGTTTAAAAAGACTTCATTTAGAATTTGATTCTGGGAAATGTGTCAGGAATGTCAAAAGGTTTTAAAACACTTGATTACATTGGATCATAGATTCCTGTGAAATATGAGTAATCCATTTAAACTTTTACCAGAATTACAGTTAAAGACTTCATAGGCAAATTCAGAAAGCTACATAGTTTATTAAAAAAAAAAAAAAGAACTTTAGCTCTTTAAATAGAGAAGACTTGTTTTCTTAAGTATCAAGGGCATGATAAAGACAACTTGAAACACAGGAAATTATTTTGTAAAATACAGAATCTTTATTTCCTAGGCAGATTACTTAAAAGGTAAAGGAAAACCTTGCACAGTCACCAAGAATAGACCAGTAGTCCAGGAAAACCGTCCTTTTAGTAGATGAAAGAAAATTAAGCTTCAGTTTTCATAAATACACTATTAGAGCTTTTTAAAAAACCTTTATAATAAATTATTTCATTTTTAGCCAGCTTGTCTACACAAGGTAAAATCTCACTCCCTCTCTTTTTTTCTTTCTTTCTCCTACTTTCTGTATCCATTCAGTTTGTCTACTTTAGAATATTACTTTCATTTGCCTTAACAAAAAATGCATCTTCATACCTCATACCTTAGCTAAAATACGTCCTACTGTCCTTGCCTGGAGTTCTCTTATTTCTTGTACTTTTAATTACATATATTAGCATTCTTAACTCTTAGAAACCTTAATTTCTAGTGAAAACTAGTGAGTAAGCAGTTGTGAGCTGTTTATTAGCATTCTGTATATTGGCAAATTTATGAATACATTTCATAATTTCTACAGGCATATGCCTCTTTTAAAAAAAGTAGTAAGTTTTTCAGTATAGCACAGGACATGTTTACTAACAGATCCAGATGTCTTTAGTTTCTCTGTTACAAGAAACCAAAAGTAGACAAACCTGTGTTCAGTAATTAATGTTTCAATATTGTATACTTGGCAATGATCTATATATGTAATGAATTTCCATCAGTTGAACTTGGCAAAACTCTAAGGTTTCAAGTTACCAAAGAGATTTGGGTAATGTTTTAAGTACACATACTGTAAAACATAATTCTTGTTGAAAAGTGGATGCCTTGGCAATCAAAGTTTAAGTCATATTTGCATTACAAAAAGAAAAAGCCAACTGTTGTGGCTTACAGGAGAATGGATGACCCGGTCTGTAGCTGATCTGACCTGCTTTGTGTGTGGGGTTGGGGGCGTAGGGGCTGTTCAAGTGGGGAGAGACAAACCTTTTCCTTAACCCAACTTACTCGTCTTGATTTTTATGCTTTTATTTTCTGATGTTGCAACCTTCCTCATAGGTGCTAGATCATATTTCCGGGTAACCTGGACTAATGGGTCAATGTGTGTGTTTCACTACAGTCATTCTTCTTTTTATTTTTGTGGTTTAAACCTACAGTAGACTCATCTGTTCTAGTATCTTTACTTGTGACATTAAATCCAATATTTGAACTTGCTGAAAAATGGAAGTCTTTGTTATTTTAGATTTATTAACTCAGTTTAAGATTATTAAAATGAGAAGAATGTTGCATAACTCAGAGTAGGATGCTCTTATCTATTCGATAGTGTCCCTGTGTATATAGTGTGTTCCTCATCTTAGAAGCTTAATGAATATTGATTGAAGGAAAATGGTTACAACAGTACATTTGCACATCACTTTAGATTTCTGTGCAGAGTCCCTGGTACGTAGCACAGTTTGTGGTAGTAGTTTGGAATGTTCTCACTTGATCTTCCAATCTGATAGGGAAGGCAGTATGGGGCAGTAGTTAAGAATGTGGGTTTAGGAACAGATTGTAATGGGTCCATTCTGGGCCCTGCCGTTCACTGTACGGCCACGGTCAGGTTAATTAACCTCCCAGTGTCTCAGTTTCTTTTCTGGGGAGACCTTGAAACCTGGTGGGAGCATCGTGAGGATAGATGTAGAGTGCCTAGGATGGCATCTGGCACATGATTATTTTGGTTAATATCATCCTGTTTCATTGATTAGGAAGGAGGAAGTTACCTGAAAAACTTAACTTGGGTATCAAATGTCTGCCATTTATTGAGAACTTACTGTGTGTCAGCTCTTGTGCTAAGGCTTCTTTGTGGGCTGGTTAGAAACAGCCCAGACCTTTTTCAGGGAGTGTGACTGGTAATTTGTTATTCCTTGATGGCGCATTTCAACATTTGGCTATACTACTCTGAACTGACTATTGCCATTGACTAATGCTTTTGCATTGAGAATGACATCGGCTTGCAATAGCATAAGGATGTGGTGTGTTTGCTTAAAGTCGGCACTTTCTGTGTTAAGGATAGGATTGCATAGAGGCAAAATAACTGCCAAACAGCCAAACACTCTGTTCCAATGACATAATTCAGGGTCGGAAGCATTGTTTCCCTTTGAGCAAGGATGGGTTATTGTGTGTATATATGCTGTTCATTCATTTAAAGAGTGCCTGCTTTAATATTTGAGCCTCCGCCAGTCTGTAAGGTCTTTGAGAACAGTGACTGTATTTTTAAAAATGATTTGTACAATGCCTGTCATTTATTTAGAGCTTACTGTGTGCCATCTACTGCACTATGTCCTTCACATACATCTTATTTTAGCCTTAGAACGGCTGAAGGAGTTCGAAGGAGTAAGGTAGCCAACAGATTGCCCTTGGTCACATAGCTTGTAAATGATGCAATCAGGATGCAAGCTCCTTTTGACTCAGATCCTCCTATATTATGTTGCCTGTGCCAGTGCAACAAACAATACCATAAAAGATACTAAATGTTTACTGAATAAGAGAATAAATGGAGAATAGGAACTGGAGTAAGACATGGTCCTTGCCCTCGAGGAACTCAGAGGTGAGACAGAGAAGTATGGCAATGAGGAAGGTGCAGGATTAGAAGAGTTACAGTAGAGATGTAGACCCAAAGCCAGAGGAGTCCACAGGAGACCGTCTACATCAGACCAGTGGGGAGAGAGCAGGAGTGGTCCTTCCTGAAGAGGATGAATTGGAGTTGGCCAAATGAGGGTGTGGAATGCATTCCAGACAGAAGAAAGAGAAAAAGTAGTTTGATATATCTAGATAGAAGGTGTGAGAGTGGTACTGGGTAAAGTGTCAGAGTTAGGATCCAAATAGTTAAGAGCTTTGGGTATAAAACTGAGCAATTTGAACTTTATCCTGAAAGCTCTTGGCAGAGAGCAGGTCTTGGCGGGGTTTAAACAAAGTACTTTCATGGTTGTGTTTGTGTGTTGGGAAGATTAATGTGGCAAGGAGTGTGGTAGTAACAGCACTAGAATACAAGGAGGCGAACGGGAGGCCCGGAGACCATTTAGGCTATTCTAATGATTGAGGGGGCCTGGATGAAGGAAGTAGGGTTGAAGTGAGGGGATGGATTTGAGAGATACTAAGGAGGTCTTGGTGACTGAAGATGGATAGGACTTGGTGAAAGTTTATGGTTTAGGCGGATGGTGTTCTTTACTAAGATAACACATGCAGGAGAAGGAACAGACTTAGGAAAAAGTGCCACGTTTGATGGGGATATGTTGAACTTGAAGGGATGAGAGGGGAGCTCCATGGGTCTGCGTGGCAGTGGCAGGGGCTGGGAAGACTGTATGTGTGTGAGGGAGATAGGTAAGGGTGCCACTGGAACATCAGTGGTAGCATATGTGAGAGTCCAGAACAGAACATTGAGCCCCGCAAAAGTCAGGTATCTTGCACTTGGTGTCAGTGCTTTGAACCTAGGGCCTGTCTGGCTTCCAAGTCTAGGGACATGCCACTGTTTCATGTTAAAACCTATTTGTTTTATTCCCCTTGTGTATATTGCTCCCCAGAAGATAGCTTATTGGTCCACTGTTGGTTTGTGATTTCTTTGTTGAAGTAGTCATTGGCCATGGGTTAGGTGTGACCAGGTGGTGTTCTCTGCACCCTCCACCTCTCTTTTCACCCATTCTGATGCCAGCCTTGGGTGAGGTTTCTTCAGTACAGTTTGGCCTGGGATCATTGTAAGGTCATTCCTAATAGTAACAGCACTTATAAATCTCTAGTAAAGAATAGGGGAATAGTGATTCCTTTCAGCATTGCTGCTTGTAATAATTTCTTGCAAGATGTTGAAGGGGAAAATGACCTGATATTCATCCTTTCCATCCTTGCCCCCAGGTGTTGTGGTTGACAAATGGTCTTAAGATAGAGAACATAAGTTTCATTTCTTCTAATAACCACTCTCTGAGTTAAGGTCCTCAAGACAAGTCTGTAATCATGACGTTCATCAGTGGACTTGGTTAGCTTACCTCCCAGCCAACCTTCATCTCAGTAGAAGAGAAAACTGCTGTGGCTTGAAACCTGTGTTTTAGCTATCGGACAAACAACAGGCCTGTTTGCCCAAAGATGGGCAAAACATAGGCAGGTAAACAAATAACTTGGGAAATGACTTTCCGCCACTCAGCTTTGCCCAAGAGTTGGCTAAACATGGGCCTGCCGGGTGGCGTGCCTCAGCACTATGAAAACATGGTCATGACTGGATTTGTTTTTTTCATACTTTCGAACTTTTTTTTTAGGCAACCTCCCGACTTCTAGTAAATTATCCAGAGCCCTATCGTTCTCAAATATTGGATTATCTCTTTAAGGTAATGAGAAAATAATTACTTAATGGCATCTGTGGTATTTTTGAAACTATGGTGAATTTTAGTGGTAGAATTGATTGCCTTCACAATTCTAGCTTTAAAAAAAAAACAAATGGCAAATTGCTTTTGGAATAAGTTGCTATTTTTTGAAATTGGTTTTCTCATCTGTAATTGTCTTAATGTGCTTTGTCCTTCATGCAGTGAATCGCAGTGTTAATACTCCTACTTCTTTCCCCAGCCAAACTTCGGTGCCTCTTTGCATATTCTGAAAGTCGAAATAGGTGGTGATGGGCAGACAACAGGTAGGAGATTTGGGAAATGGGATTGTTTCCCTTCAACGTTTTAATCTATACTTAAACTTAAGGACTGTGAATCAGAATATAAATGATACTAACATTTTTGATGTTGATTTTGCTTATAGATTGTTTCTTATAGTTCCTTTTTTAGTCTATTAAAAATATATCAAAATACTCATTTTTTTCTCATAAAAATAGCATTTGGACTTTAGATTGTTTATTTAGTTGAATTTATCAGTAGTAAACAAACCCAGAGTTTTTAAAAAAAACTATATTCACTAGATAGAGCATATAGATGGTTCGAAATTTTTATTGAGAAGTTCAAAAAAGAAACCTTAATGTAGAAAACATGTAAAATGTTATTATGTTATTAGCTTTAAATAAAATGACGTGGCAAACATATAAGTCATCTGTATTTCAGAGGTACAGCTTTTTTCTCTTTTAAAAATAAAATTATTTTTAACCATTAAATTTTCTATCTTCACTTTCATCCTTTTGATTGGCTTTGTGTGGTCCATGTAGTCAATTAATGTACAGGAAGAAGAAAAGTCTCTCGGTGATAATGCAGCTTTTTATTTACTGGCCAGATTCCATTATAGTGAACTTTACAGTATTGTCTGTATGTGCGTGTTCCTATTGGTGACTTGGGGGTAATTTTTGTTAAGGAGATATGTCTGTGTGGTGGCATTAGTGTTTAATTAATACTGAAAGAAAAAAATGCAAATCAAAAACAAAAGAAACCTCTGTAACACAAACTTCCCCCAAGCTACCATAAGAGGACATGTATTTTATTGTCCACTCCTTTTATGCAGAATTGGTAATGGCTGGCCATCTACATTTGCTGAAGCAAAATTAGAGGTCGAGATGCAGAAGCCGGTAGTTCTTGTGAATCTGATGTTTATCTTTAAGAAGAAAAGGGCAAGACCCGTCTCCTTGTGAGGCCCTTCCTAACAAGGGCAGATGTTTGTGAAATGTGGTAACACATGAGGACTGATATCAGCCATCTACCTCGACATGCCATGGAGGTTAGGATAGAATTTTCTTATAGAGGGGATATGCAGATGTCTCTTTCCTTTTTTCTCTTAAAGCTCTGTTGTCTTGGTATAACAGGGCATGTTATAGGCTCAAGGCCTGGGGTCTGAGAATGGGAGCCCGGCGATTCACATCTAGCATTGAAAAGCCGGAGGTTGAGGTGATCTGAACCCAGTGTCAAACATGGGGATTTGAAAACCCCAGAAAGACCAGACCAAAGCCCAAGAGAATGTAGTCCAAGGACTTTTCAGTTACGTGAATTGATAACACTTCTCTCAACGCTGCTTATAATAGAAAGTTGTGGTTTTGTTTTTCAAGACCTTTTTGATACTTAGAATAATGAAAAAACATGAAATAGTACGCTTTGATCATCCATCTTCAAATTATATAAGATCATTCTTATTTGCCCCACGTCGGGATTGGAACCAGAATATGTCTTCTCCAAAATGTGCGCATGTATAAGGGAGAGTGGCCCTATGAAACACCATTAATGGGGCAGTTTCCTTTCTCTTCTGCTCTCTCCCATGCAGATGGTACTGAACCCTCCCACATGCACTATGCATTAGATGAGAATTATTTCCGAGGATATGAGTGGTGGTTAATGAAGGAAGCTAAGAGGCGGAACCCTAATATTACACTCATGGGTAAGAAGTGAAGTTTGCCGTGCTTTTGCAGTCTGTTTAACGTTCGAATTCTGAATTCTGTGTGTGGAGTCACTGTTAATACTGAAGTACTAATAATGTTGTTAATACTACAGTTATCTTACCAGCAGCAAAGCATGTGCCAGGCTTGATCCTTTCTTTGCCCTTATGTATTATGTCTGCTTTTTATATGTAAGACCTCTTCCCATTTTATAGAAGCAGTAGAGGCTTAGGTTACGCCACTGACTTAAGTTCAGATATTTAGTAAATGGCAAAATCAGATATAGAACCTAATTCCACTCTGGTTGTTTTTGTGATTGCTAAACTATTATCCTCAACAAAATTTCTTATCAAAATTTATTAAAGGGCAATACTGTCTAGGAAATTGTATATTAGGTGCAGTCGTATATACCAATTATTTGTAAAATTATGTATTACATGCAGTAGTAGACCCCATTTCTAGAAGAGGTACAGATAAAAGTGTTTATTTTGAACCTCAGCCATGTGGTGGTCACTGTTCTAGGCATTGGCGATGTGGAACAATCCAGCCCCTAATTCCCGTCCTTGTGGATCTTAAGTTCTAGTGGCAGGATCATTGGATTTCTCAAGTAGGACTACTGTGTTCCATTCCACCGTTCCCATGTAGCAGTGCACAGACCTGTAAGATACTGCAAACATACCCAGTGATGGCATACAGTCATCATTGGAAATGAATTTGATTTTTTGAAACAGGCTTCCACATCCAGTCTATGTGAGATCAGTGAGATCCATTTTATAGGCTTGATTTCAGATTATTTTAAAGATCATTTTCAACAATCAAATTAAAGGACAAGCATAAGTTTTTCTAAATTAAAAAATGAGGAGTTGGTGTGTTCTTTCGAAATAGTCTTTTGTAAGAGATTCCAGAAATGTTTGGAGCAGTAAAAAAAAAAAAGCATCATTGACTTCAGCCATTGGGCTGCTTTCAAGGTTAGTTCTCATTTAAATGTAGAAAATCTGGCACATTAACAAAGACTTACACATGCTGGGCCTTTAGAATGTTTTGGCATTTCATTGTTCTAAAATGTTCCAGTATTTTAATGTCACATTTCTTATGGGGTACACACTTAGGTATTTCTCCTGAGTTTAGAAAAATAAGCATTTTGTTCTTTTGTTCATTTTGATTTTTTTCAGTGGTGAACTAGATTGGTGGTATTTACTAACAGTTGAGGAACTTAACTGGTGAGCTTATTTTGATATATTAGTAACAGACTTAGGATTTAGAATTGTAATTAGTGCCTCTCTAGGATTCTCATTTTCTTTTCTTTTCTTTTCTTTTCTTTTTTTTTAAAGATTTTATTTATTTATTTGGCAGAGAGAGACAGCCAGCAAGAGAGGGAACACAAGCAGGGGGAGTGGGAGAGGAAGAAGCAGGCTCCTAGTGGAGGAGCCTGATGTGGGGCTCGATCCCAGAACGCTGGGATCACGCCCTGAGCCGAAGGCAGACGCTTAAGGACTGCGCCACCCAGGCGCCCCCTCTCATTTTCTTACTTAAAAAAAATAATTAGGGTGCTGGGAGAAGGTGGGTTATTTGATGTAAATCATACCACAAAGGCATATTTTCCCGTTGAGTCATTGGCATTTATACTGATATGATGACAAACTAGTTTTGTTGAATTTGAGTTTCTGACTAATTAGTATTTTAAGGAGCCTTAAGTTTTAAGAAGTTGTACTAGTGAATGAGGAATTTGTATTATACTTAACCTGTAGGAATGGTTAGATATAAGCCTTTCAGAATTCTTTGATTTGACTTCAGAGGAAAGAAATTGAATATTAAATATCCCTATAGCAGGCAGTGGGGCAGGTTAAGTTAAATTGCATGTTACATTTCTTTCTGTTGGTAAGTATCTTTGAGAGGTGTTTGCTTTTATTTCTTTTTCTTGAAAGAGCATTTGGAATTATGGAAGCTGATTCTAGGGATCAGTAAGAAGTTGCTTCATAAACTGGAAGGGATTTTGAGAATTTGTGCATGGTATATAATCTTTAGTAAGATTGGGATTGGCTCTTTGCTTAGCCTGTGTTCTTGGTTTCTTTTGCCTTGTTTCTGATGGTGCCAGCACTGGTATACTCACTCCACCTTGACCTTTTCCTTGCTGCAGGGTTGCCGTGGTCGTTCCCTGGATGGCTGGGAAAACATTTCAACTGGCCTTATGTGAATCTTCAGCTGACTGCCTACTATGTCATGACCTGGATTGTGGGCGCCAAGCATTATCATGATTTGGATATTGATTATATTGGGGTTAGTGATATATTTAAAACTTGATTAACTTAGAACATTTATTTGTAATTTCTTAAAGTAATTTGATTCTGTGGCATTTTGTTGACTAACCATTTTGTGTCACGAGACTAATTTGTTCTATTGGCATCTGATAACAAATTAACTACATGTGACCTTTTATTCCTCCTCTTTGCCCATCCAAATTCTAACCCCTTTTCAAAACTACTAAGTGTATAATACCTTCTCTGAACTACCTTTTTCTTTTTTTTAATTTTGATTTTGGTATCACCCCAGCTCACGTTTTCCTTCTTAAAAGCTTTCCCTAGTTTCTCTAGTCATACAAGAATACTATATTTACCATACAGTTTAATGATTAATCTCATTTTGCTCTATGAGTCTTCTATTGTCCTAAACCAGGGGGTGGCAAACTTTTTCTTAGTGTGTCACAGAGTAAATATTTTAGGTTTTGTGAGTCAAAAGGCAGTATTAAGGATATTATGTAGGTAATTATATAGCCATTTAAAATGTAGCCATTTAAAACTGTAAAAACCATTTTTAGCTCTCAGGTTGTAAAAAATACAAATGGTGGGTGGGCTGGATTTGGCAGGCTGGCTATAATCTGCCTACCCTTATCTTAAACTGTTATTTAACACCTTTTAATGATTGAAAAAATGTAAAAATAATGTCTTTCCAACTGGTCTGGTGGCAGGCTGGGCATGTACCTCACAGAGCCTCACACATACACACAGTGGTCTCTGTATGTGTTTGCTTATTAATATGCCACCTGTCAGAACTGATTTTAAAAGCATTCATGCAATTGGCAAGCAATTATTGAGCTCCTGCTATGTTGCAGGCACTGTGACTATTACGTTCTAGGGATACCAAGATGAATAAGCCCTTAAGGAGTGTTAGTGAGAGACCCAGAAACTGGACAGGAGGAGAGAGGACATGAGGATGGGCCAAGGGCTGTAGGGAGCCAGAAGCAAGAATATATTTGTTTTTTGTTATCTTTCGGCAAATTATAATCGAAAATTAGTTTGTATTTGAGAACTTTCAGATGTCAGGGTATTTTTAACCTGTAGTGAAACTAAATATAGGTTTTGATCTAAATAGCATTTTATTTTGGTGAAGTCACACTTAGAAAATGTTTCTGGTAAAGAATGGGTAGTTCACATCTCTTTTAGACTCATAGGCTGTGGTGAGGAGCCGCTTTGATAAGAGTACTTTCCTGTATCACTGGAGTAAAATGAGTTATAGTGCCTAGACTGTAGGCCTTCTCTGTTGTTAATATTTTTCTCAGCTGCAAAATGAATGTCATGGAAATTCTCTTTTAGTTCTAAAACCTCATCCCTCCAATGCTAAACCAACGAGAGCTGTGCATCTTCCTTTTATCTGTCCTCATTAAGAATTTGCCTTTGTGATGTAGCACGTCATGTGGGCTAAAAAAATTACTTCTACAGTATACTTATTAATACTTGGCTTTAGGTGTGCTGGTAAGATCTTGTAAGATTTATTATAACTCTCTCCCCATGTCTGCTGGGTCTCCGGGGTCTAATAGAATCCCTGGCACACATTACATTGTCAGTGGTGGTTAAATGATTGAAGGGATATTCCAGTTTTGGAAATCCTTGGAAGGGGGCGCCTGGGTGGCTCAGTCAGTTAAGCGTCAGACTCTTGATTTTAGCTCACGTCGTGATCTCGGTCATGGGATTGAGCCCCATGTCAGGCTCCATGCTCAGCGGGGAGTCTGCTTGAGGATTTCTCTCCCTCCCCTTCTCCCTCTGCTTGCCCTCTCTCTCTTTATCTAAAATAAATAAAAATAAAAAAGAAAAATAAATCACTGGAATAAGTGACTATTTAAAAACACCCACTAAATATTCAAGGTTTTAAAAGAAAAAGTTATGTTGTTTTCTAAATATCTATAAATTCAAGAACGGGACATTCCATAAAGGAAGAAACATTGCTTTTTAGATGATATGAAAGATGAAGAGAGCAGTGGCTCTCTCATTAACGGAAATGTCTACTTTCTGACCTTTAACTTTCAATTCAGACTGTTTGACTTTCTGTTTTGCAGATTTGGAACGAGAGGTCATTTGACATCAATTATATCAAGGTCTGTACAACTTTAAAATCTTTTTGTCTTAAAGTTATTAGTAAATGATCCCCTTATGGTTCCATGGAAATTAGTGGTAGGAACACTGTTTTTACAGCACAGATACTTGTTTTGCTAGTTGTGACATAAAATTCAAGCAAAAGCTTAATCCTATTTAAATTCCTGATTAAAGCACAGGGAAGTCCTTGTGAACGCCAAATTTCCTTTGTCTGAAGACTTGTGTCGAATTTTCCTATTTTAAAATTCATTATTTGTGGAATTATGATAATCATTATAAAAACAACTGCATCATGTTAGGCTTTTAGGACTTAAAGAAATGTAGCTTTTTTTTTTTTTTTCCCGTTGTCAACTGAGAAAAGGAGGCAAACCTAAAAAAGAACAAAGACTTTTATTTGGGGTGTCAGAATTGCCACTTGGGGAGCACAGATTCTGGAGTAACCAAAAAAGTGTCCTGCTCGGTGGGGAGGGCAAGGGGTTTTTATGACCAAGAAGGAAGGGCTAATTCATAAGGTAGATAAAGAAGAGAAAAGAGAACACTGCTAATTTGGGGCTGACCAATTGAGCCATTTCTGATAACTCTGTCATTGATTATTCTGTTGGTGCTATCACAAACAAAACTGTCCCTGGAAGGTATCAATTAACTTTACTATCCGGACTGCCTGTTGTTCTGTTGAAATGTTGTGAGTAATTACCTGTAAAACTGTTGCCACTTTGGGCCCAGGTCAAGAGTTCACCCACTGGAAAGGAAAATGGAGCTTGAAAATGGAGTCTCTTCTGGCCAGAAATTTTATACAGTTCCACATCTTATATCAAAATTTCTCATATATAGTCTCATTGTTATTTTCTTTGGAATGCCTGCTATTTTGGAATGTTCTAGGTGTTTCTATCTGTGATTAGCAAATGGGTAGCAACTAACCTTTGCCAAGTGTGTGTTTTGGGGCCGCTTTTCCTAGTTATTTATCTCCATTTCATTCTCACTAGCTCCCTTATTAGGTAATTACTATTATTGCTGTTTTTTAGGAAAGGAAAAACTGAGAATAATAACTCCTCTGTCACTGGGAAACTAATGGCAGTTTAACTTTTCAGGTGGAGGTAGTGTCTGGTTTACTTTCCAGTAAACTGTCCTGTGTTTCCTCCAAAAAACCTAGTTTTGTGGTTGTATTTTGTTTTCGGTTTTTAAAAAAATTTCTTTACGTGTCTTATGTTTTTCAGCAGGTAATATCCACTAAATTTCTTTCATTTATTTATTCATTTATTCCATCAGCAAGCATTGACTCAACACTGGGTTTGTCAGGCATTCCATACATGCTTAGAAGACAAGGACACAAAATACTCTTGCTGCCTAGAAGGAGTTCACATTTGAGGCCTATAGAGTCCCGGATGGACAACTAAAATATCCGTTATAATTTCTGTAGCAGAATAATGCCCATGCAGGGTTGTCAGAAGGTACAAAGCAGAGATGATACTTCTCCCTGGGTGGATTAGGGAATGCTGTTAGAGAAGGTGACGTGTGGTTGGACTCTTCAAGGTGGGATAGATAGGAACTCCCCTGGTTGCTAGGGCAGGGGCAGGACACTGCCAAGAAATGATGATTGAGAGTAAAAGGATTTGGGGGAAGAGCAAGGGTAAAAGATGGAGTAGACAAGTGGGGACTCTGAGCCTCGAGTAGTCTTCTGTGATCGCCGGGGGAACGGCAAACTTTAATCTGTAGCTCTGGGGTTTGATGGGGTGGCTTGCAGCCAGGGCCGTGTAAGTCAGGGTCACCTCCAGGCTGCAGGCATTATCAATGAAGTGGTGAGAATGTGGTGGAGGGGGTGTTGTGGGGCTGTGGGAGGTGGGGCAGTGGAGCTAGTATAAGATGGAAGCACAGGGTTGTTCGTGGAAAGTTGTGGCTTCTGTGAGCACAGGGCTGATGAGAGCAGCAGGAGCCCAGAGCGGAAGTCACACTCATGCATGTATTCTGCGTGACCCTGCAGTTGGGGGCGGCTTCATGGCAGGGTTCCAGTAGTGAAGGTGAGGAACTTTTTTATCTACCCAGATTTGACATTTCACAGCTTATGTTTTTCCTTGTGATTATACATGTGCCTCTCTAGTTGTGTTCATTTTATTTGAGGGAAGCTTTGGAAACATTAGAATCTGGTTTCCTTTTTCTTTTAAACTAATGATCTCCAGCTATGGTGGCAGTTTATTTTATTTTTTTTTACTATTACGAGTCTGTTGTTGATTCCATTAAAGTCAGAGGCAGAATCCCTCTAAAGCATTTTTACCTCTTGGTTTTTTTTCTTTTTACGTTCCCATGAAGTAGGTTATCTTAACGATAATGCTTTATATTTTCCATAGGAGGCACATTTCTATCGAGAAATAATATATATATATATTTTTAGATTTTATTTATTTATTAGACAGAGATAGAGACAGCCAGTGAGAGAGGGAACACAAGCAGGGGGAGTGGGAGAGGAAGAAGCAGGCTCATAGCGGAGGAGCCTGACGTGGGGCTCTATCCCATAACGCCGGGATCACGCCCTGAGCCGAAGGCAGACGCTTAACCGCTGTGCCACCCAGGCGCCCCTCTAGAAATAATATTGATACTATTAGCCAGGATGCTGATTTTCGAAGATACTTCAGCTATTGTGGTTGTAATTCAACAGCTGAAAACTCATTTGTAAACTTTCCTGCATTCTGTTTCTCTCTCCAAAAGGTGTTAAGAAGAATGTTGAACTATCAAGGTCTCGATCGAGTGAAAATCATAGCGAGTGACAATCTCTGGGAGCCGATTTCTGCTTCTATGTTGCTTGACTCTGAGCTCATGGAGGTGATTGATGTTATAGGGTAAGGAAGGTGTTGCTCTGAAAGCTTAACAGTTTCTAATTGCTTGCTTTCGATACTTGACTGTACCTTTATTTTTGCTTTTCCTTCCCACTTGGTTTCATTTTCAGAGGGAGCTTTCTTGTATTTACTTGACTAACGATATGTGAGTGATGTTTCATTCCTTTCTCTTTGAAATGTACGTACAGTTGACCCTTGAACAGCACAGGTAGGAACTGTGCCAGTCCACTTTGTGTGGAATTTTTATGATACTGTAAATGTATTTTCTCTTCCTTGTGATTTTCTTAATAGCATTTTCTTTTCTCTAGCTTCCTTTATTATAAGAATACAGTATATAATACATAGAACATATAAAATATGTGTTAATTGTTTATGTTATTGGTTTTCTGGTCAACAGGCTATTAGTAGTTAAGTTTTGGGGGAGACCAAGATTATATTTGGATTTCCAGATGTCCATGGTTGAGGGGGTTGGCATGTTGTTCAAGGGTCAGCTGTACTTTGGGATCTTTCTGTGACAAATGTATTGGTACTTTTCAGAAATTGTGTTAACATTTGGAGTAATGAAACATGGCTTTGTTTTGATTAAGGGACAGAGTAGTATTTAAATTTTAGAAATTACAAGAGGCAAACTTCCCGTGGTTGGGAGTTCTTCCATGAATGAACACTTATGTAAATGACACTGCTGATCACTGACCATGGCTCTTGTCATGTTTCCTTAGCAGGCTGGCTTTGACCCTGCTCTTTAGTCCAGCTCTGCCAGTCAGTCCTCTGACTTGGCCTTGGCCTCCCTGAGTTCTAGTAATTTTTTTCTTATTTTTTTCCAGTTTTATTGAGAAATAATTGATATACATCACTGTATAAGTTTAAGGTGTAGAGCATGATGATTTGATTTACATCTATGTGAGATAATTACCATGATAGGTTTAGTTAACATCCATCATCTCATATACATACAGTCAAAAGATAAGGAAAAGTAATCTCTCCTTATGATGAGAGCTCTTAGGATCTACTTTTTTTTTTTTTTAAGATTTTATTTATTTATTTATTTGACAGAGAGAAATAGCTAGAGGGAACACAAGCAAGGGGAGTGTGAGAGGGAGAAGAAGCCTGAGCAGGAAGCCGGATGTGGGGCTCGATCCCAGGACTCTCGGATCATGACCTGAGCCGAAGGCAGACGCTTAATGGCTGAGCCACCCAGGCGCCCCAAGGATCTGCTTTCTTAATGACTTTACTATGTATCACATAGCAGTGTTAATTATAGTTACAATTAATTATAGTCCTCATGCTGTACATTATATCCCTAGTACTTATTTATCTTATAACTGGAATTTTGTGCCTTTTGACCACCTTCCTCCAAATCTCCCTTCTTCTACCCCTCACCTAGCAGTATTTTTTTAAGTGTATTTGAATTCAAGTGATAACATACATAAGCGTTTGAAAAATAGAATACACATGTATGTGGAATGTGTTCTTTATTCAGTGTGAAGACTGCTTGATCTACATGTGTCTTTTTTTTTTTTAATGAAGTATCTTGAATGTACACGAACTAGGCAGAATAATATCATGACTCTCCATGTGCCTGTCACTCAGCCTCCATAACTATGCCCCATGCCTAGTTCTCCATCCACATCTTGTCCATTCTGTTAACTGAAACTGGGTTTGCCTCTTGGCGCGTGTGGGGCCAAAATTCACAGCCAGGCCAAAGAATAAAAAAATAAGGGTTTTACTTGCAACAAGTAAAGGAGAGCAGCGGGAATGTTTCCCAAAGCAGTGTCTCCTCAAAAAACAAAACTGGGGAAGTTTTAGGCGAAGGGGCTTTCACAATAGGGTATTCAGCATGGGATGGGGGCAGAAGTCATCTTAAAGTGACAGAGTCCAAGTCACAAGGGTCAGCATCATCAGTTCCTGGTATTTGAGTGCTCAAAATGGTTCAGATCCTACAAAGATAGCTCAAGAATGTGCGTCAGGTCAGTCTTTATTTTTGAACCAGCACTGGAAGATTTACCACTGATGTATTGTCCCTGATATGATTAGGTTATCTCCTGGCCTGATAGTGGCTGTTTGTGCTTACGTTTTTTGGTTCCCTTAAAATTGTTATCTACTGGGATCTATTGTTCTGCAATTTCAACATACCTCAGGAAGTTCTGCAAAAAATGTGCTTTGGGCAAGTAGTGCCAATCAGGCATAGATGACAAGATGGCTGTCTTTGGGCAAGTAGTGCCAATCAGGCATAGATGACAAGATGGCTGTCTTTTCTCCTGTCGAGAAAGCTTGTCTTGTTTCTTTTTCCGGGGACTCCTAGCTCTTTCTGCTTACAGTTTCTCTTCTTCCTCGCACATTATTCTGAAGCAAATCCCACACATTATGTTATTTCTTCCATAAGAATTTTACCATGCATCTTTGAGATAAGAATTCTTTTTCTTTTTACTATAAACAATACCATTATTACATCTAAAAATGTAACAGTTTTTTGATAACAAATATTTGTTACTGTTATTTTATAGTTTTAATTGAATCTGGACCCAATTTAGATTCACACATTGTGATTGGTTGGTATTTAAGTCTCTTCTGATTATTTTGGTTCCTGCCCCATCTTTGTTTTGTTTTGTTTTGAAGATTTTAACTATTTATTTGACACAGAGAGAGAGAGAGAGTACAAGCAGGGGGAGTGGCAGAGAGAGGGAGAAGCAGGCTCCCGCTGGGCAGAGAGCCTGATGTGGGGCTTGATCCCAGGACCGTGAGATTATGACCTGAGCCAAAGGCAGGCACTGAACCTACTGAGCCACCCGGGCGCTCAGCTGCCCCCTCTTTTTATTCCCTTTCATTTGTCAAAGAAACTGGATCATTTGTCCTTTGAAGTGTCTCACAGTCTGGGACTTAATAGTTCCATCCTTGCAGTTTGTTTAACCTGCCTGTCTGCCCTTGTTTCTTGCTGGAAATTGACATGAGGCATGATTAGGTTAGCTTTAGGCTTATTTATTTATTTGTTTATGTATTTATTTCTTTATTTATGGCAAGAAAAGTAAGATGTATGTAAACATTTCATGCATTGAAATTAGAATATAATTTTTGCCTTTATTGTTAAAACTTTCATAAGTAACTCGAGTCTTGAGGGGGAAAACAAAGTTGTATTGATATTGAATCTATTTGGCTAGGAAAAAATGAATGAAGGTCTGGGTTTTGTTGTGTCTTCATGAAGTTGTTGGATGTTTAATACGTTTATCTTATTGATACGGGCATCTAATGCAGCAAATACTCCTTTGAGCACTGCTTTAGCTCTTTTATTTCCTCATTTCATCACACTGTGGTTATTTAATGATGAACGTATTTAAACATTTTTTTTTCAAAAACGTTCTCAGGACCTTCTTTTTGTCTTATTATATTAGAATATATTTTTTATCGGGATATAAGGGTTGAGTGTGTATTATCTACCTTAGCGATTGCATTGTTTAGGTATTCTGTATCCTGATTATTTTGTTCACTTGCCCTGTCCAGGGTTTCCCAGAGCGTTAGTTTCCTCTCACTGGTGGGTTTCAGTTTCATGCAGTTTATGCTTTCGAAAGTTCCTCTGTGTTATGTCACAGGTATTAATGTCTTATCTTATATTCTTTTCTTTGTAACTGTTGACATTAGAAATTGTCATTCTTTGGGGTGCTGGCTCAGGAGGAAGAACATGTGACTCTTGATCTTAGGGTCATGAGTTTGAGCCCCACATTGGTTGTAGAGATGACAAAAAAAACCCTGAAAAAAAGAAAGAAAATGTCATTCTTTGCCTCATTATGCTTCTTGGTATGAATTTTGCTTTGTCTGTGATTAAGGAAGAGATCACTGTTTTCTTTATATTTGCCTGAAATGTCTTGCCCATACTTTCATTCTTTAACTCTTGAGGTCATTTTGTTTCGTGTATGTTGCTCACATAAAGCATAGATTTAGATTTTGCTTTTTTCGCTGCTCTAAAAATCTTCAGATTTTAATGCTTGGTTTAAACTCATTTATACTTCATGATATAATTGAAACCATATATACTTCATGATATAGTGATGTACTCTAGTCTATATTGTCTTGTTAATTGTTTATACTATGTATATACTAATACAAAATCTTGCTATGTGATTTGCTTTCTTTGCTCTTTTTGAAGGAGGTATCTTTTTTGTTATTTAGCAACGTTTGATTTTTGGTTCTATGGATTGCATTTATGCTGATACATTTATACCAGTGGTTCTCAGCCAGGGGTAATGTGTCTCCCAGGGAACTTTTGGTAACGCCTGGAAATATTTGTGATTGGTACTGGCATGATGGGCAGAGGCCATAGATATTTCTAAATATCCTCCCAAGCACAGGGTAACTTCCCCACAGCAAAGAATTATCCGGCCAAAATGTCAATAGTGCTGAAGTTGAGAAAACGTTTAATACTCTTAGTTCCTTTTCTATATAGTTATTATGTATCGGTTTACTATAAGCAATTGGAAACTTATTTCATAACTTCCTCTTTCTCCCCTTCTCACTCCTACAATGGAATTTTAATTACCAGAATTTCTTAATCTTTGTACTCTTACCTGAGCTTAAGCTTCTTCTGTCTTGATTTGTCAGCTGCAAGCCGGCACCTTTAACTCCCAGCCAATGGGCAAACTTCGTTTACATTTCATTTTCTTTCCTCCTCCTGTTTTGCATCTGCTATGATATACATTATCAGAACATGTAACATTTATGTACTAAATTACCCTTTCTTTTAATCTGGTTCTGCCATTAAGCATATGCAGTGTTCACTTTCAAGTCTTTTTGCTGCAGTTTCTTCCTTAGATTCTTGGGTGTCAGGAGCTTAATATTTGTCATGTTTTTTGGGAAGTTCTAATGGAAACAATATTTCTTGATCTCTTACATGTTTATTAACTCTTTATCTGTGGCCTTTCTACCTGAAGGACAGTTTGGCTAGATATTAATTCCCTGACTCACATTTTCGTAATCCTTGAACGTCATAAAATTTACTCTGTTGGTTACTTACATAAAATGTTGCTGTTTAGAATTCTGATGCTAGGCTTCTTTTATTTCTTCTTTTTTTTGTTGTTGTTGCCCCCCTCTCTTGGACGTTTTACTTACCCTAATGCAGAAGAAGCTGCTGGTCTACCAAAACCTATCCTATTCTTCCTGGGCCCAAGGCAAGACTCCCAGCATTCTTTGCAGTTAAGAAATGACAATATGGTTGAGTTTCTGGTGATGAAAGGAGAGCACAGTTGATAAGTAACACCTGAGGGTCTATACTCTAGGATATTGGATACATTCTATTCTACCCCTTTTCCTTCCTACTGGCTGGAATGTGAGCAGCCATTTGACCAAGGAGAAGGTCTAAGAGCTGCTTCCACCAACCTTGACTCTCAATTTGGGATGATTATATGGAAATCAAATAAACTCTTTAAGCCACTACATTCTTTGTGGTCTGAGGTGTCTGTATTATCCTTATTTAGACTTACTTTTTTCTTCCTTATAAATAACTTGGCACAATTCCCATATATCCAAAGAATATTTTTCCTTAACTTTTAAGTCTAGTGGTTGTACACGATTTACCATTTCCAGGTCTATAGTATATATGGTTTTTCAGTATCTGTATTTAAGTATTTTTTTATTTCAATAAGATTTACTTAAATTTTTCTACTCCATTGCTTTGGTTTTCTTTTTAGAAGACTCAGTTATGCATTTTGGATCTAGTTTGTATGTTGCCTTTGTTCTCTGTTTCTCTCCAACCATTGCTGTCTGTTCATTTCTGTTTGATTCTCTATAATTTTATCCTTGCTATCTTCTATTTTCCTTACTGTGTTTTCCACAGCGTCTATTCTGTCTTGTGTTTCTTTTTCTAGTCTTCATTTCTAAAATGTGTTTTTTGTAATCTATAATTCTCTCATTTTAGTTTCCTATACATTTGTTGTCTAATAATCTCACCCTCCTTAAAATTTTTTTAACAAAGTATAACATACATACACACACATACCAACGTCCATACATAAAAGTACATAAATCATAAGAATATGGCATAGTGAATTGTCACACAGTGAACATACCTGCGTCATCACCACCCGGGTCAAGAAATAGAAAATTATCGGTATCTAAGCAGCTCTTCCCTTGGAAATCTTTCCAGTCATTAGCCTCTCCTTTGCTCCCAGAGGCAATTACTAATATTAGCCCTAACACCATTAACTAATTTTGCCTGTTTAAAACTTTATTTAGAGGGCGCATGATGTCATGAGCACTGGGTGTTGTATGCAGCTGATGAAATACTGAACTTTACATCTGAAACTCATGATGTACTATATGTTGGCTAATTGATTTTAAAGAAAAAACTTTATTTAAATGGCATCTTAAGAGTATCTATTATCTTGGTCAGCATTATATTTTTGAGATTAACTCATATTGCCAGGTATAGACGTGGTTCATTTTAATTGCTATTTTGCATTCAGCTGGAGTAATATGTCACGATTTACCCATCTTAATTCTTTGTTAATGGCCATTTGGATTCTTTCCAAATTCAGGTTATTGTGGTATAATGAGGTTTTGTTCAGGAGTTCTTCATTCTCTGGCTGCCCCCTCCATAGGAAGTGTAGATCTCCCTGCCCCCTTCACGTTGTACTTGGCGGGCACTGTGGAAGCTCTTGTTTTGCAGCCATAGTGCCTTCTGGGGTCTGCTGCTCCCGGGCCCCATTCTCCCTACTGCCTGAATGTTGTCTCTCCCTCACCGTGAGTGTTCCTGCCTTACTGTGGATTCTCGTCAAGCAGCTTATCCTCATAGTGAGGCTCTCCCATTCCAGTTAAGATTGTTGGCTACCTATTCCTGAAATTGTGAAGGGTTTGAACCTGTGTTGTCCAATAAGGTAGCCACTAGCCACAGTTAGCTAGGGGGCACTTGAAGCGTGGCTAGTCTGAATTTAGGTGTGTTTTAAGTGTAAAGAAGACACTGGATTTTAAAGATTTGGTATTTTCAAAAATGTAAAATGTTATTAATTTTTTACATTGACTATGTTGAATGATAATATTTTGGATACATGGGGTTAAACAAAGTATACCAGGAACTTTTCCCTTTTGCTTTGTTTAAATGCAGCTGCTACAAAATTTAAAATTATACATGTATTGCTTACTTCGTATATCTCTTGGTTTAAACTGTCAACAGTGTCGTGTTTGGATCTCTTAGTGAATTCACTGTTTTCCATTCACCCCCAACAGAATGACTCCAGCCTTTGAAGACATTCCCAGTTTCACCAACTTGTTCTCTGATGCTCCCACTGAGGGTAGGGCCTGCTCCTTGGGGAGTGATGCCTGCTGGTCCCCTCTCCTCCCAGTTTCCATGTTGTATCTGCTGATTCTGGGCCAGTCCTGATGCCGCAAGACTCCTGGGCATTCCCGTCACCTAGTTTTGATGAGGACATTGTCTGTGGGTTTTCCCTTTCTCATTTCTGATTGATGTGTTTGGTTTCAGGAGGAGTACTTGGCACTGGGGAGCTACCATGATCCACCTTGTCCTTAAGTTATAATTTTCTTTTAATACAAATATGTTCCTCTGTTAGGATAACTTTGGTTTACTTTCAGTAATCTTAGTTTTATTTGTCGTTTGAATTTCGGAAAATCATGCTGTGAAATGATAGAGAGGTTTTGCCTAGTTATATACATTTAAAAATTATATTCTCACAGGACCTTTGCATTTTGTTAAATTAATGGTGGGACTGGATGTTGGAAGAGACCCAGATTTTACTACCAGTTCTGCCCTTCTTTGCTCAGATCATTTAATAAATCACTCAGTTTTAACATAACAGTTTATGTTGTTTTCTGAATGAGGGATATAATACCTATTTCTATAACTTTAACAGAGATACTTTTTCAGATTATAAAAATAATTCATGATCATAGAAAATTTGGAAAACCTAGAAACCTGTAAAGATAGACTTCGAACTTACTCAGAATCTAACATCTGGAGATCATTAGTAACACAATAGCATATTACTTTCCAGGCTTTTACTTTTTTATTTTTATTTTTTAAGATTTATTTATTTATTTGAGAGAGAGAAAGAGAGAGTGTGCGAGAGAGAACACAGCGGGGAGGAGCAGAAGGAGAGGGAGAGAGTCTCAAGCAGACTCCAAGCTGAGCTGAGCGTGGAGCCCATTGCCGGGCTCGATACCGTGACCTGAGATCTGAGATCACGACCTGAGCTGAAACCAAGAGTTGGATGCTTATCTGACTCTGCCACCCAGGCGGCCCCAGGCTTGTCCTTTTTTTCTACAAGGATATTTTGACCAGAGATGCACCAAGCATACATGTGGCTGAGTAACAACGGGATGAGCCTTAGTATTAATATGTGGCTGAACATCATGATCATAGAATGATTTTAACAATTTGTTAAAATTATTACAGAGATTAGTAACAGACTTCACATGTTGGGCATCATCGTGCCAGCATAATTTCTTAACCCTGTTAGGGGCTGGCTCGCTCTCGAGGTCTCTGTACTGTACGTTGACACTACTGAGTCAGATACCTGTTTGCAGCGGAGTTCAGCGATGCCACAGCATCCTGCTGGTACCTCATCGTTCTCAAATACTTCTTTTTAGGTCCTCATTCTCTGTTTCATGTTCTTTTCTTCCTCATGAAATCCTAAAATGCCACATTGATGCTGTGCCCTAATTCATCTTCATGAGGTAGAATGAATTCCTAAGTAGGACTTTTTCTTGAGAGATTCATGACCTAAATGGGATTAAATAACTAAAAACCAAACAGGTCTTCATAATCTTTTTTTTAATGTAATGCATACGGCGACACCAAGCTGCAAAGGTTAGAATTATGATGTAATCCAGTCCGCATTATTCTGCTTGCGTTGTTATTAAATTTTCTGTAAATGATTGTTGTCCTAGAAAGTATACACTCATGTCCCTAAAGTTACTTAGCTCATGTGCTCTCTCGTTCTTGTGCTCTCTGTTTTCTGTTTTACATTTGAAATTTCTTAATTGTTTTTATTCACTGATCAGTAACTTCCAAAATCATCAAGGTAGTTTTTTACTCTTAGAATAATAGATACGCATTTATACTTTGACTTTTCTTAAATAGAAATAAGGGAGAGGTTCTCAACCTCTGTACTTTTGAGGTTTTCACTGGATAGTTGTTTGTCGTGAGGACGTGCCCTGTGCACTGTACGATGTTCGGAAACCCCTCTGGCTTCTACCCACTGGATGCCAGCAGCAAATCCTGCTTGGCCATGCCTTCTCCACCAGGCAAAATCACCCGGGTTAAGAACCACCACTGCTTTGGGATGATAATTTGTAGTTTACTCAAGGTAGTTTCTTCTTTTTATTCAAGGAATAACCCTGTGGGTTTTTGTTGTTTTTGACTTTTTGTTTCTGCCTGGCAGTAAATACCAGGCTGTCTTTCTCGCTCTACTCAGGGGTAGGTGGGAGTGGGGGAGGAGGTGCGGCAATATAACAGACTCATTAATCTTGTCTGGCCTCCTTCATGCCCCTTCCTTTCTACTGTCCTGAGCTCTCTGCTTCCCCTGGGAAGTCTGAATACTCTCTCCATCTCATTCATCTCCTGGAGTGTTCTAGGCCGTGGCCTCCTCTGCTATTTCTGTCTGTCCACGTGCTTCCATCCATTTTATGGTTTCTAGAAACAGAAATCTCTCATCCACTGGTAATCTTCCTTCCTGTTCTGTGTGTTGGTATCGGCTTATCCCATTTTAAGGGCATCTTGGACTCAAGAACGGGACGCAGAAGCTTCTAGTTGGTGTGACTTCTACCCACAAGCTGCCCATTGTTTTAAAATAGAAAACACTGGTGAAGATGTTTTTATTCATTCAACAAATAGATATAAGTGACGTGTTCTGCCTTTTCCAATTTCCACCCTTTCTTTTCTAGAGCTCATTATCCTGGGACCCATACAGTAAAGGATGCGAAGTTGACTAACAAGAAGCTTTGGTCTTCTGAAGATTTTAGCACTTTAAACAGTGATGTGGGTGCAGGCTGCTTGGGCCGCATATTGAATCAGAATTATATCAATGGCTACATGACTGCGTAAGTTATTGAAAACTTCTAAAGGTTTTTATTTTGAAAAATTTCAAAAACAAAATAAGTAGAAAAAAGTACAATACAGCGGGCTTCCATATTCTCACAACCTAGATTCAATGATTGTAAACATTTTGCCTTATTAGCTTCCTCTGTACCTACATCTACACCTAAGCTTATCTATTTTTTGTATTTGAATATCATCTGTATTGAATAAAGTCAGGCTTATTGAGATATAGTTTATCTATATTAAAATTTATGCAGTTCTATGATTTTTGATAACTTATCTATACCTTATAATGAACAATTATAAATTATAGATGTCATAACACTTTACCCCTAAGTATTTTAGCATGTGGCCCCAAAACATAAAGGATATTCTCCTACATGATCACTATATCATTTTGATACATAAGAGCATAAGAGCACTTTAAAAAATATCTGATACTTAGTCTATATTAAAATTTTCCTAATTATTCCTCAAAGTGTCATTTATAACCTTTTTAAAAAAAAAACACTAAGAGCCAATCAAGCATGCATTGCATTTAGATGTCATGCCCCTACAATCTCTTTTAATCTAGAATAGTTTCCTTCCTTCCCTATTTTTTTTAAGAATTTATTTATTTGAGAGGGAGAGAGAGAGAGAGAGCATGAGTTGGGGGGGGGGCACAGAGGGAGAGGAAGAAGCAGACCCCCTGCTGAGCAGGGAGCCTGACTGACATGCTCAGTCTCAGGACCCTGGAATCCTGACCTGAGCCAAAGGCAGATGCTTAACTGACTGAGCCACCCAGGCGCCCCTCTTTCTGTTCCTGTTTTTTGTGACTGAAGCCTTTTAAAAAGACCAGGCCAATAGTTTTATAGACTATCCACTTCCCAGTCTGCCTGTTTGATTCCTCATAGCATCACTTAATTTGTATAACTGTTTACAAAACAGAGGTTCTTAAGAAAGAACACAGCTTTTTTTTTTTTTTTTTTTTAAGCAAGAGCATGCATACGTGAATGCGTGGGGGTAGGCAGAGAGAGAGGGTAGAGAGAGAATTTTAAGCAGGCTCCATGCCCAGCATGGAGCCCAAAGTGGGGCTTGATCTCGCAACCCTGAGATCATGACCTGAGTCAAAATCAAGAGTCTGACGCTCAACCCGCTGAGCCACCACGCGCCCCAGAACACAACTCTTTTTATTTTTCAGGGAAGCATTTCTTAAATGCTTTGAGAAGCTTTCACTGTAATTAGATTCAAATTTGCTTTCTAACACAATAATAAATAGAACAAAAGTAAGCCAATACATATTTTTGTGATGTTAATGTGAGCTGATATATTATTTTTACAGCCTTTGTTCTTTTTTTTCCCTTTTTAAAAGAAAAGGTGCTTATCATGGAGATTTTGGTTCTGATAACTTAATTTGGTATTAAGAGTAATGCACGCTCATGACAGAGAATTTAGTAACTTCACATAAGTATAAAGAAGGAAACAAAATCACCCGTATTTTTGCCATCTAGAGGTAACCATCCTTAAAAATGTTGGTGTATGTCCTCCCATTTATATTTATATTTGTATGTATAAAATTTTAATATAGAGTTAAGATCATACTATATAATGTTTAGTAAATAAGCTGCTTTTCACTTAACAAAGCATTATGAACTTCTTTTCATATTTAAGTGTACTTCTGTTTCATCATTTTTAATGCTTATGTATATTCTGTTACATAGTACATGGCTTCCCAAACTTGCCTTGTCTCAAGAAGCACCTGAGACCCTTGTTACATTGATTCCAGATCTGCTGAATCATAATGCCTCCGGAAGTCTTCGGAGACTCTGTTGGTGTCATCAGTGCCCCAGCTGATTCTGATGCCCCACAAGTTTGGGAAGCACTGATGTAGAAAATGTATTATACCCCATTGAATGTTCTTCCCTTCCAGAAATGGAAGTTGTTTCTATTTTAACAGCTTTGTACACATTGAAATGATCAATTGTATACAGATATCTTTGTTCACATCTATAGTTATTATTTCCTTAGGGTATATTCCTAGAAAGGGAATAAATATCTGGGTCAGAGGTACATAGATTTTAAAGACTTTTGTGTATGTAACAAAATGCTCGTGGGGTAGTTTTTGGTTTACACTTTTATTAGTAGCCAGACAAGATACTATGCATCTTGCAATCCAGGGGTAAAATCATGGGAACCCTTAAAGTTTTCACTTGTAGTAAGTATTTTTGAAAATTGGAGCTATCATTTCTACTTTGTGTTGACAGAATTAGAAAGCTTTGATTTCCTTAGAAAGTCATTTTATGATGGGTGAGGATTTGGTAAGAAAAATGAAATTCTGTGGGTAAGCTGTGGGTTTTTTATTGTTGTTATTGTTTTTTTTGTTGTTGTTTTGTTATTTATTTTTTTTGAGCTGTGAGAAACCCAGCAGTACCAGGGGCCACAGCCTCCCTTTTCCCCTTGGATTTTCCTGAAAACCACAGAGTCACTATTTCAGGATTCAGTACCAGCTATCGAATTCTGAAAGAATAGGCCAAAATGCAGACCAGCAAGCTGACCTATTAGTACTTGCAGATGAGACAGAATCATCGCAGTTTTAGACCCCAGACCTTGTTCTAGACACTTTACAGGCATTAGGACAGGGACTCCTCACTGAGCAATCACATGAGCTAGGTACAGTTATTATCCTCATTTTACAGATGAGGAAACTGAGGTCCAGAGAGGTTAAGTGGTGGAACCATGATTTGAACCCAGGCAGTCTGACTGTAAGAGTTCTCAGTTGTAAAACTTTGCAGCAGCTCAGAGTCAGGTTTATAAACTTATGTCTTGAAACTGGGGCATTAAGAAGGCTGACTGTTGAAGGGAAGGCAGGTATGGCTAAAGCCTTTATTTGTATTTGACTCAAATCTGTGATATGTCTGGTACTGGTAGGGCATGATTCATCTTCTGGCTACACCACTGTTCAGCAAAATTATATACCCAATATACATTTGTGTTTTTTAATTATGCAATTCACCATTAACAATACCTAGATGGATCCAGCTCTGGAGTTTTCAAAATGTGATTGAACTTAGGTGACTGATACTTTCTTGTTTTGGGTGGTCATTTTTCGGTCCTTCACGTGTATTTAAATTCTAATAAGGTTTCTTTTTTTTTTTTTTACTATAGTCTTCTAGACATTTACATTTTGATCACAAGCTGTTTTGGCATTTCTCTTTTACCCAACAAACCTTTTAGCACAATTGCTTGGAACTTGGTGGCCAGTTACTATGAACAGTTGCCCTATGGACGGTGTGGATTAATGACTGCTCAGGAGCCATGGAGCGGGCATTATGTAGTAGAGTCTCCTATCTGGGTATCAGGTATGGCTCAGAGTCCCTCGCTCACTCCTCAGCTTTCTCTCTGGGAGTAAAGGAAGAAAACAGAGGGGGTTACACTGATTGTGCGTGCCTGTGTGTGCGTGCATGTATGTGCGTGTTGTGTGTAAGTTCTCAGTTGGTGTCTGTTGTAAGCAAGATCTGCCATAGTGTTCTGTAAGAGCCTTAGGGTAACTAGACTACTGTTTGTATTCCATTCTTGGTTATCCTAAGACCAGGCTCTTAGAAAAGAAAAGGAAAGGGGGAAGAGAGGAGGAAGAAGGTTTATCATCTGGTGATGGAGACAAATACCTGAAATAGTTGATAAATGTATAATTATAAATTAGGATAATTGCTAATAAAATGATGTATTTGTAAAGATTTATTACAACTCAAGAGTATCTAAAAGTCTTAAAATTAGTCTTGGAGACATTTTATTGTTTTATATTAATATAGTTATTTTGATGAGAATAGTGTGCTAACAAAATCAAGTGAATTCTTAAATGAATAAGTAAATGTAAAGGCTATGTGAGATATTGTGGCTTTATACTGATGAGTATTGTTACAGATAATTTTAAGAAAAAAGTAAAATCATGACTCCTGCACATAAAAACGAACACATGTTAAAGATTTTATACTACTCACGATACTAGGAACCAGGCAGATAAATCAGTCGATTCAAAGGAAAAGTCAAAACAGTACAAATTTATTTAGAGTGAAGGAATTTGAGATAAATTGCAAATGGAGACAGGTTGGGTTTTTTGTAGCAGGGAGGGGAGGAAATCCATTGAGTCCTTGGCAGGCAGGAGATAATTTACACATCCATCCGTTACCTACAGTTAGGTAAGTTTCGAAATAGTTTGAAGACAGTCAACAGGGCTGTAGGAACAGAATTTTTGTTGCAGTATCAGTTATTAGTTACGAGGGACGTTGAGATCACGCAGAAGTGGATGGCACTGTGCCACTTTTTCATGAATGATGTAACCATACTAAAAATGAATATAATTTAAAGAGAATAAAAATCCTGTTGTCGAATAATATTCAAGTTCTTTCTATAGTTTTTTTTGGTAAAAAAAAATTAAACATTTATGACCATTTTGTTTTAACATCGTAACTACTTTAAAACTTCTTTTAAAAAAATCCATTTCTTCAAAGACAGGATGCTTTCATAGGAAAATTCTGAATTCGAAGTGAAGTTGTTTTCATTTTAAACCTTTATTTTGGGGATTTTGTTTTTTATTTGATGTGTTTTCCTCAGATTTGTAGTTATGATGTTAGCCATGAAATCATGACATTATTCTAAACTCTGAGTTGTACTTTCAAAAATACACTTGTATGTCCTCATTAGTTAACCCCCTAAATGTTGTAATTGTTGGTCCCATATTATCTAGGTAAACTAACGTGCTCTTCTAGTATTGTCGCTGTGTTTGGGGGTGGGATGGGGACATGAAATATTGCTCAGTACATTTTCAGAGTCAGCTTTGGAGGTACCCAGTTAACATATATTCTGCAAATAAAACTTGTTCGAAACCATAAAGCTTAGTTTTTGAAATGCAATATTACCTTTTTTTTAGTCTTATTTTTTTGTAGTTATATTAGAATGAGTTAAATAGAGAGGAACAAAAGTTCGTAAGAGAGAACTTTATCTTATTCTCTTATTCTTGGGAAAGAAAGACTTAATACTCTTAACAGTGTGGTTCATTTATTTTTAGTGGTAATTCTAACTATAGTTAATTCTTACTACAATTGTACCATTTAACTGTACTAATTATTTCAAAAGTTGAAACACGAGGTTGGCAAGTGTTTTCCTCTAAAATAGAAAATTGCTTGTTAGACTCAGTCAGACTCAAAGCCAGTAGACAGCTTTATTTTTTAATTTTTTAAAGAAACCTTTCCATCGCTATTTTATTGGATCTTTCTCTGCTTTTCTATAGCTCATACCACTCAGTTTACTCAACCAGGTTGGTATTACCTGAAGACAGTTGGTCACTTAGAGAAAGGAGGAAGCTACGTGGCCCTGACTGATGGCCTAGGTAACCTCACCATCATCGTTGAAACTATGGTAATTCTTTGTTGTTTTAATGGAATTAACTCACTCTCTTAGTATTGGAAAAACAGTAGAAAACGCAACTAAACACTTCTTTTTAAAAAAACCCTAGCTTTACCAAAGTATAATTGACATGTGATAAACAATATGTAGGGGAGGAAGAAACTTCTTCCTATACCCTCTTAGGGTCAGAAGCTGAGGCCCCACAAATTAAACTGACAAAAAAAATCCCAGATTCACAGGAGAAAAGAAAAGTTTTATTTGTGCAAGCAGTATGCATACACGTGGGAGACGCTCAGTGATGAGTAACTCTGAAGGGTGATTAGAATCTGGGTTTATATACCTAGAGGAGTAAGTAATGGAGAAGGGGAGAAAGGGCACTTAATGGAAAATAAATGACTTTTTGGGAAGATAAATGGGTTTTCCGGAGAACAAACAGGAATGATTATGACACTGTGTGTCTGTACTGGAGAGTGGTCTTTCCCTCACCTTCAGGGCTATAAAAGCCCTCTGTAGAAGGGATTTGGGGGAGGTTTTAGTCCCATTTCTTCTTTCTGGGAGTAAATCCATCCTAAAGAGTAGATCGATTTGTGGCAGTCTTATTTCGCAGAAGTTGGTGCTCTGAGGAAGCTAAGGGAAGCTCAGAGAAGACTTTTTCCTGGCATCTTTTGAATCTCAAATACCTTCAACTTTACATAATCTTTATACCAGAGTGGCCTGTTTTTTAGGAGCATATTCTGATCCCCTTCAAACACATACTTAAAGTGCACAGTTTTATAACTTTTCGTAGGTAAATGCTCAATAAACCATTGTCACAATAAAGATAGTGAATGTATCTATGAGCCCCCCAAAGAATCCTCATGTCCCTTGTTAAATATTCCCTCTGTTCTGCTCCTCCTCATATCCTGGGAGTTCTCTGATCATTACTTTTGGTCACTGTAGATTAGTTTGCATTTTCTAGAGTTTTGTATCCATGGAATCAGTATGGAGTCAGTACAGTGTGTACTGTTTTTGTCGTGCTGCTTTCAGTCAGGGTAATTATTTTGAGCTTCATTCCTGTTGTGAACACCTGTTGCTAAGTCATATTCCACTGTAAGGACCATAGTTTGTTTCTCTATGCACTTGGTGGGGGGTGTTTGGCTTGTTTCTACTTTCCGGCGATTACACATAAAGCTGTGAACATTTGTGCACAGGCTTTATATGGGCATGCATTTCTTTTCTCCCGTGTAAATACATAGGAATGGAATGGCTGGATAATACGATATGCTTCTGTTTAACTTTTTAGGAAGCTGCCAAACTGTTCTTGTGTTGTTTTCAGTTTCCATCAGCAGCATAATTGGAGTTCCAGTTTTTCTTTATCATTGTGAACACCTGCTGTGATCAGTTACAAAAATTTTAGCACTTAGTCTGTATGATATAGTACTTCATTTTGGTTTTAGCTTGCATTTCCCTAATAACTGATGATGTTGAGCTTTTCATGTGCTTGGGCTTCATGTATCTTTTTAAAAGAATTTTTTAAAAGAATTTATTTATTTATTTGACAGAGACAGCGAGAGAGGGAACACAAGCAAGGGGAGTGTGAGAGGGAGAAGCAGGCTTCCCGCTGAGCAGGGAGCCCGATGCGGGGCTCGATCCCAGGACCCTGGGATCATGACCTGAGCCGAAGGCAGACGCTTAACGGCTGAGCCACCCAGGCGCCCCTTCGTGTATCTTTTTTGGTGAAGTGTGTGTTTAAGTCTTTTGCCTATTTTTTGTTGGCTTTTTCTTATTGTTGGTTTTTGAGAGTTCTTTACATATTACATATTCCGGGTCCAAGTCCTTTACAGATACGTGCTTTGTAAAGATAATTTCCCAGTCTGTAGCTTTTTTTTCCATTTTGTTAACAGTGTCTTTTGAGGAGCAGGAGTTTTTTAATTTTTCTGAAGTCCAGTTTATTCATTTGTACTTTCATGGAACATGCTCTTGCTATGGTATCTAAGAAGTTTTTGAATATGGATATCCATCTGTTCTAGCACCATTTGCTGGAAAGTCTATTTTTCCCATTGCATTGCCTTTACCCCTTTGTAGAAAATCAATTATCCATGTGTATGTAGGATTATTTCTGGACTCTATTCTGTTTCTTTGACCTATTTATGTATCTTTACACCATTAACTATGATTACTGTGTGCATGTGTGTATAAAACAATTCCTAGGAACAGGTAGCGTTAGCCCTTCAAATTTGTTCTTTTTCAAAGTTGTTTTGGTTCTTCTAGGTCACTTGTACTTCCATGTGAATCTTAGAATCAGCTTGTCAGTTTCAACCAAAAAAAAAAAAAAAAAAAGCCTGCTCAGATTTTGATTGGGATTGCCTTGCATCTATAGATCAATTTAAGGAGAACTAATATTTGAGCAACATCAAGTCTTCCAGCCCTTTAACAAGACATAGCCTCGAATTTACTTAGGTTTTTAAAAATTTCTCTGAATAGTATTTTATAGTTTTCAGTGTACAGGTATTTCATATCTTTTGTCAAATTTTGGCTAAGCATTTCACATTTTCAATTTGATTGTAAATAGTTTTTAAATTTTTAATTCAATTAGTACCTGGTATGTTGTAATACAGTAGATCTTTGTACGAAGATCTTGTTTTCTGCAACATCGCTCAACTCACCTGTAGTTCCAGTAGCTTTTTAGTGGGTTCTGTTGGATTTTCTTTGTAAATAATCCCAAATAGAAACAATTTTACATCTTTCTGACCAACGATTCTTATTGCCTGTCTCTTTGTTGTAGCCATTTTGGAGGCGTGAAGGATCTTTAGTTTTGATTTGTATTTTACTAGTGACTAATGATGTTGGGCATCATTTCATGTGTGTGTTGGCCATCTGCATTTCTTCTTTGGAGAAACGCCCATATAGACCCTTTGCCCATTTTTAAATTGGGATGTTCGTCTTCTTATTATTGAAATATAAGAGTTCTTCACATATTCTAGATAAAAGTCCCGTATCAGATATACGACTTGCAGACATTTTCTCCCATTCTGTGGGTTGTTTTTCACTTCCTTTTTTAAAATTTAAACTTAATTTTTAAAAAATTACAGTATAGTTGACATTCAATATTATATTTGTTGTTTTCCCCTTTTTAATGATGCCCTTTCAAGTCATATATGACTTCATCAAAATTTATAACTTTTGTACTTGAAAGGGCATTATTAAAAAGGGATATATATATATATATATACACATATATATATACACATATATATATATATGTATTTCTTTTTGTGTGTGTTTTTGTGTCAGATTTAAGAAATTACTGCTTAATCCAAGGTCATGAAATTTATCCCTGTGCTTCCTTCTAAGAGTTTTATAGTTTCAGTTCTCACATTTAGGTCTTTGATCCATTTTATTTTTTCAATACAGGGTTAGATATGTATCGAACTTCATCATTTACAGGTGGATATCATCTAATTGTTCCTGCCTCATTTGTTGGTTCATTCCTTATTGAATTGTCTTGGCTTCCTTGTTGAAAATCGACTGGCAAAAAATGCGAGGGTTTTTTCCTGGACTCTCAGTTCTATCCTTATGGGAGCATTATGCTGTCTTAGTTACCATAGCTCTATAATATGTTTTGAAGTTAGGAAGCATGAGTCCTCCAGCTCTGTTATTTTTCAACACTGTATGGCTATTAGGGGTCCCTTGCATTTCCATAGAAATTTTGGGATCAGTTTGTCAACTTCTGCAATGAGGCTAGTTTGGATTTTGATAGAGGTTACATTTAATCTGTAGATCAGTTGGGTAGTATTGCCATTATAACAGTATCAAATCTTCCAGTGCATGAGCACGGATACCTTTTCGTATATTTACATTTTTACTTCTTTTAAAGATGTTTATAGTTTGCAGGGTATAAGTCTTGTGCTTCTTTTCGTTGCAGTTATTATTTCTGAGTATTATTTTGGTATAATGTTAAATGAATTGTGTTCTTAATATCATTTTCAGATTTTTCATTCCTAGTGTATAGAAATACAGTTAATTTTTACATATTGATCTTGTATCCCACAAGCTTTCTGTACTTATTTCTTAGTTCTCATAGTTTTTTAATTGATTCTTAGAGGATTTTCTATATATAAGATTATGTCATCTGCAAATAGAGATAGTTTTGCTTCTTTCTTTTCAATCTAGATACCTTTCATTTTTTTCCCTTGATTAATTGTCCTTTAATATTGAATAGAAATGGTGAGAATGTACATTCTTATCCTGTACCTGATCTTAGGGGAAACAGTTTCAGTCTTAAGTGTAATGTTAGCTGTGGTTTTTTGGTTAATATTTTTTATAAGATTGAAGACCTTCCCTTATATTCCCAATATGTAGAGTGCTTTTATTATGAAAGGGTATTGGATTTTATCGGATACGTTCTGTATATATTGAGATGATCATGTGGTTTTTGTTTTTTATTTTATTGATATGGTGTATTACGTGGACTGATTTTTGTCTGCTAAACTAGCTTTGCATTTCTGGGATAAATTCCATTTCATCATCATGTATAATTCTTATTTATTGCTGGATTTGATTTGCTAGTATTTTGTTGAGGATTTTTGTGTCCAAATTCGTAAGAATACTGGTATGTAGTTTTCTTGTAGTATCTTTTTTTTTTTTTTTTTTAAGATTTTATTTATTTATGTGACAGAGACACAGCCAGCGAGAGAGGGAACACAGCAGGGGAGTGGGAGAGGAAGAAGCAGGCTCCCAGCGGAGGAGCCCGATGTGGGACTCGATCCCCGAACACCGGGATCACGCCCTGAGCCGAAGGCAGACGCTTAACGACTGAGCTACCCAGGCGCCCCTGTTTTTTTAATATTTTATTTTATTTTGTTTTATTTTTTTATTTAAATGCAATTAGCCAACATATAGTACATTATTCGTTTTGATATAATGTTCAATGATTCATTAATTGCATATAACACCCAGTGCTCATCACATTACACACCCTCCTTAATGCCCATCACCCAGTTACCCCATCCCCCCACCCACCTCTCTTTCCACAACCCTCAGTTTGTTTCTGGAGTCAAGAGTCTCTCATCGTTTTTCTCCCTGTCTGATTGCTTCCCATTCAGCTTTCCCTCCCTTCCCTTACTGTCCTCTGCACTATTACTTATATTCCACATATGAGAGAAACCGTTTGATAATTGTCTTTCATGATTGACTTATTTCACTCAATACTGCCCTCATACACCGAGTTCGGAAATGTTCCTTCCTCTTAACGTTGTTTAAGATAATCTGTGAAGGATTGGTATTAATTTTATAAGTGTGGTAGAATTCATCAATGAAGCTATCTGATTTTGTGATTTTCCTACAAGAAAGTTTTGGTTTACGGACTCAATCTCTTCCGTATAGGTCTCCTCAGATTTTACATTACCTTTTGAGTCAGTTTTGGTAGTTTGTAAAAGGGAATTTGTCTCTTTTATTTGTGTTACCTAATTTGTGTGCATATGTTTGTGTATAGTATTTCCTTACATATTGCCTTTTAACTTCTGTCAGGTTTGTAGAAGTGTTCCTCTTTCATTCCTGATTTTAGTAATTTGTCTTCCCTTTTTTTCTCGGTTAGAAAACCTAAAGGTTTGGGGCGCCTGGGTGGCACAGCGGTTAGGCGCCTGCCTTCGGCTCAGGGCGTGATCCCGGCGTTCTGGGATCGGGCCCCAGTCAGGCTCTTCCGCTATGAGCCTGCTTCTTCCTCTCCCACTCCCCCTGCTTGTGTTCCCTCTCTCGCTGGCTGTCTCTATCTCTGTCAAATAAATAAATAAAATCTTTAAAAAAAAAAAAAAAAAGAAAACCTAAAGGTTTGTCAGTTTTGTTCATCTTTTCAAATAAACAACTTTTGTTGATTTTTCTCTGTTTTCTTCTTTATTTCAGTAATTTCCACTATAATCTTTTTTCCCTTCCGTTACCTTTGAGTTTAGTTTGCTCTTTAAAGATTGTTTTTTATATTTTCTTAACGTAGAAGATTAGGTTATTTTTTGAGATATTTCTTTCTTTAAATTTTTTATTTTAATTTAGTTAACATGTAGCATATTATTAGTTTCAGGGGTAAAATTTAGTGATTCATCTGTTGCATATAGCACCCAGGACTTATCACATTACGTGTTCTCCTTAATGCAGTTACCCCATCATGCAGTTACCCCACCCCCCCCACCTCCCCTCTAGCATCCCTCAGATTGTTTCCTATAGTTAAGAGTCTCTTATGGTTTGCCTCCCTCTCTGTTTTTATCTTATTTTATTTTTCCTTCCCTTCCCCTATGTTCCATCTGTTTTGTTTCTTAAATTCCACATATGAGTGAAATCATATGGTATTTGTCTTTCTCTGACTGACTTATTTTGCTTAGCATAGAGATATTTCTTTTTTTAATATGGGTATTTACAGTTATGAATTACTCTATAAGTAGTACTGTATCTGTATCTCTTTAGGTTTTGTTATGTTATATTTTCATTTTTATTCATCTTATTTTCTAATTTCTTTTGTGATTTCTTCTTTGACCCATTGCTTATTTAGGAGTGCATTATTTAATTTGTATATTTTTGTGAGTTTTCCAATTTTTTGTTACTGATTTTTAATCTCATTCTATTAAGATTGGAGAATATACTTTGATTTTAATCCTTTTAAATTTATGGAGTTTTATTTTATTTACCTTGCACATGATCTCTCTTGAATATTGCATATGTACTTGAGAAGAATGTATGTTCTGTTATTGTTGGGTAGAGTGCTATTTTGTAGATGTTTGTTAGATCTTGTTGGTTTATAGTGTTCAGGTCTTCTATTTCCTTGTTGTTCTCTCTGTTGTTGATAGTGGCTAATTGAAGTCTTCAACTACTTTTGTTGAATCATCTGTCCTCCTTTCTCTTATTCTGTTGTTTTATGTATTTTGAGTCTTTCTTATTAGGTGCATATGTGTTTATAATTCTTAAGAATTTTTCTGATGGATTGATCCTTATATAATTATAAAATGTCTCTCTTTACCTCTAGTAACAATTTACTCTTTATTGTTGTTGTTTATTTGCTTAGTGACTTTCTTGAACAAATTCCGTACTTTGTCAGCTTTATTATATCTGACCTACTGAAGCCTCTGCTTAGTTACCTTAGTGGTCAGCTCATGACTGTACAATGGTTTCCTTATATTTGGAACTGCCAAGTCTCCTGGCCTTAGCTGATGGGCTATGTGTGCATGTTGGAGTATGTGTCAGTGCTCAAGCAGGCAGTGTACAATTTTTATAGTAGTTTTACTTCATTTTTGAGCAAAGCTTCAAGGTCAACCTGAATTTCCCAGTACAGCCATCAGGACTATTTGGGTTATCCATTATCTTCTTCATTGAGCTTTGGGTTTTTGTATCTTTTCTTTTTTTTTTCTTTTTAGAGTGGAAGGGTGAGGGTGGGGTGAGTGGGACAGAGGGAGAGGGATAATCCCAAGCAGGTGCCATACTCAGTGTAGAGCCTGATGCAGGGCTCAATCTCACAACCGTGAGATCATGACCTGAGCTGAAATCAAGAGTCAGAAGCATAACTGACTGAGCCACCCAGGTGCCCCTAGTTTTTGTGTCTTTCAAGAATTTTTTCTGTTTCATTCAAGTTGTTCAATTTCTGGACATAAAGTTACTGGTGTTATTCCCTATTATTCCTCTAATATCTATATAATTTGTACTGATGTCACCATTCTTACTGTGACAATGGCAAGTTGTATTTTCTTTCTTTTTATCCTGATTTCCTGATTAGTCTAGCTAGAAGTTTATCAATTTTATTGATCCATTCAATCAGCTTGTGGTTTATTTATTCTTTATTATTCTCATTTTTCTGGGTTTTGTTTAATTGATTTCTCCTTTGATCTTTAGTGTTTTCCTTCTGCTTACTTTGGTTTTAAATTTGCTCTTCTTGTCCTAGTAGCTCTAGGTGGAAGCTGAGGTCTCACATCCTTCTCCTCTAATCGGTGTTCATTGCTATAAATTTGCTCCTAAGTACTGCTTTCATGGCATCCTACAAATCGTATTGTCATTTTTATTTTGATACAACTCAGAATTCTTTCTCATTTTCCTTTTTATTTCCATTTTTTCTTTGAGCCATGGATTATTTAGAAATTTGTTATTTAGTTTCTAAATATTTTGGAATTTTCTAGAGGTTTTTCTATTATTTATCTCTCTCAATTATCTTGTGGTCAGGGGACATACATTGTGTGATTCGAATCTTTTTGAATGCATTGAAAGTTCTTTTATGGCTAAGAATATAGTGTTCCTTGGTGAATGTTGCTTGTGTACTTGGAAAGAATGTGCATCTGCTGTTGCTGGGTGAGGTGATCTATAGATGTCAATCCAGGCAAGCTTTGTGGTAGCATTGTGCAAATTGTCTCTGTCCTTGTCGATTTACCGTCTAGTTATGCATCATTTACTGAGGATGAGGTATTGGAATATCTAACTACAATTGTAATTTTTTTAGTGTCCACAAAGCCTGGCGCACAACCTTATGCTTAAGTGCTCTGGGATCTTTGAATCCCCTGAAGTAGGGATTATGTCTCATAATTCTTTTGATCCCAGTCCTTAGGAGTGACTACTTAGTAAAAAATGATGTTGTCAGCGTGAGAACTATTTGTTATATGTACTTACTGACTTTAGTTGTATATGAAGGTTATATTTAGATGAGCTGCCTTTTCAGTGAAAACATATAAGCATTTGCATTTTATTTGATGTGTTTTACATGTAAAAGGGTTATAATATAAAAATTAATCTGTGTGCCACAAAATGACCCTGTAGTGTAGGCATGGATTCAGTTTAATTCAGTCAAAATGCCATAGAGCTTTACTTGGACATACTTGACTAGGCATCCTCAGTAGACTTTCAATACAGGTTATATTAGAAAAAAAGTCTTTAAAAATTTGGAATAAATTTTTGGTTACCTAATATGTGCCATTTCTGTTAATCTTGGGACATTAAATATTTAATTTTCTTTTCCTAAGGTGGCTTGTGTATCATTTGGATAACTTCCGTGATTTTTTTTTTTTCTCTTAGAGCCATAAATATTCTACATGTATACGGCCGTTTCTGCCTTACTACAATGTGTCACATCAGTTTGCTACCTTTGTTCTTAAAGGTTCTTTTGTAAGTAAATATGTGGGACTTTTATTTTGGTTTGATTTGCGAATTTATATATTGTATCACAGGCTGTCAGTTTATAAGTGCAGTCTTCTATTAGGAGCTGTTAAGTACTTATATATCCATATAAATGGATACAGGCACTGGTGTCTTCTCTCTACTGACTGGTCTTAGTCAAACAGTACAGAAGCCACGAGGAGGCAAAACTCTGTGTGGCTAAAACTCTCTGTGGCTTTGAAGAACACTTAACAAAAGTCAGTTGTAACAAAGTTGTTCCTGTTGGTAGAAGCATCAGTTATGTAGTCTAGGGAATTTTCAAGTGTTCACCTTTCAGTACTCTACAAAAAACCCAACAACATAAAAAAGACCAGATTCTTGCTATTTCTACCTATTGTTAGTTTTGAACACAGAAAATACAGTGCCTTTTCTGACTACTAATTTCTACTAAGTTTTGACTACAGTGCCTTTTCTGACTACTAATTGCATAAAAATTGTTTTTTAATACTAGAAAATTCCTATAAAGTGTTTTACACAGGTACAGTAGTGAATATTTTTGAAGCAAAGGCACTAAAATCTTCTTGAACATTTGCCAGAGTCTGTGGTATTTACAGGAAATAAAGTATTTGCTTGAACAATACCTTCCTACTTTCAGAATGTTACTACTTAAGATTTGAAGTGGGTCTTTTGGCAAATAGGAATAGAGTGCACATTATCAATGGTTCATTCTTGCTGGTACTAATTTTGGAAATCCTCAGAGGATATGATGAGCCACTTAACTATGCCTTTTTATGTGTGTTTTCTCCTCAGAGTGAAATACCAGAGCTACAGGTGTGGTATACGAAGCTTGGAAAACCATCTACGAGATTTCTTTTTAAACAACTGGATTCTCTATGGGTAGTTTTAAAATAAATTCCTGTATTTTGAGCATTGCGAATAGTAAAGGAGGACAGACATTTGATTAATGAAGAATTTTTAATTTTATAATTGATTTTATGACTGAAGTATAATAGAGCTAAAGTCCCCAGCTGTTTTTTTTTTTTTTTTTTTTAATAGAAATCCTCCTCAAGACATAATAGAAGTGTGTGTGTTTATAGGTATGTTTGTTTGCTGTGATGAATGGTGCCACCATCCCCTGGCTGCCCAAGTAAGAAAATTGAGTCTCACCTGAGACTGTCTTTCCCACCGACCCTATCTTTGTATACCACCATTGGTCTAGTTCAGAGCATTCTATCTCTGACGTGTTTTTCTTACACATTCCTTATTCTCCTTTCCCACTGCTACTGCTTATTTCAGTACCTTATTATCTCTCTCCTGGGTTTTGGAAACGACTTCCTCTTTTCCCAGCCTCCAATCTGACTCTGTCCAGCCACCCATCACACTGCTACCAGAATAATGTGTCTAAAATGCAGATCTGAGTTTTGTCAGTCCATTGCTCAAAGTCCTTCAGTGATTTTTCCTGTGAGTTCACATCCCTTAGCATAGCACACGACCCTTGTTACCACCTCACGAGGTAAAAGACTGCTTTCATTTCTCGATGCTTGTTCTGCTAACGTGGCCTGTACTTACAGACCAGACTTCTCTGCCACTTTACTCACGTCTGTGACTTTGCACTTGCTTCTTCCCCCTCCTGAAGGCCTTCTCCTCATGTCTTTGTTGTCCTTCAAGACTCAGCTCAGGTGCGGCTTCCTCTGAAGCTTTCCCCACCAGTCCTAGCTCAGAGCCACCTAGGAGCAGGTGCTTACCTGGTTAAGCACTTTCCCCACTACACTGGGCACCTTGAGGATTGGGGCCCTGCATTATTTAGCTTTTTACCCCAGGCCCCTGCTATCATGCTTACTTAGCACATGGTTGTTCCTCAGGAAATGTTTCAAAGAATGTGATTTGGTCCAAGTGAACACATTACTTCACCTAATTGACACAAATCTACTTTTCCTGAAAATTATAAATGTTCTGTGAATCAACTAGTCGCTATCAGTGATTGAACACCATTTCTGTATAAAATTCTAAAAAAAAAAAAGAGCAGTCTGCTTTTTGCACAACAAATTGCAAGAAATGCATATTAAAATCAATTTTCCCCATAAGAAAAATAATATCATTTGGGGTATTACCTGAGCCAGAATATGGTGTTACATATTTCATAGATCTGACCAATAATTTATTATTAAAGCAAAGATATGGTATAAGCCCCCAGAATTGAAAGTAGAAAAAAAAAACAACTGCTGAAATTTCCTAAAATGGGCATACATCTAATGCCTACGTTAATTATGTAAAGGTTTCTAGTGTCTTCAGAGGTCTACATGTAGCATAGAATAGCTGCGATATAGGGAGTGTTTCTATAGGGAAGGTCGTGCACTGAGCGAAGTACTTTCTAAAACAGTATGTTATTTGATTCTTGCAGCAGCCCTAGGAGGTCTGTATTTTTTCCCCTCATTTTGTGGTGAAGTGGCTTAAAAAGAGTAAGCTGCCAGAAGCGTAAAAGTGACACAAACCTAACTTGCTAATTGAAATATATATTGAACATGTCAGAAGTAGGACCTTTTTTTCTTAATAGTAAAAGGTTTTCTGTGATTAACAGCTGAGTCATCAGTGAGATTTTGTGGATTTTTCTCCCTTAGTAAAGTCCTAAAAAGTAAATAAGCAGATCTCTTGCTTATGTGTATTGAATGTACATGGGCTTTGAGGAGCTTACAGTGTAATGGCAAAGAATAGACAAATAGAAATTTTGGTGTCATCTAGTCCTCCTTCCCTCCATGGAGGGAAATTCTTTTAAAATCCTATCTACAAAGTATAATTTTAGAAAGCCTTCTAAATAACTTAAGGAAAAAGATCCCCAAGGCCTTGATCCTGGGTGTGGCCTTCACGAGTGGTTCTGAGGTTTCAGCAGAAGTGAGTCTGGCTTTTCATTAAGTTGATTTTCCAAAAAGTTGATTTTGCCCAGATGAGATGAGCCAAAGCACCTGGCCTTGACCCCCGCGTTTTCGGTTTCCAGCTCCTCGACAGCGGGGGCACTTTCACCCTGGAGCTGCGGGAGGACGAGCTCTTCACGCTCACCACTCTCACCACCGGGGGCAAGGGCAGCTACCCGCTGCCTCCGAAGTCCCAGCCCTTCCCACGGATTTATAAAGACGATTTCAATGTTGGTAAGTTTTGTTTGTTTTTACTAAACCTTACCGTGGTTTCCATTTCCAGCAGTAGTGGGTAGATTTCTACCTGTCAGACGGGTGTGCGAGAAGGCCTGTGCAGAGTGGCTCTGAATGTCCACGTGGTAACTGAGACCTCATTTCTGTGTTACCTCAAGGTGACTCTCAGCTTGAGAGCCCTGTATTTTTCGGTGCCAGAAAAAACAGAATGAAAGCTATAATCGTAAGTTGGTTTCAATGAAGCTTACGGTTTGTGACCCTGCCACTGCCCTGGCATCCACATCTCATGAAAGCCATTCCTGGTTTCCTCCCTGAGTGTGTGGTCAAGGTCCTTCACTTTCCGCGGGGCTAGTGGACTGTGTGCTAAGGGCCGTTATGCTCCCCTTGGGGGCTTCACCTCATTATCTACCTGGGAATTTTATACTTGCACTCTCCTGGTTTTCTAGGAAGATCTGTTCTAAAGCTGTTAGAAAAGCTTTTGATTTTAGGTAATTCAGGAAAACTGCTTGAAAAGTTAGAAGGCAGAGTCATTGTGAGTATAGCCCCAGATCACTCAGTAAGTGACAGAACTTGTCGACCAGGAGATGTACAGCTTCTGGATCTCACAGACAGGGTCAGGTGGCGCTCTTCTTTGCTCCTAAAATCTGGAGCTGTAGGAGAGAAGCAGGGAGGGGGACTGCCATTGAGAGTGCATCTTGAACCTCCTGTCTGCAGGGCTGCTCTTTCCAGCCTGGCTGCTTGGAGACTCCTGCTACCCCCTCCCGTCACAGTCAGGCCGCAGGGTCTCAGCTGCCTTTCCCGGGAAGGGATACCCTGGTTAATTGCAGCACAAGGCCCTTTGGACTGTGTACTGGAGTCCTCTCGGTTATTCGCATAACACAGACAACAGGGACCCTCGGGGGGGCTCTGTGCTTTGTTTTCTTCCAATTCTCTGAAGTGGCCTCTTAGATGAATCCATGAACACGCCACCCGGAACGTCTTTGCACTGTGTTGCTCTCTCCTGCGTTGGCAGAGGTAACTCGTCTTGTCTTCAGTAAAGGAGTCTGTGTGGGGTACGGCCCAGTTAACACGAGGGAAGTTCCCCCGACACCAGAATTTTTTATTCTATGACCTGAAAACCGAAAGGCAATTCTAAACCTACAAATCTAAAGTGTAATGCTTTATTGACTACAAAATAAACTAAAAATTGTAAGTCAGGCTGTAGCACTCCTTTATGTGGTTCTTAATTTCTCAAATGATGAATATGAAAACACTTAGAAAAGCATGAAGTATGAAATTAGCTGTAAGATTATGACTAAAATTGCTCTTCTGTAGCCTTTGTCATTGTAAGACTGTAATTTAATTAAATAAAACTGAAAAAAAATTGATAGATAGCCCAACTGCTTTTGCTCCGTATTAGAAAATAGAAGAGAATTTGTAATTTGTAAATGCTGTAGTTGATACAGTGAGCCTTTTCTAATCTGTCAGCTGATGACTGTGACCAGGAACTTAGAACCTCATTTGGCAAATACTAGAAATAACAAAATTATCTCTTACTGAGCCCTTGCTGGGTGCTGGTTTATGTACGCACTTTACATGAATTCTTTCATTTAATTCTCTTGTCCTCATGTCCACTAAGAAAGGAGCATGCTTGAGACACAGGGCAGTTAAACAACTTGGCCAGGGGGACGGACTGAGCTGGAATTTAAACCTTGGGTCTGCCTTTCTGTAAAACTCGTGATCTCTCCTCTTATGCAGTTGCATGGATTAAATATGTAAAGTCTGTGTATTAAACTGATTATATTGGTATTGAGTAATAATGATGATATAAAATTAGTCTCTTTATTAACCTAACCCCTAAACTTCCGCTTGTTGTTTGTTTTTTTTTTAAGATTTTATTTATTTATTCGACAGAGATAGAGACAGCCAGTGAGAGAGGGAACACAAGCAGGGGGAGTGGGAGAGGAAGAAGCAGGCTCATAGCGGAGGAGCCTGATGCAGGGCTCGATCCCATAACGCCGGGATCATGCCCTGAGCCGAAGGCAGACGCTTAAAGACTGAGCCACCCAGGCGCCCCTAAACTTCCGCTTGTTATAAGTATCATTTACTTATTTAGGACTTTACAAAAGTGTTTCAAAATGTGCCATAAAATACCAGAGAGGAGAAATTCTGTAAGGATTTTATACTAACCAGAGAATTTAATTGTGTTCTGAACAGATTACCCGTTTTTTAGTGAAGCTCCAAATTTCGCTGATCAGACTGGCGTCTTTGAATACTTTACGAATATTGAAGACCCTGGAGAGCATCACTTCACACTTCGCCAAGTTCTCAATCAGCGGCCCATTACTTGGGCTGCTGATGCATCCAACACCATCAGTATTATAGGAGATTACAAATGGTATATAACATTGGTGTCCTTAATGTGTATCTAGCTGAAATAACCTCGTAATAGTGTCAGGTACATTCTGAAGTGAAGACTTTCCAACGGTCTTCCTTGTACAGGAGCCTAATGGGTGTGTGGTAATTGTTGAATATCAGGGCCACAAGTCAGCACGTGCAATGCAGCCTCAGTGTCCTCCCGTCCGATTTGTCCGGTTTAATAGTGATTGTTGCAGGAACAGATTGCTTTTAATATAAAAACTGAGGACTTTCGGATCCAGTTATAATTTCATATTTGTTTACAAACAGACTTTGTGATCTGTGTGTGGTTTTTGGCTTTGCTGGAGCGTTGATTTGTTGATCTGGTGTTGCCACCTGCTGGATCCAGTCTAGACTACACTGTTTTAGCCTTCGTAGAAAACCTGTTTACAGGGTGACGGTAGGTGGCAATAGTGAAAAGCAAATCAGCTTTTACTTGGTGAGTGAATTCATCCCTTTCCTTTAGGATTTGTATTTATCCTACACGTAAAACGTAACGACCAAACCAAAACTTCACCTTCTCTGTTAAATCAGTTGTGGGATTGTAAAGTACTGACTTATGTATACCTGTTTTAGGTGTTTCTTTTGTACTTTTTCTTTTAACTAGTATAATTCTGTGAAACAAAACTCAGGCGTTCCAGGTTTAGTGATAGTAACTGTTAATGCCAAGTCACCAGGCAGCCATATCTATTCCTTGGAAATTGGACCCGGCAGGGAAGATAAACCTGAAAAGAGCCTTGACTTGTTTATCTGTGGAATGCTGCAGAAAGTCCTTATCCCTTCTCTATTGCCTACTCCCTATTAGAAATCCCAAATTCTAGTTCCAAGCTCTGCTGTAAGTCTTGAGAAACTTCTGGTTACCTGGTTTCCAGAACCCATACAGTGCCATGGGGAGTTATTCGGGTACAATGAAGAATGCTTGCCTAATTTTGGATAACTTCGGTGGCTTGTCTTTCTATACAACAAGAATGCCATTTATCCCACATCTCTGTAGTAGACAGTTTACCTGGATTTTCTGATCGTGCTAGTGAGGTGTGTAATTTTTTCATTTGCTACCTATGGTCTTATGAGACAGGTGGCTGGGTTACTTTTCTAAGGGAGGGGCCCCATTATTTTGGTTACCAGTTTGGAAGGCAGCCAGTGTAGAAAACCTTTAATTTTTTGCGACAGCTGTTACCCTCCTCTACGGAAGAGTGGCTCTCCCTGAACCCAAACTCTTATTTCTGGTTGGGACTCTAGAAAAATTGAGAAACTCTTTAATTGTAGTAGAGAGATGGGTTAGAGCACCATCCAGAGAGTAACCAAATGTCTTCATAACCTTGAAGAGTTTGCAGTATTGAAATAGCAATACTCATCCTTACTGCTGCAGTGGGTAAGGGAGTTGAGGGGGGAAAGCTGGGAGAGGGAAAGAGTCACGTAGTTTGAATGGGAAAGAATGAGGAAAGGGCAGTGACACCCTTCAAAAAAACTATTTTCATCCTTCTTAGCCCTGCTTCCATTGTACAACAGGAGTATGCTCAGGATTATGAGTCACTCTCTCCAGCAGCCCGCTCAGCTCTACATGTCTGCGCCTCACTTCCAAGACCCTTTCAAATTTGGGCTCATCCTATTTATTATGTGCTATTTCCCAGTATTTCCTCCTGGATTTGAGGTAGCCAGATCTGTTCAGGGAGCCCCACGCGTGCCAGGCTCATTTCTGTTTGTTGGCTGCAGTGCCCCCTTCCTATAGGGAAAGGAGGAAGTGAAAACCTGGTCATACTACACACGGGTATGAGGGGCCCACAACTACCCATTGGAGAGGTGTCATCCTCTCCACCTTATGGATTGGGAAAACAAGGCTTCTGGGTAAGATTTACCCAAGTTCCCATACTTATAAGTTCTAGAACTAGGGCGAGAGGCCAGGACTATCTGTTGCCGTAGCCCATGTTCTTTGGACGACCACCTCACACCCTTGTTTTATCATCGTCTTCTTCCTAAGAGTAGGAGAGGGAGGATGAGTATGGTTTCCCTATAGTGCTATTTTAGAGTCAGCTCTCGGTGTGCACATACTGTCGTCAGTTCTTAGGGTGTGTTTGCAAGGGGGCTTCCTCTGTCATCCTTAGATTTAGTTAAGTACCAGCACAGTAATTGGACTACAGAGCGTAGGCGTTCCCAGAGCTACTCCAGACTTCCGTCTTGTTAGTAAGCTTTGGTTGAGACCTGAGAGCAATCACAAAATTACCTTCACTGCACACATCCAAACTCTGCCTCCCTTTGGTTAAATTTGCTTACTGTATTGGCCAGTTTTTGTGCCGTTCACAGTACCAAGAGATTACGGCTCTGGAAGGCGAGACCACACTTTTATTCTGTTTCATTCATTGTCTGTAAAATTGCCTGCAAGTTCTGATGTGGGAATCTTTTTTCTGGAATGTGGTGTCTAAAAAGGAGGTTAGATCTTCTCCCACTCTGACTCTAAATAGAGTAAGTTTCTGGTGCTGACACTTTTTATACTTCTGATGAACCAGAACAGAGGGAGGGGATTTGTGGAGCAATGCTGATCCTTCGTGGTTTCCTACTGGGGACAATCTGCGGAGGGAAAACCTCCCTCTACTTGGGAGGATGTACAAGACAAATTGGGCTTTAGTTAAGTTTGCATCTGATTTTCCTGTAAAGTAGCCCAGCTTTGATTAGATGATTCACTGTAGATTTTCTGGATTGTTGCGTGCCCATTGTAGCTACTTCTTTTTTTTATATTTTTCTTTACAAAGTAAAATTTCATTGTGCAAAATTCACTGATAAGAAACTGAGAAATATAAAAGCCACATAATTCTAGATCTAATTTCCCCCCATTTCCAAAATATATTTCTTGGTGTTCTTAGTTTTATTTTAGGCAAATTGCTTGCCTTATTACTTGGCTTTGTTCAGGCTTTCTTTCCTGTTTGCAGTTAGAATTTGAGTAGGAGGTAAGTTATTTTCAGAGATCATGTAGGTTTGGGGTGGTTGTATCATTGCAGAAGGCATCTAGTAGCATTTATAAAAGAAGCCTGGAGCGGAGCTCACTATTAAAGGTCTAGTAGTTCCTGACTGGAGTTTCCCCCTCCTTTGATACCCCTGTCGATGAGTAATGGCAGGCAGGGATTTACTGTCCCTGTATGGACAGAGACGCTCTGTAGGGGAAAACGGCTCTCAGAGTAGGATTCCTGGACCAGTGGCACCCGGGAATTTGTTAGGCAGATTCAAGAGCCCCATCCCAAACCTACTGAATTGGACACTGTGGGGCGGGGCCAACAGACTGAATTTAACAAGCCCTCCAGGTGATTTCAGTGCTGTTCAAATTCGAAAATCCCTGCTGTAGAGTCAACACAGAGTTGACTCTGCAGAGAAATAATTTGAGATCTTTCTTCTGGAGTTATTACGTCTTGGTAGGGTTAAAGGTAAAAATTAGCCCCAAAGTAGCTTCTTTTATTTTTTAAAAATATTTTATTTATTTATTTGAGAGAGGGTGAGCAAGAGAGAGCAAGCAGACGGGGTGAAGGGCAGAGGGAGAAGCCGATTCCTCCACTGAGCAGGGAACCCGGTGTGGGGCTTGGTCCTGGGATTCCAGGATCATGACCTGAGTTGAAGTAGATGTTTAACTGACTGAGCCGCCCAGGCGCCCCAGCCCCAAAGTAGCTTATGTTCTCCTAGGGGCCCCCAGCTTTGCCTTCACTGATGGAAATTTAATAAACCTTTTTGTTCAGAATTGTATGGATCTTTTATATATTCCTAAGGGGAAAAAAAAGCCTCCTTTTAACATATTCTTAGGATGAGAAGTAGTTTTATTATAGAGAGACAAGAAATGTGTTAAGAGACTTAAAAATTTAAAAACAATAAATATTATTTTCCTGTAACATTAAAAGAGGCAATGAAATGACTTAACTTTAGGCGCGTAAAACTTAAAACTGTCATCGATGAAGATACTTTTTTTTCATCAATAAAGATTCTTAAAGCCCATCCCTGCTACAAGCGCAGACTTCACAAATCACATACCTCAGTTAGAAGTCTGGGAGCGCGTGGCTGGGAAGTGACACGTGCTGCACCCGTAGAGGCATAATTAAGAGCGCTAACCGACAGTTTCTTTCTGCAGGTCCAATCTGACTGTAACGTGCGATGTTTACATAGAGACTCCTGAGAAGGGAGGTGTGTTCATTGCTGGAAGAGTAAACAAAGGTGGCATCTTGATTAGAAGCGCCAGAGGAGTTTTCTTCTGGATTTTCGCAAATGGAACCTACAGAGTTACAGGTGATCTAGGTAAGTGACTTCCTCCGTAGCACATGGCTTGTTACGAAATACGCCACGGCGAGCTTGTCACTTACTGTGTAATGAGCGAGCTTTACCTCAAGGGGCTTGGACGTCTAACTGGGAAGAGATTCAACACATGTAAGCAGATACCAAATAATTCAAAATTTGAGAGTTAGAGAGGCAGCTGTGTGAAAGGAAATGGTGCAGAGCTTTTTCAGGTGGAGCTGAGCTAGGCCGTCAGGGTAGGATTTGCATAGACTGGGGTGAGGTGGACGTAGTAGGGAGAGAATGCCCAGGAAACCCCGTAAATAAAAAGCAGGACTACAAGAACGTGCTAGGGTGCTTATGGAGATACAAGGAGAGGGCTTGGTCTGCTTAAAATAGAGAAATTCTGTTTCCAAATTTAGTTAATAATTCGAAAAGAGCTTGACTTTTTTCTTCATTCATGTTAAACAGCCCTTGTCTTACGTAGAACAGTATTTTATCCAGGGTAGGTGCTTAGGGTATGTCCGGGTTGAATTCTGTCTAACTCACTTTGGTGTTGGTGCACCCCGCTCTGTTGAAACAGACCGTATTATGCTGCGTTTTCCTGATTTCCTTGTCTCAACTTCCCCCTGCATTTGTAAAAAATCTTCTCTCCTATAGTTTGCTACTCTTTTCCTAAGGTGGAAAGGGCTGCACAAGTAAAAAAGAGTGGTTATAAGGACACTAGGGTAGGATTGCAAAATCATGGCATGACCCATCTAGAACGTTCCTCGCTGATTGTCCAGTCCAAACCAGAGAGGTTAATTGATTTGCCCAAAGTCTCAGAATGAGTTAGTAGCAGAGCTGGAACTAGCTATTTACATCCAGGCCTTAGTCCCCACTGTTCTTGTGTTTTAAACTGCTCACTCAGCATCTTCGTCTGGTTTCTGTCAGGCATCCAAATATAATCTACCCCCAAACTAACTCATTGTGTTCTCTCATTCTCAGTTCATGCTATTCCATGTAACCAGTTACCCCAGCTGGAAATCTTATGGTGACCTTTGACCACTACTCCTTATTCTTTATATCCAGTCCAGCCGAGTATAAATCTGTGCCTGAACTGTAGAAGCTCCCACGTTAAACTGTGGTTGGTTTGTGAGTTTATTTCACTGGTCCTCCTGTGAGCTCACCGATAATGCGTGGCTCACAGAAGGATCCCAGTACACGCGTGTGGAATGCATGCCTGAATGAAGAATGTTCTGTTCTAAATCAGTGGTAGATCTGGAAATGTAGATCTTTAGTAAGGCTTCTTTGTTATGTACAAATGCTGCCTGAGAACCCTGACTGAGCTATGTGAGTCTGTGATTTCGATTTTAAAAATATGTCAGTCAGGATAATCTTTTTGTGTTGCAGCTGGTTGGATCATATATGCTTTAGGACATGTTGATGTTACAGCAAAGAAATGGTATACGCTCACATTAATTATTAAGGTAAGTATTGCTGATCGGAATGCCTGGAGGTAAAATATTCTTTTCTTGTGCCTTTCTGGCACTTTCTGTCATCAGATGAGAGGGGAAACGTGTGATAAATACAGTAATGGAAATAGGCAGCGAATCTGCCAGGACACCGGCAAACCAGCAGATCCGAGGGGGTAGTGTGTGTCAGGGTAAAGCCGCATGAGAACGACCAGCTGTTGACTTTATCACTCCTCAGTTTTTTCAAATTTTGGTTCTGTTTTTTAAACTCAGGGGTAATTGGTAGATAGTCAGTAATTGAATTATTTTTTCCCAGTTGGCTGAACCAAGATTATAAATTGGAGCCTATACATTTATTTTTGGTGGCTGAGAGTAATTTTCGCGATGAGTACAAATTTTTGGAAGTTGGTTTCCATGAGTACTTTCGTAAAGAAGATACCAGATTAATTGTAGGATCGTGGCATCTAAAAATATTTGTCCAAATCACTGGGTGATCATGAGTTATTGATGGACGTGAGTCCAAGGGATGCTGTGTAGAAACTTCTGTGGAATACACTGCTGTTCTGTGACAGCATGGTTCTGTCATAAGTTGGCTTAGGTTAGAACAGCAGGTAAATATGGAAATCAGATAACTTTTTCAAATTGTTCTCGTCTCTTACCCAACCACCCAAAATGACAGTACTCATTTTTCGGGTGGTAACAATACGTTTTGAGCATCTGGGTTGGGTGTGGCATTGTTTAACTCTGCCACACTCAGTGGGCGCGGCTTTGTTCCCAGTTCTTCCCTTCGGCGACGAACCAAGGCGGTCCGGGTGGGCTTTACCTGCAGGTGGAGGGAGGGTCTGTTGCGTGGCTCTTGGGGCACATGTGCGGGTATTTGATTAGGCAGATATTTAGAAATGGAATTGCATTTTGAATTTTGGCAGATACTGCCCTATTGCCAGCCTAGCCGTATCCATTTTTATAGCAGTTATAATAATATTTGATATTACCTATTTCTAAGGATTGCTTTTCAGACTAATTCACATGATTTTATATTTTCTTGATAATGAGGGAGCTTGCACCCCTTCTTATGCTTATTGGCTATTTGTATTTTTCTCTCTTTTCTGAAGTTACCTGTTTACATTCTTTCCTCATTTTCTTATTGTGTTTTCTTTTTCTGATGGATTCATATGAATTTATTATATATTCTGAGTGGTGACGCATTATCTGTTACATATGTCACAGATATTTTCTTCTGCCCTGTCATATGTATTTTAATTTTGTTTATGGTATGTTTCATGAATAGAAGTTTTACATTTTGGTTCTGTCAAATATTTCTCTTTTTTTTCATTGCTTTTATGTTTTTTTTTAAGAAGACCTTCACCTTTCTCAAGGTGAGGAACATTTTTTTTTCTCTAAGCAAAGTTTAGGATTTTTTTATGTTGAAGTCTTTTTTTTTTTTTTTAAGATTTTATTTATTTCAGAGAGGGGGAGGGAGGGGCAGAGGCAGAGGGAGAGAGAGAATCCCAAGAAGACTCCCCACTGGGCACGGAGCCCCACATGGGGCTCGATCCCAGGACCCTGAGATCATGACCTGAGCTGAAATCAAAAGTTGGATGCTTAACTGATTGAGCCATCTAGGCGCCCCCATGTTGAAGTCTTTAATACATCTGGAATTTACTTATCAATCATAAGGAGGACTGGCCCAGTATAATTTTTTTTAAAACAAATGGATAGCCATCACCATTTATTACATAGACTGTCCTTTTGCCTATGATTTAAAGGCCACCTTTTTGGTGTAACAAATCATCACGTGTGCATAGGTTATTTCTGAACTTTGTTCTTTATATTGCTTTGTGTTTCATTATCTGGTATCACTCTTTAAAGTGTGTTGACTTTCCAGAATCTTTGATTACATAGTTTACTCCCTTACTTCCTTCAGGTTCTTTCCTGACCACGTTCTATAAAACAGCACCCGTTTTCCTTTCTGTCCCTCCTCCCTTAGTGAATGAAATGAGCGTTCTTTATTTTTTTAAATTTTTTTATTATTTATTTATGAGAGAGAATGAGTAGAGGGGAGAGGCAGAGGGAGAGGGAGAAGCAGACTCCCCACTGAGCAGGAAGCCTGAAGCGGGGCTCGATCCCAGGACCCTGAGATCATGACTCGAGCTGAAGGCAGATGGTTAACCAGTTAACCGACTGAGCCACGCAGGCGCCCCTCGAGTGAGCGTTGTTAGCAGTAGGCATGTTGGAGCCAGGCCGACCTGCGTGTCTACTTCCTTGCTGACACCTGCTGACTCCCTGCAAGTTATTTACCTCTTTGGGCTTCTGTTTCCTTATCTATAAAAGGGGGATAATGTCTGTAAAGTTGTTTTAGGGTTAAAGGTTTTTTATGTTTTCATTCAATACGTGTCTATTAAGCACCTTTTATGTGTACTTCCCTAGGTGCTAGGGATGCAGCAGCGAACGAGGCACACACGGCTCCTGCTCTGCTAGAGGACACAGGCTGGCAAAGTCTGTCTGCGAAGGGCCAGACAGTAGATATTGTAGGCTTTGTGAGCCATCTGGTCTGTGCAACCTTGCTCAACTCTGCTTGTGTCGTGAGAAAGCAGCCACGGACAGTAGATAAATGAACGCACGTGGCTGTGATTCCAGTAACATTTTATTTATAAAAATAGGTGGCTGGCCTGTGGGCCATAGATGGCTGCCTTCTGTTCTAAGACAGTAAAAAAAAAAAAAAAAAAAAAGAATCAGTCAGTTAAATTGTGAAGAAAAAAATGGGCGAGGAGATAAAGTAGCTCCCCCGTCTGGATGCTGTAGGTAGGGAGAGGGGAAGGGCTCCTGGAGTTGGTGCTCTTTGAGCCGGACGTGCCTGGTGGGGAGAGCACGCTGCGCAGAGGGCCCGCTGGTGCCTGGCCTGGGGCGAGGAGCGCCCGGAGGCCAGCGGGCGGCGTGGGGCGGGGAGGAAGGGCAGCTGGGCGGTACGACCGTGCCCTGGCTCAGCGTCATAGTCCCTGTCGGCCCCTGGGAGGGCTGCAGAGAGCGGGGCGTGTGTGGCAGGGCGAGTGTGGGTCCCCTGAGCGTGGAGTTGGACAGCTAAGATTCAGCTCTCGCTCTGCTGGTGCGTGTGTGATTTTGACTTACGGTCTCACGTCTCCGTATCTCTGTCCGTAAGATGAAAGAACGAGATTAATGCCCATCGCATTGTCATTCTGTGACTTAAAAACAGATTTTATTTTGGTCCTTAGCCTGGCGCTTTGGATCTTTAGCTCTTCACCCTTTGAAATTAGCTTATTTAAATGTTTAGCTGCAATTGATATGCTGTGAATATGTGCTCAGAAACGTGCTGTAACAATGATAATAAGGGCTAGCTAGCGTTTGTACCCGCTGGGTGCCAGGCGCTTGGCTCTGGAGGATTGGCAGCTGTCTGAGGAAATTATTTTTATCTTTCTCTGCCAGTGGCCAGTAAATCATTTCTGTGGATATTTCCCTTCTTCCCCGATCCCTTTCCCCCCAGTCATCAGTTTAACTGGTGGTTACTATTTTTCTAACCTGAGGGCGGGCTCTTCATGTGACTTTGAAGTGATATTCTGTACACGGGGACAAAAAGGACTTAAATAAATGGATGCTTTGGCTCCAGTAGCCTCGTCTGAAGAGCTGGTGGCTGTTAGCCAACGTGTGTGCATGCAAGTACTTGGGAATTACGAACGTTTGTTTATTTTAGTGGGCTTTTGTCTAAGACTTTTTGATGCTATGGAAAGTTTTACATTTCTGATGGTTTTACAGCGTCTTGGTGGGGAACAAGGAAATCCTGAGGTCTTCCTTGTGCCTTGGAAACTCTTGACATACGTAGACGAGAATTTCCTCTGCGAGAATTTTTCCCGTGTGTCAAACTTCTGCTCAGACCGTGGAACCGTGTTCTGCCGCGGTCTGACGGGAGAAGCGTGTTGGCCCCACTGCACAGATTGGCCGTACGCAGTACGAAACGAACCTCAGAGAACCTTCTCGCGCGTCTTCACGGTGCCTTTGTCTTTCCTGCAGGGCCGGCTCTGCTCGGGCATGCTCAACGGCACCTACGTCTGGACGAACGTCCCCGTGAGTTTCCCGAAGAACGGCTGGGCCGCCATTGGGACGCACGCCTTTGAGTTTGCGCAGTTCGACAACTTTCGTGTGGAAGCCGCCAGCTGACGCTCACGGAGCAGCACAGAGCCACTGTTTGGATTTTCTTTCTTTTGTTTTGGTTTTGGTTGAGAGCCAGTTCTTCCGATGGATCAATACATGAGCCTCTTGGAGGCTAACCGTAGTGAAGGGAAAATGGGGAGAGAAATCCATGTTTGCTTGATCTGCCGGAAGGTATTTCTAGAACCAGTGCCCAGGGGAAACCGATGACTCCTGCGCGTGACCCGAAACGTCCCCTGCAGTTGCAGCTGTGTGGCGGCCCCGCTGTGAGGCGCGGTTTGGGTCTCGCCTCGCAGCCGCTCTCCGTGGCGCGCGCAGGCGTCGTGCGGACACGCACCTCGGGCGTCGCAGAGACGGACCGTGTGTCGGGGCGACGGCCCGCCACGGGGAGCTGAGGAACACTGCAAGGGCGGCTTCGTGGCAGCCGCTTCCCCACGTTAATCTTTACACTCTCAAGCGTATTTTTTCTTTCCCTTTTCACGACGATGCTTTTGAATTCTAGATACGATGAGTGGATGATTTGAAAAATGCCTCCCTAATAAACTACCTCTAAAGCGAGTCCTGCAGTGATCCCTATGAGCAGATTAACTGGGCTATCTGCAATTTTTGATTCTTTTAAATCCAACCTTCAGCCTCGTAACCCTTAAAACTCTCTGTGAACATTTTCCCAGGTGGCTGGAAGGAGGAAGAGAATCCCACGTAGCCAGTGCTGTACGTGGGTCTCAAGATGAAGCTGTGGCGGTTTTCTTGTGTCTCATTTCCTGGTGCCTTTCGCGACCTGTCCTCGTGTGCCGCTGGTGACGGACTAACGCAGCGAATGCATTCTTTTATCTGTGTGCGTGGAGGAAGGGGAACACGAAGCTTCTGCTAGTTCCTAGAATTGGATCATCCTCTAATATTCTGTGTGATTAGATGCGTTTGTTTCCTGAAAGTGCAAATGTGTTTATATTTAAGTGTGGGGAGCACAGTTCTCATGCAATATAATTTATATCTAAGCATTAGTGGTTCTCCTAGAAACGACTCAGTTGTCATGTCGATAAAGTAAATTCTGGAATTCTCTAACATGAAAGTTGAAAACTTCACTGGACTAATTCTAGAATTTTGGAATTTGTAATGGTTTAACATCGGCTAAACTGACCCGAAGTCTTGTATTTCTATTAAAGACAAGAAGCTAAATATTAGAATACATCAGATCATAGAGAAAAATTTTAAATTAAACCAAGTCTAAGTGATTTCCACTTAAGGTCTCTCCAGATTTTTTTAAGTTAACTTTATTGTGGTATAATTTACATACAATAAAATGTTCCCATTTTGAGTATAGAGTTCAGTGAGTCTTGATAACTGGATACGCCCACAAAACCAACAACCCAACGAAGATATGGAACATTTCCATTACCCCAGAAAGTTCTCGGTGCACCTGTGTAATAATATCCTCTCACCTGTCCCCAGCTCAGGCAACCATTGATAGGATTTCTGTTGCTACTGATGGAACATTATAGAAGTGGTATCATACACTGTGTACTCTTGGGAATGGTTTCTTTCATTCAGCATAATGCTTTTGAGATTTATCTATGTAGCTATGTAAATTAATGTTTTGCTTCTTATTGTATGGTTATACCACAATTTGTTGTCCTCCTCCCTCACTTTTTGGAATTACGAATAAATCTATTATGAACATAGTCTTTGTGTGGACATTTGTTATCATTTCTTTTTTATTTATTTATTTATTTATTTATTTTTTTAAGATTTTATTTATTTATTCGACAGAGATAGAGACAGCCAGCGAGAGGGAACACAAGCAGGGGGAGTGGGAGAGGAAGAAGCAGGCTCACAGCGGAAGAGCCTGATGTGGGACTCGATCCCAGATTGCCGGGATCACGCCCCGAGCCGAAGGCAGACGCTCAACCGCTGTGCCACCCAGGTGCCCCTCATTTCTTTTTTTTTTAAAGACTTATTTATTTTAGAGGGAGAGAGAGCAGGGGGAGGAGCAGAGGGAGGGAGAGAGAGAATCTAAAGCAGACTCCCTGCTGAGCACAGAGCCTCACTTGGCTTGATATCACGACCCTGAGATCATGACCTGAGCTGAAATCAAGAGCTGGACACTTAATCAACCGCCCCACCCATGTGTCCCTGTTTTCATTTCTTAATAAGTATCAAAGAGCGATACTGCTGGCTCTTTAGGGAAGTGTATATATAACCTTACAAGAAACTGCCAAACTGTTTTCCAAAATGATTATATGATTTTACACTCCTGTTTACAGTGTTGGAGAGTTCCCATTGCTCCACATTCTTGTCAATGCTTCATGTTGTTCACCCCTAATTTTAGGGGTGTGGGTGTGTAGTAGGCACGTGAGAGGTGGAACATTTTTTCATGGACTTATTTATTACTCACATATTTTCTTTTGTGAAATGTCTGGCTCTTTTGCTCATTTAAAAAAATGGCTTTTCTGTCTTATTATTGAGTTGTAAGAGCTCTTTATATATTTCAGATGCATTTTTTAAAAAGATTTTATTTATTTATTTGAAAGAGAGAGCGCATGAGTAAAGCGGAGGGAGAGGAAGAGGTAAAGAATCCCAGGCATACTCCGTGCTGAGCGTGGAGTCCCATGTGGGCTCAATGTCATGACCCTGAAACCATGACCCGAGCCAAAACCAAGATTTGGAGGCTTACCTGACTTATCTGGGTGCCCCCAGATGAAATTTTTAAAATCAGATAGATGTTTTATAAATAGTTTTCTCCAAGTCTGTATCCTTTCAAGAATGCAAAATTTTAATTTGGAAGTGCAGTTTATAATTTATTTTCCTTTTATGGTAGGTGTTTTTTTGGTGTTCTAAGAAATCTTTGTCTATCCTAAATTCACAAGGATCTTATTCTTTGTTTTCTTCTAGAAGTGTTATATTTTTAGCTTTTATATTCAGGTCTGTGAACCATTTTGCGTTACTTTCTGTATATGCAGAGAGGTGAGGTTTGAGGTTCATTTTTTTGTCTTAAATGGATATTCAGTTTTTTGAGTATTGCTTGTTGAAAAGACCATCCTTTGTCAAAAATCAACTGACTGACTATATGTACATCCAGAAGTGAACGCTGTGTGTCTGTCCTTAGGCAAATACCACACTGTCTTTATTTCTGTAGGTTTATAGTTAATGTTGAACTCAGTCTAAATTCTCTCAACTTGTTCTTCAAAATTGTTTTGGCTAATATAGGTAAACGTCAAGTTTCCATATAAATGTTAAACCCACCTTATATATTTCTGCAAAGAGCTGCTAGAATTTTTGTTGGGGTTCCATTAAAATTACAGTTCAATTTGGAGAGAATATCTTACTAGAATCGACCCTTCAATCCATAAACATGTTTTACTTCCACATTTCTAGGCTTTTCTTTTTTTTTTTTTTTTTTAAAGATTTTATTTATTTATGTGACAGAGAGACAGGCAGCGAGAGAGGGAACACAGCAGGCGAGTGAGAGAGGAAGAAGCAGGCTCCCAGCGGAGGAGCCCGATGTGGGACTCGATCCCGGAACCCGGGATCATGCCCTGAGCCGAAGGCAGACGCTTTAACGACTGCGCTACCCAGGCGCCCCTTCTAGGCTTTTCATACCTTTAGCCACATCTATAGTATTCTGTATTCACCCCTGTGTCCTGGAATCTAGTAAATGCCTCCAGACAGAAATCGGGGGTCATGGGGTTCACCTCTTTTGTTTCCCTTCTTTCAAGGCTCACAGCCCTGGGGTGCCGGTTGTCTAACTCCCTGAAATAGTTTCTTAGAGAGGAAAGACCGTTGTGGCAGGAGATGGAACTCAACCCAGTCCATTTAATATTTAGTCTTCACGGACCTTTTCCCAAATGCTTTAACGCTAGTACTTTGAGCCCTATCCCGTTGTGACTTTGATGATGTTTCATGTGGTATCTTGTTCTTCGCAAGTAGCTTGTAGCTCTTTGGGTATAAAGAATGCAGCTCATGTCTCTACATTCCCTGTTTTGGGGCTCCGTGAGGACCTGACTTCTGATCAGGTTGATGTGAGACCTTGGATTGATATGTGGTGACAGCTAACCATGAATTGTATTTACTTGAGCAGACGCAGCAGCGCCTCGAGATGAAAGCGCTTTGTAAGTTGCCAGACTGACTTCGCGGACTGTCTTAGTCCTTTCAGGCTGTTGTAACAAAATACCACAGTGTAGCTTATGAGCAACAGAAACTTCTCACCGTGTCCCCTGTCCTCACGCGGTGGAGGGGGCTGGGGAGCTCTCTGAATCCCCCAAGAGCACTCACCCTAGTCCTGAGGGCTCTACCCTCATAACCAAAGCACCTCCAAAGGCCCCACATACCTCCCCATTCCATCACAACGAGCATTAGCATTTCAACCTAGAGTTTGGACATAACATTCAGAGCACAGCACACACCTCAAAGGACCACCTGGGGAACGCCTTGGTACGAGTATGGAATTTGAGTCCTAAGGTTGGCGTTCAATGCCAGCTCTGCTACTAATTTAACGTGGGCTGGATGCAAGCTGCTGTGTGTAAGGAAAAGATCTAGGCTGGTCACTAAGACACCTGCCCCCTTACTCTCTAATTCTGTAACTTGTAAAGCTGCATTTCTTTGTTGCATTCAGATCTTGCTTACCTGAAGAGTAACTTCTTTTTTTTTTTCTTTCCCAAGTCAATAATGTTTGCCGCTCATTGCTTCCCGGCCTGGAAGATGATCATACAATGCCCTGTACGTATCCATTCTGTCCAAATGGCTTCATCAAGTGAAATCATTGTGCATATAGTGTTTTACTTCATTTTAAAGTAATATGGATACGCCGTCTTGCAGATTCCATCCTTAAAGGTATGTGGTCTGCATAATAAGGACTGTCTTTATGACTCTTGCAGAACTGTTCATAATATTCTTAAGCTATCATGGTGTCCAAACAAGAGGTAATCAAGAGGGATAATTTAGAAACCACAGTGTTCTGGTTTTTGCTTATAGGTGGATTCTTCCTAACACTTGATTTTTCTTTCATCTTGTTAATATTTTACTTTCACTTGAAAGAAAGCTTGCTTTTCTTTGTATGTCAGAAGTATTATAATTTGATCATATTATTCTAAAAATAGCCTTTTTTTTTTTTTTGCTTAATTCAAGCCCATGGCTGATTTGAAACAGTTCTAAAATGTGTTCTCCTTCTTCACTCCCTCGTTCTTTTCCCCATCTTTCTTCCCTCCTCCCCCGCCCTTCTTCTTCACCACCTTCTTTTCTCCATTGCCCCCTCCTTCACCAATAAAGTAGAACTGGTTTCTCCAGAGAATCGATCATTGTTACTGAACTAGGAAAAAATGCAAACATTTTGAGAGATTGTAGGGGGTTGTTGGACAAGAAATTTGAAATGATTTTGTTCCAACAAGATATTTATAGTTTTCACATTCCTGGGGGCGGAAAACATTACAGAAGTAAGTGATTTGAAGATTATACTGAAAAGGCAGTTTATTACTCTCTGCATCTGTTTAACAGATTGCACTGATTAATGTTTTTGAATTGTGTGGTATGTATTTAACACAACGTGGGAAGTGTGTTTAAGCCCATATTAAGGATTTTATGTGCAAGGTGGTACCACGTGCTTTGGGAATCAGCATGGACTTTGGAAACTGTGAGATCGCTGTGGTGAATTTACTGCTCTGTTTGATAACAAACAGGCTGTCGACCACTCAGTTGGAAGACCCTACTAGACACAGGCAGAGGATACAAGTTCCTTGAATGTAGGCAAATGGCACTAAGTCTTAACCGTGTATGGGTGGCTCAGCGTGGGGCACACAGGGGCATCCTGCCAGGTGAGGGCGTATAATTTCTGACCTTGAATGCTCACAAGATTTTTCACCTGATGGGATGGGAATTAGGTTGTTTGCAAATGGGAGGATTCAGGATGTCTCTACCCACCTGCCTCTTCCCAATTGTTCTGCCAGTTATGTGTGTGGTTATTCCCTAGGTGTAACTGGTAACACTCCCAGAACAATTTGAGAATTCACTGCAGGACTAGGCGAGTTTAAGTTTCTCAGGTATAGACTCCTCCCATCTGTCTGGGTCACAGAACCTCCAGAGGTTCCACACACCCACTGTGACAGATTTATATAGACTATGATTATTTTTGCAAATAAAACTACCTAAGATGCTATGAAAATTAATTTTATGTGTCAACTTGGATGGGCCATGTACTCAGCTATTTGGTCAAACATTATTCTAGATGTTTCTGTGAAGGTATTTTCGTAGATGAGATTAACATCTAAGTCCGTAAACTGAGTAAAGAGGATTACCCTCTGTAATGTGGGTGGGCCATATCCAATCAGTTGAAGGCCTCAACTTTTAAAAAAAAGACTGACCTCCCGGGAAGAAGAGGGAATTCTGCTAGCAGACTGCCTTTGGACTCAAACTGAAACTCTTTCCTGGGTCTCTATCCTGCCAGCCTACTTGGCAGATTTTGGACTTGCCAAGCCTCTATCATGGTGTGAGCCAATTCCTTAAAATAAATCTCTTTATCTGCATATATCCTACTGGTTCCGCATCTCTGGAGAGGCCAGATTAATGCAGATGGTCTTATACTGGAAGTGCGTCTTGGAATTCTTAAATGAAAGTAGATAAAATTTTCTATTTGGGGTACTGCATTACATTCGCTAATAAAAATGTCACTTAGAACATGAGGATTTTGGTCTGTTCTTCATAAGGGATCGAGGAGAACATGAGAAACCTTCAATAACCACAAACATTTGTAAATGAATGTTGAATTGAAAGCTGACAATTAGTGTAACTGTGATGACATTTTCCCCTCTGGCAGGTGTAAAGGATGTAAGAGCCATTAACTTGATCCTCTAAAAAGAATGCATACAGATTGCTTGCTGGGTTATGGTGATACTTAAGTAAAACATTTGTTAAAAGATTAACTTTTGAAAATTCCTCTTTTGCATGTTTCAGTAGCATTTTACTCCCACATATTCCTTTTGCTTTATTGCTGCTCAGGAGAGGAAAAAAGCGCCCAACCCTTCCTTTTTTTCAGAAGATGTGCTAGAAAGAGCTATTTACATGCCATTGACCAGAATTTGGTAAAATTCTAGCTGGAGTCACAAGAGAGGCTAGGAAGCAGGTCTTTTCGCTGGGAAACTTGAACCTTCAAATAAAATTGGGGTTCAGTTACTAAGAATAAAAGGGAACATGAGTGTCCTGGAGGAGGCAGTGGGCCATCTCAGGCTGTGTCTACATGTCCATGATCCCTGTCATTGCAAGTTTAATCGAAGTCAGGAAGTTGTCCGGCCCTTGGATGCTGCATTGTTTCTTTCCATGGAACCCAACACAAATACCTACCATTTGGGAATCACAAGCCCCAGTAAAAGGCTGCAGACTCGTGCTGTACCACTCACACTATTTATTTATTTATTTTTTTAGCAGTGCAAGGATCATCCCCATTCTCAGCATCTTGAAATAATAACAGCTGGCATCTACTGAGAATTAGTTTGTAAGCTCCATGGAAGCAGGGATCAGGTTTGACTTCACACACCGCTGTGTCCGGAGTGCCTGGCATAGTCCTTGCTGCAGAATTTACTACAAACATCAACAGCGGCTGCGTGGGTGGAGGTCGTGTTTACGAGGCGGCAGACACCGCGTGAAGCGCTTTGCACCGGGCATCTCACCGCATCGCCGTCGCAATCCCGCGAGGTAGGCGATACTTGAAACTACAATTTGGAAAGGATACAAACACAGTAAGCGTCAGGGCCCACACGGGTCGGTCTGACTCCATCCTGAATCACTGGGGAAGTTGGAGGTTTGGGGGTCGCTGCTGATTATCGCAGAGATGTATAAAACTGTTAGGTTAAAGAATTTTAAAAGGCTGCGTAGCTGACATGGTATCCAGCACTAAAGATAGGTTATTGTAACCTTACAAAAAATGGAAGAATAAAGCAGGAAAAGGCCGACCTATGGGACAGCCGAAAATAATCGGGTATATTTCTGGGGGTGCGGGGGTGGGGAATAGTTATGTCTTGTTGGAGATGTCACGAGACTTTCTTCTGAGCCGTACGTTCAATCTGAAAATGCCATCCTGTGGTGTAAGCACGTCTAGAATACAGAGGAGAGGCACAGAGATCTTACTCCCAGGATTCATTTCCATGAGGCTCTTTTGCAAAGGGAATGAGGCATTTTTGCGGGAGGAGAGCCGTGAGCTGCAGGCACTGTGTCTCGGGGTGTCTATATCTCAGGCACTGCTTCTCCACCTCATTGGGACCGAATTTTTGTATTTTTGTGTATGAGGTCTTTTATTTTCCTTTTTGTTTGGCTCGAGGCATTTCCAGTGCCAGAAACCTGTGTTAGGTAGTAAATACATGATCCTGTGTCTCAGACCCGCACGGAGAGGCTTAAGCCATTGTGTCTGGAGTGGAATGGCTCAGGCAGACCCGTGGGACTGACTTGGTCTCAGGGTCAGGTCTTGGCGTGGTCGAGGTGGGTTGGAGGCCATGTGGCTGCATGCCTTCAAAGATTTGGTTTTTCTCTCCCTCCATACTTCTGGAGCCTAGTTGTTCCGTCCATGGGTGCACAGGGGAATCATCTGAAGAGGCCGGAGCTACTGATGCCCAGGTTCCACCAAAAGGACTGGATTTAATTGGTTTGGGGGAGTGGTCCAGCGCTGGTACTTATTCTAGAAGCGTGCAGGTGATGCTGAATGTGTGGTGGTGGCTGGGTCATTCTTGTGGCTTCCCAAGGCCCTGGCCCTAGCAACCATTGTTCTTCCTTTCCTTTCCCCCTTCCTGTGTTCTGACTCCCCTAACATGAGGACTGCCGATTATGTTGGATGGCATTTCCAAGACTGTCAAAGACTGTGTTTGATGGGGATAGGGGACGGCGGGGAAGGATGCCTTCTACAAAAAGCCCAGAGTGAGGTGTATGTAACAAGGGACGGTTTTTCTTTTTAATTAGAAATTAATGAATGAACCTCAGGGAGGAAAAAATAAAAAGTGTGAACTAGGAGTTTTGTAGTTGTTGTTGTGTTTTTTTAAAATAGTTTTTCTGTAACCAGTAAATCTCAGTGAAAGTTATCTCCTAACACATGGAAAAATTAAGCCCAATGAATGCTTTTCTAAGAAAAGACTTTCATAAAACTGACTCAAGAGGAACTGAAAAGCAGAGAATGACCAATTATCATGAAGGAAATTGAGCCATTTGCCATGAAACATCAGGTGCAAACAGTTTCCAGTTGATAATTTTAAATTATTGAGGATCTGATGGTACTTAGGCTTGTTTAAAGTATTCTAGAGCAGAGAAAAAAGCAGTAAAGCTTCTGAATTATCTTAGGAAGCAAGCACAACATTGGTATAAAATAATGGGTTGGGAAGGTACTTGAAAACAGCTAAGAATCTAATCTTCCTGAAGAACATTGATGAGAAAATTCCAACTAAAGCTTAGGCACATAGAATCCAGCAAGGCAGGAAAGGATAAGACTATGGTCAAGTGAGGTTCATTTTAACAAATCAAAGATGGATCAGTCATGAAAATCTGCTAGTGTAACTCTCTCTTTCGATGGGTAAAGGAGGGGAAGAGGATGTTGATTTCAGTAGAAGTGGCAAGGGCATTTGATAGAAGTTCGTAATGTTCTGGATACACAAGACAGTAAAATAGTAGTAGATCAGATTAGGGAAATTTCCATGAGTTATTTTCATTATGTTTAGTGGTAAAATACGTTCACAGCCAGTTTCTAAAGTTAGCAATGGTTGGGACACCCACAGCCACAGCCACCCTGATAGAGCAGAGAAACAGGAGGCTTAGAACACCGAGTGAGCAGCGTTGGCTGTGTTCCAGGCAAGTCATCTCATCCTCCCAAAACCCTGCAGGAAAGATGCTATTCTTCCCATTTTCCAGATGAGAAGATAGAAGTACAGAGAAGGAACTTGCCCAAAGTCACCCTGCCCGGAAGTAACAGAACCAGGATTCAAATCTGTGCCCTTCCAGGAAGGAAGTTCTTGATCACAGGAGACTTGCCTACATGGAGATTAGAAGATAATTTTGTGAGGATGGCATTCCCTTTAAATTTGTTAGTTAATGAAGCTATATTCCAATTATAATTCCAATGCGCTTTTCTTAACTGAGAAAACAATTCTAAAGTCCTCTGGAGGAATAGGTATTCAAGGATAGCAAGAAAAAAAACCAGTCCGTAAAGAAGTATAATGAGAACAGAGTTAAAGTTGTACAAAGACAGTGAGCACGGTAATGGCCCGGGAACAGATGAATGGGGGATGTGGAACCGGAGGCTGGCAAGCTGAGGCTAGCAGGCCGAATACAGCCATGCCTGTCCCCTTACATCTTATCTACAGTTGCTTTCATGGTTCAGTGGCAGAGCTGACTAGTTGCCACAGAGACCTGAGGGCCAAAAGAGCCCAAAATAGTTACTGTCTGTTCCTTTCCAGAAAAAGTTTACCACCACTTGACATGGAAGAAAGCCCACATTCAAGTGTCCATGGAAGGCATTTAAAAATCAGTGGGACTCTTTGATTATGGCCATTGTCTTATTTCTTGTGCCCTGCCCCCCACATAGTAAGTAATAATTGTACTGAATGAAAAGAAAAGATCGTTTTTCTTTTCTTGATGTGGGAAGGGCACTCTTATGCCACCAAAAAAAGTCAGACAACCTTTATAAAGGTCAGAGTCAGTTCCCTGAGTTAGCAAACTTACTTCAAGAAGTATCAGTCAAGGAAGGAGATGATCTCATGAAGTTAGCAAGAGGCATAGCCAAGCATCAGAGTACTGCTATCAAGGTATGGCTCTTAATTGCAAAATGTTGCAAACAATGTGAATGCCCATCAGACAGGGACTAAGGACAGATGATGGCACATTTGCACCATGAAATACCGTACGACCTTTGAGCAAGAGGGGCCCTGCTCAGGGTCAGTAGCATGTGCTGAGTAAGTCCACAGGCTCCAAAGCTAGAGTACGTGGGTCCGAACTAGCTGTGTGATCTCGGAGCCTAGTCAGTTTACCATTTGTGAAACAGCTAATAATAGCCAAGCAGGCATAACACATAATAACCTTCATGGCTGGGGTTTTATGAGAATTAAATGAGTTAATATGATGCCTCCTTTTTAGCTCTCAGTGAATATTAGATGTTAGGTCTGTTGCTCGAGATCAATGACCATGGCGTGACATTTTAAGTGACAAATTAAGGCTGGGAAAGATCAAGTACATGACGATCTATTTTACATAAAAAGCAGCCTACGTGTGAGCACACACGCATAAAGGATAGAAGCAACCACAGCATTTTCCAGCACGTTCGAGATATTAACAGAAGTCCTCTTTGAATGGGATTTCGGTGATTTTATTTTATGTGCATGGTCTTCTTTGAGTGTGTATATGTGTGCGTGTTTATAATGTACCACACAGCAGTTTTCAAAAAGTTATTTAAAAAACCCTGAGGGCCAGGGTTTAAATTCCCTCCTTGTATTATTTTGCCGAAAATAAGACACAGCCCACTCCTGGCAGACAGGGTGCCGAGGTCCCCGAAGAGAAGCGGGGCGTGTCCGCCATGCTTGGAGACACACTGGACCACAGCAGGGAGCTGGGGTCTCCTAGCAGGAGTCTGGCACCCTGCTCACATCACCATGGCAACCACAATGGAAAGTTGAAACAGTACTTTGGAGGGAAGAAAGCACCTTTCTTTATCATTAAGGGCATAAAAATAAGAAGCTTTTAATTTTTATATTTTTGACAGCAGCCTTCTTTCCTCCATCACCAAAGGCCCAGAGCAAGAATTCCAGTCCTTTGACATAGGCTCCGACAACGAGGGAACGATCTGGCAGCTGGGCTCTTCTCACTAGCGGTCCTCTTTGGAAGATGTTGCCTCTTATGATGACCTGTGGACTCTGGAGATTATTGTTTAATAAACATGCTGGAAGGGAGGCCTCTAAATGAATGGTACTCTCTTTAAGACAGAATTAGCAAATCTTTGAGTTATTCGGAAGGTGCTTTGGAGCCTGGATGGGAGGGGAACGCCGCTTCTGCAGCTCTGACCCTGGTGACTGAGCGTCAGCCTGGCCCTCTGCTGGCAGGTGTCCCTACGTGTCCAGAGACATGTCTTTATTGTGGGAGAGTTATAATCACCAGAAATGAGTTGTTTTGAGCCCCAAACCTGCCTTTCTCAAACTTCCACCAACTGATTCTAATTCTAGGTCAGAATTAACTCCCCGAAAGTCTAATTCTTGTCCCCCTCCAAAGCTCTTCGAGTACATAGACGTCACCGTCGCGGAGTGCTTTGGAAAGCCGTATTATTGTCTCTGTAGGGTACTTCAGAAGCTCGTCGGTTCTAGGGGTGTGATGGTAAAGCAGACACACATCTCTTTACCGTCTTGTTTGAAAAGCTGATGTAGTTACTCCTCATGGCCCCTAACAGGCTCCTTTTGATCTAGCTTTGCTGCAAAACTCAGGACAGATGGTATACGTTTGAGAAGGTTTCCCGGTTCTCTGGGGGAGTTGCCAGCCTCTGCCGCTGCTCCTTGCCCCATGGGCAGCGGGTTTGCTTTCAGATCTGTCTCCTATGTTAGACCGACAGCCGCTTGAGACCATCTCTGGCTCCCAAGTGCTCGTCCTACTCTGGGATGAAATTATGGTGTGGCTGGCACAGAGGACAGGGAGACCAAGCCCCCTGCATTGGGCACCCCTTCTGGTGCAGCCTACGATGGCATTCCCCTCCTGCTCTGTTAGTTCTTAGTGAGCGTGTGGTTCAGCTGCTGGCAGACAAGTTGCCTCTTCCATCAGCGGAGGTGTCCTGGAGATTTGAGAGCTCCAGCCGGGGGAGACCAGGGCCCTCCGTTGGGCCTCGCCCATCCTTTCAGTGAGACAGTTTTGAATTTTCATGCTCTCACCCAGTTTGGTCTTGACTGGTTAAAATGGTGTAACAGGTTGGGGTCAGGTGTGGAGTGGATCATCTTTCCCTAGAATTGCCTGCAAAGCCCCACAGCTGAGACCCAGAGATGCTAAGACCCCATGTCCCGAGCTCGGAGGACTGCTAGCAGGTGGGCCCCAGCCCCTCCCTGCAGGGCTTCCTGAGAGACCCCAGTCAGAGAACGGGCCCCATCCTCCTGGAGGAGGGCTGCGGCCAGGGACAGAAGTAGCCTCGTGTGTGTGTGTGTGTGTGTGTGTGTGTGTGTGTGTGTGTGTGCTGAGAGAGACTTCCTTTTCCTCTCCTTTTCAAAATAAGGGATGGGAGACTCCCACCGCCTGGGAGAGTCTGAACCATCCCTCTTCCCTCTGGCGTGGGAGCTGGCGGTCCCTGTGTCTGCTCCCCCCAAGCCCCAGGGCTGTCGGAGTGTGGAGACAGGGCCCGGAGGGAGGAGACAGGGCCCAGATGCAGCCCAGTGAAGCCGCCTGCACTTCCCCGTGGGCGTGGGAAGGACAAACACACCTCCGTGGTTCTAGAACATGCCCAGGAGGGGTGGCTGGCTGCCTTCTGGGTCTCCCTGCAAGAGAGTTGCCTCCTGGGAGAGGGGCCCGTGCGGTCTCCTCTGGGGGTGCTGAGGGAGGGGGGTACAGGATACACCCGGCGGGACTCCCCAGGGGATGGGACCCCAAGGACCGCTCTCCCTCACGAGCCTGCACGAGCGCACTCCTGAGAGTCCGTTCCGGAGCCTTAGCCCGTGAAGGGGCCTGATGCCCAACAGGGTTACACAGAGGAGCAGAGGCTACCGAGAGGAGGGAGCTGCCACTTGCTCACAGGCGGCCGGTGGTCCCCGGGGCCTCGCCGAGGTCTTCCTGCCCTGACCCCACGGCGAAGGACGCGGAACGAGAGGCGAGGGGAGGGCGTGCTGGCTGCCGGCCGCAGGTCGGAGTTTGAAGGGTCAAAATGAAGAGCCTGTCTTCAAGAACTGGAATTAACGTTGTTCTAATAACTGCAAGTGATCAAAAAGGGCGGGAACTGGGCTGAGCTCTTACTCAAATCCTCTGGTCTCCAGCAGGAGGAGGTCGCAGAGCAGACCCTGCCGGCAGGGCGGGTGCTGGCCAAAAGGAGTATATTCCACGTTGAAACCACCAGCGAGTGAGACCGCCAGTGACTCAACGGGCTTTCGGGTGTGGTGTAGACAGCTGGTGTTTACTGCGCCACCACGAGGCTGCTGGGGGCTTGGGTCACCTTCCCATTTTTAGGAAGTCACCAAGAAGTCACCTGGCCTGGTGCACGAGGTTGTGAAGAGACAGCGGTCTCCTCACTGGAGGTGCGTGACACAGCGACTGTGCGTGAGGGCTTGCACGAGCGGGGTCCATTTCCCGACCCAAGGAAGGATATTCTTCCGTAAGATCCAATTACCCAGCCAGCTCTGAGTGACGCGTGTCTCTTAGACCAGAAGATCGGAACGGATTGGATGAATTTAGGAGTATGGGAAGTGGAACGCCCATTCTTCCTTCCTCCCTCCCTTTTTTCTTCATCTCTTCCTCTCTTCCTCTCTCTCTCTATTTCCCTCCCTGTGCTTCTCCTTGTAGAATTGATAACAAGTGCACAAATGTTTCATTTCTGTTTATTGTCTGCCTCTCCCACTGGTCCCCGGGAATCAGAGAATGCAGCCATGTCTCTTATGCTCAGCATTCCGTCTCCAGTACCAGCCCAATGAGGGGCACATGGCAGGCACTCGATCAATATTTACTAACTGAATGAGTACGTGAACATTCATTGGTGGTCATTAAAGTAATGTTCTTTAAATCGCTGATTGTATTGTAAGCTAAATGTCCTGGTCTTCCTAGGCTGTGAGCCAACATGAGATCACAATTCCTTTTGAAGTATCCACATTGTCATGTTCTGCACTGCCTTGACCATGGGAGTCCCCTCCCCAGCGGAATTCTGGGAGCTGTCTGAGGGGCTCTCCGTCACTCGTGCTCAGGACAGCTGGCCCCCGCGTTCTCCTGTCCTTGGTGAGCTTCTCCAGTGGGCACAGCTCCCTGGGTTGGTGTCCCTCTCTAGCACCCCCATTCTGGCTCAGGGGAGCATGGACTGCCCTCTCTCCTCTGCTTTTCCATGTTTGCCTGGGCCAAGCTCTTCCTCTAATTCCCAGGAGCTCACGAGAGGCCCAGCAACCTCAGAGAATAACTTAAAACCACCACTGGTATCTGTATGCACAAACTGCCTGGCCCAGACCTGGCCTCAGATGCCTCCCCCGGGAGCCTTCCCTCCTTACCTCCTGCCCAGCCTCCAAGCAGCAGGGGCGGCTCCTCGGGCAACACCGGGAAAGCCCCAGGCATCTCCCTTCCTCAGGGTCCAGGACAAACTTTCTTGGCATCTAAGCAGAAAAGGAATCGTATGGTTGTTTGCCTCCTCTCATATAATATCTCTGTCGAAAGACACACCCTATCTGCATTACTAAACGCAGCGGTCTTAAACATCATTTACTTTACCCCGCTGTACACACATCTTTCTCAGGGGGAACAGGTGGGAACCCGCTAATACATATTTTTCTAAACCAAAATATAGTCTTTCTTGAAAGTAAATTCAAGACTCCTCTTTTAGGGGGCAGAAAACTTTTGTAGCATCCAAAAATTTTGGATTTATTTTCTTTCTTTTTTTTTTTTTTAAAGATTTTATTTATTTATTTGACAGAGATAGAGACAGCCAGCGAGAGAGGGAACACAAGCAGGGGGAGTGGGAGAGGAAGAAGCAGGTGGAGCAGATCATAGCAGAGGAGCCTGATGTGGGGCTCGATCCCATAACGCCGGGATCACGCCCTGAGCCGAAGGCAGACGCTTAACCGTTGTGCCGCCCAGGCGCCCCTGGATTTATGTTCAGTGAGGTCTACCCCCATTACCTTATTATTACAATTATTGTTTCTGCAGGACGGCACGCATTTGGACGTCACATTCTGATCCTTTGTGGGAACCCCGAGCACTTCTACCTTGCACTTCTTTCTATTCGTGTATTATTTACCTAACAAATATTGACAAAATCCCTGCTTCCGTGGATTTTATGTTCTTAGAGCAGGGATCAGCATATTTTTTCTGTAAATGGTCAGATAATAAATATTTTAGGCTTTGTGAGCCATTTCAGCACTAAAGCAGCCATAGACAAGATAATAAGTGAGTAGACATGGCTCTCTCTGATAGAACTTTATTTACAAAGCAGGTGGCTGGCCTGGGTGCTATAGTTTGCTGACTCTTATTCTAAGCAATAAAACAGATATATACTGTGGTAGGTATGACTAAGTGCTAAAAATAAAAATAAGACATTTGGTGAACAGCAGGGGACAGATCGTACAGGAATTTATGCTGAGTGAGAATAGAAATCCTTGGAAGGTTTGAGCAGAGAAATGGTCCTATCTGACTCCCAGCCTCAAGTGGAGTGCGTTGAAGAAAGGATGGGCACGTGGGGACTGGCTGGGAGGATATTGCAATGGTCCAGATGCAAAGGGATAGCAGTTGGTACCAGGACAAGAGTGATGAGGGGGTCAGAATGATAGAATCTATCATTCTAGATAGATTTAGAAGGTCTGGGAAAAAAGAAGGTCAAGGGCAAGGCTAAGACTTTAGGCTGAGTAGTTGGAAGAATGGCCTTTCCATTGACTGAATAAGAGAGTAGGAGGGACAGATTTAGGTCAGAAGACGAAGAGTCCTGTTTGGGACATGTTGTATTTGAGGTATCTGTCTGACCCCCAAGTGAAATTGTGGGGTAGGCAGTTGGATATCCGTGTCTGGGATGAGGGGAGGGAACTGGTTACAAATTTGAGAGTCACCAGCATATGGGGGGTCCTTGCGGGATCAGTGAGGGAATGAGAAATGATATGGGAGACAGGTCAGCGGGTTGAGCCCTAGCATGTTCTGGTGCTTGGAGGTCAGGAGGAGGAGAGAGCAGCCCAGGAGACGGCAGCAGTGGGCAGCGTGGCCAGAGAGAGGCAGGGAGAGTGGGCTCAGGTGGAGAGTGTCATGGGCCAGCAGGATACTACTGGTGGGGCGACAGGGGTGCGGGCTGAGAGCTGCCCTTGATTGGATGCCGGGGCTCAGCAGGAGAGCTCTACCCTACCGTGCTTGCCTCTCCCTCGGCGGATCCCTGCCGCTGCTGGGGGAGCACTCCCAGGCCATCCCTCTTTCCTGGTCCCTTTATTGCCAGGCAAGTTGCATTTTCTTAGTGACTTGGCAACTTGGCAGGCAAATTGCACCTCCCAAATTGCCCATAATCCTTGGCTAAGCTGCTCTCTTTGTACTGAAAAAAGAAGCCAGCAGAGGCAGAGAATCATTTCTGGAATGAAGAGGAAAAAAATTTTGAGCAAAATACAGGCACATCATATCGGGCCCCTGCCCCCTGGCCTCGTGCCCTGGGGCAGGATGGAACCTCTGTGCCAAGGTAGCGTTATCCTCTCTACAGGGTGAAAACACAACCGCCCTGGAGGGATGTGGGCAGCGTTCTGCTTTTTTCCACGAAGGCAAAAGCCCCAGGAATGGTCTTTCATGCGTGTGCCAGGGTGTGGGTTTCAGGGCAAATACAGGGGAGAAAGAGGATGAGCATAGAGGTGAGAGAATGTCCTGGAAGGAGAAAGCCCAGTGCAGAACCTGTGGGAATGGAGGGGGCAGGCTTTTGTGCCTCATCATCTTGAGTGTCTTTGACCTAGAACTGGCCCATGTGTAAGGTCATGGATCCAGGAGATTGGTCCCTCCTTCTTCTCTCCTTTTTTGTCATGGCAAAGATGACACCTGGCACTCTGGGCTTGCATCTGCTCATGCCTTTGTTCTATTTTTTCCTACTCTGTTCAGTTTGGGTGTTTGGCATGATTACTGGAGGTTTGAAAGCAACACTCCAGGTGTCCCCTCCATGCCCACTCCTACTGAATTATCTTGAAATCCCTCCTGCTTGGCATGGCTTTCTTTAGTCCCCACTAAGCAGAGTCTTGGGCAAGCCTCTGTTTTGACATGGAATCATGCACTTGGCCCTCCCCCCAACTGTCTTGCCGGATTACTGAACATCTGTCTTCTAAGGCTTCAACTCTCATGGTTGATGGACAACCAGCGGTCCCTGAATAGAGCTGAGAGCCACGGAACCGATGGGGCCATGGCATGGTTTGGATCCCAAGCCGAGAAATATACAGGTGTGCCCCGTGTTTAATGCATCTCTGGCCAGGAAAGTCCTTTCAATTAGCGGGATATCCATAACAATGGGGTATTTTAAAGTTATTTAATGCTTCTTTTTGTTACCAGACTTTATCAAATCCAGAATACCGACTTTGTGTATTGTCCTGGCTACCAGGGAGCAAGTCATGAAAAAAGCAGGCAGAGGAGACAGAAGTACACATGTAGGTGGTAGAAGAAGGCATTCTGACATCTGCTTCCAGAAGTACTCTGAGGAAGGGAGTTATGTTAGGAAAGGATCTTGACAAGTCATTTGGGGAAGGAAGGGGAGCCCTGAGGGCTTTGAGGAGTCAAGACAACCAAAGAAATTTTCAAAGTGCTTTGCACATGATATTAAGACGTGGGGAGAAGGAGAAGAGAGGAAATAGTGGGAGAGGGGGCCAGAGGCCTGTGGAGTGTGAATGCCTTTCTTGTATCAGTCAGGGTTCTCCAGAGATGCCGAACCAAGAGGAGATGGACATATACATAAATGTATGTGTCTGTCAGTCTGTCTATCTATCTATCTATCTATCTATCTATCTATCTATCTATCTATCTATGTATCTATCTATCTATCTATGTATCTATCTATCTATCTATCTATGTATCTATCTATCTATCTATGTATCTATCTATCTATCTATCATCTATCTATCTATCTATGTATCTATCTATCTATCATCTATCATCTATCTATCTATCTATCTATCTATCTATCTATCTATCTATCTATCTATCTATCTATCTATCTATCTATGTATCTATCTATCTATCATCTATCATCTATCTATCTATCTATCTATCTATCTATCTATCTATCTATCAATCATCTATCTGCCTACTGACTTCCTTACCTATCTACGAAGAGATTTATTATAAAGAGCTGGTTCATGCAATTATGGAGGCTGAGCGGCCCCACGATCTGCTCTCTGCAGGCTGGAGACCCAGGAAAGCAGATATTGATATAGTTCAAAGGCCTGAGAGCCAGAGAGCTAATGGTAGAGATTCCAAGTCTGAAAGTTAAAAACCAGGAGCACCAAACGCAGGGGAAGACCAATTTCTCAGCTCAAACAGTCAAGCTGAATTAATTCAACTTTCTTCCACTCTCTGTGGCATTGAGGCCCTCCCAATGGCCCTCCCAATTTCCGTACTCAGTCCACTGATTCAAAACCCCTTCACAGACACAGCCAAGAGTAAGGTGTAACTAGAAATCTGAACATCTCCTGGCCCAATTAGGTGGACAGACAAGATTAATCATTCCAGTGCCCCTGTTGGTAAGGAGCTCACAGAATTTTCTGCACAGAGATGATGAACGCTCACGTTGAAGGGGCTGCATTCTAGCAATGCCGACCTCCCAGTTTGCTGAAATCCATAGTCCGTATGCCGTGCAAAGTGCATGTCTTTTCTAAGTGGTGTGCTTGTGTATGTGTGTGTAGTATGTATGTAAGCTGTGTGTGCATATGTGAGACAGAGACAGAGTCATTTGTGTAGTGGAAGGACCCAAGGTTTCAGGGGTGGTTGCTGCCCTGCAGAGCAGGGTTGGGTGAGGAGAGAATCCAGAGATTACTGAATTCAGCAGAAGCAAGACCCTAGATTAGAGGCAGTAGAAAGGCGTGAAGAGCCAGGAAACTCTTGGATGATGGAAATGAAATGGGAGCAGGGCCACCCCAGTCTGGAGGATAGGGGGCTTGGGGCACAGGTGGTGTGCTTCCAGCATGGGATGCTATGCCCCATGGGTCTTTTGCCTGAGTTAAGAGAAAAAGTGGGAAAGAAGAGCTTAAGAAAAAATGCGGGACCAAGGTCAGTGGGTACAAGCAGGTGGGCAGTAAAGGTCAGGTCCTGGGGTCTAGCTGGTGACAGCCCATTGATAGCTTTCTATATCCTTTATCAAAGGCATTTCAGTTGCATTTTAGCAGACAAAACTGCAAAGGGGGGTATAATTTTTTGCAGTGGCTTGGGATGGAGGGCCCTTCCAATAGGATTTTTATTTAGCGGCTTAAAGGAATAATTCAGTGAAGGCTTCTTGGTTTGCAGAGAATTTCTAGGACACTGACTGCATTAGACGGATGATTATTTTCATGCAAGTTCTGAATGGCCAAGTGTTTTCCTGAAGCCTTAAATGGCTTTGCAGACGTGAATCGATCTGTACTGTCACAGGGTGCTGTCTTTGGCGTGGGTCGGCACTAAGCCCTTCCCTGGTCCTCCGTAGTGGACAGCATCATTCCTGTGTGTCAGCTGCCATGTTTGAGTCATCAAACACTAATCAGATAAGAAATGTATTAGTGAGGAATCATAGAAATTGTATTTTCAGAGTGGAAAAAAAAAGTGCAAATTTTAAATTCACTGTGAACTGCCACAGCTGTTTAGGATTCAGTAAAAGTCCATTTTAAGAAGTATCGCAGTTTACCTATTAAGTGCATTTCAGAGATAGGCGAAGTGAAAAGTGTAATTTGCTTGTAAGCATTTTCCACTCATAGAAATTACCCAAATGAAGTATTTGGGCATGCTTGCCCTGCTAAATGAGGCCGAGGCCTTTACCAAACTTGCTGTTACTAAGACCTCTTATGTGTTTGGCTCTGTTAGGAATGAACCATGCAATGTAAGTGAAAATCCTTCCACAGAGTTTGGAGGCCAAACAGACCTCCCTCACCCCTGTCTCTTGTTAGTTCTCTGTTCCTGGACAACCACTCCCCTTCTCTGGGCTGCAGGTCCCTTAGGTGTAAACAGACTAGGTTAATTAACCCTCGGGGTATCGTTATTCAGGTTAAATGAGATAATACATACAAAGAACTTAGCTCAAGAATGCATATACCTGGTACTCCAGAAACGATCGCTATTTTTATTATAAGCTTGTAGGATTTGACTCAATGCTATTATCTTTAGAATCCCAAGTTCTATTTATTTTAGCTATTTAAGATGGAGATGTTAAATAAATGTGCTTCCTGCCTGTTAGACCGAATTTTATTGTTGTCAGAACACATTATAATAGTGGAAAAGAATACATTATAGCAATGGAAATTTAAAAAATAAAATAATTTACTCATTGTCCTCATATCCTAACAAAACATTGCTTTTCCTATTTTTGGATCCCCTTGCCTGTGTATAGGCACATTTTGACCTTATTATAATCAGTGTTCACAGCCCTGTTCTACAGTCTGCATTTTCATAAAAAGTTCTGTATCTATTTTTCGTATGGTCTCCATAATTGTGATTTTTGGTAGCCAGATAGCATTCAGTTGAGTTTGTGGACCCTAATTTCACAGCCCCTTTTTAAGTCACTTTGATAGATGAGTATCTTTTGTAAAAGGAGCCCAGGAATTCTAGATGTGGAGACTGGGAAGAGGTGAGTCCTTTTGCTTGGGGAGGGGCTTCATAGCTAAGGTGTGTGGGACAGATGGTCGGCGCTCATGCATCCGGAGAACCAGCCGCAGTGGGGGTGAAGTGGGCTGGCGACGCGCCAGGCTGACCCAGTCTGTATGGAGAGAGGCAGGGGGACCTTGAGGTTGCCTCCTGGACTGGTCAGCTCAGCTCAACAGCCAAGGGAAGGACGAGGCAAGGTCACAAGTTCCTTCTAGCAGGCAGAGGGGAGTCAGTATGAAGGCAACCTCTGTGTGATGTTGTGATTTATAATAAGAAATACATATTTGGTCTTTGTTCCCTTTCTGGCATAGAACTCCTAAAACCCTTGGAATTTTTGAAGGCATGAGAGTGATGAAGGTCTCTTTGCTATGTTAATGAGGTGACTTTTGGAAAGTCCCTCGGTCACCCAAGGAAGGGGGCTGATTACCAGAAGAACCAAAGATTGGAACTTTCAGTCCCACACCCCTGGCCTCCAGGATCCGGAGAGGGGCTGGAGGTTGAATAGATTGCCAATGGCCAACGATCTAATTGATCATGCCTATGTAACAAAGCCTCCATAGAATCCCAAAAGGACAGGGTTGGGGGAGTTCTGGGTTGGCGGACACGTGGAAATACGGGGAAGATGTGCCCCGAGCGAGTGTGGAAGCTCTGCGTCCTTTCACGCCGTTCCTGTGCATCTTTACATCTGGCTGCTGATTCACATCCTGTAAAGCTTTTGCAATAAGCCGATAATCTCGTGAGTGAACTGGCTTCCCGAGTTCTGTGCGCTGCTCTAGCAAGTTAATCAAACCCAAGGAAAGGGTTGTGGGAACGCTCATCTCCAGCCAGTTGGTCCTAACAGGTGACAACCTTACAACTGGCATCTAAAGTGGAGAACAGTCTTGTGGGACTGAGCCCTTCACCTGTGGGATCTGAGGCCCTGTCCAGGTAGCTAGTGTCGGAATTGACTTGTAGGACACCCGGCTGGTGTCTGAGAATTGCTTGGGGGTGGAGGGAACACCCCCCCACCACCACCACCACATGCACGTTGCAATTGGTACCAGAATTATACTCTGCTTCTGCTACTTCCTGTGAGCTCATTTAATCTTAGAAAATGTTATGGACCCTATAAGTCAGTTAATATCCCAGTTACATAGATGGGGAAACTGAGGCATAGAGAGGGGGTGTAAGTCACCCAGGTCAACAGCTGGCACCTCCTTGGCATGCCCCACACGGCAGGGCTTCCCTGAGCTGAGAGCGGCAGAACCCAGGGAGTGTCCTCTGGGAGTCGTGTTAAGAGCCTTAGACCAGGGAAGGGTCAGTTCTGCCCTACAATCTAAAACCCAAAGCTTGCCTTTCCTGCTGGGTAAATTGGGGCACTGCAGAGCAAACTCAGAGAAAGTGGCTGCCAGTGGCTCAGCGGGAGCTGATCGTTTTCTCAGGAGTGTTTCCCTTGAGTGTGGCGCCTCTAAGAACATAGCAACCCCTCATGTCTGCCTGCAAAACGGCTCTACCTTGAGGCTCCTGGACACTGGGCTTCGGGACAGTTTGTGGTAAGGAACCCATCCTAGCTGCCGTTCTCAACCCCCGAGTCAGTTGTTCTGATGATGACTGTGTGGGACTTGCCTTGCTGTAGTTCATGCGAGATATGATGAAAACGGGGAGCTTAATTAAATAACAAGACGGCCTTTTTTTCACCTATTACATTGGCAAATACGTACATAAATATTTCTTATAAATACCATTTTATATATAATAGGTAATGTGTAAAACAACCTATTGTGTATTTTCTGTATTTATAAAGATTATGTAGGTTTATATATGTTTAAAATACAATTCTAGGTACAAATATGTGTGTGTAAGGACATTTGTTACAGTGTTCTTGTAAGAGAGAAAAATGAGAAATTACTTAAATGTCCAGTGATAGAAGCTTTGGTAAAGAAGTTGTGTATACCTGTGCTAAGGAATCAAAGTCTTAAAAAAACACGCTTGCAAAAAATGTTTAATGACAGGGGACACTGCTTATGATATAAAGTTTTTAAAGGCGGTATATAAAGTAGAATTTACACATTATGTTTCCAGTTTTGCGAAGACAATAAAAAAGTATTTATAAAAAACAACAAGAAATAAATGCATCAAATATCGAAGTGAAAATGGTGATTATTTCTCAGGGGTCAACACAGGGGGGCACTTATTGTCTTTTTTATACTTTACTACAAAGTTTACAGTTTCTTCAACCAACATGACAAGCACGCACACAAAACATTTGTGTGTATGAAGCCACTAGAGAAAAACCACACCATGTAGATTTTCCCAGTTTATCCCAGTTTCCAAATTTTGCCCTGTTGTCAGATAGGAAATTTCATTCCGGCTGGGAAATAAGATGCTGTAGGGATTTGGGGACGAGGGAAGTCAAGGTTTTTCCGATGTGGGTTCCTAACGAGAGCTGGCAGATGAGCCGCTGTGTAAAGTAAGAGCTCAGGTCAGGCCAGGGGGCGGTGGAGGGCAGTCGGGGTGTGGTGGAGAGAGGGCCCTGAGGCTTCAGGTCCGACCTGGCTACCCCGAGCTCTGGGCCCAGGACTTTGCCTGGTAGAGGAGCTGGACGGGTCTAGGTTCGAGTCCATGTCCAAAGGTGCCTACGTGACTTAATCTCATGAAATCTCAACATAACTGCAAACTGAGCAGCTTATTGGTCTGTCGTGAAGCGTTAATGACATACTGTACGTAGAAGCAGGAGCGAGGAGTCCCGCCTGTACCAAGGGCGTAAAACCGACGTTCAGCTCGCGATCCTCCCTGGTCTGCATGTTTGCCTCTCAAATCAAGGAATTAGAATAGATCATCTCTAAATTACCCTTTCTCTTTAAAACATCTATGGTGCTTAAAAAGCCTTAGGCAAGGAGAATTTAATATTCCCTTAACTTTTATTCATCCTCCTTTGGCAAAGAGAGAGTTACGGCCGTGCGTGCTCATACATCAGGAGCCAACTAGCAGGGTGTGGAATTCAGCGGCGCGAGCAGAGGGGCATAAAGGAAGCCGGAGTGGGCTGGAGTTCTTAACGTGATGGATGACGAGGAACGGGGCGGCCGGGTGCAGCTGCCTTGGTCTCCTGCCCGTCCTCACAAAGATGCATGTCCAAGGGCTCTGTGTTTCATTTTCTCTGGAGCAGCGGTTCTCAAGCTTTATTGCAAATGCCCATCACGTGGAGAGCTTTCGGGCCATCCCACGGCCCCAGAAGCACCTCGCACCAGTGAAATCTGGGTAGAGCCCAGGTGTCAGTAGTGTCAAAGCTCCCCAGATGGTTCCAATGGGCACCCAAAGTGAAGACGCACGTGAATGGAGGACCAGAAGCAAGTGTGAATCCCGCGTGTCAATTCTATCCACTGAGTGGAAAAAAGCAACGCTTCTCTCCCAGACTTTCCAGATAACAGCGAGGGCCTGACAGCAACTCAGGAGGGTGAATCTGGAGAAATCCTGCCATTGTCTTATATTTTGCCCTCCAGGCAAAGTCTTGGCCCTGCTCCTAGGGTGGTTAAACTACACATGTAGATAGATCTGAATGAGCTTTTGAGGGAAGAAGCACTTTATTTATTTTTTTAAGATTTTTGAGACAGAGTGAGAGAGAGAGAGCATAAGGAGGGTGGAGGAGCTGGGGGAGAGGGAGAAGCAGACTCCCGGCTGAGCGGAGAGCGTGATGTGGGTCTCGATCCCAGGACCCCCGGGACCACGACCGGAGCCAAAAGCAGAGGCCTAGTGGACTGAGCTACCCACGTGCCCCGAGGGAAGAGGTACTTTAATCATCCTCTAATGCCACTGCTCATTTGCCAGGGGGAGAAACTGAGGCTCTTTCCTCCTTGGTACGACCTCAGTAGTGCTGTGATGCATGGGAAGGGACTAAAGTGAAACATCCCTTTCCGAATAGTAGCACGTCTGTCACACAACAGCGTTCATCAATGTCTGGGGACGATAACAAAAAGGAAAAAAAAACTCAGGGAAGTTGTCACTAGTTTGAGGTCTAAGTTTCTCAAGGATGCACCATGTTGCTGAACTAAAGAGAGGCTGTTGCCAGACTGATGGTGCTTCTTTCCAGGGGGACACATTTCCTCTTGTGGGAATCTTCTCATTTTTAAACCAAAGCAGATAAACAAGTTCTATTCCGGCCCATTGAGTATGACGGACACATTTGAAAATATCTTTCTACTAAGATAGAGGAAAGGGATAATGTAAGAATACACCAACAAATACACAGGGAAATCTATGGAGGAATTCCAAAAATTGGTCCCCCAAAGAAAAATGCATGTCTGACATGAACCTTAGGACCTGGGTATCCTTTCCTGACATTTCCAGGCAACAGAAAAACCTCTGTTCTGAGGTCTGTCCACTAGATGGCAGCATGACCATGGTAAAGAACACGCTGTCTTGCTGTGGCGTAAAAAAGGGATCTTTTTATACTGCACAGAGGTGGGAACTCGGTGGTTTTATGGATATGAATATGCTGTTAAAATATTCTAAGTTATAGTATATATATCTAATATATAATTCTTACTATTATTGTGCAAGGTATATTGGCGTTCTCACTGTAATTCCTACTGTCACTAATTGTACCATGTGTAATTTAAGCAGGTTGAATGTTATGGCTAAACGTCCTTTGGCTACCACCACCGTTGCTTGGCTAATCCCAACTTTTGCTTGGCTAAAACTACACTCTTTAAAGGGCAGTGAATGTTTATTTACCAAATGGCTTTAGTCTATAGCATTAGCCACACAGCTGTGGTACTGCTCCTTACGGCTCTGTTGTGACTTCCACTGAGTGGTACGATAGAGTCCGTTTCTTCTTTTTCTCCCGTGATTTCATATCAACTACAACTTGATTTTTGATATTTCATGGATGCAATATGTTAAAGCATTATGTTTTTGCTGAGCACCAGGCCACATGTGAGCTGTTGGCGATACAGTATGAGACTTTTATGGAGGTGACGTGTTGGTGGAAGATATCATGACACATATGTAAGGTACATACTTTAGTACAAAGTAAACTTTCTCTTCTTTTCTTTTTTTTACAAGTCCCTTTAAGATTTAGACCCTTATTCTGTGGATCATGGCAAGTTCCTTCGGAAATAGCTGGGTGATCAGGAAAAGGGTTTGGACCTGAGACTATCAGAGGCAGCTTTACAAATTTAGGGATTATTAGGAGACCGATGGCAGACATGTTCGTTGGGGACCAGGGCCAGCTGTAGCTCTCCCCAATTGTCACCATCTGTCATCTTTAGGACACATCCACACGGCCGAGACAAAGTAGGTTAGAAATATGCAGACAGTCTGGTTAATTTAGTTAGCTAAATAAGTGAATACACACACAGACTGGTCCACAAATAGAACGAGTCATTGTGGGAGGCTATTTAAAGCACTTGATGGTTGACAAAGAGTGTTCAGACATAGCACATGTGAGTTTAACAACCCTAGGCCCGGAAAAGGCAGCCATCTGCCCCAGCTGCCGTAGCAAGCCAGTGAAGACAGAATTCAGAAGTAGAATGGTTAAACGTGTCAGGTGCACGTCAGGGGTACCCAGTAGGTTACTAATATACTATGGCTACTATTTCCGAGAAGCCTGGCCCTTGGTACCCAGGCATGGCAATCTTAGATCATGCTGTTTCTGGTTCGGCAGTTTATGACTCAAGATCTTCAGATGATCCTCGAAGTTCCAGTTTTGACTCGTGTGTGCCCACACACACACGTGAACGACTGTGCACCTGATCTTCAAATTCTGCTCCTGGGGTCTTTGTGCATCTTCTGCACCTGTGTTTTAGTAAATGGGGGAAGGAGAAGGTGTGCCTCGTTGATCTGTGGTCGCAGGACCATACACCGAACCTGCTTTGTTCCTGGGCAGAGTGTAAATTAAGCAGCAGCCTCTTCCTAAGATGAGATGTGAGATGACCGTACTTTGTCCGATTAGCCTGGAAAAGGCTTGGGTGAGCTGCGCCTGGGAGTGGCGCTCATTTATAACCTGGGCAACAGGAGGTCTCACGGTGCATGGCCATTAAAGAACACTGACATGTTAAAAGGAAAGGCTGTTGCCCATAACCTTATAAAACAGGCTTTCTGTTTCCAACAACAACAAAAACAAGCAGACAAACAGAAAAAGAAAACTGTGAAAACGTCGGAACAGCAAAATGCTGGAAACGTGTGGGTTGGTATGGGGCGAGGCGCCAGGGTTTCCAGGGCCTGCATTTCCCATAAAGGAACAAATATATTTAGAAAGTGGCAGCACCTTTTGACATTTGCTAAGTGATTTTGATGATTGACTTTTCAATTGGGTTTCTGTAAGTAAGCGAAGGAGGGGTACCAGGGAAAAGCAATTTTCCCAATGGGAGTATAAAATCCTTCAGCCTAATGAAATGTTTTCTCTGGTTTAGAGATAACAACCCACTTTTGGGTTTTATGCCTAATATTGATTCTTTGTGTATTTTTTATAGAAGCCTTGATGAAATTCAGTTAATTGTATTTTATTAGACTGAGAGGTGTCTTTTTTAATATTGTCCAATCTCCTCACTCGTGACTCTTCATTCCTTCTCCCTGCTCCCTATCAGTAGTTTCACTTTGATGGATGGTTTGTGACAGTTTTTTTAAAAAAATCAAACTCTCACTCTACCTTTTTGATCTGCTTCCAGTTTGCAGGATTGCAAAAGCGCCAAAAAAGCCAAGTTCTTTAAGCGGTAAGATGCTGAAATATGGTCATTAAATCCTGATGGGTTTTTCATTCTGCTTCCCGTAATTTTAAGGAGAACCAGTTTCTAAAATGGTTGGATAAATGCAGAAAATATAACGGGTGGAAGGGAGGTCTCAAGGCAGCTTTAGGATCTGTGGGACACTGAATATATTTACAAACACTGAAAGAGCTCGTAAATTATCAGGGGCGGCCTCACTCAGCAAAGCGGACCCAGGAAGAGAACATGGCAGGCTTGGGGGGCTCGAGTGGCTTGGTGGGCATGGTGGGAGCTGCTGTGACTTTCTCCTCTTTGTGTCTTTGGTGTTTTATCTAGCGAAAGCATTATCTTGAGAAAACGCTTTGCTGATGGGCAATAAGGTGACTTACTCCTTGGGATAAAGGGTCTCATAAAAGAATTTGGACAAGAAGAATTAGTGGTTTGGGGAAACTATAATCTATATTGACGGACTGGGGTGGGCATGGAAAGCAGAATTAAAATTAGAATTGCTTAAAGGACAGAAAGTTTCAGATTAATTTAAACCCAAAGAATAATGAAAATGAAAAATAAGAGACAGCATTTTATAGTGCAAATAGTTCTGCCCTAGTATTTAGGAGACTGGGATTTTCATCCTGGTTTCGTGACTCAGAAGCCATATGTCCTTGAGTAAATCACTTAAATTCTCTGAGCTTTGGTTTCCTGTCTGTGAGGTGGGGTTTTGGGGGGGCTTATTATGGACTGGGCAAAGAACATCACATGTGCTATCTAATTTAACTCTCGTGAGAAACTTATGAGCCAGGAGCGATTGTTCTGTATACAGATAAGAAAACTGGGGCACATCGGTGGTTGAAAATTTCCTGAGTCTGTGATAGGATTTGGACACAGACTGTTTAAGGCCAGTGTCGGAAAGCACTGGGTACGTGCTGCTCCCATAGAGACGCCCCGGAGAAATCCTGGCCTCACATACATATCGTGATGTGTTCCAGTAAGTTAACACCCGTGCAAAGTGTTCTATAGAGTAAAAACTCACACCAGTGTCAGGTGGCATTGTTTTCAATGTATTATCGATAGGCTCCCTAGTGTTAGATGTGGTGAGCGTGTCTAAGGCCAGACTCCAGGGCGATGAGGCTGCTTTGCACTGTGGGAGCACGCATTTGCTAGGGCTTCCAATACCAAGTACCAGAAACCAGGTGGCTTAGAGCAATCCACTTTTATTGTCCCACAGTTCGGAGGCCAGAGGTTCAAAATCAAGGTTTCGGCAGGGCCGTGCTCCCTCTCAAGGCGTGAGGATGTTCCAAGGCTCTCCCCCAGCTTCTGGAAGCCTCAGACATTCCTTGGCTTGTAGGTGACCATCTTCTCCCTGGGCCTCCACATCCTTGTCTTCTCTCTGTGCATGTCTGGGTGCAAATTTCGCCCTTTATAAGGACACCGGTCATATTGGCTGAGGGCCCGCCTAACGACCTCATCTTAACTTCACCATCTGTAAAGATCTTGTTTCCAGTTAAGGTTACATTTACAGATACTGGGGATTAGGACTGTAATGTTAGTACTATTATTTTTCTGAGGGGGTTGGTGGGGACACCTTTTAACCCACAGCGGTGAGAAAGCCCAGGGATGAACTTTGGAGTCAGGCACACCGGAGTCCAAATCCAGCCTGCATGGCTGATTAATGCAGGTGATGTATTCGTGTTCTATGTGGCTGAGACAAAGTACATTTAATGGCTTAGAACGATACATACTCACACTCTTCGAGTTCTAGAGGTCCGTCCAAATGAGTGCTCCTGAGCTAAAATCGAGGTGTCAGCAGGCCTGTGTGCCTAGCGGAGTTCCCAGGGGAGAACTGGTTGCCTGCTTTTTTCAGCCTCTAGGAGCTGCTTGTATTCCTTAGCTCAGGGCTCTCCTTCAAAGACAGGAATGTACTATCTTCAAATCTCTCTTTGAATTTGACCTTGACCTTCTGCCTCTCTCTCCCTTCTTTCAAGGATCCTTGTGATCCTATTGTGATTCTAAGAAGCCTTGTGATTACCACCTGGATAATCTAGTAGCCTCTCCCCACATCAAGAATCACTCTCCGGGAATTACTCTGCCTCCCACGTGCCTATCCTAAGCTCCCTCTGTAACTCAGGAATCCTCACGGTTTCATGTATGCTGTTGAGAAGGTTAAAGGAGTCATTCTCGGGAAGAGCTCAGGCCAGTGCTCTGCACACAGCAGCAACTCGTGACCCGCGAGCTGTGGGTACGGTATCCATGTCGTGTTTTAATGGAAAGCTATCTTTTTAAGTCCTTTTGAGGGGTTAGGGAAACTTGTGCAAATGTTTCTGATGTTTGTGTGAATGCAAAGCAAAGCATAGGTGTTCTGTTTTCTGAGCAATCAGTAAAGCTTCGTGGGCTGCACAGCAGGGGCCTTGAACCTCATTTGTGTTGCCCACATTTCATTCTGTTGGTTCACTTTTCAGTCAAGTGGCAATTGCTACAGATCGTGCTTGGGAAGACAGCCAATTTAATTTGGTGATCTTAATACAGTTAAATATTCCATTTTTAGGCACCTTAGTGTCTAAGACATTTTAATGGCCAGTGTAACACTTACTCTATCACCTCCCAGTCCCCAGCCCCCATTTAAATCATTCTGGAGTGTTTAATGTATCTTATACAAGCAGCCTAAAGCCCTACCGATAGAATGGAGTAATAAAAATTATTGTTTTTTTATAACTACAATAACAGTATAAATAATTGAGAAATACTTTATGGTTTTACAAAAGGCTTTCTCATAGACTATCAAATAAATGACTGATTTGATGGCCCCACCTGCATTCCAGTGTGAGGACAGAGGTTGGAGCCCTGGCCTCAGAATCAGACTGACCTGCTTTCCACTCCCGCCATCACCCCTTACAAACTCTGTGATCCCAGCCAAGTCACAGACCCTCTCTGGACCTCAGCTTTCGTCATCTGTGTCGGGTGAAACAAACATCGCAGTTCCCTCATAGGGGACAGGGAGGAGTCAATAAGAGAATACCCATAAAGCACTTGGTAGAGGGCTCGGTGCGTTGCAGAGATGATCATTGGCTGCCATTATAACTCTTCTTGTAATAAGGTATTAACACCAAGCTCTACCATTTCCAATTGCAGTTGTGCATTCAAGTTAATAAAGGCTACTGTCCAAAGGGAGATGCAAAACCACAAGAAAGACTTAAAAATGGAGATGAGCAAGACATCGGTTCTGACTCACTCCTGACCACCAGCCTAGAAGAGGCTGGAAAGATGAATGTATGAGAAGGGGGATGGTGCACAGAGTTGTTGGTGGGGTGAGTCGCTCCCATAGGAAGAAGGGTGGGGTGATTCTCATCAGGTCCAGAGAGAGGGGCTGCAAGGAATTCACCCAGAAAATGTAATATGTGTCTCTGGCAGTTTGGTGGACAAGATGGACTGGTGCGTGACTCGTCTCTAGAACTCAGTGCATGAGACTGGCTGGCTAGTTGCTGACAGAAAGGAGTGAAGGAGCAATTGCACTGCCTTGGGGCTAGTTGCACTTCCTGCATTTTTCTAGACAAAGGCAGTATGTGTTGTGGAGCAGATGGGGACCGTGCTTGTGAGTGGTGGGGCTATCTCAGATCCTGACCAAGATGGCCACCAGCAGGGGTGAGGCTGGTCCCACCCCAGGAGGAAGCAGAGGTCTGAATCTCTAAGTTTTGCTGGAAGGGAAGCATCTGCCCAAGTCAACAGAGCTACAGGAGAGAAATGCTCACCTGTGGGGTGAGACTCAGGGGAAAATTCCCTGGAGAGAAGCTGAGGGCCTTACGCTAGGTCATCCCAAGATGAGACACCTTTTCTTCTCTCCGATCCAGAAAGGGTCAGAAACCATAATTAACACATTTGAGGAGAAGGGATGAATGTGCAAGATGGGGAAGAAGTCAAACATCATCTCTTCCCAGGCAGGCGGCCAGCCTGCCCAGCCAGCTGTGAACACGGAGAGGTCGTGAGTGAGAACATAAAAGTGGAAAGTTTTATTTATTCCTTTGGACCCAAAAATATGAATTACCCAACCACAACTGCTTTCATTACAGTTGACCCATCAACAGCACAGGTTTGAACTGAGTCTACTTATACAAGGATGTTTTTATAGTATAGTATAGTATAGTAAGTATATTTTCCTCATGATTTTCTTAATCACATTTTCTTTTCTTTAGCTTTCATTATTGTAAAAATACAGGATATGTAATATATATAACATACAAAATATCTGTTAATCGAGTGTTTATGTTATCAATAAGGCTTCCAGCGGACGGTAGGCTATTAGTGGTTAAGTTTTGGGGTGTCAAAAGTTATATGTGGTTTTTCCACTGGGCGGGGTCAGTGCCCCTAACCCCTGCTTTGTTGAAGGGCCAACTGTACTTTAAAGTGTCTGAGGGATTCTGACACTTACCCTAAATCTGATACAGGGGCCAGAAAAAGCCAGTCCCATGGAATGAACTGAAAGAACCAAGAGCTGCTTCTTGATTGGGTCCCACCAGTTACTCTTGTGCAATGTAGCGATTCTGTCATTATTTCTCACAAGAACCCCAGGGGGGTAAGTCTTACTGTGAGAAGAGACAATGTTTCCGAGGATGAAGTGATCAACGCTCAGAAGGGTCAGGGGTGGGTGCAAAATCCCAGATGGAAAGTAAGCGGAGGCAGGCCTTGGACCCTGAGTTCATGGTTCTACGTGTCCCACCTCACCACAGAGCTCCCACATCCTGGTCAGAAATGGCAGCAGAACCAAAGTCCTTGGGGACCCTGGAACCCAAAGCATACTGGCATAGAGTCAGAGATTTCTTGTCAGAAGCTTTGCATCTGGTTTGCAACATGGTATCCTTCATCCTGGGTCAATATGTGTTTAAATGAAATCCAGATCAAGTCTATGCTCTTTTCTTTTAGGACCATATCTTTCAGGGTATTTTGGTTGGCATTTGTGGCAAGGTCTTAATGCCTTGTCATCTTTCTTAGAGAAGAATGTGCCATAAGTCATTTATTTTCTGCAATACCTCTACTTTACCACTGTGTGAATGAGGCCATCTGAAATGGAATTAGCTAGAGGAGAACCAAAAGGTTACAAATGGAAACGGCTATAGGAGATCACAGGTCAAATTCTTTTCAGGAACCTGAAGAACCTAGTGAGGTTCACCCTGAAAGGAATAACTTTTCCCTTTTATTGCGAGAACAAATTGGCTTAACTGAGTGTGGGCATTTTACCTGTGCTCGGGGCCCTTTCCCTGGGGATGTTATGGCATTGTGACAGGAAGCTCCTTGCCCAGAAATTATGCTTGCTCCCGTCTCTGGAGATGGAGAGGGACCACTCCTTAACGCTTTAGAGGAGGTAGGAACGTTCTTGCCCAGAGGAGGAGATATAAAGGACCCTCCCCCTACCCAGGGAGGCCTGCTCATGCCCACGGGGTAGGCCGTCAGGTGCAGGCCACTACTATGTGTCACCCCTGTGCGCAGGTGAGCAGTGCCAGCTTGGGGGCCCGGCTGCCCTTCATTCAACTCACCACTCCCTTGGCCAGGAGCTGGAAGCAGCAACTGGAAGAACCGCATATTATATCACACTCTCTCGAATAGTAACTAAAGGCAAACAAAAACAAACACAAAACCTCTGACCGGTCTCTCCCTCCATGTCCTGCGGCACCCATCTTGCTGAGATGCTGTGAATTGGCAGGACTCAAGTCTAGAAAGCAGCCAGGTAGGGTCTCACCTCCAATGGTGACAGCTTCTGACACAGAAACCTTCTACTATCAACCTTCTATGATTCTGTCGAGGGCATCTGAAGAAGAGGAGTATGGTTAGCTCAGAAACAAAAACTCAGGGAGGCACAGCAGGTCCGTTGGTGGGAGAGGAAGTAGGTTTGTTGCCCGTGACCTCAGAGGTAGGATCCAGGGATGGGGGTTGAGGTCACAGGCAAGCAGACGCAGGCTCGACAAAACGGATGATTGCTAGCTTGGGGCGCCTCAGACCTAGAAGTCACTGTGTTTTTGTGGAACCCCACAAGACAACAGACTAAGCTGTTCTGTCTTGCCTCTGGCTGCTTCTCTAAGTCTCTCCTCAGAGCTCCTTGATCTGCTATCTGCCAGTCCCTCTAAGGGCCTGAGGGTGGGAATGTCCTTCTCGGTGACATCTTTTGTGTGTGTGTGGGAGGGGCAGTGGGTAGAGTTTGCTAGTTTTCTCCCCTCTCAGAGGGGTTACAGAAAAGAGCACGGATTTTGGAATCAGATGGCTGTTGTTTTCGACAGTGGCTCTGCTGTTCATAACGTGGGTGACTTCAGTCCAGTTACTTAACCTCCCGGGCCTCAGTTTCCCCATGTGTAAAATGGGAAGAATAAACAATCACTGGCATCCTAGTGTAGTGGTGTGAATTCAATGCTTATCACGGCCTGGCACCTGACAAAAGCAGGCACTTACAGAAAAATGGCAGGTCTCAAAGGGCGCTAAGTACTTGTTTCCAGTTTATGATGCTTAGAAACACTGAATATAACTAAATGGTACATTGTATTAAAGAAAGTAACATTACAAGTCAAGTACCTAGTGTTTTTAAAGCAGTGATTTGCTATCAGGCATGGATGATTCTGAGTTTTGCTGTTAATATTATTATTTTTTTCTAGTTCTTTTGTGTGGACCTCTGCTAGCATATGCCGACCGATAAGTGATAGTAGACCTCATAAGTATAAGAAAAGTGAGAGAAAACTTAAATTTTATACATTTTTATATTTTTTATATATTTGTTCAATTCAATGTTATTATTTAGGGACTCAAACTGGGTTTGAATTCCCATCTGGCTATTTCATTAGCTTCATGACTTTGGACAGATGACTTAAGCACTTTAAACTTGTTTGCTCACCTGTAGAAAGGGAATTAGGTAAGGGTTAAATATAATGAAAATATACAGAGAAAAGCTTAATGGTTGCGATGGTCTGAACGGGTATTCTCAAAATCCGTATGTTGGAATCCTCATCCCCAAAGGTGATGGTTATTAGTCAGGGAGGCTTTTGGGGGGTGCTTAAGTCGTGAGGGGGAAGCCCTTATGAATGGGATTAGTGCCTTCTAAATGAGGCTCCAGAGAGAATATGGTCCCCTTCCACCCTGTGAGGACGCAGTGAAAAGGAGCCAGTTATGAACCAGAAAGTGTCCTCAGCCATAGGCGGCCATGTTGGCACTCAATCTTCGTGCCTCCAGATCTATGAGAAATAAATTTCTGGGTGTTTTTTTTTAAGTGACCCAGTCTGTGGTATTTTGTTATAGCTGCCCAAATGGACTAAGACAATGGTATGTTTTTAAAAACTGGTAACTGTTATTAATATTTTTTTTTCTGTGGTGGATTTATTCATTATTTATGCATAACCCAAGATAATCTCCCCCTCTCAAAATCCCTAACTTAGTCATCCCTGCAAAGTCCTTTTAGCCATTTGAAGTAATGCTCGTAGGTTCTGAGGATTAGGATGTGGATACCGTGGGGGACAGGGCAGAGGGTGATTCCTGTGCTGGCTGGAAGCTTCTTTAGGAGGGACATGTGGGGACTTAGAATCTGTGATTGTAAATGGGCGACAAGAGGGAAAACTGTACTGGGCTAACATGAAAACATTTCTCTTTTCCTCTCTGCCCTGTGCTGTCATGTTTCCGCTCACCTCAGCAAACCTTTTCTCTGTAAATGCATTGTCTTGGGGTTATGTTTCATCGAATTTATACTAATTCACAGGCTGGTTGAGCCCCTCTTCTGACACGTCCCTTTTTTGCCCTTGCTTGCTCCAAATGGACAGGCCCATCACGTTTATATCAGCACTGTTCTAAACACTTTTATATATATTAACTCATTTAATAGTCAGAATATTCTATGATAAATATATCCTCATCTTTCAGATTAGGGAACTGAGGCACTGAGAGATGGAACTTGCTCAGAATCTCAAGTGAGTGTTCAGACATGTCTGCCTACAGAGCCCACACTTTAAACCACTGTATTCCACTGTCTCTCTGTGAGAAGTCCTCACCAAATGGTCACTACTAATGTTTTCATCGAGCCCACAAAAAAAATATTTTGGAGTTTGCTCCCGTAGTTCTGCTCTGCTTTGTCTCAGAAACAAACCCCCCAAAATAAACAAAACAAAACAAAACAAAACAAAACAGAGAGAGAGTGAGAGAGACATTCTCACTGACTTGATCTCGAAGTCACCCCATCCCATGGGTGTGCAACAGGCATGTGGGTGACACCACGTGCAAGCAGTTAACATGTTTCGTCATCTAGCAGTGAAGCTAGTGCCAAGCAGATGTTGATAGAAAGATTTCAGAGAAACATCATAAAATAATGATTAAGCTAAAAAGAATTTGAATGGTAAAAACTTAGAGTCTTAAATCTATAAATTTATGACTACTCTGTGCATTTGTGTAAAAATTCAGTCTTAAATCTATAGCCATGCTGAGGATTTGGAAAGACAGAGAGTGGGTGGAGTGGGGAGGGGAGAGGGTGCCCATCCCCCCTTTGGCAGACCTCCACTCCGCGCATGGAGGTGATGGAAGAACAAGATGGCAGACCGCATGACGGGCGACAATCCAGGTTCTGGACCAGACAGTCTGTGTTCAAATTCTGACCCCACCCCTTATTAGCTCTGTAACCCTTACAGTGGTTATTGAACTTTTCTGTGCCTTCATTTCCTCAGTATAAAATGAGCATAGTAAGTACCTACCTTCTAGAGTTTGTTAAGTATGCTAATACTCAAGACCATTTGCCTCCCATGTAAATTGTCTATATGTGTAATAGTTGTTATTGTTCCCTCATCATAGGTTGTAGTCTTAGGAGAATGCCATACATTTGGGAAGAGGGCAATGTTTTTTTCTCTTTTTCTTTTTTTTTAAGATTTTATTTATTTATTTGATGGAGAGAGACAGCAAGAGAGGGAACACAAGCAAGGAGAGTGGGAGAAGGAGAAGCAGGCTTCCCGCTGAGCAGGCAGCCTGATGCGGGGCTTGATCCCAGGACCCTGGGATCATGACCTGAGCCGAAGGCAGACTCTTAACAGCTGAGCCACCCGGGCGCCCCGGAAATGTTTTTCTTTAGATGGAAATCATAAGGGAGGGAATCACTCATTGTCTGAGGGAGAGAAGAGATAATAAACTGTCTTAGCTTGGGCCGCTTAGCTCAGCTTACCGTAATAGGTGGCTTACCCAACAGACACGTATTTCTCATAGTCTGGAGGCTGGAGGTCTGAGAGCAGGGGGCCACCATGGCTGCTTCCTGGTGAGAGCCTTCCTTCTGGCCTGCAGATGACCATCTTCTCACATGGCGGAGAGAAGGAGGACTTGGTCTCTCTTCCTCTTCTGATAAGGGCAGTGATCCCATCATAGAGCCCCAATGTCATGACCTCATCTAAACCTGCTTCCCTCCCAAATGTCTCACCCAAATACCATAACACTGGGGGTTAGGGCTTTACACATTTTAGGACCACACTAACATGCAGTCCATGATATTAGCACATGGAAAAACTAAGAAGATGGTTTCAGATTGTGGAAATTGCCATGAAGTAAAGTTTCCTAAGAATGGGCTCATTTGTGCCTGGGATGGGGGTAGGATGGAGAAGCCTACTCCAGTTGGCTGGTCAGGTGGGCTTTTTTGGCTGGGATCTGAGGGCAGAGGTCTGGCAGGAGTATTCAGGCCACAGCAGTAGGAGGGCAAAGGCCCTGAGACAGGAAAGAGCTTGGGTGTTGGGGAAACAGCAGCAGAAGACAGCCAGTGTGGCTGGAGGAAAAGCACAGAGCAGTGTGTGGTTGGAGGTGATGTCTGGGCAATGGGCAAGAGCTGTCAGGTGAGTGCAGGGAGGGGGTTTATTCTCAGTGCAGTGGGAAGCACTGGAGGATTTTAGCCAAGTGGAGACATGCCCTGATCTGTGTTTCAAACTTGATGTTATTGTGCCAAAAGCTGTAGTTTATGACTCACGTTATTACTTTGGATAGACACACTTAAGTACTTACTGTATGCCAGGCAGGTGCTGACCACTCTGCACACATGTGATAGGAGGGAAACTGGAAATGTCAACAGAAGCACCAGGACACTATAGATATGAAATACCAAGGTGGGATGCCAGACTGTATGCAGACGTTCAAAGGTGTAGGCATTAAATGGTGTGAAAACCCCCCTGCAGGATATAAAAGGGTAGAGAGAGTGGGTTTGTGGGGAGGATTCTTTTCTTTCTTTCTCTCTCTCTTTCTCTTTCTTTCTTTCTTTCTTTCTTTCTTTCTTTCTTTCTTTCAGATTTATTTATTTATTTGTTTGAAAGAGAGAGTGAGAGTGGTGGGAAGGGTGGAGGGAGAGGGAGAGAGAGAGAATGCTTGAGCAGGCTCCCTGCTGAGAGCAGAGCCTGATGTGGGGCTTGTTCCCAGGACCCTGAGATCATGACCTGTGAGGGCCTTCAGTGAGACTACTTGGAGAAGGCGTTGTCTGGTTGGCATTTGGGGGCATGCTGAGCCTGGGTCTGATATGGGAGAGTGGGCAGGATGGAGGAGAGGAGAGGTGAGAGAGAAGGAAGTAGGGAAGTAGGTCAAAGGTATATGAATGGTGGGCCAGAGGTGCAGACTGGTCAGGGTCTAGGTCATTTAAAATGTTGGGTCTAGGATAATTTGGAAGGAGACTGCCCAAGAGAACCATGTGGAGGGATTGAGTTCTTCCTGGGGTGGACACTGACTTGGGAGAGCAGAAGTTTCGAAGGCAAGTCAAATGTAATTATTGTCTAGAACTGGACCTTCCAATTTCTGAAATGAGACCGTATTTGAGATGAATTTGAGGACATTGTATGACCTAAGGTGTATGTGTTGTGGGCCATGCTTCAGACAGTCTTCCACCACGGGCAGAGAAACAACATCCCCCACTGAAGACATCATAAAGGGAAGTGTTGAGTTCTGCTTCTAACCTCTGAACCACTCTTGTTCCATCATTCCTGGTTACAGATGGTATTTTATTGAACTTTCTCTGAGGTGGGTAATCTTTTTATTCCCATTGAAAAGGTGAAGAAGTTAAGGCTTGGAGAGTTTCCACTGATCAGCACAAGGCCACAAAACAGGGCTTGAACCCAGAGCTTCTCTGAGCCACTGCGCCATGCTGCTGGGGAAGCAGTGCAGGGCCCTGCCATGGGCAGTCTGACAATGAACTGCTGGAAATCGCTCACAGGTGGTGGGGTTTGATTTCATTTTTTTTTTTTAAAGAAAGAAGGATTTTGGCCAATACATCAAGCTGAATTTTCCATCTCTCAGTTGAGAACTTAAAGTGGGACCTGGGTCCCACCGCTTATGGTATTTTCTCTGGCACATTCCAAGAGGGCAGAGCTGGGTCTTTACGGAGACGAGGAACATGGAGGTGTTACTTTCTTCCCACCTCCCCAGGACCCTCTTCCCGAGGCTGGTGTGTGCTCACCGCTGCCACCTTCAGAACCTGAAAGTTCAGGGCCAGTCCTGTGGGCCCTGACTCTTCACCAACGCTCTTCACCTTGTGTCCAATTGGCCGAGCTTTGCAGGGCTGGGGGCAGTTCCTAAAACTGCAGAGCCGTGCGGGAGAGATGAGGAATTGTTTTTCGGCGGGGCTCTCAGGTACCCCTGAAACACGGCCTATCAACCTCGCCCTGCTGTTCTATTACCTTTCTCGGGGAGTGTCCCGAAACCAGCCTCGTCTGTGTGTGCCACCGACTCCAGGAAAGCCTGGAGTTGTTAAACACCCATTGTTAGGATCACGACCATCAGATAAATAAAATACTGCTGTATATTCAAGCCTGGCCTTTACGGCATTATATTAAAACAATAAATCAAGTATCACAGACTCAGCATTTGCGCCAGCTTTTATTGCATTATTCCGTTCTCTCCATTATCCAGCTTTAAAATCCCTCCCCCTGCATTTATGATTTTTGAAACATTACATCAGTCATGTCCCCATGGCACTTTAATCTAATCCCAAACTTTAAGGGAGTAGGTAAGTGTTTAGGACACTGGGCCAGGCTCTGATCATTTTATGAAACCGTTGTTTTATAGAAGAGCATTACCTTTATTACCAAATTCTATGGTGTGTTGGGGGGGAACAATCTGGTTACAATTACAAATAGCATTTTTTAAGAGCTGCAGTGGAAAGCTCAGCCATTTGAGGATGAGATACGGCTTCCTCGATGGGTCGGAGCATATTGGAGCAAGATGTCAGAAGGGAGCACGTCAGTGCCTCTGCCTGGTGCTTCTCCTTGGGGATTTTATGTTCACTCTTGGGGCAGGTGGTTCCAATGGAAACCCGCGACTCGATTCTGAGCCCCGGAGTGATGTTAGTCATTCACAGCACAATCATCACCTGTATCAGAGGAGAGCCTTTATGTTCTGGCTGATGCGGCATGTGAAGTTCACCCCAAACGAACTGGAGGCCATCAAACCTTTCCAGTAACGGCCTCTTTCCTACCGGATGGGAGGTCAGACTCCTGCGGGGAGGGGGGGGAGCACATTCTGCAGCCCTGCTCTCCGTCTCTCCGGGAAGAGGTGGGTGTTGTCTCCATCTACCATCAAGCAGCTGCCAATATCCACGGTCGCAGTCCTTCAATCCCCATTTCTTTTATGTAACTTATATCGGAGTGGGGGTGCCTCGGTCAAACTGCTTTAAACAGTAACGCAAGCCACGTCGGTAGGATACTGTTTAACATTCAAGTGGCCTGTCTTCCATATACCGTGAGCCTCTGGGAACCCAATAAATGTCAAAGAAATGTCAAATTATGTGTATAGCTATTGGGCCCACAGTGCATTTCTGAGGAAGCTTTGTGGCATTTGGTCATCACATGCTCTGAAGGTACCACACGGAGCAGGTTCCATACATACATCACTCGGATTTCAGCATCCACTTCCGCTCGGGGGGCGGCCCATGCTGGGGCGTGCCCAACACCTCTCTTGGGGGTTTGCTGGGCCACATGAGTCTTTGAGCTCTGAAATCAAAAGGAGGTGGGCAGTCGTGTCCCCACAATCAGTAAAGGCTCAAGTCTGGATGTCTTTGATGTTCCTTCCCCTTTTGGTAGAAACCTTGTAATGCTCCTTTGGAAGTAAGTGGCCAGGATTTTTAGCAACTGTCTGGTAGGTGAAGGAAGGTGAGCAGGGAGGTGGGCACCATGGAAGAAAAATGGGAAGATCACTGGCATCAGCGGCCGGTATCAACAGGGCTTTCTAAGACCACTCTGGCCCCTACCTAGAAGGACATGTGCTCCTTGTCTCTGCAACTTTCTGAGGCAGCATGGCTTTCAAGGACTGAGCTGAATTCGCAGGCAGCCAGCTGGGATATCTGGCACCGTGTTCACATTCACACTTGACCTTGTCTCTAGCTGGGCCTGCAAAGCATGAGGAGTTATCCCCACTTGACTAGTGAGACTACGTAACCTAACCAGCTCAGTGCCAAAGCAAGAGTTTGAACCCAGGTTTGAACTCCCCCCCCAACTCCATTTTGGGCCCATCACCTCAGGGGAATGCCCAGAAAATGCCTGCTCCTGAATTTTGGGGGTCTTTCTGAGCAAAAATAAACATCTGGGCAATATATTCAAAGCTGTTCAGTTCTGAGGTCCATCCAGATGCGGAATCTTTGCAGAGGGCTTCAAACCACACCCCCTGTTTGCCCAGCAGTTTTTTTTGTTTTTTGTTTTTTAAAATAGAAAATGGAATCCCAGTCTCCTTGCCAACACATTATGGAGAAGATGCAAGGTCAATCGTCACTCAGTGCAGTTGAAAGCAAAAAGGATGCAGAATGGGATAAATGAAATTGAGAAGAGTGTGGCTAACTGTAGTGATTCTGTTATATGTTACCTATTTGAAGACTTTTTAAAAAACAGAGTCTTGAACGGAAAGATGATCGGTTATCCAGGCAAAGCATTAAGCACGGTGCTACCGAGAAGTTAAGGCTGGGCGTGTCCTTCGTGTAAGACGCACTTAAAGATTTCAAAGCATTTTTTTTTTTTTGACTGTGTCTCTGATAATAAAGGGGGGGGGGCTGAAACTATGTATGGACAAAGTCATGTTTCTAGAAGAACTCTGGAATTTTGAAAAGAAAACTTTTGAAAGGAGACTCCATCAATCGCGTTTTATTGTTAGTCACCCTTCCCTTCCGCTTTGATAAACTGCCTCTTTCGTCTGTTTCTCCCTTGTCTATCACGAAACGGTTTTGCACTTGAATCAGCCTGCGCATTGTTCCTCAGTGTGGCCTCCTCGAAGAGGACTTGGTCTCTTTCCCAGCAGGCATTTATTCCTGCGCTAGACATTTGCTTATACGTCCTTCTGAAATATTCCTCCCCTCAAGAATTCTATTGACCACACTAAAAGGAGCATTCCTCACTGTGGAAGACAAGGAACATTTTCTGGCTTTTTCTCTGGCGTTGCGCTAATGGAAATTTTTGTGTCTTAGAAAAGAAAGTCCAGGTGCCTGGTGAAATTGTTAGAAGAATCTTAGTAATTTGGGCCTCGCCTATGTAAGGTGTTTTCCAATCAGACATATGTTTGAAACGTTATGTTCATTAATATTAAAAACCAGGCTACATGCACATGCTTGACTTCCCCTGAGAACACAGTTTTGAAAGTCCATCTGACACCTCTTTCCATATCAATAATTGATGTGCTGTTTACTCATCATTTAAATCTGATTATTAAAACAAATCCAGAATTCCTTCTTGACTTGCTAATTTGTAGTGATCCCATTTTTGGCTAAAATATATAGTTGTACTTAATAAGCTTGCATTTCTTTGACTATCCAGTAATTCAGGACTTTGTCTCTGACCAGTCTTGGGCAGAGTCCATCTAATTACGGAGATTCTTCTATATTTCACTGTTGACAGTTTCCTTTTCATGTATTTAAATTATATTCAAGAATTTTTATTCCTAGACATAGAAACAGATTACATGGGGGTTTTGAAAATATTAACAAACGCCAACTATGTAGTGTTTAGTAAGGAAAGTCGTAGATGCTTTGAAGCTCGTTTCTTAATCTTGGTTAGTATCATAGGTTCATGATGGTTGATTTTATGAGTCAACTTGGCTGGGCCATGGTGCCTAGAGAGCTGGTAAAACACTACTCTAGATGCTTCTAGGAAGGTATTTTTTGGATGAGATTAATATTTAAACTGGTAGACTTTGAGTAAAGCAGGTTATCCTTCATGATGTAATGGGTCTCGTCCAATCACTTGCAGACCCTAGGAGAAAAAAGCCTGGTCTCCCCCGAGCAAGAAAGAATTCTGCCAGCAATTGGACTTTGAACTGAGCTGCAACTCTTCCTGAGTTTCTAGCTTGCTGGCCTACCCTGTAGATTTTGGACATGCACCTCCACAATTATATGGGCTAATTCTCTAACATAGATCTCATCCCCCCCAAATATACATATGTCTACAGATTTAGATTTAGATCTTGTTTGTTCTCTAGAGAACCCTGATACAAGACGCTTCTCAGAATATTAACTGTCTGAGAAAGTACCTAGCACCATGCTTGGCACATTTTAGAAAATGATTGTTTAAAGCTTTCTATGTGTGGTGAGTTGGCCAGCTTTCAGTGTGATGAAGAATGACTTTTAATAAAGTTTATTTGTCTCTATTTTCTGTTTGATGATTGTATAGTATTTAGCACAATGGTCATGCTTAGTAAACATATGCAAGAATTTTGGAGAACACCTGGATGGGAGAGGGCAAAGCAATCCAAGGGCACAAAACCAGAGAGAAAATAAACTTTTATTTTGTGGCAGGATTCCACTCACAGAAATGGTTTTGGGCAGTTTCTCAATGTCAGGCTTAAACTAGCACATGTGAGAAATGGAAGAGTAGAGGTTGTTGAATTTAAATAGAAGATGTTAATTTTTTACATGTTTAAGGGAACTTCGGAGTATTTATATAAGCACAACTGGCCTCCAATGGAGAGTTCAGATAATCAGAGAGATGCTGGTTTCTGTGCCATCAACTGGTGGAATGTGTAATGTTCATTTCATGAAATGGTATTCTTTCCTTCATAAAGGCGATGCATTAGAAAGTAAAGACAGTTTGGCAAATACAGAAAGATAGAAAGTAGGGTGGTAATCACTTTTAAAAGATGATTATTGTCAATATTTTGGGGCATTTTCTTTCTTTTCTAGGACTTTTCTTAGTGTTTTGATTTTACATAGTTGTGTTATGTTGTAATACATAAAATAATTTGTGTTCTTCTGTTTTTCTGTTTATGTAAAATAAATATTTATTGAAAATTTATGGAAGTGTGGCTACATTATCCAAGGAGAAGAGTTAACCTCCTTGGAAATCAGGTCAAAAGACTGTAAGAATTTAAAAAGAGAATCTGTTTTTACTGTGAGAACGTTCTTTCCTGGTTGGTCGTTAGCATCTCTGCTCATTTCTTGGGACTATAAGACCAAAGGGGAGCAGTCCAGGCTAGTGGTCAAGTGTCCCAGTTCTAGAACAGTTTCCTCATGGGTAAAGTGGGGGTTAGAAAACTTCTCTCATAACAATTGCAAGGAGAACATGAGAATATGGGGAAAACACTTTAAATAGTGCTTAGAACATAGAAAGCTCCCAAACGATGATCGCTTGTTATTAGATGACAGGAGACTGCTTCTAATTACATCATTAATATAATTTGCAAAGACATAAGTTAGCGAGTGCAAGGTAACAAATGCATTACATACATATGTCATTAATACAACCATTCATTACAACGGTTCAGGAGATAGGCATGGCCATTCCCATTCTGCAGATGAGGCATCTGAGGCTTCGCAAGTTACTTAGCTTTGCCAAAATCTAACAGCTGGTCAGTGGGAAGACAGGCCACTAATTGTTTCAACTTCCCTGTGGCCTTTAAAACAAGGAAAGCCCAGGTAGCCCTAGTCTCACCTGTGCAGTTGGCGGGGGGGCAGCTGCAATTGGAGAAGTAAGTGAAAGGGAAAAGAAAGAGGGGATTTTAAAGAAGTTTGTCACAAGTTCGGAGAATTCACATAAAGAACGGGAGTGATTCTGGAATCTCTTTCAGGGGCTACACTCATTCTTTCAGCCCCACTACTCAGACTCTAGACCATGTGAGTTACAGATTTTTGATCACTGTGTTCAAAATGTTTATCATTAAAAATATGAAACAACCAAAAAAGAGAATGTCTGTTTTCCAGGAGGAATTACAGAAAAGGGAGGCACATTTTCCTTCTTCAATTTTCTCTAGAAAATAAGTCATTGTATCTGAGAATGGTAGCAGAGAATTCGAGTCTGTTCCTATGCATGATTATGTCATGTGCAAACAGCTTGTGAAAGAAACACCCAGGGTAATTTATCAAGGAAACTGCTTTTGACTCTATTCTTTTCCCTGGGGTTTATGAAACCACAGCAGGTGGCATTTTGGTGTTTAGCATGACAAGCTTGTGAAATTGCAACCACTAGCAAGGAGGGGGGCAATTTGATCTGGCTTCTTTCCTAGATGAAAGAGAAGGGCAAAACAAAACTAACATCTATTGAGTCTTTTGAATGTAGTGGGTCCAGCTAGGGGTTGTAACATACATCTAAATTTACATCGACTTTCACACATCCAATTTAATTGTCACAGCGTTCATTTAGTAATTCAGCTAATATTTATTGAGTGCCTACCAAAGGAGCAGATCCTAGGTAGGGTGCTGGGTTTACGAGGTGAACTAGTGAGCAGGATAGCCACGGGGGTTTCTGCGGTGCTGCTGAGCTAGAGGGCGGTGTGAGAAGAAACAGCAGGTGTCCCTCCCCTGATGGGGTTTGCAACTAAGGGCACTGGAGCTGAGGGTTTTTAGAATAGCTGTGCAGGCAAGTAATGAGGCTGGGTTCCCTATGCCTCTGTGACCCCTTCAAGGCTTCCCTTGAGTACATCATCTTTCAGGGGGTCTCTAAGGAATCCATTTAAAATGCTGTGTTTCCTAACTCTCTTCCTGAAGCTTGTTAAGTAGTTTGCCTCGACAGCCCCCATTGCTGAAGTGTGACCATGTCTCTTCTTGTCCTGTGTGTTTTCCTCCGTAGCTCTCTGCTCCTCCTTCTCTCCCTTCTAACCTCCTCTCGAGGGCTGGAAGCATGGTAATTACAAATGAAGCAGCATAAATAACCCGAACAATAAAAGAAAGCGAATGTGACCAGTGTTCACAGGTCTTCAGCTACTCTTGCCTTCCAGGAAGCTCTCTCAGTGAGAAAGCATGGCTCCTGGGTCTTCTTCCTTCAGGCTTTATGGTAGCAGCCATAGCGCTTCCCTGTGGCAAGTCTTTCCCGTGCAATTAAGTGGCGTCAGCATGCACAATAATAGGCCATAGAGAAAGGCTCTGCAAACTTTTTTTGTAAAGGGCCAGAGAGTAAATATCTTAGGTTTTATGGACCTTACTGTCTTTGTCCTGGGCTGCAGTTTGCCAACACCCGCTGAAAAGCATTGTGGATAATATCCCAGACTCAGAAGCTAGACCTGCATTCAACTCCCACTTCCATAAGTTACTAGCTGGCCACTTAACTCAGCTTCTTTGACCCTCAGTTTCTATATTGGCCTTTATTTTTGTGACTATGCCAAACTCTTCCCTACTTCAGGCCTCTGTGCTTCGCCCGTGTGGTGTTTTCTGTGGGGCCTGCTCTTCCTTCAGACTTTTGGGTTATGGGACCTCCTTTCATTAATCAGACCTTAGCCAGAAGTGGCCACCTTCCACCTCAGTCACCCCCTATCCTGTTACCTTGCTTTATTTCCCTCATAGCGTTTATCAAATCTGAAACCATTGTATACATTTACTTGCTTACTCATTATGGTCTAGTTCCCTCCTATTAGAAGTTTTATGAATGCAGCAAGATTTTTTTTTTAACTTTATTTGCCACTGTATCCTGAGTGCCTAGACTGGTGTTCAACACCTAGTAGATGCTCAATGAATACTGTGAACAAACAAATCCGTGAGATGATTTCTTCATTCTACATCACAGGACTTCTACTTTATAGGATTTTGGTGAGCAGTAAATGAAATGACACATGCACTTGCTACAAAGTAACGGCTTAGGAAAGGTTAGTCTTTTTTATTAAAATGATTATGAAGAAACATCAGTAAAGAGAAATTAGTAAATAATAAAATAATAAAATGAGATCTGCAGAGCTATGCAAGTTATTATAACAGAGTTTTTGTAGTCTTAGAATCAGGAAGGAGCATAGAGATTAATTAGCAAGATGAACCATCTTTTGTTTTTGTTCATCCTTCCTTTTTGCACATAAGGAAACTGGGTTATGGTAGAACTTAAGCAACTTTTTTTAAGACACAAGTTTTGAGAGCATGTGATGAGTATTATCTATCTATGCATCCATCCATCCAGCAGTCCATCCATCCAACAGTCCATCCATCCATCCAGCTGTCCATCCATCCATCCATCCATCCATCCATCCATCCATCCATCATACATACATAGTTAATTTGTATATTTTGGGGAAGGGCATATTGGTTTCCTTTCACTATGTAACAATTCACCAAATGCACAGTGGCTTAAAGCAATACCCAATCATTATCCCACAGTTTCTTAGGTCAGAAGCCCAGCATGGCTCTACTGGTTGTCTGCTTGGGGTCCCATTCTAAAGGTGTCTCAGGTGGCGGCAATCTCATCTGAGGCTCTGAGGAAGAATACGCTTCCAAGCACATTGAGGTCAGTGGTAGAATTCTGTTCCTTGAGCTGTAGCACTGAGGGCCCCTCTGCCTGGCTGTCAGCAGGGTTGCTCTGTCATGAGGTCCATTTGTGGTTCCTTGTTGGGGACCTCACATACCCTCCCACCTCATCTCAGCTGGCAGTGAGACGCCTCAAGCTGAATCCTCTTCACTCTGTGAATGACTCCCTCTGCTACCAGCTGGAGAAAACTCTCTGGCCCGCCAGTTAATGCTTAGGTTAGGCCTGCTCGGATAATGTACTTTTTAATTAACCAAAGGCAACCAAAGATTATCAACTGGTTGGTAATCTTAATTACATCTACAAGAATTCTTTTTGCTGGGGCGCATGGGTGGCACAGCGGTTAAGCGTCTGCCTTCGGCTCAGGACATGATCCCGGTGTTATGGGATCGAGCCCCACATCAGGCTCCTCCGCTATGACCCTGCTTCTTCCTCTCCCATTCCCCCTGCTTGTGTTCCTTCTCTCGCTGGCTGTCTCTATCTCTGTCGAATAAATAAAAATAAAATCTTTAATAAAAAAAAAGAATTCTTTTTGCCATCTAATGTCACAGAGTCACAGGAAGGATCTCACCATATCACAGACAAGGACCCTGGGGGTCATAGGATTCTGTCTGCCATAAGGGGATAGATATTTTCAGCAGTTCTGCTAACAACGGCAAGTACATTTTTGCTTGGTTTTCAGTTCTAATTGTCTCCTGGTTTCCTGGTGGACCCTGAATACTTTGTATGTTTTCTAATAAAATCTCTGGAGTAGATAGGTTCGGTGACCATGCCCATATATGGCTTAGAGTCGTGGCTGCAGAGAAGGTCCCTGACTGATGGCTTTAGCTTGGAATCCTTCCCCGGCCTCCTACAAAGCTTCGTTTTCCATGGACTGCTCCAGCCAATGACTGCTCAGCAGAAATCTGTTTTGGCTCATCCTTTGAGGACTCCCCTTCAGCCTGGTTGAAACTTTCTAGAACTACACTGCAGTCTGGGATTTTCATTTGAAACCCTCTTCTTCCCTCTGTCCCTCACAGGGCCCAGACCCACACTGTGGTCTGATGGTTTTCCCCACCTCCTCTGGACCATGCTGTTTTCCTCACAGGCATTTTCCCCCAATACATCTCTTGCATATCTAATCCTGTCTTGGCATCCACTTGTTGGAAACCCTGAATCAATGCAGGTGATGCTGGAGATGTCCCAGGAAACAGGTAGTAAGATGGGGTTCTGGGACAGGCTCCCTTGTGACCTGATAGCAAATGGGATATTGCTCTGACTGGGCTGTGGGGCACAGATAGTCCCTGGCACAAGGTGGACTGCTACAGACTGAATTGTATTCCCTCTAAACTCATCTGTTGAATCCCTAGCCCCCAGGGTGACTGTATTTGAAGATGGGGCCCTTAGGAGGTAATCACGGTTAAATGATGAAAAGGGTGGGATCCTAATCAGAAAGGAATGGTGGCTTTATAAAAAGAAAATGAGAGACAGATTCTTTTTTCCCAGTAACTGACTTACATTCAGCCTGAGGCTCTCCAATATTTCCTGTGAAAAGAGCTTTCTTCACTGAGAACAGACTGTACACTGGGGAAAGGGGACATTTTGAGGACAGTTAGACACGGGGTCTGAGTTGACATAGCTACTGAGAGACCAAAAGCATCATCATGGCTCTCTGTTACAGTGAAGACCTAAGGCGGCAAGTACTGAGTAATGTCCTGGATAAAGTCTGGCTCACAGTGGCCCGCGGGCTCCATGGGCTCCCTCAGTGGTCATGTCCATAGGCTTTCCCTGGGCCGTTCCAGCCAATGGCTAAGCACAGGGGCCACACGGAAGCAGTCCCACTTCTGCAAGACGTTAAGGCTCCTCTAATAGGCAACCTCGGCTTCAGGATTCCCAGACAGCCTGTTGGAACTTTGGTCAGACCGCATGACAGATGAGGACCGCTCACTCACACCTGCCTTCTTCCCTGTCCCCTTCAGACAGGTCAGATCTGCACTGAGCTCTGACGGCTCTTCCAGCTCTACTTGCTGCCTTTCCATTTTCCCTTACCGGCCCTTTCCCCAATAAATATCTTACACATCTAATCTCAGCGTAGCATCTGCTTCTGGGAGGATCCAAACACGATAGGATTTGTAGGCAAGGCCTTGTTTATGCACGTGGCTGAACATGCCATGCGGCTGGAGTCTTGCCTTAGTAACAGGTGGGTCACATCACTTGCTCCTCTAATTAATACAAAGCAGCCGAGGGAAATGTATGCAGAAGCTGGCAGGGCTGTGGTTACCCCCGCAGGTGATAACGTGCCACATTGTCCTCTGACATATTTGCGCCACAACAGCTTGCTCAAAGGGGTTATGCCTGCTCTTTAGTAATGTGGGTTTTGCCAAAGAACGTCTCTCAATATCTGGGAACAACTTCTCGTTGGGACATTTCTTTTTGTCAAGACGCAACAATCAAACACCATTCCCAGGGACTCCACATTGATCGGTTTCCTTCTGAAGCAATTTGTGATCCTTCTCTCTCCTCCTGACAACATAGCTCCAAGTGCTAAGTTCATAAACTAGTTTATAAAGAGACCTGCTCCATCCCCTGCTCAAAGTGATTTCTCCAACTTCAAGGTACAGAGCGGTTATTACCTAGGCCGCGAGCTTGCCTTTTACCGACTGCTGTGTTTTGCGACAGCTATTGTACTGTTTCCCTAGTTTAAAGAAAATGCTTAAAAGGAACCACACACATACACACAAAAAGAGTTAAGAGAGCCAAGGGTTAAGAGAGGGAGGGTCTATAGAGTTGGAGTGGCATTCTGGTATTTTGGGAAGACACAGGTTCTGATCCCAGCTCAGACATCCACTGACCATGTGCCCTGTGGTGAGTTTTTTATTTTTTTATTTTTTAAATTTATTGTGATATGTTAGTGACCATGCAGTACATCCTTAGTTTTTGATGCAATGTTCCATGATTCATTATTTGCATATAACACCCAGTGCTCCATGCAATACGTGCCCTCCTTAATACCCATCACCGGCTAGCCCATCCCTCACTGCCCTCCCCTCTAAAACACTCAGATTGTTTCCCGGAGTCCATAGTCTCTCATGGTTCATTACCCCCTCTGTTTAACCCCCTTCACTTTTCCCTTCCTTCTACCGATCTCCTTGCTATTCCTTATGTTCCACGAATGAGTGAAACCATATGATAATTGTCTTTCTCTGCTTGACCTTGGTGAGTTTTGAAACGCCTATGTACCTTCATATTCACATCTGGAAAAAGGAATGATAATGCCACAAGCGTTGGGGAAAATAATTTATATAGAAGCTCCATTTATGAAGGAACACCCAAATAATAAAGGTGAGGGAGCAGGGCTTAACCCCTGGAAACCAGGAGGCCAAAATCATCATGATGGCTACTGGCAAGGCCCCAGCAGCAGCCAAGGGGGCTTGACCTGCAGGGAGTTAGTAGCAGGTGTTAAATAAATAGGAGCTAATATTTAAACTTGCATGAGTACTATGAGCCATAAATTTAGAAGTACAGACTTCCAAAGGACAAGGCAATTGGGCTCCACTGTGCCAAGGATAGGCCTTGTCCCTGATAAGCACTTCATCCGTGTACTGAACGGATGCATAGACAGCAAGGAGATTGAGATCAAATCTACCTGGAAACTCAGGAAGGGTCGAAGACCACAGTGCAAGACTCTATCTTAGCCATTCTCTCCTCGAATCCGTGTTCTTCTTCCCAAAACATGAACAAAAGGAGGGAGGTATGGCTTTGACAGGAAGCCATTTGCATGCTCAATTTCTCACCCACTTAGCAAGCCGTTTTGAGGCTCATCAAAGTGCCAGCCTCTGGGCTTGGTGACCGGAAGTGAAAGTGGAAAAAGACTCAAGCCACGTCTTCAGAGAGCTATCAGTCCACTCCTGGAAGGACGCTATGGCAGGTCGCCATGGAAACTTACCGGAAGTACGGAAGGGCTGGCGTGGAAGCGCCCTGAGAGGCGATGCCCTGGAGTTTAGTCTGTGAGTTAGCGAGGTGAAAACCCGCTGTCTAAGTAGGGAGCGTCACCCTGAAGGCTCAACATTGTGAAAGACCTGGTTGTGAGGGCATCGGGGAATTTTTCATAAGTTGAACAACAGCAAAAGTACAGAAAGTAACCTGTCTCCCATGTGAAGGAGATAGGTGTTGCGGGAACAGCAGCTCGGACACGATTATTACTTCTTTCACCAACAAAATCTTAGGTGAAGTGCTTTGCGTGGGGATGTGTCGTGTGGAGTACGAGTTGGGACACCCATAGCCCAAAGCAGTAAGCGCTTGGCAGAGTGGAGCCCGTGTCTCTGACTGACTTAGACACAGTCTGTCTCCAGAGGATCTCCTCCAGACTGGAGTCAGGATGGATGAGTGTCCACATAAGAAGCTACCATCTGGCTCTCAGCCACGGACGGACAGATGGGCTCTATGGCGTTTATTTCTCCACCAGTTGTGGGTGACCTTCCCTGGTTGCACAGCAGGAGGGACGTAAGAAATTGCTCGAAGAAGCGGTTGGGTTTCTCTGAGCAGTCCGCTTCATGCTCTCTTCCAGCAGTCGGGTACATTCTTCCTCCTAAAGGCGTCCATCCCTTCGTGTGCCCCGTCTGGGCCACTCCAGGACTGTGATTTCTGCATTTCAGGACAATGTGTGCACAGGGGAGCCCCATTTTATTTCCCATCTTGCCCCCCATTGTGTTAAGAAAGCCACGAATGAGTTCTCACTTGGTGTTTCCGGCCAGCCTTGCTTCCCTGCTTCACTGTGGCGGCCTGCCCCTTCCCCACCTCATTCCGCAGACCCTCTTTGGCTGAATTTCTTTCTTTCTTCCTTAATACGTCCTCATCTCCATTTTCTGGAGTCACTTTATTTACCCTACAATCATTTTCTCTACCAGTTAATAAACTGTTATTTATTTTTTTCCCCATTCAGTGGGTAATGTGGCTTCAATGAGCTTTCTGTCATTTTCCTAAAAACTGTTATTAAGTTGTGTGGTAACTGTGTCATGTGCTTCATCCCACTGAGAAGGCTCCGGCTGGGTTCCAGGGGCCCCCCCGTTATCATCTCCCTATTTGTTCACACAGAGAGTAAGTGGTGTAGTTCGAGCTCGCAAAGACCAAGGAACACACGTCTTCCCTTGCTGCCTTCATGCCTGACAGAAGCCCGCTGCGTGTGCTGTTCTCTTCTCTATCTGAGTCACAAGGAATCGCCTGAAGCCCATCCAGTCTGCTGGGCTCGAGTGGCTATGCACTTTATTTTTCTGGCCACCTTGGGGGTGCCGGGGATAAAATGGCCAAGCCAACCAATTGAGAATCAGCATGCATTTTTTTTTTTCCTGCCACACTTTTGCCTGGAGTTGAATTACAGCCATACAGCCTGTGGCCCCCATAGACCCTCTGGCGGGCCCACCGTTGCGGCTCTTCATCTTGTTTCATGGATTAATTTCCCCTGAGAGTTTGCTTTTTTTTTTTTTTTTTTAAAGATTTTATTTATTTATTCAACAGAGATAGAGACAGCCAGCGAGAGAGGAAACACAAGCAGGGGGAGCGGGAGAGGAAGAAGCAGGCTCATGGCGGAAGAGCCTGACATGGGGCTCGATCCGACAACGCCGGGATCACGCCCTGAGCCAAAGGCAGACGCTTAACCGCTGTGCCACCCAGGCGCCCCTGAGAGTTTGCTTTTTAACATTTTTTAAAAATAAAAAATTTAAACTTTTTTCCAATATCCAAAGCCCTACGTGTGTGTCACATAAAAGCTATAAAATGCAGATAATTAAAAAGTGAATAAAATGCACCCCTGAATCCCACCATCCAGAGATAATCACCTCGGTATTTTATCATATCTGTAATTATAGACATACACACAAGGATGCATAATAGGCTGGTGTGTGTGTCTATGTGTATGTGTAATGCACACTTTTTTTTTTTTTGGACAAAATTAGAATCATATCATACATAACATTTTATAGTATGCTTCGCATGTCATGAACATCTTTTTGGGCCAATGCATATTTATCTGGTTCAGTTTTAATAGCTGAACAGTACCTCATCGTACCAATGTAGCATAGTTTCCTTAACTGATTTGCTGTTCTTGGTTGTTTAGGTCGCTTCGAACTTTTTATGATATATGTATAAATGGACATGGCTCAAATCTTTATGCACAGTCTTATTTTTTCCTTAGCATAAATTCTTCCAAGTAGAATTATTGGAGCCAAAGAAGGCATAGTTGTGAGGCCTTGAAAACTTCCTGCCAAATGATTCCCCCATCCCCCGGATAAGTTGTGCCAGTGTATACATTCTCCATGAGTCAGGGTGTGCCCACTTCTGCTCACCCTGAGATGTTTGAGTAGGTAGAAATTTTGTGGTCCTGGACAGGCTTTCAGAAAGACAGCTAGCAGACGTCTGGAATCTAGAAGTCTGAATCTAGCACCACGTGATGGTGGGTAGGACAGGACTCTACAGTGTGGAGTTTGGAAGCCCCCAAAGACTGCCTGGAACCCCACCAACAGAACTATGCATTCTTCTAAACTTGTCCAGAATTTCCCATCTCATGTCTTTCCTGTTGCTTTCCTTTTGTTCTGACCACCTTTATTTCTACGATATGTACACCTTGTACCCAATTCTGTGCTCATCTCTTTTGGTCTCTGATTTTGTATACGGAGATGCTGCTTCTCCACCCTGACTTGACTTCTCTAAAGAGAAGAATGTTTGAGTTTCTTCTGTAAATTCAGCTTTGCAGGGTGCCTGATGATGTATACAGCAGGTGATAAATACCTGCTGGCTCAGCCAACTTTCAGGCCAGACCTCTAGCTATTGCCTACTGGGCATTTCTAGGGTGTTGCCAATTCTATAGAAAAATAGCAGTGTGGAAGGAAGGTGTGCTTTCTTCCGATTTCCAGAAAATAAAACCACATACGGTGCTGGGGGATCCTTCTCCTAAGCCTTCAGAGAAATACATCACGTTCTTTATTATTCCCTCAAGGAGTCATACGGTTTGCTATCTTCAAGCCGTGTTACATGGAAAATCAAAGCTTAAATCCACTTTGCCTCTTGTTGTCTCTCAGTTCCAGTCTCGATTTTATTTCCAGAGCTGGAATGCGTAGGAGGAAGGATGCATGCATTGGCTGAGTGGAGACAATGTGCTGTTTACCCTGGGGTTACTGATAACCAAGGAGGGCTTGCCCTCCTCCCCACGCTCTTTCCCACCCCATTGTACTCTTCCACAGCCATTGGGCAGGCTACAGCAGTGGAGGCGGAGGCAACTGCCTTTAACTTTAATGCTAACACCCAGATTACTCGGGATTCTGTTCCAGTAGCTTCCCTGACCTTCTCTAATAGTGAGTTACCTTTCCATGCCTTTGAGTCTTGACATCACCGGGTTGGGTTGAGAGGGTGGTGTTGTGAGCAATAATAAAAGACAGTGGAATCGGGATGGTGGTTATAATTTGTAGCTATTTGATGTAGTAGCGGCAGCATGAGTCACATAGGGAGAGAGAGTAGAGAGCATGGGGCATGGAGGCCGCTCACACCCACACCTCCCTGACAGTGGCAGTCCCATGTGAGGCATGGGACTCTGTGGAGAAGTGGATTCAGAGCAGAAAAAGGGAGGAACATGGCAATCTCTCAGGTCAGGCTTTGGGATCAACAGATTGACCAAGGTTTGTGATTTATTACTTGGGAATAGCCACACTCAAGCGCTTAGCATTGATGGATATTTTTCTCATTACATTTCAAACATAGAAAATGGTCCTTTCTGAATGAGAAATCTGGGGCCATTTTAGTCATTAGTCATTTGAAACTTTCTCTCCTGGTGTTACAGAGAGAAAAAAAATGACAAGAACTAAAACACGTTCCTTGCTCTGAATTGCTTATATAGAACAAAATGAAATGCTTAAGTTCAGTAACTCCATTAGTCTGGTGGTTTGCCTCTTTCTTTTTTTTCTATTTCTGTTTTAGCTGCCTGTTGTATCCAGATCTTTTATTATGTGGGAACAAAAATAATTGAATGCATACTGTGCTGGGTATGTATGAGTATATATTAACTCTTCAGTGGATCCCCGTGGCACCTATGAAATCTAACTCCCTACCATGATTCAAGGAAGGTGCTCAATTAACATTTGATTATTAAACTGAGTGGGCTCAAAGAATAAAACCTCAACTCCACACGAGCGGAGGCAGATATTCTGAAAATCCTGGGGAATTTCAGTGTTGATTTATCTTTGGGTGTATCAGCGTCAGACACATGCTTAGAATTCATTCTGCCAGGTGACCTGGTTGCAACCTCAGCTCAATTTGAGGCTACTCCTAGCAGCCAAGTACTAACAGTTGGGTGGTCTGCAGATAGCCATTGTCCTTGAAGGAAACCAGAATATGTCGCCCCAAAATATGTCACTTTGGCATAAGGGTCATTTTGAGGTGAAGGCATTTGAGAAGAAGCAGATACAAGGAAGTTCCCCACCTTCCCCCTATTTGCCTGAAAGCAGGACATAACTTTTCAAGGGTGTCCCTCCTTCTTTCTCTACCAAGGAGGACAAAAGTTAATCATAAGAGACAATTTTAGTTCCATATCAGCCTAGAGATAGCACCAGAGGAATCTACATCACAGAACTGTGCTGACTAGCTTTTACCTATCATCAGTTTCCATTCTATTTACCTTCCCATGGTTTACCACCCTTGGAAGCCTAAAATCATTTCCCTCTGTCCTATCATTTTTCTATAAATGTATTGTTCTTTTTTGGAACTGCTATATAAGCCTGAATTCTAAGCCACTTCTTTGAGTTATTCATCTCTGAGTCTTCTCATGTGTTACATGTGCAATGCATATGTCAAAACACTTGTCTATTTTTCTCCTGAGAAGCTCTCTGTTATCACAGAGCCCCAACTGTAACTGTAGCAGTTTGTAGAAGTGGTAAACACAGCTATTGCATCTGGACACCAGCGCTTACATGGGCTTTATTCTGTGTGATCTCATGTATCTCCTGAAGAGGAAGAGGAAGTAGACATTATTTCCTAACTTCACAAAAGGAAATTGAGGCTCAGAGAGGCTAAAGGACATATCTGAGACCACCCAGGACACCATGCTGTAAATTTGAACCTGATGGTGCTATTTTGGCCTCACATACTAGTTAGTTTACTCTTTATTCTGGGATAATATAGGAAGTTGGTGAATGGCAAGTTTTAGAGGGCAGGTCTATTTACCAAGGGCTCCTGCATAAACGTGATGAAGAGATATATGTCAGCTTGTCTGAGTTACAAACTGCTCTCTGTGAAAGGGGCTTTATATTAATAAAATTTCAGAGAATATCCACAAATGAAATTGCCTTTGAAACACACACACACACACACACACACACACACACACACACACATATACACACATCACCTCTTAAAGGCACAACAGAAAGCAAACAACTTAAGCATCAAAGCTTATTTTAATCATTTTTGATAGAAATGTTTATAAAATGAGGTGAAATTTATCCTGCATTCTTAAACAGATTATATGAAATTAAGTCCTAAACTTCACGATGGCAGGACTTGTGTGTATTTTGTTCATGTTACATCCTCAGCACCGAGTTCTGTGTCTAGCACAGAGTAGGTATTCTAGAAACAGGTGTTGAATGAATCAATGAATAAATTAAAAAAAAAACACATCTAGATAGAGCATAACGAAATTTAAAGAAGCTAGCATATTTTGGGTGATGATCTCATTTTAAGTCAATGAAAACCTCTGTTTGTGGTCTGTCCCGCATTTTCATTTTTTTTTTTTTTTTAAAAACTCATTACTCTCATTACTTTGCTCTGGACTGTATAGAAGCACTTTCTTAACCATAAATTCACAGTTGCTAAACTCAGCTAGAACCAAGTCAAGCTCTTCTTCAACCCCATCTGATTTGTGTGGCCTATGGCACCTTGGATTATTTTTCTAAGTAAAAGGAAACCATTTGCTTGCTGACAATCCACTAATTTAAATATACTTTCAGGTATGGATTTTCCATAAACCTGGTAACCAGCCCAGCCTTTTTGGCTTTTAATTCTGAAATTTATTGGCTCTTCCTTGCCTTTTGTAGATACAAGCTCATTCTTAATTGTTCATTTTTATTCTTACCCCAAACACAGTAAATCTTAATAGCTATGCTTCCAACGTTAAGGCGGAATGTGGTAGCTGTGGAGAAAAGTATTCAAAAGAGCATTAGATTAGCAACAATATAATAATGTTTCCAAGCTGCTCATAAGAGCTTATATTGACTTTCAGAATCATTGTGCAGAGATGTTTTTGAAAGGACCCTCCAGACGGATGCTTCTCCCTACCTCAAGATTGTCATCACATGTTTCTTCTTCCATCTCTGAGTCATTCAGAACTGTGAAAATTCTATTTTTCCACTTTAATTACAGAACTGGATGAGAATGTATTCTGTTGTTTGGCAGTATTACTAACGCACTCTATTTGTTTATGGCTCTTTGAGAAAGCCATTTTAATAAGGTCAGATTTGCAATTTAAATGAACTTTAATATTTCTTGCAAAGGCTGGGGATGCTTATTTATGTGAGGGGTGAACACGGTAAAAATTTATGGTTTAAAAATATGTTCTCCTGTTTTCTTTTCCAAATGGTGCATCTCAGGTGATAAACGTTTTCAACTATATTTATAATTTTTTTCCAGAAAAGGGCAGAAAATCCAAATCAGTGAAATAAATCATGACTCTAAATGGGGTTGTTAATACTGTATTTTTCTGCTTTTCCCATTAAAATCTCTACCCCAAACCCCTATCATATTCATGAAAAAATATCACTCAGCCATAATCCTGTGGGTGAACTCTTTGTTCTAGCACTCCAATACCACACAAACCAGCAAAACCATAACACAACAGAAACTATTCTCTGAACTTTAAGGAGTGGCCATTTATTGAATTTAAATTGCTCTTGATGGACAGAACTTTAGGTAAAGAATGGAGCCTCTACATTTACCTGTCAAAGGAATCTGTGACTGAGTTGTCAGGCAGGCCAATTTATACTATAGCCTGACAACTCAGGGATCAGGAGAGGTGGGCTTTAGAGGAATTCATTTCATTTACTGAGAAGTTATTTCTTGATTGGAGTGATGAGAGACAGAGAAGTGCCACTCTCCTTTCTCTGGCTTGAATTCTGCCTCGTACTTCGTAAGTGCTTTACAGATGCTCTGTTGGAAACACAAAGACCAAAGCAAGGGTTAGAAGATCTGAATGAAGCTTAAGTAGTAAACGCTTGTAGGCATCCATGTTGAAAATGTTTGACTACATTGGAATAGGATGACTTTTACATACTTTGAAAACCAAGATAAGAAGAAGAATGAGAGAAGCTGTCTACTTTAAGTTTTCTGTTAGCTTAAAAGATTCAAATGTATCTGCAGAAACAAAATTCTATCAGGAATTAAATCTTGGTAAAATTCCTTCCTCCCTCCCTTCCTTCCTTCCTTCCTTCCTTCCTTCCTTCCTTCCTTCCTTCCTTCCTTCCTTCCTACAAATTGCTATATTCAGTTTTACTTATTTGAGAGGTTTAGTGTTCCTTTGAGTCAGGTAACTCTCAGGCTACCATCTTGTCTCCTTGCCTGCCCAGCCAAGCCTCAGGGAAGAGGAACCTCAGTGATCATTTACATTTCCTCACCTCACATTCACTTCTCAGTTTATACCCTTTCCATGTCCATTCCTGACATTTTGCTGAAACTCTTCTCTCTAAGTTCAGCAAGACTCCCACAGCTGGAAATCCAATGACACTCTCTTTCCTTGATTTGTGTGACTTCTCTTGAGAATAGGCCCTGATGCTTTACACTTGGGCTTTCTCTTCTCTTGGAAATCTTGGTTTTCCTCATGTATCTGTGGCTATTCCTTCTGGATCTCTTTCAAGAGTGCTGAGACCCTAAATGCTGGTATTTCTCAGAGTGCTCTTGGGTCCTCTGCTCCTCTTACTCCATATGCTTTCCTGGGTAACTTCATCTGTTCTCAGGGCTTTAGTTACCACTTACATGAAGCATGGGATCTTGTGGTGTCCTAAACTGGGGGGACATGTGGTTCTCACTGGTTTCTTTGGTTGCCACTCCGTGAAAGGCCCCCAAATCCATTCACCCAACCAGAAGTCTGAGTTGTAGACCCTTTTGTTTGCCCATCCTATATCCAATCAACATATCATTACTTTAAATGCCTCTCAAATGCATCCCATTCTCTCTGTTCCTGGAGAGAGTGCCTGTCTTGGTCCTGTTATTTATTGTTATCTGGATCCCTCTCTACTTCCAATCAGGCCCTGTTCTAAGAGCATCTTCCATGCTACACCTGGAGAGAATTTCCTAAATCAAAATACCTGGTTATGTCACTCTTCCTGTTCATACCTCCAATGGCCATCCAAAACTTTTGGTACAAAATCCAAATTCCCATCACCCAACTATCCCTCCCTTCCCCTATGATTCTCTGCACTGTTTCTTATACTCCACATATGAGTGAAATCATGTGGTGTTTGTCTTTCTCTGTCTGACTTCTTTCACTTAGTATAATGCACTCTAGCTCCATCCACGTCATTGCAAATGGCAAGATTTCATTCTTTTTGATGGCTGAGTAATATTTCATTGTATATATATACCACATTTGCTTTATACAGTCATCTGTTGAAGGACATCTGGGCTCTTTCCATATTTTGGCTATTGTGGACATTGCTGCTATAAACATTGGGATGTGTGTACCCCTGTGAATCACAGTTTTTTGTATCCTTTGAATAAATACCTAGTAGTGCAATTGTTGGGTCATAGGGCATTTCTATTTTCAACTTTTTGAGAAAACTCCATACTGCTTTCCAGAGTGGTTGCACCAGTTTGCATTCCCACCAACAGTGTAAGAGGGTTGCCTTCTCCACATGATCCCCAACAGCTGTTGTTTCCTGTGTTGTTAATTTTAGCCATTCTGACCAGTGCAAGGTGGTATTCATTGTGGTTTTGATTTGTATTTCCCCGATGACAAGTGATGTGGGGCATTTTTTCATGTGTCTATTAGCCATTTAAATGTCTTCTTTGGAGAGATGTCTGTTCATGTCTTCTGTCCATTTCTTAACTGGATTTTTTATTTTTGGGGTGTTGAGTTTGATAAGTTCTTTATAGATTTTGGATACTAGCCCTTTATCAAATATGTCATTTGCAAATATCTTCTCCCACTCCGTGGGTTGCCTTTTAGTTTTGTTGATTGTTTCCTTACCGTGCAGAAGCTTTTTATCTTGATGAAGTGCCAATTATTGCTTTCTTTTTATTTTTTTTATTATTATTTTTTTTATTCTACAGAGATAGAGACAGCCAGCGAGAGAGGGAACACAAGCAGGGGGAGTGGGAGAGGAAGAAGCAGGCTCATAGCGGAAGAGCCTGATGTGGGGCTCGATCCCGTAACGCCGGGATCACGCCCTGAGCCGAAGGCAGACGCTTAACCGCTGTGCCACCCAGGCGCCCCTATTGCTTTCTTTTTAAACACCATCATCAAAGAACATACGAAGAATTTGGTCTGTATGATACTTGGTCTTTGGAATTTGTCAAGATCCCTTTTTGTGGGCTTGTACAGAATGACATTTTTTATTATTAGATCGATGTTGGCTTAAAAAGAATAATTTTCTCTAATTGTTTCTATTGATCAAGATTAGACTTCACTTTGATTTTTCAATCTGGGAACTTAAATTTTTCTTCAATCCCAGGAAATTCAAATGTTGTCTTTCTCTTGTCTTTATTTTCTTATACTGTCTATCCTATTAGATAGACACTAGATGGTTTCATTCTATTCACTACATATCTGAACCTCTTGTTGACATTGTTTATCTCTTTATATGACTGTGTGTATTCTGGATGGTTTCCTTAGCTATTCTTTCTCATTCATTGATCTGTTGTTTAATTTGCCCATTGCATCTTGTATGTCAGTCTCTGTGCATTCATTTTTCTCAGTCTTACTTGATTTTTTAAAAATCCATTTTTTAAACTGGTGTCTTATTCTATCATTAATGTTTCTATTCTTTTGTTCTCTTTAATGATTTTAAGAATACCAGACTTTAGCATTTAGATATTGCAGGCATTTCTGGTTCTTGGAATGCTAGTTCTACTATTTGCTGCAGCCACTGATTCTCCTTAGGATGGTATATGTCCATGATTTTGTTTTTCTCCTGTGATTTTCAAGTTTCAATTGTGAGCTTGTCTTTGGTGGGGTTTTTTCTCCTGTGGTAGTCTTATGTATTTGAGCTGTGGGAATACCTCTTATAGAACAGGTTTAGATTTTTTTCCTATGGGACCCAGAAGTTTCATGTTTCAATGATTAGTTTTGATATTAATTTTTCAGGTTGATATTCTTGAACCATGTCTCTAAAGTGAATTTGGATGCTGCACCTGTCTTAATACAAGCTGGGTGGCATAATATCCTAAGATATTTCCCCTACTCAGAGCTAGTATGGTGGTAAAAAAAAGAGAAGGTGCAAGGGTGGCGTTCTGGAATAGACCAAAGTCTACTATAAAAGCAGGCAGAGGTATAAGAAACAAGGAAGGAGACAGAGAAGGGTGCTGCTGGAGGCTGGAGGAGGGCCAGGGGAGAAGAGAATTTCAGTAAAAGATGTGAGTTTCCCTGGGTTAAACTTAGCACATGTAGAATTTAATCCAGTTAAACCTCTCCTCACCAGTTGACTCTGAGTACTGCTGAAGGCTGACTTCATATGATTTGCCTTTGTATAGGCTCTCTTGTGGGACCTTTCACATGACGGGGCACATAAATTACATGAAGGGCATACAGAGCACAGTGTATACAAGCTTTGGAAAGATCAGTTAACAGGTCAACTCTAATGGCAGAGGTTGTGTGATTAAATTATGCCTCCTTGAAGGAATTTCTGCCACTTCAGTTAAAACTCAGGCTCAGCTTGACATTCAAGGACTTTGCCTATAATGGCATCCATTAATATTCATGAATGTTCCACCATCACATCTGCTTGCTTACTGACTCTATGTGGGACCAGATTCAACACAGACCAATATTCCTCCACATGCAAAGCCTTCCCTGTCTCAACTTGCTGAGTGATCTTTTAAGTCTTACCTCCTTCATGAAGCCTTTCTAGATTTCCCCAGACCAGTTGTGATTTCTTTATCCCCTGAATTCTCATACTCTCATGTTGCAATCTTCATCACCCTCTGTTTGGTCTTACATGTTTTTCTCTAGCTGTGTATGTGTCCTATGACTTCTCACTCCCTCACTTTTACTTTCCAGAGGGTAGACTCTGAACCATCTTTATTGTTGAGGCACCCTAGTGTCAAGAACCATGACACGACAAATGTTTGATACATAGCTGATAAACGAATTTATGGACGAACATGAGGGTGATGTGCTTTGTGCTTTTACTTTGCGGTGGGGTCTGGGATCAGAGCAGTTAATGTGTGGAGTGTGCCAGGGAGCACCTTCAGAGTGCCCGGGAGCTCACGCTCTGTGTAGTGGCCATGCACATCACTACACAGACCACCACGTTGAAGCCAGGGGCCTGTGCTCTGGCCAGAGAAGATGTTGAAGATGTGGTTGAAGGTGAAGGCCATGTTCTTCAGGGCCAGAATGAGGGAGGCTCAATTAAAACTTTCTGGGTATCTCTCCTGGCAGAAGGTCAGCCGCTGTGAACATAAGCCCACTGTAGCTCAGATAGCCAGAGGCAGAGAAAATATACACACTCACACACCCATACTTATGTGCTGGTATATATAATTTTTTAAAGGCACAGGTTTCACTCATCTCAGAGCCTCCTACTGATAGGTTGAAGCCCCATAGCTCTAAAGCACATATGAGGGGGAAGCCAACTTTATTCAGAAAAGCATTTAGAGCAGCTGTTGCAGCCCAGTCTTAGCAGCACAGGGCGTGTGTATGGGAAGCAGGATGAGTCGGCAGCACGGTGGTCATGCAAGTACTTGGGGGATGTAACCTGCGTGGTTTAGGAATGATGATTCGGAAATCACTGAAGCCTAAAACACCCACTTGACTTTTGGTGTCATTCATGGTAAAACTCTTCCCTCCACAAGAGTGTCCAACCAATGGCCCCTCCTTTTCTCTCCTTTTTAAAGCTTTTCCCCTCATATTTTCTCACTTCTTATTTGAGACAAAAGGGACATTTGGATAGAAATTGTTAATATTTAGGGGCGCCTGGGTGGCTCAGTTGGTTAAATTCCTGCCTCCACCTCAGGTCATGATCCCAGGGTCCTGGGATCGAGCCCTGTGTCGGGCTCCCTGCTCAGTGGGGTGCCTGCTTCTTCCTCTACTGCTCTCCCTACTTCTCTCTCTCTCTCCCCCCTCTCTGTCAAATAAATAAATAAATAAATAAACCCTTAAAAAAAGAAATTGTTAATATTTATACTTAGATTTTACTGTCTGTTAAATATGCTTGTCAGTGACAGTGAGGGTGAGAGACCGTAGGCAGGAACAAATGAGAAAGAAGCATAAAAACACATGATGCCCTGGGTGTTATAGGCAAGTAATGAATCATAGAACATTACATCAAAAACTAGGGATGTACTGTATGGTGACTAATATAACATAATAAAAAATTATTATTAAAAAAAACAAACACAAAACACATGATGGGTCTATGTGCCAAAAGTCCCTAGGGTATAGCTTTTGGATACATTACAGTTTTTAATCAGCAGATTTATAGTCCTAATTATGTACTTGGAATTCATTTGTGCTCCTAAAGCCCACAGCATCTGGGGGGCACTGGCTGGCAGTGGGGCACGTTGGCCCGAGTATATTTCATGGTGTAGACTATTTGTGCACGGGGCTGAGTGATGAAAATATTCCAGAATGGTGATGCAAGGTGGACCTGAAGGGGCCCCGGAAACCATGATGTTTTTCTCCATAAGCAGTGACACATGCTCACTGACCCAGCAGGTGATGTCTAACAGCAGCTCACCAGGGCAATAGCTCAGAGCCAGTGGAGACACCTAGCTACTTCATAAAAGCTGCCAGACAAGGAAAAAAGGAATTGCTTTTTAAGTGACTTGATCTATTTGCAGAGATCACAGAAGTTCAGGCCAGCAACAAATGTGTTCACCTATCTTTTTTAAAAGAGGAATGATCCCTGAGATTACCTCTAGGAAGTTTAAGTGTATGGAGAAAAATACCCAGAACATCTAAAAAGTAATGGAATCATGAGTGAATAAGCAGCTTGGTGTGGCCACAAATAAATCATCCAGGACAGATCTGAAAGCTATTTAAAATTCACAGTGGAGGGGAACAAAGTCACTGCAATACATCTTGATTTTAGTAATGCATTTGATACCACATCACGAAGTTTTGCTTATGAAATTAATTGACACTGGCGTGGATATGAACACTGTCATAGGGATTGATAATTTTCAGGGGGTCTGTAAACAAGGCATGGTGATGAATAGTGTGACATCTAGCCAGAGGTGGTTGATTAGTAGGGGTGCCAAAGAGATTGGTGTTAAGCCCGATCATATGCAACAAGGTTATTAATGGTTTCAAAGAGAAAGTAAAGGGAATGTTAATGAAATTTGCAAATTATACAAACCGGGGTGGTGCTGGAATAAATCCAATAAGAATGATGGATAGAATTTATTCCAAGAGATATAGACAGGTTCAATGTATGGGTAATAAACAGCAAAATGAGATTCATTTTCAAAAAATGCAAACTAGGATAGATCAGAGGAAAAAATAAAAGAAAAAAATGATTCCTGTAAGGGCACTAAGAATTTGCTTAATCTGCAAGATGCTTCAGGCTCCTTTTTAGTTGGGCACCAACCTACCTCCCTACCTCTCTGTCCGAGTCATCTTCTCCTCTTTGTTGCCATCCCCTTGCACCTTTCCTTGTAATCTCCTTGAATGGTCTGTGATTTTTACACCTCCATGCTTTTGCAAATACTGTTCCCTTTGACCAAATGCCTTTTCCTTTTATTTCAGTGTGTAAAATCTGATGTAAAATCAATACTCTACTCATGGTTCATTTTCCTTGTAATACAGTTCTCTACTCCCCCAGAGAACCACTTTCTCCACTGTATGGCCATCTCATTTGGTAAATCCTTTTATTGGGGCTCTTGTCTTACTGCATTGTGACCATGGCGAGGGAGGAAGGGCAGTGGGTAAACACGTGGTCTCCAGGGTCAGAGTCAGGCACCCAGCCTAAGTGCCATATCAACCACTTGTGGGATATGTGACTTTACCTGAGTTCCATAGACCTTTCCAAGCTTCTGTTGTCCTATGAAATGAGCATTGTCTTAGTCTGGGCTGCTATAACAACAGACATGTATTCCTCACAGTTCTGGAGGCTGGAAGTTTGAGATCAGGGTGCCAGCAAGATTGTGTTCTTGATCGAGGGCCCTCTTGTTGGCTGTATCCTCACATGGCCTTCCTTGGGTACACACACACACACACACACACACACACGGGAGGGGGGAGAGAGATAGGAGGGAGGGAGGGAAAGAGGAAGAGAGATCTCGTCTCATTCTCTTTCTATAAGAACATTAATCTCATCATGAGGGGCTCACCCTCGTGATCTAATCTAACCCTAATGACTTCCCCACATCTCCACCCTCAAATACCTTCACATTGAGAGTTTGGGTTACAACATATGAATTTCGGGGTGGCACAAACATTAGGTCCACAGCAGGCATTTTGCAAGGATTCAAGGACGTATTTTTTTATGAAAAAGACCTTGGCTGATTCACAAGCTAGTTTCTACTGTCAGGTATTACTGCTCTCAGTGACAGCAATTGCTTAAGCCTTTTTGTTTTTTTAAATCCATGAACTCTTCAAGGGCAGGAAAAATTATTCTTATTCTTTATACTCCTCCTCGTCCCTCATACAGTATCTGGCGTCTAGCAGGACTTTGAACCAGTGGGCCGCACATTAGTAAGGGGTTCTTTCTGAATATTAGAGCCATTCCTTTTGCTCTCTGTATTTCGGGTTCAGTAGAGAAACAGACGAGCTAGATAATTAAGCTCTTTCCTAGTTCCTTTTACAGGTGTTTCAAAGGAAAGCACTGAGCTATTCACCTCTGAGTTAGGTGCGGCTTCAAACATCCAGGGGCAATTTTCTGGTGTCTTTCTGGTGAGATCATATCTGAAGGAGTATGGTCAAGTGTGGGCCAGATGTAGCCAGTGGATGGGGTGGGGAACAACAGCCATATTACTGGTTAAAGAGATAGTCCAAGAGGTTATGGGGGTGAGGTAAAGGCATTGGGAGGAAAGAAATACTCCAATTATCTGATATGTGGGGTCTCCTAAGAGGGGATTAGGATCTTGAAACTTCATAAGTCTTGGAATTAACAGTTTGAACAACAAAGAAAAAGAGAAACATGATGCCAATATTTCTTCTGACGATGCCAGCAGAATCCTTCTGGCTTTGAAATAGTTATTTTGGGTGAAGCTCTTACCTGCATGAACTTGCTGAAGTAGAGAGATGAAGCCCCAGGTAGGGAGCAGCCAGTCATCTTCTGAGATAACAGTATGCATTGTCTGACATAAAGATACACTAGAAACCACCCCTGCCTGACCATATTTGCTCATCAACCCCAGACTCTGTCCCCACATGTTTGCTAAAAATCTAGTATTAGTTTTTGCCAAATAATGAACACCTTAGCTCATATTGCATGATAAACACATGGGTCTACAAGTCAGCTGGAGTTTGGCCGATCTAGGCTGAATTTGGCTGGGCCAGGCTGGACTCCAGTCAGGCTCATGTCTACTCATTCTTGGGGTATGCTCTTCTCATGGGAGATGGCAGGACCATCGGAAATTGGGCCAAACCACACAAGTCCATTTAAAGCCTCCACTAGCTAAGTCCAACATCAAAGAGTCAGAGAAGTATACACAGCCTATGTCTTTGGGGGATACTGTAATGTTACATGACAAAGAACATTGACATGTAATTCTATAACAGAAGGGAATGAAGAATTGGAACCAAGAATCCCACACATACAACCACCATCCCACTTCTCATCTGCTGCTCATGCTCAGTCAAATGGTGATAAATTTTCCCATCCAATTCTTATCCTTTACTAATCACAACCACCAACTCCAACCTAACCTCTGGATGTGACTCTATTTTTGAGCCTTTCTTCAATGACTCTATCTTCTAGTTACTACAGCACTGATCTCATGGACTGTCTGTGTCATTACGGAAGGTACTTGGAACCCAAGTTCTAAGTGTTACTGTCCTTACCACCCCTATCATGGGGAGTTTCTGGGTTCAGATGGTAGGACTGGAAAAGCTATAATTTCTCACCAGCTCTGGTGAACTACCACTCCCCTAGTTGCCACTGAAGAAGGAGGTGCATATTTTAATCAGAGTTCCCTGGACTATTTTTTCAGCACAATTTGGCATTACTTAAATGCCTCTTCTTCTCTCCAATATGGTTAAGTCAGGCTGATTTCAAGGAAAATGTTTTCAAGCTTGATCTTGGATTCAACATTGGGCATAGATTGAAGAAGAGGAATCAGTATTTCAGATGGATGGAATGCTATTTGGAAACAGAAGTTCAGAAGGCTTTCTAATGTTTTAACTTATAGTAAGAATGTTTAGCCTATACTATTTGGGAGGTCAAAATCCAGGGGCTGGCACTTGGTTGGTAAGAAGAAAATTCTCTCTGTTTTGATCTAGGACTCAGGTAGGTCAACAATCCCTGAGAACTTGTCTAAATTCATTATGCTATTTTCTTTCCTTTACCCTTTGGGGTTGTGCCCCACTGACCTCTGTCTGTGGACACATCAGACATGCAATCCTCAGGACTTTTTCATGTGTGGTTACCTCTACCACCAATATCCTTCCTGGACTTGACTTGGCTGCTTCCTCTGCAATCTTATTTCCTGCACTTATGGATCCCAGTCTCAGAAAAGCCTTCCTTGATTACCTGTGTTGGATAGTTGCTAATTGCTCCTCCCACTTGCCCTTACCATCATTCTCTACCCTGTTCTGTGTTCTGCGAGGCACTGACAGGTTTCCTTTTGGGATCAGAAGGTTGGGGTGGAGAGGGGTCAGGGTCCTTATTCTTAGGGCTCCCTCTCTGATGAGTTGCACTCTACTCAGAGCTACTGTCAACAGGATGCTTCCTGCAACCACAGACAGCCTCCTTCTCTTACTGTGTTAGGTTGTTAAAGGTAGATTGCCAGCTTTCTTCTTGCTTTCCCTGCCAAAGAATTTCACCACTCCTTGCTAGCGTCTTTCAACCTTCCTTACACTTTTTTGGCAAGTAGTCTTTCTCTAAACTTTCCTCAATTACTCTGCTTGAGTTTTCCATCACTACCTGCCAGGACCCTAACACAGCACTCTATCCAAATGCCTCTTTCCCCCCATTATTTTCTTTCCTTTACCCTATCTTCCTCTTCATGAACTTTCATGTAATTTTAAGTTCTATTTGTGTATTTATTGATTACATGTGTCCCCTCCCGATGGTGAGTTCCATGAAGATAGGGACAAGGCTGATTTTATTTATCAGTATATAGTCACTACCTGGTACTTTGTATCTGGTGCAAAAATATTTGTTGAGTGAGTAAACAAGCAAAGAAAAAAATGGATGGATACCAAGATAACTCATCAGGTTGCCAGAGAAGTGTTATTAATCGAGCAATTGCTATTTGACAGCTTCTGTGCTGGGTGCTATCCATACATTACCTCATTTACAGCATCCTGTAGGTAGAGGAGCTGAATGTCACTGCTACAGAAATGAGGAGGCTGAACTTCTAGGAGATTATGGAACTTTCTAGAAGACACGCAGCTAGCAGGTGGCGGCTCCAGGATTCAAACCCAGTTCTGTCTGACTCTGAGTGCTGTGCTTTTCATCACTGCACTAAACTGGTTGGGCACTGGCAAGAAGTGTAGGTGCCCAATCTTTTGTTTGGCTGCAATGCAGAATGTAATCAATAGCTGGATTAAAACTCCTTGTCCCCCCCAGGACTTCCAGATGGGCTGTTCAATCACATTCAGACCATGCAGCTGATAGAATCCCCCATCATTTTTTCTTCTCTCATCAGTGAATAAGAGAACCTGGCTTCCGGCTTGGCAGGGTACTTCTCACCCGGCGGATTCTGTCTCTTGTCTCTGTGTACCAAGGATATACTTAATGATTTGCTCTTATGTATATAGAACATGTGAAAAGAGGTTAATTCCATACCAAACAGAACACCTGTCAAGAAATTAGGGCCTTAGTTTTATAAATCCCCAGCCTCCCTTTGATTATTGCTGTAACTCACGCAGACAGCAGATAATCTCTAAATTATACAGAGCTTCATGATTAAAATATTTTGCCCCTTTTTAATAGTTTGAGAAGAAAGAAGATGTGGCTTTGGAGGCTTGGTGTCAAATTAAGCAGTAATAGAGCCGTAGAGGAATATAATAAATATGCATAAAGACACTAAAAAAAGCATTTCTAATAGGTCCACACCATAGGAATTTGCTATGTGTGAAATTGAAAGACTTCCTAGGGAAAATCCTTGGCCCATTTGCTTTTAAATTCACTTTTTATGCCCTTTTGTTAAAAAAAAAAGTTTTAAGCTCCATTATTCCCTTGTAGAGAAATCTGATCAAAGGAACATTTTCGGAGCTCTAGAAAACCTTTGCAGAGGGCAGGTACCCACCGAGCCCCCTGCCAGCCCACAGTGAGGGTGGAAGACATTGTTGCTCTGGTTTTACCTCCAAAGACCAAGGCTATCACTCCAGGCATAATCAATCAATGAAAAGAACTGAGAAATATTTATGGAGACCATCTGGGCTAGGCTTAGCAGGGGAGAGAACTGAAAGGTGGCAACAGGCCTGGGGGAGCTCATAATTCAGCCAGGGACCCTGGAGGTCCATCTGTTGTAATGGGCAGTCTCGCAGATTGGTTCAAGTCTGGGGGAGCTCCAAGACTGAGAGTTGACTGCCCACAGAGATGACTTTTCAGAGGAGGTGGGGCTTACGCCTGGCTGTCAGAGATGATCTGGGGTGTCAGGAAGGAAGGCAAGGGCTCCTCAAGTAGAGAGTGTCATCCCTGGAAGTTTGGAAATGGGTCTGCTGTGAATAGAGATTCCTGCTGTAGCGAGGGCAGCACAGGGGCTGTAAAAGGGTGTTTTCAGAGCCAGTCTAAATTCTGACACCACTTTTGTTGCTTACAAGATGCATGTCCTTTGGTTTTGCCTGCAACTCTCAATTTTCATCTTCATAAAATATCAAGGAGGGGAATGTTGGAAAAGACAATGGAGACGAAAAGAAATCTTTCAGTCTTCAGAATAGTCTATCTGTTCTAAGAAAGCCTGCCAATTTGCATGTGGTTCAACCTCTTTGCCCAAGATTTATCACAGTAGTGAAATTACTCCCTTGGAGAGGCAAAGCTTCCAGAACTTTTCTGCATATTATTTAGGTATTTGGTAACTTTGTACCATTTCAATAGCTTTATAAGCTGAGAAGATGTTGTGGATTTATTTCATGTTTTCTCCATTTTAATTCAAACATTAAAGTTTTAGAAAGGTGACTTAGACTACTTAAAGATCTCCAAAAGTATTGTATGGGTTCTGTTGGTGTCTGAGAATTTGGGTTATACAAGGGGCCACTCTGCAAACAGACTTGAATATCAGATAAATACGTCTTCGTTTTGTTTGAGATCTTTCATGAAGTAGGTTGATTTTTAGCTCTTGTGAGTCAGATCACATTTATATAGCAACAGAGAAAACAAATGAGCTAATATGACCCCTGTATTTTTCATCTCACAGACCAAGAGCTGAACTTTTATAGCTAATGTGTTCCTGAAGTTTTCCTATTTTCTTTTTATCTAGAGGCAAAAAGTGAGAAAATAATGATTTATTGAGCAACTTCTACATGCTCCGTGCTAGGGGGTTTACAAGTGATTTCTCCTTTAGTTCTCAGAATGACAATCAAGGGCGATACCATTTTCATCATCTACAAAATGGCATAATAATAGTGTCTATGTCTCAAAGATGCCGTTAGGATATAATGAGATAATGTCTATACAGTAGTTAGCTTAATGTCTTCCTCATAGCTATAACCATTACTATTATTATTATCATTTAATTTTATTTACCTCACGAATGTTATCCAATCAGCAGGAGTTAGGATACAAGCATTCTTATAAAAAGGCCAAAAATGATTTGTATCTGTAAATAAGATGGGGGAAATTAGTTTATTTATTGCCACTTATGTGCAAGAAATAGGCTTATAGTCAAAGGCTTCTTCACAATTCAGTTGAATTTGGACGAATCCAAATTTAATTAGCACATATCTAAACTCAAATCTTGGTTTCTAATACTATTTTCCAATAAAAAGATCCAGGGCTCTTTGGAGCAATGGCTGATTCTAGGTGGGAAGGAAATTTGCAGGATAGCCTGGATCATCTTGTAACGTTAGAAACTAAGGATGTGCTCAAAAATGAAACCAAACCAAACCAAAACAAAAAACCCCACCACAATGATGGGAGTATTTCAAAGAGACACTGTAGCCAACTAAAGAGCTCCCAATGGCCCAAACTGGAACAATATGAATAAGAAAATAAAATAATATTGAATTTCAACCGAAAGTATAAAATATATATCCATGAGTCCCTACTGACATAAATAAATGATTAAATAATTAAATAAATGGGGGAGAAGAGACAACCCAGACAGAAGGATTAAAAACAATTTATGTAGATTCCTTGTTCTCAAGAAGGTGGAGAACAACTCCCCACTCCTCAAATGCGGGTTGTGCATAGGGACTTCCTTCCAAAGAGCACAGTATGGAAATGCGGAAAAGAGTGATTTTATAGGAAGTAAACTTGACAAACAGTACCTCACCCTGGTGGCCAAGGTAGACATCAAGAGTGGTAAGTCATGCTCATGGCAAGCGTGCAAGAAAACTGTTACTTTACCTCTGTGGTCTTCCTCCTAACAACCTATAACCTCAGTGTAATCAGGAGAAAAACATCGGACAAAGTCCAGTTGAGGGACAGTGTATGAAATACCTGATCAGCGCTACTCAAAACTGTCAAGGTCAGCAAAACGGAAGGGAAGTCTGAGAGACTCTCACTGCCAGGAAGAGCCCAAAGATACATGGTTCAAGGTCGTGTGGTATCCTGGAGGCTATCCTGGCACGGGAAAAGCATAGTAGGCAAAATCTAAGCAAATCTGAATAAAGTACGAACTTTAGTCAATAATAACTTATGCATATTGTTTCATTCATTGTAACAAATACACAGTACTAGCATAAGAATCAGTGATAGGGGAAGCTGGGTCTGGGGTAAAGTCTGTATCAGCTTTGCAACTTTTTTGTACATTTAAAACCGTTCTGAAGATATTAAATTATTTTCGCAGAAACTTGCTACAATTCATACATCTATCCTTGTGTCATATGCTCGATAAGAAGAGATCATGGATTTCCTGAAATATACTTTGAGGGTGGAGAGACTATAGAAATATGCGGGTCAGGAAGCAGATAGCAATTTCTTATCTTTTTAGGTCATGGTTGGTAGAGTACCATGTATACTAAGTAACAAGTGAAAGGAAAGCTAATGGCTTCTGCCGCCTTGTTAGTGGGGGCTCTGCCGGGAGGCATAAGGAACTCTGTGAGCCTGGTTTCAAGGTCCTGCTTGAATCCCTTATCCTCAGAACTGTTCTCTGAGCAAATGCGATCAGGGCCGTGACAGTGATTTGCGAAGTGCCGCAAGCCCCCCACAATCACCGCTCTCCCCTACTCAGGGCAGGAGTTTCAGGAATTCCACCCAGAGAGCCGCCGGGGCGGGATTGTGATAATCGTGGCTCCGCGACCAAGCCCCTGCACTCTTGTTTTGTGGACAAATGGGATTCAAGGACAAGCTTTCGGGGCAGGTGGGCGTCACGGTCGCGCAATGGCTCAGGACTGAGCCTGTCGGGGAATGGGAATGGTGTCGAGGGGGGACAACGTGATTCCCCTCAGTAGAGCAAACAGAGCCCTAGGCCTGGGTGCCGGCCTTGAAGAGAGAGCGGGACCTCACCAAAGAAAAGTTGTGGTGGATTGGGGTGGGGGTGGGGTAGTGGCGGCAGGTGACTGGTAGATGAAAAGTCATAGATAAGTTTAAGGAGGCTAAATGGGAAAAGAAATGAATACCATTTACAGGAAGTAGCAGTCCAGAGAGGACAGTGTGCTGTGAGAAAGAGAGTTCAAAGATGCGTACTGCCGGCGGATGGATCTCAGACCGGAACTTGGAAGCCAAGCCGGAAATGGGAGTTAAGCCTCTAATTCAGAGATGCATGAAGAGGTTGCATGGACAGGGAGCAGTTTCTGGAGGAGAAAGCCAGGAGCGACAGTCAGGCAGAACCTCCTGAGGGAAGCTGGCGCTGGGAAGATAGAGGAGGAGCTTCGTCATGCACCGCGTCCGTGTCCCAGGGTTCAGTCGCTCTCTCCGTGTCAGGCACTGAGGTGGGTCACCAACTATCTGCGCTGTTTTGCTGAAACTGTTTGGCTAACTCTGGCCTGTGAAGAGCTGGAAAGGGCCAGCTAGTGGGTCTGATCGGTGGGGAGCCTCAAATTCCCACGAGGAAGATTCTTTTGCTCGACGTCCTATTTCTACAAGGGCTTCATTTCAGGGTGACAAAGCAATAGGGCCACCATATATTTTTATCTCCTAATCAGGACACTTTTGAGAGAGGAGAGAGGTACTATTCATAGTTACAGCAGAAGAACATGAGGAAGCCAGGGCTGTCCCTGGGAAACTTGCATGCATGGTCAAACTACATATCACAACATTCACAGGACCAGGAGGAAGTTTTGCCCAAACCATGCCTTTTCTATCAAGATCCTTCGGATGAATGGGGTGCCGGGATGGCTCAGTGAAGTGACTTTTGTCTGTATTTGGCTGACACTTATTTTTAAATGATCTTGTGTTTACCCAAGTGTTTCAGTATTGAATATTCCTGTGTTGAATGTGAAAACAAAAGGAACATCTCAAACACTTGATAATTTTCTTATTTCAAAGAGTAAGCCCTTTGAGGATAAAATAATAAGTGGTTTGACGTGTGGGTATGAAAGAAGTTCAGAAAGCTTACTGGGAAGAAGGAAGTGAGTCCAGGAGAGGATGTCAGTTTCCTCTTTTTCTGTGTTGTTTGTTTGTTAATTTATTTTTTGAAGATTTATTTGTTTGAGAGAGAGTGAGAGCACAAGCCTGGGAGAGGCAGAGGGAGAGGGAGAAGCAGGCTTCCCCGCTGAGCACGGAGCCTGACATGGGACTTGATCCCAGGACCCTGGTATCATGACCTGAGCCGAAGGCAGACGCTTAACTGACTTAGCCACCCAGGTGGCCCTTTATCTGTGTTGTTTAACTTTCTGGCACTTTTAAGTTGTAAGGCACTGGTATAATTTTCTGATAATTTGCAAAGTTCCTACCCGAAGCTTTCCTTATCCAGCTCCACATATTATAACCCAATTAACCACATTTCATGGGCTGCAATTGATAATTAGCCATTACCCTTCCACATGTCAACGTTGAAGGGAGCTGGTTGCCAAACAAAAAGCAGGATCAGCTGAGCTGACAGTGTTGACAAGCCACGGAGGCAAGTGGAACAGATAACAGCTTAGCCAGCTCCCCTCTTCAGCTGTGAGGCACATACCAGGTTGCTGAAAGCGAACTTTAATATGAAAATACGTTTTGCTCCTCATAAAATGCACTAGATTACAGGAGAGTGAAGGTGGTCTTAAAAAGTCAAGTGCCTCTGAGCACTGCTCTTGCATGGAAGCTCTCTCTCCACAGGTTTGTTATCTTTGATGCATCCTGATGGTATCTGACTTGGAAATTAAAGTTCCTGGCAGGCAGGACAGTTTTACTGGAAGCTTTATGTAATTTGGTGACTTAATCAGTGGATCATTGTGATATCAGGTGACTACTATTTAAATGACATCTAATATATTGTAGAGAGGTTAGGTGGGACTTGGTTTCCATAATTTAGGGTATTAGGTGGCTAAGTTATAGAGCTCATTGTAGAAGACAGTGTGATAGTTAATTTCATGTGTCAACTTGACTGGGCCACAGCATGCCCAGGCATTTAGTCAAACATCATTCTGGGTGTGTCTGTTGGGATGCTTCTGGATGAGATTAATATTTAAATTGGTAGGCTGAATAAAGCAGATTGCTCTCGCTAAAGTGGGTGGGCCACATCCAATCAGTTGAAGGCCTGAAGAGACCAAAAAAGCTGACCCTTCTGTGAATAAGAGAGAAATCCTCCAGCCTGACTGCCTTCAAGAGGCAACATTGAGGTTTTTTTTTTTCTTCCAGCATTTTTTTAATTATGTTATGTTAGTCACCATACAGTACTTCATTAGCTTTTGATGTAGTGTTGCATGATTCATTACTTGCATATAACACCTAGCGCTCATTGCAATATGTGCCCTCCTTCATACCCATCACTGGGCTAGCCCATTCCCCCTACTCCTCTCCCCTCTAAAATCATCAGTTTGTTTCCCAGAGTCCATAGTCTCTCATGGTTCATCTCCCCCTCTGAGTTCCGCCCCCCTTCATTTTTTCCCTTCCTTCTCTTAATGTCCTCCATGCTATTCCTTATGTTCCACATATGAATGAAATCATATGATAATTGTCTTTCTCTGCTTGACTTATTTCACTTAGCATAATCCCCTCCAGTTCCATCCATGTCGAAGCAAATGGTGGGTATTCATCCTTTCTGATGGCTGAGTAATATTCCATTGTATATATGAACCACATCTTCTTTATCCATTTGTCTGTTGAAGGGCATCTCGGCTCCTTCCACAGTTTGGCTATTGTGGACATTGCTACTATGAACATCGGATGAACATTGCATGTGCCCCTTCTTTTCACTACATCTGTATCTTTGGGGTAAATACCCAGTGGTGCAATTGGTGGGTCATAGGGTAGTTCTATTTTTAACTTTTTGAGGAACCTCCATATTATTTTCCAAAGTGGCTGTACTAACTTGCATTCCCACCAACAGTCTAAGAGGGATCCTCTTTCTCCACATCCTCTCCAACATTTGTTGTTTCCTGCCTTGTTAATTTTTGCCATTTTAACTGGTATAAGGTGGTATCTCAATGTAGTTATGATTTGAATTTCCCTGATGGTTAATAATGCTGAACGTTTTTTCATGCGTCTGTTAGCCATTTGTATGTCTTCTTTGGAGAAGTGTCTGTTCATGTCTTCTGCCCATTATTTGACTCATTTGCTTTTTGGGTGTTGAATTTGAGAAGCTCTTTATAGATCTTGGATACCAGCCCTTTATCTATAATGTCATTTGCAAATATCTTCCCCCATTCCATGGGTTGCCTCTTAGTTTTATTAACTGTTTCCTTTGCTGTGTTGAAACTTTTTAGCTTGGTGAAGTCCCAAAAGTTCATTTCTGCTTTTGTTTCCCATGCCTTTGGAGAGGTGTCTTGAAAGAAGTTGCTGTGGCTGATGTCAAAGAGATTACTGCATATGTTCTCCTCTAGGATTTTGTTGGATTCCTGTCTCACACTGAGGTCTTTCATCCATTTAGAGTTTATCTTTGTGTATGGTGTAAGAGAGAATGGTTGAGTTTCATTCTTCTGTATATAGTTGTCCAATTTTCCCAGCACCATTTATTGAAGAGACTATCTTTTTTCCATTGGATATTTTTTCCTGCTTTGTCGAAGATTAGTTGACTATAGAGTTGAGGGTTCTTTTTTTTTTTTTTTTAAAGATTTTATTTATTTATTTGACAGAGATAGAGACAGCCAGCGAGAGAGGGAACACAGGCAGGGGGAGTGGGAGAGGAAGAAGCAGACTCATAGCGGAGGAGCCTGATGTGGGGCTCGATCCCAGAACGCCGGGATCACACCCTGAGTCGAAGGCAGACGCTTAACCGCTGTGCCACCCAGGCGCCCCCTAGAGTTGAGGGTTCTTATCTGGGCTCTCTATTCTGTTCATTTGATCTATGTGACTGTTTTTGTGCCAATACCATGCTGTCTTGGTGATCACAGCTTTGTAATATAGCTTGAAATCAGGCAACGTGATGTCCCCAGCTTTGTTTCTCTTTTTCATCATTCCCTTGGCAATTCAGGGTCTTTTCTGGTTCCATACAAATTTTAGGATTAATTGTTCCAGCTCTTTGAAAAATGCCATTGGTATTTTGATTGGAATGGCATTGAAAGTATAGATTGCACTGGGCAGCATAGATATTTTAACAATGTTTATTCTCCCAATCCATAAGCATGGAATGTTTTCCATCTTTTTGTCTTCTTCAATTTCCTTCATAAGTGTTCTGTAGTTTCTAGAGTATAGACCTTTACTTCTTTGGTTAGGTTTATTCCTAGGTATTTTATGGTTTTTGGTGCTATTGTAAATGGACTCGATTCCCTAATTTCTCTTTCTACAGTTACGTTGTTAGTGTATAGAAAAGCAACTGATTTCTATGCATTAATTTTGTATCCTGCCACATTACTGAATTGCTGTATGAGTTCTAATAATTTGAGGGTGGAGTCTTTTGGGTTTTCCATATAAAGTGTCATGTAATCTGCAAAGAGAGAGAGTTTGACTTCTTCTTTGCCAATTTGAATACCTTTTATTTCTTTTTGTCATCTGATTGCTGATGCTAGGACTTCTATTACTATGTTGAACAATAGTGGCAAGAGTGGACGTCCTTGTCGTTTTCCTGATCTTAAGGGAAAAGCTCTTAGCTTTTCCCCATTGAGAATACTTGTTGCAGGCTTTTCATAGATGGTTTTTATGAAATTGAGGGATGTTCCCTCTATCCCTACACTCTAAAGAGTTTTAATCAGGAAAGGATGCTGTATTTTGTCAAATGCTTTTTCTGCATCAATTGAGAGAGTCATATGGTTCTTGTCTCTTCTTTTATTAATGTGTTCTAGCACATTGATTGATTTGCAAATGTTGAACCAGCCTTGCATCCCAGGAATAAACCCCACCTGGTCGTGATGGATAATCCTTTTAATGTATTGTTGGATCCTATTGGCTGGGATCTTGTTGAGAACTTTGGCATCCATATTCATCAGGGATATTGGTCTGTAATTCTCCTTTTTGATGGGGTCTTTGCTTGGTTTTGGGAACAAGATAATTCTGGCCTCATAGAATGAGTTTGGAAGTTTTCCTTCTGTTTCTATTTTTTTGAAACAGCTTCAGGAGAATAGGTATTATCTCTTCTTTAAATGTTTGGTCACTGGGTGTTACATGCAAATAATGAATCATGGAACATTACATCAAAACCTAAGGATATACTGTATGGTGACTAACATAACATAAAAAATTATAAAATAAAAAAAAAAAAAGGTTTGGTCAAATTCCCCTGGGAATCCATCAGGCCCTGGACTCTTGTTTTGTGGGAGCTTTTTGATCACTGCTTCAATTTTGTTACTGGTTATCGGTCTATTCAGATTTCTGAATAGAAATTGGTCAATTTGTTCCTGTTTCAGTCTTGGTAGTTCATAGGTTTCCAGGAAGGCATCTATTCCTTCCAAGTTGCTTAATTTATTGGCATATAGTTGCTGATAATAATTTCTAATAATTGTTTCTGTTTCCTTGGTGTTAGTTGTGGTCTTTCCCTTTTCATCCAGAATTTTGTTAATTCGGGTCCTTCCCCCCTCCTTTTTTTTGGATAAGTCTGGCCAGTGGTTTATCAATCTTATTAATTCTTTGAATGAACCACCTTCTAGTTTTGTTGATCTGCTCTACTGTATTTCTGGTTTCTATTTCATTGATTTTTTTGCTCTAATCTTTATTATTTCTCTTCTCCTGCTTGGTTTAGGTTTTACTTGCTGTTCTTTCTCTAGTTCCTTTAGATGTAAAGTTAGCTTGTGCATTTGGGATTTTTCTACTTTTATGAGTGAGGCTTGGATGGCTGTGTATTTCCCTCTTAGGACCACCTTTGCAGTATCCCATAGGTTTTGGACTGATGTGTTTTCATTCTCATTGGTTTCCATGAATTGTTTAAGTTCTTCTTTAATTTCCTGGTTGACCCAAACATTCTTTAGCAGGATGGTCTTTAGCTTCCAAGTGTTTGAATTCTTTCCAAATTTTTTCCTATGATTGAGTTCCAGTTTCAAAGCATTGTGGTCTGAAAATAAGCAGGCAATATTCTCAATCTTTTGGTATCAGTTGAGACCTGATTTGTGACCCAGTATGTGGTCTATTCTGGAGAAAGTTCTGTGTGCGTTTGAGAAGAATGAGTATTCTGTTGTTTTAGGGTGGTATGTTCTGTATATATCTATGAGGTCCATCTGGTCCAGTGTGTCATTCAAAGCTCTTGTTTCTTTGTTGATCTTTTGCTTAGATGATCTGTCTATTGCTGAGAGTGGAGTGCTGAGGTCTCCTACTATTAAAGTTATTATCATATGTTTCTTTATTTTGGGTAACAGTTGGCTTATGTAGTTGGCTGTTCTCATGTTGGGGGCATAGATATTTACCATCGCTAGATCTTCTTATTGGATAGACCCTTAAGAATGATATAGTGTCCTTCTGTATCTCTTACTACAGTCTTTAGCTTAAAATCTAATTTGTCTGATATGAGAATTGCTACCCCAGCTTTCTTTTGGGGTCCATTGGCATGAAACATTGTTCTCCATCCTCTCACTTTCAGTCTGGATGTATCTTTAGGTTCAAAATGAGTCTCTTGTAGATAGCATATGGGTGGGTCATGTCTTTTTATCCAGTCTGCAACCCTGTGCCGTTTCATAGGAGCATTTAGGTCGTTCATGTTGAGAGTGATTATTGAAAGATTTGATTTTATTGCCGTCATGTTGCCTGTGAAGTCCTTGTTTCTATAGATTGTCTCTGTAAATTTCTGGTCTATATTACTCTTGGGGTCTTTCTTCTTTTATAGAACCCCCTTAATATTTCTTACAGGGCTGGCTTGGTGGTCACATATTCTTTCAGTTTCTGCTGGTCTTGGAAGCTCCTTGTCTCTCCGTCCATTCTGAATGACAGATCCTGGATAAAGTATCCTTGGCTGCATGATCTTCTCATTTAGTACCCTGAATATGTCTTGCCAGCCCTTTCTGGCTTTCCAGGTCTCTGTGGACAGGTCTGACATTATTCTGATGTTCCTCCTTCTGTATGTAAGAAATCTCTTCACCCTAGCTCCTTTCAGGATTGTTTCTTTGGATCTAAGATTTGTGAATTGTACTCTTATATGTTGGGGTGTTGGTCTGTTCTCATTGACCTTGGGAGAGGTCCTCTCTGCCTCTTGGACACGAATGCTTGTTTCCTTCCCCAGATTAGGGAAGTTCTCAGCTATGATTTGCTCAAATATATCTTCTAGACCTCTCTCACTCTCCACCTCCTCAGTGATCCCAATAATTCTAACATGAGAATGTTTCATGACGTCATGAATCTCTTTCAGTCTGATCTCTTGGGCTTTAAGCTATTTTTCCCAGGCCTCCTCGGTTTCCTTCTTTTCTATCATCTTATCTTCTAGCTCACTAATTCGTTCTTCTGCCTCATTTACCCTGGCAGTCAGAGTATCCAGGTTAGACTGCATTTCATTCATAGCATTTTTAAGTTCAGCCTGATTAGATCTCATTTCTGCCCTTAGAGATTCCATATTGTTGCTAATATTTTTCTCAAGCCTAGATATCAACTTTGTAATTGTTACTCTGAAGTCTATTTCTGACATCTTGTTTATATCCATCTCCATTAGGTCTGTGGCAGAGGCCATAGTCTCTGATTCTTTTCTTTGTTGGGGGTTCCTTCTCTTAATCATTCTGTTGGGGGGTAGTTGAGGGAATGTACAGAGTCCAAAGTATTAACCACGACCCCAGCAAGATGCACCTGTTTTGTAGGGACCCTAAGGTTGTCGTCCTCTTGTTCTTCCAGCCTGTCTTTTGGGGAAGGGGACTGCTGTGCTGTTACTCAGGCAACCCTGCTTGTGCAGAGTTGCCCTGCCCCCTGTCATTGAAAACCATTTTTAAGGGCTTTTGTTCTCTGGCGGGTTTCCCTGGTGGCCTTCTATGTGTCTTCTGAGAGTCAGAGCAGAAGTGACCTCATCCAAACCTCTGTCTCAGAACAGAGAAATCACAATCTGCTCTTCACTGAGCTCTCCAGGGCACACAGTCTCCGTTTCTGTCTGCGCTGCTGAAAACCGCAGCCCCCTGGTTGTGTGCCCTACAGCAGCTCTCCCAGAGGTCAATCCCAGGGCTGGGCATGTCTCTGTCCTTTGTGCTTCTAAAACCACAAGCTGTCCCCAGTTCGGGTGTGTGCACCTGCAGCCCCTGGATCCTGTCTGGGGGTTGGACTAAAGTCCTTTCCCCACTGATACCAGTCTGCAAGTCTGTGCCTGGTCCCCAGAGTGGGATGCTTTTGGGCTCTGGTGTTATATCATCGTCCCTGTGCCAGCTTATGGTGCCTCCCTCCCCCTTCTGTTTATCTTCTGATCTCTGCCCACAGAATCACGGCTCCCCGCTTCATACCTCAAGACCACCGGAGATACTCTGTTTGTAGAGATCCGGATGGAGATTATATATATATATTTAAAAGATTTTATTTATTTATTTGACACGGAGACAGCCAGTGAGAGAGACAACCAGTGAGAGAGAGACAAGCAGGGGGAGTGGGAGAGGAAGAAGCAGGCTCCCAGCAGAGGAGCCTGATGTGGGGCTCAATCCCAGAGTGCTGGGATCACGCCCTGAACTGAAGGCAGATGCTTAACAACTGAGCCACCCAGGCGCCCCGAGATCCAGATATATATATTCTGATTTCATGGCTGTTCAGAACGGTTTGGTAGATATCCAGCTAAATTCAGGAGACCGGTTGAAATAGGGTCCCCTACTCCTCTGCCTTCTTCTTCCTTCCCCAACATTGAGTTTTTTCCTGCCTTCAGATTTGGACTGAAATGTCAGCTCTTCTCAGATCTTGAGTCTGTGGACATTCAGCTTGGAACTACATCACTGGCTATCCTGGGTCTCAAGCTTGCTGATTGTAGATCATGAGACTTGTCAGCCTGCATAGCAACATGGCTGATTCCTTATTATCTATCATCTGTCTATCTATCTATCTATCTATCTATCTATCTATCTATCTATCTATTCATCCATCCATCCATCCATCCATCCATCCATCCATCCATCCATCCATCTATCCTTCCTATTGCCTCTGTTTCTCTGGAGAACACTAGCTAATACAGATGGTATTAGTTAGCTAGGGCTGCCGTAACAAACCATCACAGACTGGGTGGCATAAACAGTAGAAATTTCTTTTCTTATGATTCTGGAGGCTAAAAGTCTGAGACCAAGATGTTGACAGAGTTGGTTTCTTCGGAGGCCTCGCTCCTTGGTTTGTAGATGGCCACCTTCTCCCTGTGTCTTGACATCATCTTCCCTCTGTACATTTCTGTGCCCTGATTTTCTTTTTTTTTTAAAGATTTTATTTATTTGACAGAGATAGAGACAGCCAGCGAGAGAGGGAACGCAAGCAGGAGGAGTGGGAGAGGAAGAAGCAGGCTCATAGCGGAGGAGCCTGATGTGGGGCTCGATCCCATAACACCAGGATCACGCCCTGAGCCGAAGGCAGACGCTTAACTGCTGTGCCACCCAGGCGCCCCTTGTGCCCTGATTTTCTATTCCTACAAAGATACCAGTCATATTGGATAAGGGTCCACACTCAGTGGCCTCATTTTAACTTAATTACCTCTTTAAAGACCCTGTCTCCAAATATAGTCACATTCCAAGGCACTTCAGGTTAAAGCTTCAACATATGAATTTGGGGGGAGAGGGCACAATTCACCTCATAACAAAGACCTTCTGTGTGGATTCATGAGCTTCAAAGTCAGGCCTTGATTCTTTAAAAGTAAGTACTAGAAATGGCTTACGTAGAAAAAAAAAAAGACAGAGATTTTTAATCAGGGGGATTATGAGGCCAAACAACCTTTTCTTTAAAAGTCTGTGCTATTTTTCTTAATGGAAATAGTTGAAAGGATAAGAGTGGTTGAATGACTCTGGAGATACACAGCAAGTGAGGAGAGGATATAAAAAATTGCCTTTAGATTCCTAAATGGTAAGTAGAGAAATTGCAGCAGATTGCTCGAGGGCAGCTCAGCTTAAAAGTAAAGGCTTTTAACTGTGTAGTTCCTCTGTGAACTTCTTGCCAGAAGACTCTTCTTAAATGGGACACATACATTAACCTCTTGTATTAGTTAGGACTCTTCAACCAAAGGTGACAGAAGGCAAACTCATTCTACTTATGTAAAAAAGGAAATTTATTGGCAGGAACCTGGGTATTTTGTGGAAGATGAGAACAATTAGGCGACAGAAAAGATAAGGAGGCTGCTAGGCTTAGAAACGACTAGAAGCAGGTATTTAAATGTCATTAGGGCTTTCTCTTTGTCTCTGGATGTTGCTTCTTGCCGCCATTGGCTTCATTCTTCTCTCTTTCCTTTTCCTTCCCTCTCTCTCTTTCTCTCCCAGTTTAGAGAACAGCCACCAACAATTATAAAGCTTTATATCTTAGGGCTTTAGCTGACCCCAATCACGGACTCTGTGAAAAATAATTAATACATTCCTGGGGAGGACTCTCGTTGGCTCTGATGGGCTGAGACTGTGTCAAGTATCTGCCCCTGGACCAACGAACTGTGGCTGCTTTCACAGTGGGAGTGGGAGGGAAGAGGCTGCCAAAGAAGGAGGATAGGCGAACAATCCTATTGTTATTCTCTATATCTTGTGTTCCTAGTGTTTATACCTTCTAGAAAAATGACCTTTACATTATTTATGGCTTCATTTAGGGACTGTTCAGCTTTTGAATGAAAAAAAATTCAAACCATAAACAATTTGATTTCTACAAATTAGGGAACATTCTGGCATAGTTATGATGGATGGTCAAGACACCTGGAAAGTTTCAGGTTTTGCTACAAGCGAACTAAAAGAATGCACGTCAGCAGCAGTGGAGTATCTGGTCTTCAAGGAGCTTTCAAAAAGCAAACATGAGTTAAATGTTTGCAGGAAAGAACATCTGCTGTCTGTTAGAGTGACATATCAATAGGATGCCCATATGTTTTGTTGGCTAATCCAGGACAGGTTTGAAAGGAAAAAGGAGGCACCATTAATAATTATGCAAGGAGAACATGAGAACATGTACAGTCACTCTCGCTCACATTACCCATCTATCTCTTCTTGAAAGTTGTCTACTTTTACCATTAGAGCCCTTAACATATTAATCATAGTGATTTTAATTCCCCTGTATAATTCCAATATCTGTCATATCTGAGTCTGGTTCTGATGCCTGCTTTGTCTCTTCAGACTGTTTTTCTTTTCCTTTTAGCATGCCATGTAAATTTGGCTGAAAGCCCAAGGTGTTGGTTAATAGAAACAGAGGTATATAGGCCTTGAGTGATATTTTATGCTAATTTGGCAAGGCATTGGGTTGTGTTTAATGCTTGCTGCAGGTGTCAGAAACTTCAGATTCTTCTTTAGTGACCTTGTTGGCTGCAGGTTTCTCTGAGGTCTCCAGGAAGAGTCTGTGTCTTGCAGTTGTTTCTGCTGAAGTCCAGTCTTTACACTGACCCCCCTTTTGGTCTGGTGGTTAGGTGTGTGGGAGAGGAAACTTTTTATAATCTAATGGTTACATGTCAATTTTCTACTAGGCTTGTGTCGCAGGGCTGTGACCTTCATGAGTGTTTCCTAACTACTCACAGCCTCCCTGCCCATTCCTGCCTGGACGAAACAGGATGGCTGGAGTGGGAAATTGTCTTACCCCCAAGGGGTGTACTACCCCTCTGAGAGACTTTTTTCCTGGCTTTTGCTGCAGAGAATATTAACAATGGCTATGTTCCTCCTCTTCCTGTCAGAGCTATTAGGGGAACTTTCTTGGAGCTTCACCATTAAAATATAATGAGGCTCCAAGCGGTAAAACCTAAGGAAGTGTGGGGACACCCTTAAAGCTGTGGCCCCTAGGAATTTCTCATTTTTGTGCTAGTGCATCTAGCCTCCAGCAGTTTGTCAAAATTATCTTTTAAGCCTTTCTGTCAGCTTATGGCTCTGGTGGCTTCTGTTCCAGGTAAACAGATACCTGCTATGACTTTCTGGATTCACCCATCTTTTAGGTCATGATTTGCCCTGAAACCTCAGCTCTCAGATGGGTCCATGAAAAGCCATTGATTTTCAGGCTTTTCAGCTCTTTCTGATTGTAAAGGGAAGAGTGACAGTTTCCAAGGTCTTTGCATGTTGGAGCTAAAACCAGAAGTTCCTGAACCTAGAAGTCTTTATATTCTCATGATAAACTATGTATCTAGTGAAGACAAAGTAAAGACATTTTTTTGAGATGCAAGGATTCAGGGATTTTATTACCCAGTGAGATACTCTGAAAAAAAAAATACTGTGGTAGTTACAAAGGAATTCAGACTTCTATTTCTCAGAGAATGGAGTAGACATGTTTTTCACTATTGGTTGCAGAAAGGGAAGGAAAACTTAGTTTTTTTTTTCTTTAATAATGATTTTTATTTTATTATGTTAGTCACCATACAGTACATCCCCGGTTTCCGATGTAAGGCTCGATGATTCATTAGTTGTGTATAACACCCAGTGCACCATGCAATACGTGCCCTCCTTACTACCCATCACCGGCCTATGCCCTCCTTACTACCCATCCCCAGCTTATCCCATTCCCCCACCCTCCTCCCCTCTGAAGTCCTCAGTTTGTTTCTCATAGTCCATAGTCTCTCATGTTTCATTCCCCCTTCTGATTACCCCCCCCCTTTCTTTATCCCTTTCTTCCCCTACTGATCATCCTAGTTCTTATGTTCCATAGATGAGAGAAATCATATGGTAGTTGTCTTTCTCTGCTTGACTTATTTCACTTAGCATTATCTCCTCCAGTGCCGTCCATGTTGTAGCAAATGTTGAGAACTCGTTCTTTCTGATAGCTGAGTAATATTCCATTGTATATATGGACCACAACTTCTTAATCCAGTCATCTGTTGAAGGGCATCTCGGCTCCTTCCACGATTTAGCTATTGTGGACATTGCTGCTATGAACATTGGGGTGCATATGGCCCTTCTCTTCACTACGTCTGTATCTTTGGGGTAAATACCCAGTAGTGCAATGGCTGGATCATAGGGTAGCTCAATTTTTAACTTTTTAAGGGACCTCCACACTGTTTTCCAGAGTGGCTGTACCAACTTGCATTCCCACCAACAATGTAGGAGGGATCCCCTTTCTCCACATCCTCTCCAACAATTGTTGTCTCTTGCCTTGTCTATTTTTGCCATTCTAACTGGCGTAAGGTGGTATCTCAGTGTGGTTTTGATTTGAATTTCCTTGATGGCTAATGATTTTGAACATTTTTTCATGTGTCTGTTAGCCATTTGTATGTCTTCATTGGAAAAGTGTCTGTTCATATCTTCTGCCCATTTTTTGATTTGTTTATTTGTTTCTCGTGTATTGAGTTTGAGAAGTTCTTTGTAGATCTTGGATACCAGTCCTTTATCTGTAGTGTCATTTGCAAATATCTTCTCCCATTCCGTGGGCTGCCTCTTAGTTTTTCTGACTGTTTCCTTGGATGTGCAGAAACTTTTAATCTTGATGAAGTCCCATAAATTCATTTTATCTTTTGTTTCTCTTGCCTTTGGGGATGTGTCATGAAAAAGGTTGCTTTGGCCGATGTCGTAGAGGTTGCTGCCTATGTTCTCCTCTAGAATTTTGATGGATTCCTGTCTCACATCGAGGTCTTTCATCCATTTGGAGTTTATTTTTGTGTATGGTGTGAGAGAGTGGTCAAGTTTCATTCTTTTGCATGTAGCTGTCCAATTTTCCCAGCACCATTTATTGAAGAGACTGTCTTTTTCCCACCGGATGTTTTTTCCTGCTTTATCAAATATTAGTTGCCCAAAGAGCCGAGGGTCCATTTCTGGGCTCTCTATTCTGTTCCATTGGTCTATGTGTCTGTTTTTGTGCCAGTACCATGCTGTCTTTGTGATCACAGCTTTGTAGTACAGCTCGAAATCCGGCATTGTGATGCCCCCAGCTTTGTTTTTCCTTTTCAACAGTTCCTTGGAGATTCGGGGCCTTTTCTGTTTCCATACAAATTTAAGGACTGTTTGTTCCAGTTCTTTGAAAAATGTCCTTGGTATTTTGATCGGGATAGCATTGAAAGTGTAGATTGCTCTGGGTAGCATGGACATTTTAACTATGTTAATTCTTCCGATCCATGAGCATGGAATATCTTTCCATCTTTTTATGTCTTCCTCAATGTCTTTCAAGAGTGATTTATAGTTTCTAGAATATAGGTCCTTTACGTCTCTGGTTAAGTTAATTCCAAGGTAACGTATGGTTTTTGGTGCTATTGTAAATGGGATGGATTCCCTAATTTCTCTTTCTTCGGTCTCGTTATTCGTGTATAGAAATGCAACTGATTTCTGAGCATTGATTTTGTATCCCGCCACGTTACTGAATTGCTCTATAACTTCTAATAGTTTGGGAGTGGCTTCTTTTGGGTTTTCCATATAGAGTATCATGTCATCTGCAAAGAGAGACATTTTGACTTCTTCTTTGCCAATTTGAATACCTTTGATCCCTTTTTGTCGTCTGATTGCTGTTGCAAGGACTTCTAGTACTATGTTGAATAATAGTGGCGAGAGTGGGCATCCTTGTCGTGTTCCTGATCTTAAGGGAAAGGCTTCCAGCTTTTCCCCATTGAGAATAATATTTGCAGTAGGCTTTTCATAGATGGCTTTTATGATATTGAGAAATGTACCTTCTATTCCTACACTCTGAAGGGTTTTAATCAGGAAAGGATGCTGTATTTTGTCAAATGCTTTTTCGGCATCGATTGAGAGGATCATATGGTTCCTGAGTCTTTTCTTGTTGATATGATGTATCACGCTGATTGATTTGCGAATATTGAACCACGCTTGCATCCCAGGTATGAATCCCACTTGATCGTGATGGATAATCCTTTTAATGTACTGTTGGATTCTATTAGCAAGTATCTTGTTGAGGATTTTGGCGTCCATATTCATTAGGGAAATCGGTCTGTAATTCTCCTTTTTGAGGGGGTCTTTGCCTGGTTTGGGGATCAAGGTAATATTGGCCTCATAGAATGAGTTTGGTAGCTTTCCTTCTGTTTCTATTTTTTGAAATAGCTTTAGGAGAATAGGTATTATTTCTTCTTTGAATGTTTAGTAGAATTCCCCAGGAAAACCGTCTGGGCCTGGAATTTTGTTATTTGGAAGGTTGTTTATCACTGACTCAATTTCTTCATAATTAATTGGCCTGTTTAAGAAATCAATTTCTTCCTGTTTCAATCTTGGTAGTTTATAGGTTTCCAGGAAGGATTCCATCTCTTCCAGATTGCTTAGTTTATTGGCATATAGCTGTTGATAAAAATTTCTAATAATCCTTCCAATTTCAATGGTGTTCGTCGTGACCTCTCCTTTTTCATTCATAATTTTAATAATCTGGGTGCTTTCTCTTTTCTTTTGGATAAGTGTTGCCAGTGGTCTGTCAATTTTATTGATTCTCTCAAAGAACCAGCTTCTAGTCCTGTTGATCTGCTCTACTGTACTTCTGGTTTCTGCTTGATTGATTTCAGCTCTAATTTTGGTCAACTGCTTCCTCGTGCGTGGATTAGGCCTGTCCCTCTGTTGCTGTTCCAGCTTCTTGAGGTGAGAATATAAAAACTGCATTTTAGATTTTTCTATTCTTTTGAGTGAGGCTTGTATGGCTATGTATTTCCCCCTTAGGACTGCCTTTGCAGTATCCCATAGGTTTTGGGGAAAACTTAGTTTTTAACTTTCGAGCCAGTCTAGTACTATCTGAATTTGTATTATTATATGGATAGATTTATTTTTATATTTATTAGTAAGTTATTAAAAACAGAGATGAAAACTTTTCCATAAAGGTTTCCAAGATCCCAGAAACATTTATGAATTAAGGCCTAAGTCAAAGTAACTGACAAGAAGGTTTTTGGAGGACAGTTGATTATAGGCTCATGGATGCTTTAGCTCTGAAGCATTGGCTGTAGGATGTATATTCTGATTTTAGAGATAACCCAGGTTTTCAAAACTCCTCCCACTCCTCACCATATATATCAGTATATATAGAAGCTAATCAGAGCTTCATGTCAGCCTCCCAAGAAATCAGTCTTTTGAAGGCTCATGATTTAAGCCAGAAAACAGATTTGCTGCTAGGAACTGAGACAAGTGTCAGGAAGGGTCACTGCACTCTAAACCCAGAGAAGGGAAAGGCATATCTTGTCTAACTGTGGCCAGCTGCAGGGGGCTCAGGTATAGCATGGTCACTCCTAGTAACAATTAGGCAAAGAGACACACAAAGAGAGCATGGAGATGATGTGGACGGGGGGCAGAAGTTTAGTTTCACCATCTAGTCCTATGAGAGATCCAGACACTGACTTCAAGCTACTATTGGAGAGAAGGTAACTGATGTGTGACTTGGAGTAAAATGATCCTGGCGAAGCTCCATGAACCCGTGTATGGGTCGAGTGCTTACAGTGCAGGGGTGGGGTAAGGGGGTGGAGATGAAGGAAGATACCATTGCAGAACCTCTTTTTTGAAGAGATGGGTGTTTCCCCATTTGGTTGAGCCTCATGGATATTAAAGACCACTCAAACTTTGCCTTAGCAGATGTTTGGAAGTTTTCTAGTGTGTCTGGAACCATGGTGAACAAGGAGACATGTGCTAACACACATATGTATGCACAAACATGATGAGCACAGAGCCTCAACTTGGGCAGTATTGGGGTTCCTGAAGAGACTACGTGTTGACTCTGTCTTCCAAATTCTACAACTGGGAGTCACAAAGAGTTAGAGTCTGTCAGTTGCTGGATTGGACATTGTGAAGTGAACCTGAGGCCCAAATGGGCTTCCCATCTTCTCCACCTCCCATTGAAGCCACAATCCAGATCCAGAAAGACTGTTTCTCACTGGCTGGCCACATGGAGGAGGGGGGCTGGTATACAGTTAATGTGCAAACAGGCCAGGGAGTGGGAGTGATGGTGAGAGATGGGCAGAGACTTGGCTAGTGGACCTCAGTGCTCCATCCCAACCAGACCAAGTAGATAAATGACCCGCCCTTACAGGGAAGAGGAGTAAGGGGGTGGGGAGCAGGGCAATGAGTTTCCCCCATGTTCTTCCAAAAGTGAAGAATTTTCTGTTTTAAGAGCCTAGGCAGGTGTAGGGGAGGAAAATTTTTCCTCAGTCCTATTAGGGTCCCTGCCTGGTTCTGAAAATGAAACTGGCAAAGACAGATCAACAGGAGAAAAACATTCAAATTTTAGTGTATTTTTACATATCCATGACAGCCTTCACAAGAGAAATGAAGATCTGGAGAGGTAACTAGAGTAGGAAGCTTTTATAACTTTTGGAAAAAATATACATTTGTGAAGAATTGACAAGACAAAGGGATTTGGGGTGGGGGGTACTAAATGGTGAAGAAGAAATTGGGAAGATAAGGGTTGATTTAATGAAGTTTGTTTGTACAGATTTCTTGGCCCCCAATTCCCCATCTCTGGTGATAAGAATGTCTTCCTTTCTCCTTGTACAGGGCGCATAACTTTCCCAGGACAGTTTCATGACCTGTTTCAGGGAAGAAGGGCAGTGGGTGGTAGGAGAGGTCAGAGTGAACTTCCTGTTTCTACCATTTAAAAAAAATTCCTTCAGTTTAAGGTATTTAATATGCTGTGGTTCTATATTTTGGGCTAGGATGTCCTGAAACCCATCACAGGAACCTAAGGAGAGAAACTGGGTCCCAGAACCAGCAGGTGGCTGTATGCTGTGACTTGGAGCTCACCTGTGTCTTGTGCATGGATGATATGTGTGAATCAGCTCTGCTGATTGGTAAAGGACGTTCACTTCTTTCCCCATAAAGGCAATTCTCAATAAGAGGGAGTTGAATATTTAAAAAATGATTTTTTGGAAAAAATTTTATTTATTTATTTGACAGAGAGAGAGAGAGAGAGCACAAGCTGGGGGAGCAGCAGAGGGAGAGGGAGAAGGAGGCTCCTCACTGAGCAGGGAGCAGGGAGCCTGATGTGGGGCTCAATTCCAGGACCCCAGATTCATGACCTGAGCCAAAGGCAGACACTTAACCTACTGAACCACCCAGGTGCCCCAAATATTTAAAAGATGATAATGGTCCAGGATCAAATTTGGAATGTTTTGCTTTTTCACTTCAAGCTTGAATCAACCAAACCCTAGACAGTAAAGAAAAAGGGTGTCCTACCACTTTTTTATTTTTGAGTTGACATTGCCCATACCACCAAGGAATACGTCTAGCACCTCTATTTTTGTATTTTAATCTAGTAGAGAAAATGTGATCAGATAGTAATTGTTTACTTAATACCATTAGATTTGGAAGGTCAACTCCCAAAATGTGTAAGGTAAGACCATTAATTAAATGAAAAAAAAAAAGTATTTCTGTTGGCTTATGTATCCTATTAAAGCCTTTTCTATGCTTTTAAATATTAATGACATTGGTTGGTAATAGAATGGTAATAAAACAATATGTATTAGCATTTAGGACAGAAAAAATATTTAAAACAGTAAGAGTAAATAAATTAATCTTACATGTTGACTGTAGTCAATTGTTAGCAGCTTATTAGAATGCTGCCTTGAGAAGGATTCTGGGCCCACATGTGGGACTGATAACTTGTGTCTGCCAAAGCTTGGAAGGGGCAGTATTAATACCATGTTATTATTATTATTTTTTAAGGATTTATTTATTTTAGAAGGAGGAAGAGAGAGAGTGTGTGTGTGCAAGCGGGGAGGGGGAGTGTAGCAGAAGAAGAGAGAGAGAGAGAGAGAGAGAGAATGAGAATCCCAAGCAGACTCTGAGCTGAGTGGGGAGCCTGACACAGGGCTCGATCCCAGGACTCTGAGATCATGACCTGAACTGAAATCAAGAGTTGGATGCTCAACTGACTGAGCCACTGATGCCCCAATATCATGTTATTATTGTCTCTGGTTTGGGAGAACCACATGAAACAATTAATTCTATCAACTATTTTCTGACATCAGATTTTGTATCTATTTCCTCATTTGTAAAATGAGTGTTAGACTGGATACGAGTTTTTCAATTGTGGGATAAGAGGTTTCACTGCGATGGGGGTGCACTGTGGAAGCCCAGGGAGTAGTTACTGGCCTCCTATCTCTCCTTTAGCCGGAGCATATCTATTTTTTATGTTTTACATATTGGCTTCCATATCAGCATTGGTTGAGCAAGTGGTCTTTAGGTAAAGAGGTTTGAAAACCAGTGGGTATCTACAATTTCATCAATTATTTTATGATTTCTTTTCTCCATGTTCCTCACCCCCCCCCCCCAGTAATGCTGGGTAAGCCAGAAAAAAACTTTTCAGAGGCATAGCACTTAAGTTGGGCCATGCGGGATGAGTAGGAGTTCTCCATGTTCTCCATGAGGGGTGTATATATGTGTGTGTGGTTATTCCAGGATAGTACTATTTCCAAATGATCTATAAATCCAAGGCCAAAGAACACAGACTAAAATTCAGAGAGAGCAGTCACTGGCTGCCAGGATGTCCCTCAATGGATGGCCACAGTGTAGGGCATTTGTGAAAGCCCAGAGTCATTCTCAGGCAATGACTCAGGCTATTCTAAGATGAGATGTGTAAACCAAAACACAAGGTTATTAAATTACAGGAAATTATTAATTGTTAAGTAGTGGATTATTCCAAACTCCTTCCTCAAATCCATGAGCCAAGTTGGTAATCAGAAGACTGGTGAGCATGCCATAGTTGCTTTTGATGGAGGCTTCTTCCTGGCCACCAGAGGCTGAGCCTCGCTGAAGCCCCTGAGAGTCCGCCTCTCTCACCTGCCCTGGCCTGTGCTGGCTAACCCCTCACAGATGATTGCCTTGGACTTTCTTTTCCAGCTACACAATACTATTTAGTTAGCATCGTGATTACTTTTGAAGATTCCTGAGCCCCCGCAGGGGGATGGCAGGTTTGGTGGGACAGCTGACTCTCCCGCCCCTCACTCCAACAAGGGGGCTTGATCTTTTCATACAGGACGCACCTTACTGCTTCTCTGTATTTGGCTCCCAGTCTTTCATGTTGCCCTATTTCCCCTTTTCTGTGAAAAATCAAAAGTTGGCTTTGATCAGCTGACATGTTCACTTTCCTCTTCCTGGAGCCTGCACGCCTCGGTCCCACCCTCCGTCTGGTTCAGGTGAGCGGAGTTGTCTCTGACAGTGACTGGGAGGGTATCGCTGCCTTGCTTGTTCTTGGCAGTTCTGAACACTCTTCTCTCTGTCCGGAATAGAGCAACAACTCTAATTTGAGTGGTTAGTCCCATTTAAAATCGGAGATGCAAACTCTTGCCTTATAAATTTTGATTGGGTCCTCTTTTTAGGGAGCTGTGTGCGCCATATGTTACAAGGTATTGTTACACAATTCTGGAGTTCGGGGTGAAAACAATAACCTAACTACAATTTAAAAGGGGATGAGCAGGATTTGAGTTTTGGCAAAAGGACTTCCCTGATTCGGAGATCTGGCTGGGAGCATCTAAGGGGGCTGCTTCCATCAGGAATCATACTGGGCCCCCAATTACTATGGGATGTGGATACATACATTCACTGAATATTAATTTAATTTATTCCTCATGCTGTTTCAGGCACTGTGCTGATACTGTGCACATTGGCTCCTTGTCTGTTTCCCAACCTCCAACACTAGCCAGGCTGCTCCTGGCTCGTCTGGGGTTGAATTTAAGGCAGAGAGGGAGCTGAGGGGTGGCAAGATTCTTATTGACTATGGTGGGCACAATAACAATGGCCCAAACACATCCACATACTAATCCCTGGAACCCATGAATACATTATAGCTAGAATTAAGGTTGTTAATCATATGACCTTAAGATGGGGGCAATTATCCCGAATTATTGAGGTGGGTTCAGTGTAATGACAAGCGTCCTTATAAGAGGAAAAGAAAGGCAGAAGAGAGAGTCCAAGTGATGTGATATGAGGAAAACTGAAAATTGCTGTCTTTGAGGGTGGAAGGCAGTCAAGAGCCTAGGAATGCGGCCGTCTTTAGAAGCTGGAATAGGCAAGAAACTCTAGACTCTTTCCTAGAACTTCTCGAAAGGAATGCAGCCCTGCTGACAGCCCTGATTTTAGCCCATTGAGACCTATTTCAGACTTCAGACTTTTCTAAACTGTGAAATAACAAATTTGTGCTGTTTTAAGCCACTAAGTTCTTGATGATTTTCTGTAACAGCAATAGGGAACCAACACACTGATACACTAACTTAATTCTGCGTGAGTTGGCCTTTGCATTCCTTGGGCTTGGCAGTTAATGCTGATTCTTCCTCTGATGGGATTGCTTTCCTGTTTCTTTCTCCCCCCAGAGATTTCCTCCTCCTCCCCACACACTTTCCTCCCAACCCCCCAACGCATACCTTGACTAGCCATCCCTTACCTGCTTTTCCCTGGGTATGGTGAATGTTTGTTCCAGTTGGTGGCTGTGGGCTCCTCCTGCAGATCTTGGGCATTTCAAACTTGGTTTTCTGAGGTCTTCATTGTTCGTGACCCTTTCGAACCCTCTTGCTAGCTCTTCTTCATGAGGGCTGAATATGGTCACCAGGAAACCCTCCTGCCTTTGCCCCAGCAAACTTTCCGGACGCCGCCTCTCCTCTCCACCACCAGGAAAGAGCAGTCTGCGTTCTTTGTGTTTCTCAGGAGTGAATCAGCAGAATCCCGTGTCCCCCATTGAGGGGACTTGTACCAGGCTCTCCAAGTAGTGCTTATGAAGTCCCTTACCCCAGCTTGAAGCAAGGGATGCCTAACCTTTGGGAGACTAGACCAGAGCACACCCACAACTCTCTGAAAAGAGACCCTCTCCCCCTGTCATTTCTGCTCGTGGTCCTCTTGTACCTTCAGTATGGTTGAGGGCCTAGGAGTGGCCACATGTCAGTTTACACCTTCTTGGAAAGTCCTGCTTGGTGGTCTCAAAGTTTGCTTCGAAACGTGAGAGGCGTTGGCATTTTAATATTCTAACATATAATACTAACAAAAACAAAAACAACATACTGGCCATATTTATGGGTTGCTTCAAATGGCCTAGGCAGTGTGGTAAGGACACTGTAAGAATTACCTTGTCGACTCCTCAGTAGGGCCTTACAGGTAGGGACTAACCTGCTCTTGTCACCATTAAGGAAAAGGAAGCACAAAGAGTTTAAGTCATTTTTTTCAAGGCCATGCAGCCAGTAAGCGATAGACCCAGACCTGCCTGCTGAGAAATCACACGCAAGCTGCTCGCTTCACGGGGATGCCCTGTCCTTCCACGACATGTCCCCAACCCTCTCTGTTCTTCACGGCCTCCTTCGAGTACCTCCTCCATAGAAATTTCCTCCATAGCTGAAACCTTTGTGACATTTCCTCTTCTCTCTCTCTCTCTCTTTCGTGAACTTCAGTCACTGCATGACATGGACAGCTCGCCAATTGCTTTATGCACCTCAGTCTGGCCTCCTGAGTCAGAATCAAAATGCCCATAATAACGCAAACAGCTCCCGAAGAGCAAATGACAGCTTGCAGTCCCAGTGCTGCCCGAATGCAGACAGACCAAAGAGGCGTTCTTGCTGCCTGAAGCCAGGGGCCTGGCAGGGGGTGGCGCAGATGCGACTGCAAGCACCAGATGTGACCGCAAGCACCAGATCCCGTTGCCACAGAGAGCACTTCTCGGGCCCCTCAAACGTCTGTCATCAGATTAGTGTGGGCTCATAGGCTTCCTCAAGAAAAACTGGCGGTTCTTTTGGAAGAGAGAACCATTTGCCTCAAAGAGGCATTCAAATCTCCAAATGTGCTGAGACAGAAGACTGCCTGGAGATTTGAAACAATGTCCTCCTGCCCCAACTTTCTACTCCTGTCACGGGCCTCCTGTGATGTTAGTGTGGATCCTTTTCTGAAAGGCAAACCCCACGGGAGAGGGCATGTCAGCCTCATGGTGCCTCTTTATGTCTGGGCAACATAAGCCGCCTGCTGGGCCCAGGGGTCTTCCCTGCAAAGTGGCCTGGTGTCTGGAGCCTTGACTGCTTGCGTGAAACGTTCTCTCTCATTTTCTACACACTTCTTGTTTCTCATCTTCCCACTTGCAGCAGGGGAACAAGGCCATCAGAGGGCATCTCTTTCCCGTATAAACTCACTGCCTTCATTGCTGGTGCTCTGCTCCCCGACAATGGAGGAAATCCCTCCTCTTGTCTCAGCCAAACCCCCTCACCATGCACTTCCTGCCAGCTGGACTGTGGCCTCTTGCCTTCTCTGGAACCTGATGTAACTGCTCATGGCATTCCTCTTATCCATGCCCCCACCCCAACACTCCACCGAAACATGCCGGCTTCATCACTTCCCCTTGTTCTTATAATAATGGTGGAGACCGTCACGTGGCTGATGAGTTCCCCCGTGGTTGGTTTGCCTCCCAGACTCATGTTATACCAGGCTCTCCCTTGCTGTCTGGGCTGCAGCTGATCGAGCCTTCTCTCAGTACCTATGACATGTTGCCTGGCCTTTCCCTCGCGGCACTTCTGTCCTCTCAGCCTAGAAAGTTCTCTGCCCCTACCCCCTTCCTCCTGGTTAATTCTCATTTCCTTCAGATCTCAGTTCCACCATTGCCTCCTGGGAACCTCTCTGCCTGGGTCACGTCCTCCAATTGTCTGTGCCTCTAACAGGGAAGCTGCGGAGCATTCATTGGAGTCAGGAGGTTACATTTATGTGGTGCTTATTTTTTTATTCCTGTTTCCCTTCTCCACTATACTTTGGATTTCTCCAAGACAAAGATTGTATCTGTGACTCATGTTGGTGCATCAAAGGTGTTGCATTCATTATTCTGACTTGTATTTATTAAGCCCCTATTATAAGCTCTATAAATTAAAACTGCCATGGGATGCCCCATAAGAGATGGGGCAGATCCAGGTTTTTGAGACCTGGGGAATCTACAATTGGGAGGGCTATCTTACAGAAAAATAATAGCAGATCATGGATATAAATTGCCTGTAGCCCTTTGAGAGAGGCCCCTGCTACTTGGGGTCCCTGAAGTGGAAGCTTCATTAGCTTGGTGATAAATAAGCCTCTGCACAGAATACAGCATTTGTTCAAAAGTGGACTCCTGGGCTGGTTGGCCTGGGTTTGGCTGCTGAGAGAGGAGAATCTGTCGGATGGACATCTGCAAAGAGCAGGGCAATTCTGTCCATGGGTACCAGCTGACCAGGGATCATGGGTCAACTCCATTCGTGCCTAGTGGTATCTTGACTGGGCCTGTGGATGTACTTGCCTCCCCTCTGAGTGAATGCGCAGCAGGAAGCAAGAGGCCAAAGCCTCTTCCCCCCCTCCCCATAGATTTATTTATTTGAGAGAGAGAGAGAGAGAGAGAGAGTGAGAGCGAGCATGAGCAGGGGGAGGGGCAGAGGGAGAGAGAATCTGAAGCACACTGTGCTGAGCGCGGGGCCTGATGTCAGGCTCGATCCCAGGGCCCTGACATCATGTCCTGAGCTGAAACCAAAAGTTGGACACTTCACCAACGGAGCCACCCAGGCGCCCCTAAAGCCCTTCTCTTTTAAGTGCATGAGCACTGCTTCTTCTTTGAGGCCAGGAGTTCAGAGCATGTGGTATCCAGGGCCCTAACTGCCAGGTGATTTTTTTCTGGACCATGATATGGATTTTCCTAATAAGCTCAAGGAATAATTCCCCTTAGAGTAAAGGCATCATTTTTGTAAGGTTAGCTCTTTGGTCAGCACCGGCCCCCCCAACACTGCTTCAGTTGCCTCAGAGAATGATGCTTCCCTCCCCTTCCTCTTCTTCCTCCTGACACCCCAGAGCCAGCTTTGAAACCCTCTCACACCTGAAAGGGATGCTCAGAAATAGTTGGTCAACTTGGTTCCCAATGGAAAGGGTTTGGAACCAAATGAGCTGTGTCTGCTTCCCAGCTCCTGGCTTTCTTGTGTCCTGGGAAGTTATTTAACCTTCTTCATCAGCATGATGGCACAAGAGTAACTACCCCGAGGTTTATTTTTGATTTTCCAAAATCTATAATTTAAATTCCTCAACATTTTTTTTTTTTTCTTTTTTGGAACAGATCACTGTATTTTCTTCCATGACTTCTTAGGAGCCACAAATGAATGAGAAGTTGTATGGCTCTTTTTAGAAGTTTTTCTCTTACATTCCTTTCCCCAGTTTATGTAGCAATCAACAGGAAGGAGACATGGAGCACAGAAGGAAAGAGGGAGGGACATGAAAACTTGAAAACAATCTAGTTCTTGCATCATACGTGAAGAACTGCAGATTCCCATGGACGATAAGATGTGTCTAAGCAGCTCTGCTGGTCTCCCTCCAGTGAGCAGGCAGGTAGGTAGGTGTGCTCCTTGTGAAGTCAGAGGGGGCGACAATGTGGCAAGGGCTCCAGCCTGCAGCAGTTGGCTCAGTGTTGCAAATCCTCTTACGTGGACTTAATCTGAAAGTGAAGCAAGAGCCAACCCTGGGAACCCTGGGTGCTGGGGTTCCTCCCTCGTCCGGACAGTAGGCTTTTTGCCCTCTGATGTTCATAGGCCTTTTCCTGCTCTCTCTTTTGTACCTTTAGGGTCACTGACAGAACAAATGTTTTAGTTACTTTTTAATTATAATTACAGATAAGGTTTTCTTCGGATATTGTAGTGGGTTGACTGGTGACCTCCCCACCAGATATCCCCCCCCCCCTAAAATATATCCACAGCTTAATCCCTGGAATTTGTGAAGGTGACCTTTTTGGAAAAAGGGTCTTTGCAGATGTAATTAAATTAAGGATCTCAAGATGAGATCGTTCTGGATTATATGGGGGGGGCCAAATCCAATCATGAGTCTTTATAAGAGACACACAGCAAGGATGCCAAGTGCAGAGGCAGGTGGGTGTTGTGGGATGTTGCCACAGGCAGGGAAATTCCGGACTCACAGAGGGAAGGCAGGAAGGATTCTCCCCTAGAGCCTTCAGAGGGGACAGGGCTCTGCCCACACTTTGATTTCAGACTTCTGGCCTCCAAAAGTGTGAGAGAATGAATTTCTGTTTTTTTAAGCTACCTAGTCTATGGTAATTCGTTATGGTAGCCCTAGGAGACTAATAAAGGTACATCTCAAATTCCAACTTACACTTAATATTTCCAGATTTTTCAGTTACACGGGTGAATGAGTATGTGTGTGTTAACAAGTACAAGTAATATAGAAAATGTCTATTTTATCATTTGCATTTGTATCAATCTTTATTCATAAGGGTTATTTGCTCAGTACTGCTGAACGCAAGGGAGAGCCCTTACAAAGTGTGCTCTGAAGAAAGCAGGTATTCCCAGGAATTGGGGGCTGTGTTCCCCAAATCTCTAGACCATTCTATATATGCAGGTGCTTAGGAAACAAGCTGATATGTGTTAGTCATTACTCTCTGGTAACCGTGTGATGAATTGAATTCTTTTCTGTGTAACACATCTGGGAATTACTTATACAAATAGGAGTCTCTCCTTTATCTAGAGCATATTTGAAAGGTTTTGGCTTAGCTGGACCAGAGAATAGAGCTCTTATGATGTTGAGATCAGAAAACATAAGCTGCTTTTTCGAGGGGATGTGTCTATCACAATCAGGACATAAGACGGCACATAAGACCCTTCCTTTGCCTGTCAAAAGCAGCAGAGAAAGAATAGTGATAAATCATTGTAATAACAGTGGCAGTGGACTGTCAGCTTGGTGAGGGAATCCAGATGAATATGCCTTTTCAAGCCGTCAGTTTTAAGCAAATGAGAGGCCTAAAGCAAGGAGTCAAAGTAACTGTTGTAAACCAAGAGAATGACTCCAGATACAGGAGATATTAACTGACAGGATCCCTTTTTTGTACTTTCTCTTCAAGGATGACTGGACACCGTAAAACCTCTTGAAATCAAGGGTTTTACATTTACAACTTCTTTTTAGCTCTCCCGAGGGCTGTGCTTGAAGTTCCTTATTTACCTTTGTCTCCCTGCGCATGGCACATGGGAATCATAATGACAATGACAGTGATCACAAACATTTGTTGCAGATTGATCTTTAGTCTGGCCTTAGTCTAGGTGAGCTGCATATAATTTATCTTTGCTACAACCCTATGATGCAGGTGTTGTCATTATTTCCGTCTGCACAGGAGGAAACGGAGGTGCAGTGGGGTCAAGGAGGTTGCCCAAGCGTCACGGTTTGTATGAGTGGAGGTGACATGTGAACCTGGTCATGATCCAGAGCCGTTGACCTTTGCAGCTCCAGCAAGATCAGCAAAGCTTAGTGAACAACAATAAGAAATTCGCTATTACCTTGCATACACTATGCGCCTGGCACTGTGTTAACTCATTTCATATCCATATGTACTTATGCAAAAATACTTCTTCCAGCTTTATTGCCCTATCATTGATGTATAACATCGTGTAAGTTTGAGATGTACAGTGCGATGATTTGATACAAGAATACATTGCAAAATGATTACCACAATAAGATAACATACCCATCACCTCATAATTATAATTTGTGTGTGTGTGTGTGTGTGCGTGTGTGCGTATGTGTATGTGTGTGTGTATGGGTGGTGAGAACAGTTAAGACCTACTTTCTAAGCAACTTTTAAGTATATAATACAGTGCTGTAAAATATAATCACCGTGCTGTATATTAAATCCTCGGAACTTATTCATCCTATCACTGGGAGTTTGACCATTTGACCAGTATCTTCCCATTTCGCTCACCCCTGACCCCTGGCAACCGCCAATCTTCTCTGTGTTTCTAAGAGTTTGGCTTCTTTAGATTCCACATATAATTGAGAACATATAGTATTTGTCTTTCTCTGACTTATTGTGCTTAGCATAACACCCTCAAGGTTCATTTGTGTTGTTGCAAATGGTAGGATTTCCTTCTTTCTCATGGCTCAATAATATTCCATTCTATATATGTATACGTGTGTGTATATAGATAGATACCTAGATAGATATCTAGTGATAGGATCTATCTATCTAGATATCTATCTATCTCTCTATCTCACATCTTCTTTATTCATTCATCCATTGATGGACACTTATATTGTTTCCCTATCTTGACTACTGTAAAGAATGCTAAAATGAATACAGGGGTACAGATAGCTCTTCAAAATAGTGATTCATTTCCTTCCCCTCAGAAGTGGAATTGCTGGATCATATGGTATTTCTATTTTTAATTTTCTGAGGACCCTCCATACTGTGTTCCACAGTGGCTGTACCAGTTTACATTCCCACCAGCAATGCACGAGGCTTCCCTTTTCACCACATCCATGCCAGTGCTTGTCTTTTTGAAGATAGCCACTCCAACAGGTGTGAGGTCATAGCTCATCCATGTCATTCGTGATAAGTAATCTAATCATCACTATTAGTGATGTGAACACATACGTGCTTTTTTTTTTTTTTTTTGGTTTCTACTTTATGGATAAGGAAACTGAGGCACTGAGCAGTTTAGGAAATTGCCCAAGTATCATAGCTATGAAGTGACAGTGGCAGGTTTCCAAGCCAGGAGATCTGACCTATCATTGTCAGGTGAACTGAGGAGTCCCTGGGCCCTGGGGCCTCGACCCAGTCAGACTGAAGGGATTGCTGAGGGCTCTTGGTCTTGTCACCATTATGAATTCAAGGACGCACACACAGCATAGTGGACAAGTGACACAAGCAGGAAAGTTTATTAAAGCAAAAAGTACACTCCTGAGAGATGAGAATGGGGTGTGGCGGGGGAGAAAGAGAGAGGGAGAGGGAGACAGACAGAGAGGGAGGGACGGAGGGAGAGGCGGAGAGGGAAAGAAAGGGGAGAGAGGAAAGAGAGAGAAAGAGGGAGAGAGGGAGAGGGAGGAAGGATGACAGAGGAAGAGGGAAAGAGATCTGTGTCCTGGGGGTTGGATTTCTATCTCTTATCAGTAGTTGTTAACTAGGGGGGGAATATTCATTACCTGGGGCAGGAAGCAGGGTTTCCCACTTTTTCTTTCTAATTTGGTCAGGGGTTCCCTGTCATGGCATCCGCCACCTTGGGCCTGGTTGATTTGATCTGGCTTCTTGTGGAGTGCTGCCTGGACCGGTCTTGGACCTTCCTGATAGTCACCATGACTTCCTCAATGCTGACCTCCAGGTTAGAACCTAACTGTTAGAACCTAACTGAGGGCTTCGGAGGGGAGGGGGGTGGGGGAATGGGGTAGGCTGGTGATGGGTAGTAAGGAGGGCACGTATTGCTTGGTGCATTGGGTGTTATATGCAACTAATGAATCATCGAACTTTACATCAAAAACCAGGGATGTACTGTATGGTGACTAACATAATATAATAAAAAAATATTAAAAAAAGGAACCTAACTGCCTACTCTAACACTATTGCCTATGCTCCTAACCACTCAGCAGTACCGAATCCTACATGAACAAATCATGAAATTCATCTTCATGGGTGGGGGTGGGGGGAGAGATTGGCTGAAAATGATCATTGCAAAACATTTTTTTAAAGATTTATTTGGGGTGGGAGGGGCAGAGGGTGAGGGAGAGAAAGTCTTAAGCAGATGTTGCCCTGAGTGCCAAGCCTGCAGGGGCTCACCATCTCAGGACCCTGAGATCAGGACCTGAGCTGACACCGAGAGTCCGATGCTTAACCAGGCACCTCTCACTGCAAAATTTTTAAGGCAGAGTAGAAGTAACCATTTGCTATAGTTGACTAATAAGCAACTAACTCAAGAACATTTTTTAAAATTCATTCATTAAAGCAGCTTTTTCAGAACCTTAAAGTGACAGCCTAGTAGTGCTTTGTTACTCGAAGTGTGGCCCTTAGACCAGTAGCATTAGCATCGCCTGGGAACTTTTTTGAAAAGCAAACGGATCAGGCCCATCCAAGACTCACTGACCCAGAATCTGCATTTTAATCAAAGCCCCAGTAGATTCAGTGCAGATTGAAATCTGAGAAGTGCTGCTCTGGACCAAGGTTCTCAACTTCCAGAATTGAGAATATCAGAATCACCTGGGGAGCAGAGTGTGATTTAATTGGCCTGGGGGTGTGGCCTGAGTAGGGAGATTTTAAAAGCCCCCCAGGTGATGCTAATGTGCGGTCAAGGTTAAAAATCTGGGGACTTGGTTCTTAACACTGTCTGCGCCCTAAGTTCATCTGAAATTTTTAAAATATCCCCAAGCCTGATTGATCTCTGGGGATAATTTTTTTTTTAGAAGCCCTGGTGATTCAAATGTGCAGCCAAGGTTTAGAACAAGTATAGGAGACCAAACCTGAATTTCTTGGCCTTGCAATTATTCATTCAACAATTATTATTTTTTAAAAAAGATTTTATTTATTTATTTGAAAGAGAGTGAGTGAGAGCATGAGTGGGGTGGAGGGGCAGGGGGAGAGAGAGAGAGAAGCAGACTCCCTGCTGAGCAGGGAGCCCGATACAGGACTCCATCCCAGGACCCTGAGATCATGACCTGAGCTGAAGGCAGAGGCTTAACCGACTGAGCCACCCAAGCGCCCCTCAATAATTACTTTTAATACTTCAATAATACAGGCAGGGTGGTGGGTACTGGGGCTGAGGAACAGCAATGAGACCCAGTCCCCGAGATCAGGGAGAGAGCCGGGCAAGTTACTTCTCTCTGAGCCTCAGTTCCCTCATCTGTGGGAGTGGGATGGTAATCAGGGGACCATCTGCCCACCTCACCTTTTCACCGGTGGGATGAATTCTTGCCCACACATCTCGCCGACTTTAGGTTTCCAGTGAGGCCACAGCTGATTGAGAACACCTGATGGAGAAGTGGCCAATCCAGGGGCTGACCAAAAGCCTAGGACTTGTGACATTAGCGAAGTAATGATTTGTTTGCTGTGTTCTTTGACCAGAAAATACTATTTCCTAGAACTAGAATTATGACTGAGAAAATAACCAAAGTTTATGAGAGCTTGTTTGCTCTCAAGGGAGCTGATCTTTCTGAAATAGCCTTTCTTAGTATACCTTGCAGGAAGGTGTAGCACCTGTGAATAGCCAGCCTGGAGCTACCTGGAGGACAGTATTTGGGCTTGAATGGGTAAGGATGCATTATGGCTTACTGATCTATTTCTTGCAGTTTTCACAGACCAATGCAGTAGCTATTTACATTGGAAAGATGATTGACCTTCGCTCGAAAACAACATTCAGGTAAACTTTTATTGTTTAAATTCCTTTGGCTTTGCAGGGGAAATGGGATTTTTCCACATCTTGAGGGAATTGGTGCCAAGGAGGCATCTGCTCAAGTTCACTCTGCATGATTTCATTGCCCATGCCCTTTCCATGATTTTTGATTTGCCCTTCTAATGTTTTCTACAGATGTTGGTACTTGGCTCAGAAGAATTTCCTTAGGACTTTTTTCTTGATAAGGTAAGTTTTTAGAAAAGTGAGAATGTATATCATTATTATGACTTAGAGATTCCTCAGGGATATATTTATTACTCTGCAAATTTTTCTAGAAAAATAAATTACTTTAAAGTTAAATGAAATTGGGATCAGTTTTGGCCTATGCAAAAATTTTTCTTAGTCTTCTCATTTTTTTCCTTCATAATAATATCATATGCAGGCATAGGAGCCCACCTGTGTGATGTGAGGAATAGTAGGGGTTGATCGCTTAATGGATTGCAATAATTCCTGGACACTTTAACCAAGGCATTCTATATCTCTGTTAATGCCGATGTATTGCATTGAAGGTGCATCTTTGTCATAGTTAAATTAATTCATTGGATATGGTTACCAGCTAATCATTGAGAGAATGGACTATTAGACAGATAAGTTTTAGTCAAATAGACATATGCTATCCAAAATGGTAGCCATGGCCACATATGGCAATTGAGCACTTGAAATACGGATAATTTGAGTTGAGATGTGCTATAGTTGTAAAACACACATTGGATTTTAATAACAAAAGAGAATGTGAAATCTTTCATTAAATGTTTTAATATCAATTATATCTTGAAATGATAAAATTTTGGATATACTAAGTTAAAAAGAAATATTATTAAAAACTAATTTTATCTGTTTCTTTTGACCTTAATGTGGCTATTATAGAATTTAAAATTATGTGTGGTTCACATTTGTGGCTTGCATTTGTTTCTATTGGACTATGGTACACTAAATATGGAGAGTGACCAGCCCTTGAAGAACTAATGTTTATGAAGGGGATGATGGTAGAACCCAGTAAGGGAGAAGGGAAACAAAGAAATTGCAACAAAGAAGTGTTAGAAATTTGTCCTATTTCACATTTTGTTACAGGTACAACTTTTTCCAAAAGACAAAAGATAACTTATCTCACCCAAGCTACCCCGTTGCAAACACAACCTGGTGGTGGGATATATGTCTATGTATTTTCCCTCTAGTTCTGCTGTAATGGTAACTCAGCCACCAGCAGAACTGAGCTGGCACATCAGCTGATGGTTGACCAGAAATCCCATAGCTTTCTGCTGGCCGCCATGGTGCTCTGGAGCTGAAAATGAGTGTTGAGAACACAGTCTCTCAGGAGGCCCTGGGAAGGGCTTGGGTGTAATGGGGTTGTTGTTGTGATATGATAGATGTGCTCTGAGTGGCTGAATCAAGACTGGGAAGCTCAGGCCCACCTGATACTGGTTCTTCTGTATCAGCCCTGGGGGTCAGGCTTGGTGATGGCCCAATCATGATAGGCCTGCTTGGAATGGTTTTAAATATTGGCTCCAATCACTTTCATGTTCTTTATAGTTTTCAGAGCTGCCTGTTAGGGTTGATCTGGACTGAGTCAGAAAACCCCACAGTGAGTCTGAATATTACCTAGTCTCTGCATTTTGGGATGTGCTTGGCTGATTTTTGACAGGTTGCTAGAAACCTCCGTTTTGCTTGGTTTTGTCATAATAATGTACCATGTATTCTCACAGGTATAAAGTTAGATTATTAATATACAGACACTCTCTTCAAGGAGATAAAATGATAAAAAAGGAAATAAAAAATACTGCGATTTGCTCCTGTAGTATAAAGATGAGCCAATTATTATTTGCACCAACCTATGATACATCTTTAGAAAATCTTAACTGATTGTCTTCTCAGTGTCCAAAATTTTTGTTGCAAGGATTATCTTACCAGTGTAATATAAATTTGCTTGCTACTCATTTCAGTTATCTATTGCTGTGTAAGAAACCACCCCCAAAGCATAGCAGCTTAAAACAATAGCCATTTTATTTCTTAGGATTCTGTGGACCAGAAATTCCATGAGGTCCCAGCAAAGACAGCTTGTCTCTGCTCCGTGGTCAGTTGAGATAGCTCCAACAGCGGCTGGCTGGGAACTACAAGAATTACAGTTCTGGTTTTCAGTGGTGTTCTCTAACACTATTTTTTCATGTGACTAGCTCAGACTTCCTTATGGCATGGTGGTCTCAAAGTAGTTGAACTTCTTATATAAGTGGTTGGCTTGACCCAAGCCAAAACAAGTTATCAAGCCTGTTAAAGTTTATTACCCTATGAAAGAGAGAAATAATCCTTGACATCTGGGAGCTGGCCAGACACTATCAGCTAAACCTTGGTGTTGCTAGGAACTGGCAGGCTGTCCTTTTTCCTATTAAATATAAACATTTTCACTGAACACTGACATCAGACAAAGTCATTCTGTGACCAGGATGGGGCAAGACAAAGAAAAAAATCCACTTCATAATCATGTCCAAATGCAGACACAAACAACAATGCGGCTTATATGAGTGACTGCTGCTTCTTTACTAATTATGACATAAACTTCACTCCATTCCTTCTGTCTTCTAGATAAAAATTTAAGATACCCAATCATAGAAATACCCCTGCTTCCTGAGCATCCGTTCCAGAGCCAAGCCCCACTTACTTGAACTCTTTTCAAAATCACCTCTATAAGTCAGTACTTACACCTTCTTATTGAGACACTCTATGGCTCCGCCCTGGTGTGCATTCTCTCTCATTGCAGCAAGTCCATAAAACCAATTTCATTTGACTGCTGGTGTGTTCCTGGTAGTCTTTGTCAAGGGGCTATCAGCACTCCCATCAGGCTCAGTGTCACTTCCATTGCATTATATTGGTCAAGGCAAGTCACAAAGCCACCTAACTGCAAGGAGAGGGGAAATAGACTCCTCCTTCTGGTGGGTGGGGCAGAATGCACACACAAGGGACTGGTGTGCCCATCTTTGGCAACAGAACTGTAGCTTGCGCACTCATACTTTATAGAGAGCAGTTGAATTTTACTTGGAAAATGATTGTGGGACACTGGCACCGACCACCTGTTTGGGCCATATTTGGTGACTAGGCCTTATTCAGGTAATAGAAGGATTCAGCCTCTCTTTACACTCTCAAAATATGACTTTCCTTAAGTGTTTTTGTTTTAGAAAGAAGGAAGGCTGCCTCATATCTTTTCCTTCCTCCAACATGCCTCTTACAACACTTCTGCTCTCCACGGGACTTGTTACTTCTTGTCCTGGGGCATGTCTCCTTGCTGGTCACCTTCTGGAGCTCTGGGACAAACATCTTTGCTGGTTGTCTTGCTGTTATCACCATTGTGCCTTGGAGGAGAATTGGTGGGACCAAGGTTACTTTCCTTCCCCACTCCCTCTGTCCCTCCTGGATACCATCAACTGCAAGGCTGTTGTATACAAGAGAGTTCAGCAGTGGTGAGGTGTAGCACAGAGGGAAAGCTGACAAAGCAGGGTGTGGTAGCTCAGTCCTTGATATCTGTCAGTCCCTGGTTCATCTCTCTCCTGCCCTCCTGCCCCAGGGGGAGAGCGGACACTTTCCGACAATTCCCCTTGTTGCCATCTTTAGTCTTGATATATACAGCAGTCAGGCATAACGAGTCACCCTAGTGTTAACCATGGTAATCTATTTGTGCAAGATTATTGGTGTTTTCTTCCTTTTTGCTCAGCTGTATTTTTCTACGAGGAGCATGTGTTGCTTTTGTAATATGACAAAAAAAAAAAATCAAGTCTCTTTCTAATTACCAACAAAGGAGGGGGCTCTAAACAGAGTTCCCTTTCCTTAGGAAAGACTTTCCCCATGAGCCTTAAATTTCTCATTACTTTCTGTTTAACCTTACCAGTGAGTGTTTAGAATGTAGTATTGGACGAGACAGTGTGACTTTTAATGTAAATGCTTAATGACTGTTTCAATACTTTTTAGACACGTGATCAGAGAGCCGGTCCTAATAAAGACATGAGATGTTGCCTGACTTAGTAATCAATTTAGTGAACAACTTGAGGAAGAAAATGGGTGAATTCCTTGGCAGGCAGCAACTGCATAGATGATACTCTGGAGCCTCAGAAAACAGCATCGTAGGAGCTGTTCGTGGGAGCCGGATAAAAATGAGGTCATCTTATAATATGATCCAGCAGGCCCTTCACCATGGACAGAGTTCTATAGAGCCCCACTCAAAACAAATTCTACTGGAAGCAAGGGGTGTCCTGCTTCTACTGTTGAGTGAGTGCCTTTTCCTAGCTCATAGCCATTGAACTTGAAGGTGACAGAATGAGAACAGAGGAGAGATTAGCATACCTCCTGTAAGCACAGTAAAAGGAGGATCGTGCCTGCCTCCTCTCAAGCACCGTGCTTTTCATTTACTTTGTCACTCATTCGCTTTTTCACTTGTAGGTGAAGAGGTTGAATGGAGGGTGTAAAGGCTGAGGATGGAGGTTTCTTAGTTTAGGAACTCACACAAGCACCTACTGCATACTTCATGCTGTGCTATATACTTTCCCACTGCTAGACAATATTTACGATAGCAATAACAACCATTTTCGATACCTGTTGTGTGCCAGGGTTTGGCTGTGGCCATTGTGACATTCGGGCCTTAAAACCACCCTGCAAGGTTCAGGCCAGTGCTGTGACCTCTTCTTTTACAGATGAAGTAACTGATACTCAGGAAGTTTAAGTGATTTACCCAAAGCCACGCAGCTAATACGAATCCAATCTAGGAAATTAAACACAGCATTAGGGTCTCCTGACTCTCAGTCTTAAGGTATTTCCATTAACTTCGTTGTGGCACCTCCTTGATTTTGGTGATTAAATCTGCTATTTTGCTCTGAGCAAGTGATTTTTGCTGTTTTCCTTTTGATTTTGCACTTGGGAGCCAATCTTTTATTGGTGCAAATGTGATAAAAAGGTTATAATGATTCCAGCAAACTCCTTCTATGATGTTCTTGAATTTTCCCTCATCCTACAACGATCTACTAAGTACCTGGCCTCATGCAAACGTATGCAGTGATTCTCTCTCATGGTGTTTTACTACTTATTGAATTTTTCTCTTCTTGGTCCTTGGGGCCCATATTGCAAGAGTGTATCCACAGCAATCCGTTAACGGGAGCAAAACCCCTGAAGGTCTGAAGAGCCATGCGAGCTTTCAGTATCAGCCTGACATTTTTTTTTTCTTCTCCTGGAATTCTCTTCCATGAGTGATGTAATTTGAAACAAACTCCCTCATAGTGAGATACCTAGGGAAGCTCAGTGGAGAGCAACAAAAATGATGAAATGTTTTCAAAATAAGACCCTTGAGGAAGAGGTAAGAAACCAAACCTGTTCAGCCTTGTATCAAGAAAGGGGAGAAATAACTGTAAACGTGTGCTGATGTAGTGGACAAAGTAGAAGTCCATCTGCCTCAGTATGAAGGAGGGCAAAGGAACCAGGAAGGGGGCTGAGTTAGAGTAAGGAAATTTTAGTTTAAAATAGGATAGTAATACATACTGAGGTAGCTTAATGAAAATTCCATTTCTATCCATTATCACTGCAGCGGTTCCCTGGGCAACGTATGTACCCTATATGTGCACACTTCTGTATTGGGTTGACTGTGGCAGAACACAGTGATGCGCGGGCGGGGCAGGGGCAAGGGGATTCTTGTATTAATGGACATCCACGATCTTGTTTTGTACCAAGCTTGAACGACTGAGCAAGGGTCAACGTTTGATTGTTTTGTGACTCCTCTTTGACAGTTAAGATCCATTGTCACCTATATGAAATGTATTGTGTTTCTGGCATCATCATCATCATCATAATGATAATAAACAACATTAACCGAACACTTCTGAGTGCCAGGCATTGTGCTAATAAGTACTTCACATGCCTGCAAGGTAGGTGTTATTGGGCACTGGTTTCCTCATCTGAGAAGTGTGTTTGATAGTCACAGTGGATCTGAGGGCGTGGTAAGTATTTAACCAATGGAAGCCAGGTATGTTCTATGTCCAACAATGCATGGGGCAGTTTCCTGAAGTTGGCCGGCTCAAAATGCCAATAGAATTGCTCTTGAGAACATTTTAGCTCTAAAGAAACGCCCAAGTTTATCAGAAGCCCCCCAGCTTCAATGTGACGTGAAGCTCTTTCCTGTACAATGGGACATTCGGACCCTTCCACCAATGGCAGTGACAAAGGTGTAAAGGCAGTGGGGGGTGATTACTGAAGCTGAAGGGGCCTGGGTTTTATCTATGGAGCCCAGGGATTCTCAGACCTGACAGACTTCAAGAATCTGCTGGAAGCCTTTGCAAGCTACAGATTTCCTGGGCACCAGCCCTGGAAATTCTGACTCTGTAGATCTGAGATGGATAGGTAGCCCCGGAAACTTTTGTTGTCACTATCCCACAAGTGATTCTAATGGTTAGCCATGCCCCCTTGCCCCCAGTCCAATCTATCCATTTACAAGTGGGGGTTGTGCGTGCTTGAGGATGCAGAGCTGGGCTTTGCAACCAGGTCTCCTGCTTACTCCTCTTGCACACCAAGTCTCTGCTCATGGCTTGATGCTGCTGCTTTGTGTTGGGTCGTCATAAAGGAAGAAAAAGAGAAAGTGAAAAAAGGACATCCTGAATTTCTATGATAAATTAATGATTGCATGCAAGTCCCTCCCTCCCCATGAGCCTTCATTGGGCACTTGCTGCGTGTTCGTACTGTAGGTCATGATGCTTTATGATGATTAGTGCAGGCCCAAGATTGATCATGAGCGCAGGTGGAGTTTGTAACCACCCAGATAATTAGGGAAGCTCTCTAAATAAAAGCTGTAGCTCGAGTACTTAATTACTAGGTGGGCTTGTGAATGTCAAGGCGTAAAATAAAAAGTTTATTTTTTTTTAAGGGGTTGTGATGATGTCAGGAAGAAGAGTCAAAGGAGCCCTTTCAGCTGGGGAGTCAAAGTGACATCTCAGTGGGAGAAGCCCAGAAGAAGTTGTTTTAATTTTACCCAGCACCTACTGAGCTTCAGGGTCACTGGAGCTGGTTGAATAGGTGACTGAATCTGATTGTACAGGTGTGTGTGTGTGTGTGTGTGTGTGTGTGTGTGTGTCAACTTCAATTACTTGAGGTTGGGGGAAGCATTCAGCTTATTTCAGAAATAAGTTAAACAGAAATCCAGCAAAAGGTTAAATAACCTGCTTAGGTCAGGGGTACAGCTGGGATTTGAACCACAGCTGTCTGGCCGCCAAGCCTGAGCTCAGACCTGCCACTCTTCCTGCCCACACAGAGAAGGTTGTATCAAGCCAGGGCAGAACGAGAAAGAGACTGTCCAGGGGTCAGAATCCACAGGCTAATCAGTAGGTCATTTGTCCCAGCCCCAGGCTCAGAACTCCATCTTCTGTTTTCATTGTTCTGGCTTAAATTCTGGCCTGTTTGCTTTCGGAATTGTGTCCGCCTGCTCACCGCCCCCCTCACGCCCCTTCCCCGGCTTAGCTGGGGATCTGAGCAGGGATGGGCTGGTGCTCATCCCAGCACGTGCCTGGGCCTGGTGCCCTATCTGCAGCTTCCAGTCTGGCCTCAGCGTCCTCCTCGGGACTCTTGAATGGCAGGTACTCACCCGCAACCTCTATTAACCTCCTGATTTGGAACCATTCTTCAGCCAGATGCATTCGGCAGTGCCCTGCCTTGTGGGACAGAGAGAATGAGGGGATTCAGCCAGGAGGTTGTTTGGGAGTGCCGTGTGACCTCAGCAGGGCAGGTCAGGGCTGCATGGAGGTTTCCCCTGAGTGCAGATTTGCCTTTTCTGGTACCTGCGCCAGGGCGGGCAGCTGCCCCATGGAGCCTCACTCATGGCGTCTGGAGGGGAGGGCATGTGAATGGAAGATGTGACAAAACGGCCAGATGTTTGCGTTTGAGTCCCAAACACCTTGGGCCTGAGGGAAGTCAGTATCAAATGTGAGATGTCCAGCTTCCCGCTTCTGGAGCCTAGGCTGAGGGGACGTGGACGGAAAGAAAGAGAGACACTGACTTTGGGGGCTGAGCCTTGCAGCTGGGGAAGGGGGTGGCTTCCATAAACCCCAGTTAGGTTTGGAGGAGCTGGGATGGAGTAAAAGCCTCTAGTGTGGGCTCCAGAGTTCTGGCAGTGATCAGTGATTCAGGGGGTATAGGTCCCCGGGACAAAGGTGACTGCACTGGATGTCCAGCAGGTGGTCCTGAGACAGCCTCATGCATTGAGCCCGCCAAGCCCAGCACGGCATGGCCCCAATGGGGCCATCCCCCTGCACCAAAGAGGAGGATATCAGAGGCAGAGGGTTCTAGCCCCACAAAGGTCCCCAGACACCAGCGTGATGTCGGAGCAGCAAGATCTCCCACTTCCCAGAAGAAGGCAGGAAATATAAGAAATAGTGGAATCCAAAGAGGCCTTGAGATCAGGAACAAGGGCTGAGGCTGCACTGAGCAGTGTAGACTGAGGACCAGTGTAGACTGATGATAGGAGCCTAGTTGGAGAGGGGGGCATGGCCCGACACCAGTGCGGGCAGGTCATGAGTGAGGTCCAGCCAGCCTCTTGTAGAGTTTGCAACAACACCCTCGCCCTGCATCAGCCCCCTGAAACACAGATACAACCCTGGGGGGAGGAAGGGGAGGGGAGCCTGGAGCATGAACTAAATGAGAGTTCTTGTTAAAGAAATTAAGAGGATTCAAAAAAGTTACAGTTCTACTTTTTTACTTTTGTTGTTTGCAAACACAAACTTCTGAAGAGAGAAGCCTTGCCCTTTCCTTGTTCCTGGCTTTTCTTCACTCCTGGGAGCTCTTCTTTGACTTCTGGGTCCAGGCAAGCAGAGAGACACATTTTCTGGATTCACATCCAGCACCTTCCTCTCCTCCCACGTCTTTGAGTGCTTCCCTGCCCAGAGGCAGATGGCTGCCTCTGACAGCCCAACTTCCTCCTTTTGTGGGCCGTTAGGGTTTAATTTCTGCAAGATTAGCTTTATTATGATCACTCCCGGTTTATCTGGCGCGATCTCAGCATGTGGCTGCTTGCTGAAAGGTACAGTCTATTAGGGGCCGTTGTTAAAGCGGTAGGAGGAGAACAAGGATATGGCTGCTTTGCTGCTGTCCCTACAGCTTAGCCTTTGACTGATAGGTGTATAAACAAGAAAATACTGTGGCTGGATCCCCGTGCTCACGAGGAGTCCGATGACATACAAGATGCTGTGCCGTCAGTTGCACTAATAGAGTCAAGTTAATTGATATCAATTAATATCTAATATTAGATATCAAATTAATTGATATCTATAATTGATATCAATTTAATTAATTAGTGTTTCAAATCTGTGGAGGACCCGTTATGTGCCAGGTTCTGTAACAGAACACTAAAGCCCTAGAATAATTTTATATCAATCTATCTATCTATAGATATATATATCATGAGATATATATAGATATATATAATTGAGATATATATGTATATATATGGTATATATCATATATATCAGAGGAAGTTTCTTGAAGGAGCTCTCTAGCTCTATTTTTAGATTCTGAGTTGTGCGTATTTCTTTCTAATTTAACCATATGAGTCTGCAATATAGGGATCTAATCATTTTCTTCCCCTGGTAGCTTTTAATCCTGCCTTTAAAATGTATTAATAACTGCTTAACATTTATTAACACTAATATGTGTATTCTGAATGTGGCACTTCTCTTAATATTATCTCATAAAAACCTCATAAAAAACAAGTGAGCTAGATATGACTATTTCAGGACTTCACACTAAGAAAGTGATTCTCAGAGAGGTTATTTTGCCCAAGGTAACAGAGGAGGGAAGTGGCAGTCAGGACTTGAACATTTACTGGCTTCACTCCATGTCCTCAGCTATACTGAAATGCACAGAGCCCTTACTCTGTGTCCAGCACTGTACCAGGGGATCCCATTCCCATCATCTCCTTAGTCCTCACCAGAGCCCTTTGAGGTGCCTTCTGTTTTACAAATGGAGAAACTGAGGCTCAGAGAGGGTGATAACTTGCCCAAGGCTGGAGAGCAAGTAGTAGACTTTGAATGTTGGTCTTTCTGATTTCAGTAGCACCTATGTTATATCTACTAGTGTACATTTAACTGATTATATCCAGGTGGAAGGGAAGAAATTAACATTTACGGAATGTCTTTTTTGTACCAGGTCATCTATTGCTCTTTTCTGAAACAGCTCTATTAGGTGGAAATTATCGCTACTTACTGCTAGAGCAGGCTCTCTGGGCAAGTGATCTTTTACTCACTGTCACAGGGCAAGTTAAGTGCTAACTTGATACTTTATCTGGTCCATTTTTTCCCATTACATCATTTTACTTCCCAAAGAAATAGAAATTCACATACAAAAATCATTTTGTGCATTAATTAGGTTTAATTAACAGAGGACTAGCTTAGAAAAATACCTATGGCTAGTAGTGGGAGTCAATTCACTTAACTCATTTAATGATTGGCACCTCCCCCCCGTGTTTCTAAGCATCTTGTAAGTCATAAACATGAGTGAGTTTTGACGCTTCTGGTTCTTGTTGGGTTTACTTAAAATAAAGAAATGATTTTTTTATGGTTTAAGTTATGGAGATAAATTGTCTCTTGTGCGCGGGACATATCCTACTGCCCATGGCTTGAAAATGCCGTATGTAGGCTTATCGTGTGTTAAATCGATAGTGAAAATGATTTTTATGATAGGAGCATCATTGTAACTTATGAGGAAATACAAAATAAGAGACTTCCCTGTGTGGTAAAAATAAGTCATGGATAAAAATGGAAGAGATAATCCAGACAAGGTGATGAGAAAGATTGAAAGTGTAGAAACTATCCTGTGGGGACAGATAGCATTGGAGCCAAACACAGGGAGCAGGAGCCCGAACTTCATGTGTGAGTATTGTGCGTCCGAAGAGAACTGTCCAGCAACTTCTTGTAATGCACCTGCAGGAGTCATTCCTCCCAATCAAAACTGGTATGCAAATTCTGCTATTACAGCATTGAAGGTTAGGCTGCCAGGTAGAATGTTAGGAATCACGGATAAAGCCCTGAGATTCTAGCAGCCCAGGGAAATTTAAGAAAGTCACAAAGTTTTTCTAAACCTTCCAAGATCCTATTTAAAAAAGTTATGCCTTATGATCCAGAGAAATAAAAGCTTAAAAAACTTAGTCTGTTTTATTTATTTTTTCCTTTTTTTTTTTTTAAAGGAAAAGCCTGTACTTAGTGACTCTAATCAAACGTGTTCTTTTTATTTGTTGCTTTCTTTTATTGGCTTCTGGAACAGCAGAAGGAGTTTGTATGAGTGTGTGTGTGTGTGTGTGTGTGTGTGTGTGTGTTGGTGGGGAGTGCGAAGACTTGGTGTTATTACCACAATAAATATTACACTGCAAAATCCCGCCAGACCATTTCCTCTAGCGATAGCTGTTTGAGAGTGTCCCAAGACTTGGTGTCTGAATTCATGCCTTGTGTATGTTATTGTAAAATGAACATTGCAACAATACATTGTCTTAATGGGTCTGGAATTGGCAGGGATTAAGAGAGGCAGGCTAAACAAGGGGACCAGCTACAGTAGTAGCTGAGAGACTGCGAGCGGCAGCCAGTGTGTCAGGAGGCCATCTTGCATCTTTATACTGTGTGTCACCCAAGCAAAAGAGATCCCTGGCACTGGTCCTCATATTTCAGATGGTCCTGCCCTGGCTCTTTTCCAGCTGTGTCCTTCCCCACTGGGCACAGAGCTTGAGAGGCAAGGGGATGTGCTTCCCTAGAGTCCATACCTGTCCCTTGTAGACCATACTTCAACAACCTGGTGCCTGGAATTCCTTGCCCAAATAGTGCCCCCCCATTCTAGGGTCTTCTGAGAGTCCATCCTCCTGAGAGGAGGTCACTGTGCAGATAGGAATCCCTAGCTCCCTATGGTAGCCAAGTAGAGGTTGCTAGTGGAGATATGGGCAAAGCTTAGGTCCTGGATGGGGTGTCCACACAGGTGCAAATGAGGCTCCTCATGGTGTAACAGGTGGCTAGAGATAAAAAATGAAGTGGGGTGGGCTCTGAGCTGAGGGCCAGGCCAACCTCCCTGATATTGCCACCATGCTCTATTATGTAACTCCAAAGCGTCTGAGACTGGCAAAGTTGAACTGGACTTCTAGGTCATTATAATGGCATAGTTGTCAAGGTAGAAGGATAGAATATGTTTTATATGTTTTATATAGCAGTTTGCTAGCTTAGTTTATAACACCTAAAAGCCTATGAATGTGGTATATGGGCCTTCATTTGTCTTCCTGCCACAGGCCTTGCAAATATCAGGGATGGGGCTGGCAGAGTCTGGCTGCAGTTGAAAAGGATATAAGACTGAGAATTTGGTCTAGTGTTAGGTCGGAAATGATTGGAGGCCCCTAAAGATGACTTACCTGTTCCCTGAAAAGGACAGAATTAGTGTTGATGTCAGGCAGAGGTGAAACAGATTCCAGCTCTCTTTTGGACCTCCCCTCTTCCTCTCCCTGATTTCTCTGCGTCTCTTGGAGACACAGTCTGATTGGACAGAAAGTAGATGTAGTGGAAAGTGTAATCAGAGCCAGACTGATTGAGAAACTTTCAGCACTGCCAATTATTAGCCTCAATTTCCCTACTTAAAATAATACTTGCTCCTGATGTTGTTTTGAGGATAAGATGCATTAATGTAAAGTGATATAATGTAATGTAGTCTTAAAGTTAAATAGCTGTTCAACCAAGGGCCCTCCCTTCTCTTTCTGCTTTGATAAAAACACACTTTCCTGTGTTTTATTTCCTTGGATACTCACCAAAAGTCTTATTTAATATACAATATAATTCTTACTAATGACATAATATGAACACTCTTAGGAAAAGTTTTGAGAATAGACTCCTGGAAATAGTGTGCTTTAATGCCACAGAACTACTTTGGGGCCTCAGGGCCCCTTAAATCTCACGCACTGAGTGACCAATGCCCATCCCAAAGGCTTAACTATTTTGAGATGCAGGTTTCATTGCTCTGGTGTTGTCTTTGACAGATCAACATTGGCTTCATCTCAGTTATTGGATTTTGATTTATTTCCAGAATTACCTGAACTGAGTTCAATGCCAGAGAGTATTTGGAGTGATGGACTATCACATGGACTTCATTTTCTTGAAATGTCGCATGTTCTAATGTTCCAATTTTTCTCACTGACAGTAGTGTGATGGTTAGTTTTATGTGTCAACCTGACTAGGCGATAGTACCGAGTTATTCAATTAAATGCTAATCTAGGTGTTGCTGTGGATGCATTTGGTAGATGTGGCTAGCATCTGCAATCAGTTGACTTTAAGTAAAAGTGATTAACTCTGATAATCTGGGTGAGCCTTATCCAATCATTTGAAAAACCTTAAGAACAAACTGAGGTTTCCCTGAGGGAGAAGAAATTACACTTCTGGGTGCGGCATCAGTTTATGCTTAAGAGTTTCCAATCTGCTGGCCTACTGTATGGATTTCAGATTTGCCAGTCCCTGATTTTTATCTCTCTCTCTCTCTCTCTCTCCCTATTCAGATTTGCCAGTCCCTGATTTTTATCTCTCTCTCTCTCTCCCTACCTATCTTCTTTTTCTTTCTTTCTTTCTTTCTCTTTCTTTCTTTCTTTCTTTCTTTTTCTTTCTTTCTTTCTTTCTTCCTTCCTTCCTTCCTTCCTTCCTTCCTTCCTTCCTTCCTTCCATCCATCCATCCATCCATCCATCCATCCATCCATCTTTAGATTGGTTCCCTTTCTCTGCTAGAACACTGGTTGATAAAGATTTTGGTACCAAGAGTAGTTCTAGAAGTACAAAATCTCAAAGACAAGTTTCTGAGTTGATTCTAGCTTTTCTGGAATTGGTTTTCTAATATGATTGGATCGGTTAGATTGTTTAAATTCAAAGGCACTAATAACTCTATTTCCTGTGGTAAAGAGGGCACTGGTAGTCTGTGGCATGATCTAGCAATAGAGAAATGAAATATCGTCATTGGATATTCCTAATCAAATGGATATAAAAGGCAAGGGCCTGGGTGACTGTATTTGATTGGTATTTCACAACATTTTAGTAAAATTGAGTATAATGAGATTTGTTGGTTGCTTCTAATGGTCCTGGAGAAACTAGGGAAACACAAGGCTTAACTCAGAGCTCTAAATTCCTACCTCAAGCTCTGCATACATGTCCTGAAAGAAACCCTGATCTTCTATAGTTGCAGGGCTGAGATTTCTGAAAGCCGAATTCTTATCCTGTGAGTAGCTATAATAGGGCAGACACTGAATCTCAACCTCACAGAGTTTCTTCTGTTAAAGTGAGCCCATTGATGGGAAGGAATGGGATCCTGAGAATTGGAATGGGAAGGTGGGACATGTGAGGAGATCCCAGTTAACCTGAGGATGCCTAACCCTTAAATTCTGCTCAGCCTTCTTTGCCAATAGTAGCTTCCCTTCCTTCTTGGAGGAGGTTAACTCTGCTTTGTCTGAAGAATCTGTAATAATATCCCTGATGCAGTTCCCTAGAAAGGCACTGCTGATTTTCCTCAGGACATACTCCCTTACCTCTCTTTGCTCCTAAAATTATAATGACACTGAAGTTCCAGAGGGTGAAGTGCAAAGTGTGGTAAATGAGGAGATGCAATATATACCCAAAGAAACACATGGTTTCTCTAATTCATACAGCCAATAATCTGTGATATGTGTGAGAATGGATAGTGAGGGAGTGGGATATACTGGAAGAAACATAAAATTGGGTCAGGCTGAATTTACTGACATGCGTTCACTAAGCAAAACTTCTGGGTTCAGTTTTTTAGTCTGAGGATTTAGAAAGAACTCTAAGTTTGCTTAATTGGCTGAAACATGGACCAAAAGGTTGTCTATTGTAAATTAAGTTGAAATGCCAGAACTGCCTTGTACGCTATAGAGGAAGGGATTTTAAGGCTTAGGGAGATTGGAATTGTAGAATAGATTTATCACCTTAGAACTGCTCATCTACCTTGGGAGGATCTCACCACAACTGTGAGAAATAAATTTTTGAGGGCAGTCTCAGTATCCTTCAAGAGCACTGTGGTTGCTCTTCTCTTCAGGTCAGAATTTACAGTGGGAACTGTTGCCACCAGAGCAGTAAGGAGAATAATCTGACTCACAAAGACCTATGGTGCTGGCTAGTTGATCATGGTGTCCCTAGAAAAGGAATAGATAGACATTCTACTAAATTCTCATTCTTGATCTCTTCAAGTGGATGGATTGCAGGTTAGAGGGAACAGAAAGAAGTCTAACTCAGAGCACTGAAACAGAGAGTTATGCACTGAAAGGTGTCCTCCCCAGAATCGTATGTTGAAACCCTAATTCCCAATGTGATTATATTTGGTGATAAGGCTTTTAAAGGGGGTAGTGAAGGTTAAATGAGGCCATAGGAGTTGTGCACATGTCTCTATAGATAGTAGATACATGTCTCTGTAAGAGGAGGGAGAGACACCAGTGATATATGAGCACAGAGAAAAGGCCATAAGAGAACAAAGAGAGCCATCTTCCAGGCAACTAGAGAAGCTCCAGGAGAAACCAAACTTGCTGACGTCTTGATCTTGGGCTCCAGAACTGTGAGAAAATTTTTGTTGTTCGAGTCACCCAGTCTATGGGATTTTGTTGTGATCATCTGAGTAAAGTAAGACAGAGAGTCATGACTCCTCAATTAATTACCAGACTTGAGCCAGTTAAGGCCAAGTCTCTCAAGAAAGGACCTTGCTACACTGCCAAAATTGAATCCTTCTAATCTTTCTTCCAGACTTTCCTAAAGGGATCTATGGCCTTTTACCAGAGTAACTGCACGGGGCAAAAGGAAATAATCAGAACTTTCAGGAACTACTGCATACTTGTTCTGAACTGATACTAATTTCAGAAGACCCAAAACATCACTGTGGTCAGAAAGAGTAGGGTTTATGGGGATCTGGTGATCAATGGAGTTTTAGCTCAGATTCATATTGCAGGGGATTCACTGAGTTGTTGAACCCATCCTATGGTTATACTTTCAATTCTGGAATGCATAACTAGAAAAGACATAGTCAGCAACTGACAGAATCCACACATTGTTCCCTGACTTGTGGAGTAAGAACTATTATGGGAAGAAGTCCCAAGTGGAAGCCGCTAGAACATATGCTACCTAAGGAAGTAGTGAAAAAGCAGTACTGCATTCCTAGAGGGATTTCAGACATTAGTGGCACTAATCAAGGACTTCAAAGATACAAGGTGGTGATTCCCACCTTATCTCCATTCAGCTCATCTATTTGGCCTCTGTAGAAGACAGATGGATCTTGGAGAATGACAGTGGATTATTGCAAACTTAACCAGTAGCTGTTGTTCCAGATGTGGTTTCATTGCTTGTGCAAATTAGCATATCCCTTAGTACTTGATATGCAGCTATTGTACTGGCATATGCCTTTTAAAAAAATATCTGTTAGTAAAGACAATCAGTAACAGTTTGATTTCAGCTGGCAAGGCCAGCAATACACCTTCACTGTCCTATATTGGGAGTATATAAATTCTCCAAACTTATGTCACAATTTAGTCTGCAGGAGACTTGATCAACTTTGCCTTCCACAAGACATCATACTGGTTCACAACTTAGATGCTATTATGCTGATTGGTCAGTGCGGACCCTTAGGACTTTGGAGCAAAGCCTTGCCATCCCCTGTGGATAACTATTGTCCTTTGGATAAACAGCTTTTTTCTCGCAACTGGGCCTTAATAGAAACTGAATGCTTAATCAGAGGCTACCAAGTTTCCATGTAACTTGACAAGTTTCCATGTGTTCATGACAGTATCATGAACTTGCTATTGTCTGATATGCTCAAGTCAAGATGGATGTGGACAGCAGCATTCCATTTTTAAATGGAGGTGGTATATATAAAATCAGATGCTGAAGTCACACTAATTTCCATGAGGAAGTGACCAAATGTTTATGGGTCCTATTCCTAATCGATTACTGTCTCTCTCCAAACCTGTATCAGTGGCCTCATGGGGAGTTCCCTATGAACGACTGATGAAGAGAAACAGTTTTGATTTACAGATGATTCTGCATGCTGTTTGGGCATCACCCAAAAGTGGACAGCTGCAGCACCATAGCCCTTTTCTGGGACATCCCTGGAGGACATGTTGAAGGGAAATCTCTCCACGGTTGCTCATGTTGCTTGTAAGGAGAAAAAGCCAGAGGTCTGAGTCTATATCGGTTCATGGGCTGTGTGGTCAATGGTTTAGCTGGATGGTCAGAGACTTGGAAGGAAAATATTGGAAAACTGGTGGCAGGAAGGTCTGGGGAAGAGGTATGTGGATGAATATCCTTGAATGGGAAAAAAAGGTGAAGCTATCTCTGTCCTATGTGAATGCTCACAAAGGGGTACCTCTGCCGAGGAGGCTCTTAATAATCAAATGGATAGGACGACCTGTTTTGTGGATACCAGTCAGCTGCTTTCCCTGTTATTTCCCAATGGTGTTCATGAAGAAATTTGGTACGGTGGCAGGAACTGAGACTTAGTAACATGAACTCGTCTACTCACCAAGGCCAGTCTATCTACAGCCATAGCTGAGTGCCAGTCTGTCAGTAACAGAAACCAGCAATGAGTCTCTTGATACGGCACCATCCCCAAGGGTGACCCCCCAGCTACGTGGTGGCAGGTTGATTACACTGGACTGCTTCCATAATGGAAGGGGCAGTGCTTTGTTCTTATTGGAATAAACATTTCTCTAGATATGGATTTGCCTTCCCTGCATACAGTGCTTCTGCTGAACTACCATCTGTGGACTTACAGAATTCCTTACCTCTAATAATAGTACTCTACACAGCATTGCTTCTGATCAAGGAACTTACTTCATAGTGAATCAAGTATGGCAATAGCCCCATAATCATGGAATTCATGAGCTTTACCATGTTTGTCATTATCCTGAAGCAGCTGGCTTGATTAAAAAGTGCAATGGCCTTTTGAAGACTCAGTTGCAATGCCAGCGAGGTGGTAATAGCTTGCAGGGCTGGAGCAATGTCATATAACAGGCTATATATACTCTGAATCAGCATTCAAAACATAGTTCAGTTTCTCCAATAGCTAGAATTCACAGGTCCAGGAAATGAGGGGTAGAAATGGAAATGACACTATTTGCTATTACCCCTAATGATACCCTAGCAAAAATTTTATTTTCTGTCCCTGTGACCTTATTCTCTGTTGTTCCAGAGGTCTTAGTTCCAAAGGAAGAAATTATTTCCAACTAGGAGACAAAACTGATTCCACTGAATAAGAAATTAAGACTACCATATGGCCACTTATGGCCCCTTAAGCCTTTAAATCAACAGACAGGGGAGTTCTATGCTGGATGGGTTGGTTGATCCTCATTACCAAGGGGAAATTGGGTACCACTACACAGTAAAGGTAAGGAAGAACATGTCTAGAATACAGGAGATCTTGTAAGGCATTTCTTTAACCACTGTTGACCTGTGATAAAAGTCAATGGAAAACTTCAGTGATTTGATTCAGACTGGACTAATGGCCCAGACCTTTCAGGAATGAAGGTTTGGGTTATCCCACTAGGCAAAAAGCCCATCAATGATTAGCTGAAGTTCTTGCAGAAGACAAGGAGATGTGGAATGAGTTGTGGAAGAAAGTAGTTATAAAAACCAGCTATGACCATGTGACCAGTTGCAGAAACAACTGTAATAGTTGTTAATATTTTTTCCTAATTTTTTAATGAATATATGTGTGTCTATGTTATATGTGTGTGTCTTCACATATACAATATTTTTGTTTTCTTTTCTCATCCCTTTATTATCTATCATAAGATGAATTAAAAATAGTTAAATTTACATCACAGTATTTAAGTTGTGGAATATCAAAGACAAGTGTGAACGACACCTAAAAACTTTGCATCCTCTTCTATGGGAAGGGTTAGTGTATTTTCAGTTATATATAAGATAGTTGTGTCCCATTAGGCAGAAGTATTACTTTGTCTTTTTCTTTATTTAGAGATTAACTATGGTTTATGGAGGTGTGTATGGGTGCCAAATTGATAAGGAGGGGGCTGTAATAGTTTTATATATCAACTTGGGTAAGTTATATTACTCAGTTATTGCTGTGAAGGTATTTTTATGTGATTAACAGCTATAATCAAATGAGTTTCAAAAAAGAAGATTGTAAGGTAGGTGAGCCTCATCTAATCAGTTGAAAGGCCTTAAGAGAAAAACTGAGGTTTCCCTGAGGAAGAGGAAACTCTACCTCTGGATGGCAGCATCAGGTTCTGTCTGAGAGTTTCTAGCCTGCTGGTCTGCCCTAGAAATTTAAGACTTGCCAGTCCCCACATTGTGCAAGCTAATTCTTTGAAATATGTGTGTATTTGTGCATGTGTGTGCATAGATATATTAAATATGTTTATTATATGATATACATATATGTATAATATATATCTGTCCAATTCATTCTGTTTCTCTGATAGAACCCTGACTAATACAGATAGCAAAGTAGATTTGCAATGAGATAGATATCACCAAATACAAAATTATATTAAGCAAAATGCTACGTAACGTAAGCATAATGCTGAAAACTCATGAGCTTCTTATACTTCATCCACCTGGGAGAAATGGAAGGAAAAGACTTTCTGGTTATTTGTCACCCAAAGCCATATCAATTTTAAGAGCAGCCATTTATTGAATGTCTATTTATATTAGCCAAGCACAGCTGGGGGCTTTACATTTATTAATGATTTAAAAAATGTGGCAAAATAAGCATCATTTCTAACTTATAGAGTATGAAATTGAGTTTCAGAGGAGGGGAATAACTTACCCAAGAACATGCTTGTGAAAGGCAGTGCCAGGACTTGAACTCAGGTCGACCTGACTTCAAAGTCTGTGCTCTCTGTAAAACATGACAGTCTTTCAGCCTAGGAGGTAGCCCCATGTATATGGGATTTGGTAGTAGCCTTCATGGAGACCAGTGACATAAATGTCATCTTCATGTATGTTCTTAGTGCTTGGGAAATGAAACAAGTTAGTTTGTCAGCCTCCAGACGACTGGTATGCTGTCCACATAGTGTCATAACCATTCAACTCCATGATGGGGGCAGTGAAAGATCCCAGTAACTGGTGCAGTTGTGTGTCCATACTTGAGACAGGCCTGGGCAACTTTATTTTTTCATTCTCAGGACCATGGCTGAGCCTTGAAGTTGAAAGTCATATAACACAAGGAAGGCCAAAGAGTACATGTAGTGAAACCCCTGGTTTTCTAAACTTAGGGCTCTTGGTTAGAATATTTCCATCACTCTGAAATTTCTAATCTTTAGGATATTTATAGATCAATAATCAGGGCTGGGAAAGTTGAAATTTAGAGGTGAAGTTGAATTTAGTTAATGAGGCACCTCTGGTACAGCAAAGAGAACACTGGACCAGGAGTCAGGAGACCAAGACTGGACATTCAACTTTGCACCTTACTAAACACTGTCATCTTGTCCATGTCACTTAATGTTCTCAATCTTCACTGTCTCCATCTATGATATGAGTAGAAAATCCCACATGATGGCCGTGCGGTTTTAAATGTACTTAAATAAGAACACATTGGTTGAAAATTGTCTAGCATAATTCTTGGCATGTAACAGGTATTCAGTGCTTTGCACAACCTAGTAATCACTCCCCTTTTCAGGCATACTGATTCTCTGTTACCATTGTAGAGGTCTTAGTGGGAGAGTAGTTCCAGGCACCCTACCCAGGAAGCCAAGAGGATGAAGATGTTTCTACTCCAAGCAAGCTCATAGTGCCTAGTCAGCCTCTCTTCCCTGGGACATTGCATCTTGAGTGAAGGATGCAAGGTCAGAAGAAACAGAGATCACTCGTGTTAGGAGCAGTGGCAACTGAGACTTCCTGACTAAGCTGTTCTAGTTATGGGGACATTGTTGGGTTGTTTGCTTCTAGCCTCATGTCCTTTTGGAGCTTCTGGCTCCCTACTCATTCCTAAGTCTGGTCCTCCAGCCTCTCACTGATTATGTTAGCAGCAGCAAACTCACTCCACCGGTATTCTTCTGTAGAAATCTTCCTTTGCTTAAATTAGCTGAAGTTGGCTTTTATTTCTTGCCATTAGGACCCTGGCTGACACGCATGTCAAGAACTGATATGAGAGAACCAGTAGACTTGGGCTTATAGCCCTGTTTGCATATTTCATTAGGTTTGGTGAGTTTGCAATTGTTGGTGGGGGTGTAAAATTCCAATTTACTTCTCTAATGAACTCTTCAACGATTGACCTGCTCCTAATTTAGCTGTACATTATTATAGCTAAATGTTGGTTGCTACAAAAAGACCTTGCTTTGACCTCATAAGAAAACATTCAAAATCAACTGGAGGAAAGCAAAACACATGGCCCAAAGTCAGGGAAGAAATTCACTGCGTGTGTGTTTCAGGGTTGGCTGTGTCCTTATTACCATCTCTTTCCTGGTACACTAACATCTCTTGTACATTTGACCACTATTTAACATGATCAGACAAATACTATTTTAAAAGGAGACATTCTGAGTTAAAAATGGCCCTCCTTCTTGGGTGCGTTTTGTGGTTTCTGCGGCTGGAGGTTACAATAGGCCATTTGATTAATGAGCTGTTTTATTGGGATGCAAATAATGTGTAATGTCCTAAGATCCATATGTTGTACATTACCGAGGCATAAAACTTACCTTGGCACAAAATGGAAAATTTAAAGCATATTTCTTGAAAAAATATATCATGCTGAACAAAAAGCATGTGGGTATTTCTGGTATTTATGAAACTGATGAATGCTGTGCCAGATTTGTTTAGTTTCAGTGCTAACTCTGATCCTCTGTGTGTGTGTGTGTGTGTGTGTGTTTTCTCTATTCATCAGAAGTACCTTTATGCTCTGTTCCCTCTCAGTCTGTTCAGAATAGTTAAAAAGAGCCAAACAGCTGGTTCTGATAGCACACAGTAGCTATAACTTGCATGGTTTAGAACTAAAATGCTAGATACTGGAAAAAATGTAATTATAATAAAAACAGCAGTTGGAGATTAGAGATGTAATTGCCCATGCATCACCAGAGAGGAGGAGCATGAGAAGGATATGTAAATACTCAGTCCACTGGATACAAATCTCAGAGAAGTAAAACCCTTTGGAGATATAGAGATTAACAGTGTAGGGGGTGTGAAGCAAGGTGGAGCATTGAAGTTTTGGTTGATATGGGAGATTTCACATCCGGTGAAACACTCATAAGACCAGATGAGACTGATCAACCATCTTCCCAGAACCTTCACATGGGTAACTGCTTTTCATCCTTCAGCTTTAGCTCTAATGTCATTTCTTAAAGAGCCCTTCCCTAGTCACTCCCTAGTCACTCCCTGGCTGCCATGGTCACTCTTATTCACATAATGTCATTTTATTCTCTTTATGGAAATTTTTACTGCCTGAATCATCTTGTTTATCTGTTGGTTTACTTAGGTACTGTATGTTTTATATGAGAAAATAGGCTCCTGATGACTGGTTCACAGCTATAAACTCTGATCATAGCCTGGACACAATAAGTACTAATAGATATATATTAAGTGTTGAATTTGAGGATAATAATAGTCCTTCTCTCCTTTAAGGAATTCTGTAATGCTTAATTGAGATAATCCTCGAGAACTTGACGTGACAGTGCCAGGCACAGAGTAATTATTTGACATCTGTTAGCTAGCATTATTTTTCATATTTATTTATTTACTTATTTATTAATTAATTATGAAGAGTTGGTTCATGTGATGATTATGAAGGCTGAGAAGTCTGATAACCTGCAAGCTGGAATCCCAGGAAAGCTGATGGTGTAAATTATAGCTCAACCCCAAAGTTCTGCTGACCAAGAGTGCCAATGATATAAGTCTCAGTACAAGGACAAGGAAGACCATGTCCAGCTCAAAGAGAGAGAGGGCGAATTTCCCTTTCCTCCACCCTTTTGTTCTATCCAGGCCCTCAGTAAATTGGATGATGCTGTCTGCCCCCCACCATATTCGGGAGGGAAATCTACTTACTCGGTCTACCAATTCAAATTCTAATCTCCTTAGAAACACCCTCATAGACATACCCAGACACAATATTTAACCAAATATCTGAGAACCTCATGACCCAGTCAAGTTGACACATAAAATTAACCATTATACTTATGATGATATACCATCAAAAATGAGATTTAATTGGCACCCACAGGGAGTGATTTAACTTGGCTATGTTAATCTATAACTCATCCACTTAAAAAGTTTGGAAAGTAAAGTTTCACAAACCTAGCTCAAGAATTAATTGCACAGACTATTAACGTTCTCTGTTTAATATGGAAGTAGGATTATGCCCACTGTCAGAGAATTATGACTTCATCAAGTACAACATAGACTCAGCAGGAAAACTCTACAGGGAAGAAGTTGAGTTACGAAGCTCTTTCAGATCTTGTGGTGCCTCCGGGTCACTGGGTTATCATTAGGAACATTAATTATTTCTGAGCTTTAGTTAAGTGCTTTCTCAGAAATTTCTGGCTCAATGTAATTGTGGTTACTGTAGCTCATTTGATAGCATTTTACTCTGCATCTTTAATAAAACTGCTTTTAGGAAAAAAGATATATCGAATTTCTTTTATTTACAAAACACATCATATGTAGGCTTTATTCTTAAGCTTCCTATGGATAGAGTGATGGGATACGTAATCCTTGCTGATTCAAGTCCCACTCTTTAAGCAAAGTTGTGAATGTGTTGCTATTTCTTTTCTCATTGATAGAATTTTACTTTCCAGCCAGGTTTATCTCGCCTACCAGAAAGTCAGGGCATGGGGCAGTCCCAGCTGGGGAGAGACCGTTACCCTCGTGAAATGTCTCCTCACTGGTTTGCTGCATGCCAGAGCTCCCATTCACAGCTATTGATTTTTGCACAGTAAAATTCTGATGGCTTCCTCAAAGGGGCCAATTTTTTTTCAGATTAACAGCTGGTCTGTTAATGTCAGAGGAGCTTGGTGGCTAAAAAAGGTCTTTATTTACGGACATCAAAGAGCATGTCTCAAACAACAGGCCCCTCAAATTCAAAACAAAAGGAGTATAATAAATAGAAAATTACAGTGTATATGAACTATCCTTTTTCAATATAACACACTTTAGGTATTAATATCAGGGGATATGAAGACAGGAGGCATTCTCATTTTTTTATGTTGTATGTTGACTTCGTGCCATTTCTACATGGGTAGTTAAAATCCATGTTTAGTGTTCTTTTAAAATTTTATTTAATTTTATTAATGAACCAAGCAATGACTTGGCTATGTTTTCGTTTTGTTTTGTTTTTTTTTTTTTTCCTGGTGTAGTAGGAACAAAGATCCATAGGCACGGATCATCCTTTATATTTCATGAGATCATTTGTAGTCTAACATGAATCATGGTAGGAGATGGAATCTGAATGGACCGCATTTATCAGGGACACAGACTTTCTATTTATTAGACAACTGTGTGCTTTTCTTGGAAGCATTCAGTGAAGGGGCTCTTTGGCCTATAGGTTGATCAGGTTTAACATTTCTGAATGGAGAGGTGAGATCAAAACTGCCCCAAGCAAGAAGACAGGTTAACTTACCTTAATATGTAGAAAGGTAGAAGACACTTGCCACCCCCCTGGGTTACCTGTGGTTCAGAATCGAGGAGCCTGTGTGTAATGTACTGTGGTCCCCCACAAGCGTTCTGGTTTTCAAGGTTCCCCAGGGTGTGCTTCAGCTCCCAGGTAGCTATTTGTCACCTCTTTCTCCAACCTCCTCCCTATAGCCTAATTCTTCATTTCTGAAAATGAATTTTTACCAGAGTAATGCAAGCAATAGCATAAGAGTCAAATATTAAAGAGCCTGTAATGGAAAACAGCTGCAGACAGAAATGCAGCTTGAAAACATGGAGGGAATATGGAAGAAATACCTGTTCTCTCTCTCCTCTTGCCTTGTGATCTCATGTCGGTGTCTTCCATGGGGCAGTCCTTACCCGAAACAGGAGTCTGGGTGATGCATTCAATAGGACAGAAGACGGGTGCATGGAGAATGAATGAAGCTGGCAGGCAAACAAGCAAAAATAACCAGTTCAGGAATTAATACCTATGTGGAACAGCTATGTTGAGACCTAAATGAGTAAATATGAAAACCACCAGCAAAGAAACTTGGCAGATGGTGGGACCTCAAGAATGTATTTTCCTCTCCCTTCTTCCCCTTTCTCATCGATCAGAATCTGCTCTTTAAAAATTGTGATTTGCTCATTGCATAAGCTGTAAATATCTTGGTAACCATTTTAACAAAGATGAGACTATCTCAAAGCATTTTGGGTATTTTAGGGTTAGTAATGTGTGAGTGATATTTTGGTGGGGTGGATGGGCAGGAGAGGGCTCGTCTCCATTTCTTGTTCGTACCTAGGGGCAGCTGCTTGTTTAGTTTGCCCTGCCTTGTGTGGTAAGGTCCTGCCTGCATTGCTCAAGGGCCCCCTCAGCTTTGCCTCTAGGACTCCGGGTGGCTGTTCCCACCGAAAGCTGCTGCAATCCGAAAATGTGGGTTATAAATCTCTCTGGAAGCTGGGAAGCCTGGTCTTCTCTCCTGCAGCCTGCAGACCACCTTGCTGCAGTGCACACACCTTTGCATTCTCTGGTGTGTTTGCAGCAACCACGGGCCATTTGGTCAGTGCCAAAGAAATGACTTTCTTCCCACCAACTCTTGTTTCCCCCCAGAACTGCCCCTGATGCTGTGGGTTCTGGTGGGTTGCCAGTGCTCCTTATTCTTTACTATTAGCTTCTCCCTGCCTCTTACTATTAACCCTTCAGTGGATCCAAGTGAATTCCTGGCTTATTGCTGGAGCAGTTCCCTGATCCAGAGAGCCCGGACATCTTTCTGGCGGGGAGAGATGGTTTCCGATGTTGCCAATACCTGCTTCAGTCCCTGGAGCCTGAGCTTGGACTCTGCTCAGGGAGACTTTCCTTGCCCCTGGAATGGGCTGACCAGCAGAAAGTACCCCTGGAAGCTGGGCTGAGCTTCCCATTGGGATCTGGGACAGCCCCCAACCACATGAACCCTGAGGAGTGTAATTTTCTCTCGGGGCTCCTATCCACTCTCCCATAATCCACTCCACTCAGGTTCCTCGTTAAAGTAAAAATCATCAGCGTTCTTTTAATGTGGCTTTTTGTGTTTCATTTCCTTTGTTGGTTAAAAAATGTTTCCAATGAAACATTTTATAAGATTTCTATACAGTGCATACATTTTGAACATTTTGTTCCTATTAACATAAAATATTATTCTCATTTCCTCTTGTGTTGGGAAGAAAGAGAAAAAAGAAGCATTATAAAAATTAAAAATAATTTCTTTGTTATTAAGGAGGTATGAATGATTTATGAGCACAATAAAGGCAAATCTCTTTGGTCAACATCATGAATTTGAAAATAAGACTTCTTTTCAGATTTTTGAAATGGCTTCGATGACAGTAGGCCCTAAAATAACAAAGGAGACCAGGTTATAATAGGAAATTCTTTCCCTCGACTTTTCCTTTCCGGGGGACGTGGTGTGCTGTCTACCCTTGGGAAGCAAAGTAGAGTCATCCCAGGTAGAGTCAGGGAACTCTGTGTCAAATAGCTCATTTCCAGATGTGTCTGTGGGTTATCAATATCTCTACAGAGATGCATTTTCAAATTCCCTCTGTCATTTTGATGTACTCTTAAAGGTCATATCTAGTTAAGTCTTACTGGACTCACCCATGTTGACCGATTTTTCCCGCCATGTTTCTCTCAGTGACACTGGAGCCCCTGGCTCCTCCCACATGCTGATAGCTTGGTAGCTCTACTCTTCTGCTCTTCTGCTGTGTGTTCTCAGAGTAATTCCCCCACACCTCCACCAGGTCCTACTTGTTAAATCCCATGCTATCTAGAGTGAGGGGCTCTGTATTGGTTTTTGGTTCTGGATCTCATGGTTCCCAGCCCAGAAGTCTAGTTCTTGAACATTAGGCTATATATTAAGCTGGGGGTACCACCAGGGGAAGCTGGCATATTGCAAGGGACCCCTTACATGGCATTTCCTAGGTGAATTCACCCTGGTCATGTAGCTGGCACTGCATGCTCAGAAACCAGATTCTCTTAGCATATGAGGAATGTGCTGGGGAATGGCCTTATATCAGACAGCTTAAGAGGCTGACGAAGAGCCTGGCACTCCAGTTTCTTAGTTTACAAGAGAAATACCTCCTTCCAAACACTTGCATTGTCAATAGATCAATGCAAGGAGAAGGTACCTGCTTGGTGAGACCTAGAAAAACCAGTGTTGACATCACTAGGATGCTAGCTGCTGGAGGTTCAAGTTTTCAACAACTTACCGAGCACCTAGTTCTGGGCAGGCTCTAGGCACTGGGAGTGCAGCAGGGAACAAAGAAGACAAGAATCCCTGCCCTCAAGGAACTTATGTTGTAGTGACTACTTGAGCCCAGGGGTCTGGGTATCTCACTCATGCACACACACAATGTCTGGTTTTCCATTTTCTCTGCTCGAAGTTCCACAAACTCACCCCAGAAGTAAAAGGATACTGAGGCAGTCCTTTGGGGGAATCACATAAGGAGAGGGCAAGATAGTGAGAAATTTTTCTCCACACCTTCGGTTTTCACCCAGAAAATTCTATGTGTGAGAATAAGGACAATATTTAATACCTTGTTATGGTTTTCTTTCTTCCCCAATTGTGATAACTACTGAAAAAGTCTTGCCAGCCTACTTAGTGAATTTAAAATGGAAAGAATACATGAAGAGGGACAGGCCACAGACTGAAAGAAAGGAGCGAAGCCACATCAATCTTCAGGATCAAGGGTGTGTGGTGCAGAGAGAGGGCTTGACTTGCCAGACCCAAAGCCATTATGATGAGCCAGAGACGTGAAGACAGGAGGAAGGGTTTTCAAAATGGTTGTGGTGGATTATGAACTGAATTTCCTCTCATGCTTTTTTGAATGGGGTTACTTTTGAATTACTTTCGATTACGAGTCTGCAAAGATTAAGCCCTACAGGGCCCTAGGATTTATTAAAGTTCATGAATTCTGGGTTTGGCTTTTGACCCAATTATTCTTACATCCTTCAGTCTCCTGGCCTCATTTTTCCCTTTCACATACAGTTAAAATAATATGATCCCCCTCTTCACAGAGCTGCAGGAAGTCCACTAGCCACTCCAATATTTTTCAGGGTCCAAAGGTGCTTCAGTTCTCAGGTAGCTGCCTGTCACCTCCCACTCCAACTTTCTAGCCCAATTCTTTGCTTCTTAAATTCAGTTTTTAATAAAGTTATGAGTGTACCAGTCTGAAACTCAAATATTCAATGGCTTATAATGCAAAACAGAAGTCCCCAACTAATTGTTCTCCACTCTATGGTCCCAGCTCCTCTCGGGCAACCACCTTCAACTCTTCCAGCTCTTGCTTTCCTCTACTTACCTTCCCATTTCTAAATAAAACCCTTGCTGTGTCATTTATTAGCTCATTCGTTGTAGGCAGTATGTACTGACATTCTGTTATGATAGATGAGGGTTTAACTCTCATTTTCCCGCATCTCCCCACTCCGCCCACCCTCTCTTCCCGCACTCTTGTTCGAATGATATAAACAATTTTTGATCAAGTAAGCAGTCAGGATTGACATTGTGACTATGAGAAAATGTTAATAACCAAAAACTGTGTCACAGATCTATCTTCTTTCTTGTACATAATCTGTTTTTTTCCTAGAACTAACATTTTCCTCATTTTTTCATTTGCTTCTGTTTCTGTGTGCTTCTATTTAGTATTTTTCATGCCCCATCATATTTTCTTATATATCCATCAATATTATTTTCCAAATGGTCAAACAAATAAAATAATCTGTCAACTAATTACTTTTCCCCTGGGTTCCTCTCTCCAAATGCGTCCTCTGTTGGGTTTCCATGTGGACAGTTGCTTCCCAGGCATGTTGCATGGTTCCCATCACGGACTTCCTTTTCTGTGTCCTTGTGTTGGATCCCCTATTTCCTAGGAAACCCATTCTATATTTACTCCCTCACTTTGCTGGACCACATGCTCTTGTACTCCTGGGAAGTTGTTCATCATGATAATTATGTTTAAAGTTTTGCATTTGTGTTTCTAATCTACCATCCTACTTTGTTGATAATTTGGCTGGGTATATAATGCTAGGTTGCAAATCATTTTGCCTCACAATTTTGAAATCATTTTTTCCATTGCTTTCTAACCCCCAGATTTGTTGTCAAGAAGTCTGATATTATTCTATTCCATACTCTTTGTCAGTGACCTTTCCTCCCACCCACAAAGAAATTTACAGGATTTTTTTTTTCTTTTACTCTCTGGTCCTCTGAAATTTCATTCACTGTGCTGGACACAGCCGTCTGTTTCTTCAGTCTGAAGAGTCTCATATCCTTCAGCTCTGGAAAATGTTGTCTGGTATGAATTTGAAAATAACTTCTTCCCATTTTTTCCTCTGTTTTATTAATCTCTTGTTGGATTTCCTGGGTCAATACTGTTTCTTATCTTTTCTCTTCATAGACCCCCCTGTTGATTTTATTTGCTCTATTTACTGAAATGTTTCTTAATTTTTATCTATCAAAATTGATGTTGCATTTTTTATGTTGACTAATAATTTTCCATTTCTTTCCAATTGTTGTTCCTTAACACATACCTATGCAATATTCCATCTTCTTATATTTGCCATGTCTTTTCTTATCTCTCCAATTTTATTCCTTCTAGCTTATTCACTAAGCTCATAGTTTTCCTCCTCCCTCCCTCCCTCCTTTCTCTTCCTCCCCCTTTTTCTTTCAGTTGTAGTATTTGGGGTTCTTCCCAAATTCTGAAAATTTTTGCTGTGTTTTGGATTCTTCTCATGTTGGATGCTTTTTTCCAAATGTCTGGTTGCCTGTTCACATTTAATAGTGATGACTAAAACTGATTAGAAGTCCTGAAAGTGGAGACTGGACATATTCATAAGTAATTTTCAAGATACTGGGATTGGAAGCTACCTGTAGAGCTGATATCAGTATCTGACAGCTTTTTATTTGGGGATCTTAGGTTTCTCAAAAGAAGACTTTTCAAATCTTCTACCTTTAAGGCCTATTTCTAGAACTAGAAATTTCACTTGAAGTTCTATTTTCAACTCTCGACTTCTCTCTTTCCTGGATTTTGACTAATGTCCTGAGCTTTCTCTATTTGTCTTCTCCTAAGAATAAACCATGGGCCCCTTTGTGTGTGTGTGTGTGTGTGTGTGTGCGCGCGCGCGTGCGCGCGCTTCATGAGGTGAAGAAGGAGACAAGGAGTTAACCATTCCACAAGGGACTTTTGATTCTTTCCTGTGTGTTTTGGGCTGAACTGTGTGTTCCCCAAATTCATATGTTAAAGTACGTCAGAATGTGACTATATTTGGAGATAGAGTTTTAAAGAGGTAATTCAGTTAAAATGAAGTCATCAGAGTGGCCCTAATCCCATATGACTGGTATCCTTATAAAAAGAGAAATTGGGACACAGGCAATTACAGAGGGAAAACTATGTGAAGATACAGGCAGAAGACAGCCATTCACAAGCTAAGGAAGGAGATCTCAGAAGAAATTGGCCCTGCCAACACTCTGATTTGGACTTCTTAGCTCTGGAACTGTGAGAAAATGAATTTGTTTCAGCCTCCTCTCTGTGGCAGCCCAAGCAAACTAATGTACCATGTTTTCAGCCTTGTTCTTCATCCCTAACTTTTATGATGCCTGCTGCCTCCATTTTCTGTTCCTTTCAAGGTCCTGTGGGGTGAACTGGCTCACATCCCTTCTGCAGGCTTCTTTGGCTATAGCTGCCGCAACTCAATGTCACTTACCATGCTTCCCTCCATTTGCTTTGTATCATCCTAAAATTTGTTGAATTATGATAATTTCTTTAAGTGTGCCTCCTACTGTCTTTATTCATTAGAGTTTTATATTAAAAAAAAAATCCTTTACTTGCATTTTCGTGGATTTCAGGAGACAGAAGAGTTATACTTCCATTTTAACCTAAGCCACATTTCTAAAATTCTACTTTTAATACAGCAACACGAATAATCAACAGAAGTTATGAAATTGTTCTTTTAACATATTACACATGTATTGGCACCCAGTGTGCTGGTTCTCAGCTCCAAACTCATGCTTCTTTGCCCTGTTTCTGGTATTGGAGCTGTAGCCTGTAAATATTTCTGGTTTACCGGATGGCTTGATAGCCGGCTTCATCAATAGGGGACTTTGGGGGGATACTGGAGGGGGAAGGGATTCCTCTTCCTGGTTCCCTTGTACTTTTATCTCTGGCTTCTATGGTATGAGGCTGCCAAAGGCACGTGGGGCAGCCAGTGACACAAACAGTGAGTTTCACAGTTACCCATCTGTGAATTCCTAGTGAGTTCTGGGCCCCCCCTAATGGGGGCTTCCCGGTGAGTCCCATCACAGACCAGCGGGCAGTTTCCAGCTTGACAGCATGGGCTTACAGTACTTTAGTGAATTTCCCTGCCATCCAGAGGGTCCCAGTCACAACCCCTCAAGTGCTGTCTGAGTCTCAGCCTGTTGTGGTTTTTTCTCAGATTGTTCTTTTTTGGGGGGGAGGTGGGAGGTGCTCCGTCTCAGCCCTAGAGGGTAGTGGCTGTCTTCTTTATCTGCTACTCTTGTATTCTCTAGAGCAAGGGTTTGCAAACCATTTCTGGAAAGGGCCAGAGAGTAAATACTTTAGGCTTCCTAGGCCACAGGGTCTCTATTACTCAATGCAATGTAGTGAGAAAACAGCCACAGACAGCAAACAAATGAACAGGCATGGCTAGATGGGCTCACCTGCTCCTTACCCCATAGGTATCAATCCCTTTTTTTTTAAAATTTATTTGAGAGAAAGCCCAAGTAGGGGGGAGGGCCAGAGGGAGAAAGAGAAGCAGGCTCTCCACTGAACAGGGAGCCTGATGTGGGACTCGATTGCAGGATCCTGGGATCATGACCAGAGCCGAAGGCAGACGCTTAACCGACTGAGGCACCTAGGCACCCTAAATAACAGTTCTTTATATGAAATTCTCACTGTTCAGATTACTGATGTAGTTACTTCTCCTGACTGGACCCTGATATACCACACTGAAATTTTAGGCAATGACTCGGCTTTTGACTTGGGCCGGCTGAGAGCGTTTGCTCTGGATCTTACAATTCTGGTCAGTGTTTTGGCGGGGGCGGTAGGGGGTGAGGGAGGGTGTGTGTGAAGAATGAATGAGAGAAGGAGTGAATCTGTGGCAGTCTTAAACAAAAGAAAGTAACAAGCAGGTGGACATTTTAGGCAGGGCTTTCTTACCAGTGTACAGATGAGACTTGGGGAAAGCAGCAGAAAAATCTTCTCTTCTTGTCAATTGTAAACCTCAGGTTCACAAAATGTTCCCTCCAGTTATCTACTCTATAAAACTTTCATGTTTGATACAATTTCCCCAAGATCTTCAGGTAAAAGTGATGCTCTAGGAAGACGCAGGGTGTTTTTCTGGGGCTCACTCTCCCCTTGGCTCAGGATGGCAGTGCTCCCCACGTGTTAAATGCTCTTTGGAGTGGCAGTTTCACACCCTCCCCAAGCTTTTCTTAGGCAAAGTACATTGCAATTGATTAGTTTTCTGCTTTCTAAATTGCTGTCAAGTTCCAGACTCATCTCCCTGAGATTATTCCCATCATCTTTATTGGAGGTTTGGGTGTCTGCAAATTCTTCAGTGACACATTTACAGGCTGTCTTTTGCTTTATGCTCACAGATGGCTAATCACAATCACACCGTGAATTTTACTAGTTTAATTCTCGGAGGGTAACCTCTTTTCCAAAATTTTGTTTCTCCATGTATTGCCACTACCATGGAAATATTCCCTGAGCACGCTGGGGCAGAGAACACTTACCCTGAGGCTATCCCAAAGAGATGGCTCTGGGACTTCCTGAAAATAGAACCTTGCCTGAGAAGTTTCTGCCAGGTTCCCTATGGCTTTTAATTCATGTGGTAGCTTAGGGAGAGAAGTGAAAGGAAAAAGCCTGCTCCCAGGCAATCCTGGTGCAAAAGCGATAGCAGTTGGCAACCCCTTTGCCCTGACTGCCTATCAGTTTTTCTCTTTGTTATGGTACAAGCAGGGAAGGTTGTAAGATCAGCTGTTGTAAGTGATGAATTAAGACAGAATTACAAGCAGAGGATGCCTTATTGCTGGTGTCAGATTTAAACCCCTGAAGGGAAAAGGGGGAAAAGGAAAAGAAACATTTTTCCCCCTTGCTCATTTAAGCCTTGGACTTGAATATGAGAAGACACCTTGATCACCAACTGAGAGCTTTCCACTGTCCCGCCCTCCCATTTTAGACCAACCAATACTCTTGTGGATAGAATACAGGGTCCACAAAGAGCCTTGCAAGAATTCGAAATAGGTAAGATTGTTCCCTGGGTTAAGCTGTAAAACTGACTTAGATCAGTGTGAGAAAGTGCAAAGTCATTTTAGAAAGAAAATGTTTTCTAGGCTAAGACATAATGAGAAATGGACTGTAGGCACTGATGCAGGCACAGGAAGAAAATGCTTTTCAGAAAGAAGTTGAAGAGAGGCTGCGCCTGTCTAGATCTGTTCTGCAGGAGAGGCATGCCACCTCCAACCCCTGTCCCTGTACAATCAGGAGCATCAGCTGTTACATCTTTACGTTCATCACCTGCCTTATCTGATGTTTGCCTGGTCAGCCTCTGCTCATGATTTTGCTCCCTGGATGGATTTGTCTACAGAGAGAGAATGGCTTGATCCCCAAACATCCCTCTCATATCCACTTGACAGCTGTTGTCTCATGGGGAATGGACAAATTAGCAACATGGTGGCTGGGAAGTTGGTTGAGTGGTATCTAAAACTTGGGGTGCTAACAGATCAGTTATCTTCCAAGTTGGATAAGAAGCCCCAATGTGGGACCGCCAGACACCTATGGCCCTTGGAAATAGTCCTAAAACATGTCTGAACTTTTTTTTTTCCAGATAATGACATTTTTATTACCTAGAAACTTAATTCTAAGGTGAAAAAGTTGATTAAATTGCAACTATGAAGAAACTCAGAATACTGTAATAATTAAGAGCAAGGACTTTGGGCTCAGACAACATGGGCTCCAGGCCCTGTCCTCTCACCTTTTTTCATGAAGTCTACAGGCACTAGGTTGGATCTCTGTGTGTTCAAATAGTTTCATCTATAAAGTGAGCATAATAATACATAAGAAAGTGTTTATGTACCAGGCTTGTTGTGAGCCTTAAATGAGATTTTCCCATAAAATACTTACCACAAAGCCTGGTGCATGGTAAGAGATCCATAAATTATAGCTGTCATCATCATAATTATGATCAAGTATTTTTTCTCCTTTTTAAGGATCAAAGTTATATGTTACTGCCAATCAGAGTTGAAATCAGCCCAAAAGAATCAGTGCTAAAAACCAAGTTGAAAGAACTTTTGACTAGCACTATTCTAGTGTAAAAAAATACACATTGATTTAACTAAGAATATTGAACTTAATTTCGGAGAGTAATAAATGAAATGCAAGGGAGGTGAAGGCTGTGGGAGGGTGATGGTGGTGATGTTAGAGGAGCTCTACCAGTTTTAGATCCAAAGAGTGATTGCTATGAGCTGGGTGGGCTGAATGACCCTATGAGCAAGTGGCATCAGAGCCCAGAGCCAAAAGATGTGGTTAGCCCTTTAGGATCTGCAGGAAAGATTCAGGAAGGGGGTGCAGCTAATATAGCCTGGAGGAGGGGAAGAGCTTGGCATTTACTAGAAATAGAAGGAAGGCCAGTGAGAATGGAAAACAGTGATGGGGGATTGGTAGGGTGGGGTCAGGAGGGAGGGCTTGTGGGCCACTGCAGAGAGGATGGTTTCACACCCAAGGCAGAAGGAAGGACTGTGGGGTTTGAGGCAGTGCGGCCCCAGGCTGGAGTGTGGAGAATGGATTGTCATGGGGGGTAATGCATCTCTGAGGAGCAGGGAGAGTGTCTGGAGGTTAACAGGCTTAGGCTGGTGCAGAGACAGTGGAAATGGAGAGAAATGGTTAGATGTCTTTTGGAAGTAAAGCTGATAGGACTTCCTGACAAATTGGACATGGGGAGTAAGGGCCAGAGAGAAGTCAGAGAGGATTGTTGGATTTTTGGCTCGAATAGTGATGTGAATGATCGTTTCATTGAGCAAGGGTGGATGGACTGGGACAAAGTACATTTGGTGGGAAAAAATTAGATTTATTTGAAATAAGTTTAGACTATTAGATGTCAATTGGAAATGTTGTTTTAGATATTTAGGTGGCCTTTGAGGGAACATTTATGTTTTCTATAAAGTTTTAAAAATCAAAAAGCCTATTTTGAGGAGCTCCACCATCCTAGAGCCCTATGCTGGGAACTGCTCTTCCTGTTCAATCCTTTTGTTATACATGAAAAAACCCCCCGTTATTTTGTGACGAGATTTCCACGGTGACTCAGTGGTGGAGCTGGCCCTAGCACCTGAGCTTATTCACTGATCTATTTATTTCTGATAAGTTATTCTATTCTGAGCTTCACATCAGCCCCAAGATTGTCTCTATAATAAGAAGAGTCTTAGGACGCCCTAAGCCTAAGGTGCCTTTTGGATAAAACAAGGATCTTGTTTTCATGCAAATGTGGCCTCATAAATGAGGACAGGTGGAAACGGATACAGAGCCAAGCTGTGGAAGTTAAATGGATTTTTCAAAGCACCAACAACTTCTTAAGGGATTGTTTGCCCATCTGGGTTTATTGGGACTGCCAGGAAAAACCAGGTCATGTGATCATGTCCAAAGAGTAGGCCTTGTCCGATATGCAATAATTATTTAAATTATATTCTTGGGATCCTGTCTGAATTCATAGTTTTCTGCCCCAGGGATTGGGGGTGGTCAGGGAAGCCATTAGTGATTGCTGAGAAACCAATACCACATATTCCAAACAAACCTGCACACAGTGTCCCATAAAAATCTCATTACTCACCCTGTTCCGTCTGAATCAGCATTCTGGGCATTGTCAAAGATATCCTGTAAATTGCACATTTATAAATTACTCATTTATAACATCTGTCTGAAGGCAGCTACAGAGGCAGATAATTTTTTCCCCTCTAGCCTCAGTGCTGGAGCAGCTTGCTTTCAGGTTCTATTTTGATTTTTTCAGCATCCCTGAAGACCTCAGACCTGTTGTTGACTGGTTTCAAAGTGTATGGGAATGTTCTAATTAATCTGGACTGCCTCTTTGACCCAGTCATGGAGGAGGCTGGAAATCAATCATGTGCTAGGTCTTGGGAATGAAGAGGTGAAAGAGACAGTCCCTGTTAAAGACAGCCACAGAGAGCTAAGAAAATTAGTGAAGACAGCACAACATGAAGAGAACTGCCATAGGGATTTGCACAGGGTATTGGTGAGAATGGAAGAAGCATCTCACTTGGCTTGGGTAACACACCAGGAGAAAAGAGGTGGGGAAATGCTTCAAAGCGACACCCAAGAACACTCACACACTGCTGGTGGGAGTGTAAAATGGTGCGGCCACTCCGGAAAACAGCTTGACTGTTCCTCCAAAGGCGAAACATCGAGTTACCATATGATCCAGCAATTCCACTCCTAAGTCTCTACCTGAGAGAAATGAGAACATAGGTTCACAAAAAAACTTGCCCATGAATGTTCAGGACAGTTATTCATCATAGCTGCATCATGAAAACAACCCAAGTAGCTCTCAAATGATGAATGGTAATTAAAACTATTCCATACACTGGAATAGTATTGGACATTAAAGAGGAAAGAAGCACCGATGTACCCTGCAATGTGGTTGAAGCTTGAACACATGATACTGAGTGAGAGAAGCCAGTCAAAGACTCAAATATTGTACGATTTCCTTTTATGAAATATCTAGAATAGGCAAATCTATAAAGGGAGTAGATTACTGTTTGCCAAGGTCTGGGGGAAATGGGAGGATTGAGGGGTTATGGCTAAGGGCTGCAGGGTTTCTTTTTTGGGTAGTGCTTTAAAATTGATTGGTGTGATAGATGCACAACTTTGTGAATATACTAAAAGCCCCTGAGTTCTATACTCAAATGGGTGAATTGTATGGCATATGAATGAAATCTCAATAAAGTTGTTCCAAAACACAGTGACACCTGAGGACCAGTGGGGGAGAAGGCTACTAGGGAGAGGACATTCTAGGGAGTGACAATAATGAGCAAATCCACCTCTTGACTCTACTCCCAAAACACATCCCAGATCCTTCTAATCCTCACTATTCCCACCACCACCCTCCTCATCCGAGCCCCATCTGCTATCTGGACCACTGAAGTAGTCTCCTAACTATTGCACTCCTGTCTCTGTGCTGGGGAGTTGAACGGCAACACAGGACTGTCCTCCTTCTCTGTGGGGGCTGAAAGTATGGGAAGATCATTTTTCAGAGGCCCTGCTGCCGCGTTCCAGGCTGCTCATGCCCCTTCCCCATCACCACTTCCCTGTTTCTTCTGATTGTGCAGCTTATCCCCAGTTGCACTGTCCTCCTCGACACTCGATCACAACTGAGAGTGGTTTTCTTTGTAGCTTCTGACACCTGCTGAGGTTACTTGTTCACGTATGTCCTTTCTTACTTACTCTTTGTCTCCTTCCTAGAATACAAGCTCCATGCAAGAGGGACTTGATTCACTGTGGTACATGCAGTGCCTCGTTCAGTCTCTTGTCTACAGAAGCTTCTTGAACTCTTGCCTGATGAGTGTGTGAACGAGGAGGGATGATGGAGGGCAGGGCCTTGAGCACCAATCTTGCACGGTCCATGGCCGGAATTTCACAGAGTGGATGTGGTTGGTGGAGGGAGGGGAATGAAGTTTCTGGGGAAGCCAGGTCACATGGGACCTTGTTATTCCTCGCTGTGCCATCTTAGAAAAGATATTTCATCTCTCCAAACCTCCAGTTCTCCATTTTAAAAGGGAATTTCTAAAACCCAACTTGTGAGGGTTAAATGTGCACACATCACATGAAAACCCTGTGGAAATTAGAAAGTTTAACATCGAATATTATCATATGCCCACATGGGGCTCTGAAAATTTGGAGATTAAAAAACATGTGTTCTCTGTCCTTGAGGAGCCCATGTCTGGCAAGGAAGACAGACCCATAAGAAGTCATAAAGGGGTGTCTTACATGATTATTGCTTTGAGACCTCCCATTTGGAGGTTGTTGTTTCTCATGACATGGTGCCAGTCTGCTTTGTGTCTTTATTAGTGCTGAGACCTCTTCAAGGACAGCGGTGGGCCTCTATGTCTTCTGCAGGACCTGTGGGGTGTCCTCGGGGTCCAGATACTCAAGAGTCCCCACCTTACCCCTTGAATGGAGGGCTCAGCTTGTCTTCAAAACTGTGAGATCCAAAAAAAAAAAAAAAAGAAAAAAACCCAAACCCAAACTGTGGGATCAAAAATCCTGGGTCTCCCCACCTTATACCCTGAGTCACAAAAAGAAATTTCCTTTTATAACAGGAGGGTTCTTTATTCCCCTTAGGTCATCTTTCCTAGATGCTTATTCAGTCAGGGGCCATTTTGATGTGGCTCTACTTTTCATGTGTAGCTTTCATTTTATGCTGCCTCGTCGCTGCCTCACTTCTCCTCTTCCATCCTCTTCCCTTTGCTAAAATTTGTTCTGCCCCATCTCCTCTTTTTTTTTTTTTAAACAAGCTGCTGCGATTTTTGTGACTGGGGACCATGCTCCATACCCCTCCAGGTTCTCAGAGCCTAGCAGTGTCCACGGAAATGTCCTCTGTGCTCCCCAGAATCTTGTCCACACCCTGTAATTGTTTTGGGCACAGGACATGGCAGTGTGTGTTTCTCAGCTACTCCTGACCTGAGACGGAGAACTCCCTTGGGAGGACTTGGTGTCTGTCACGTCCTCACCACGGGTGCCTGGCACAGAGTGAACAATTGTTGATGGGATGGAGGTGTCATGGGTCGTAGTGACAGTAACATCTTCAGACCTATCCTCTTGCTCTTCCTTGGATCTAAGTAAAGAATGTCAAGCGAACAGCCTCTTCTCCGTCTCCCTCAAGCCAGCAGGGCTGTCTCGGCTGCCTGTAGGGTGGGTAATGTGGAGGAGACGCTGTGTTTTACTGTCATATCTCCAGTCTTGAGGTTTCTCACGGGTTTCATTCCTGTCTCTTGACTGGGGGACTCGAGGGTCTGAGTGGGGTGGATTATTTTCCCAGCTTCTGATTCACCTCAAGGCTAGATCCACATCTGTGTCTGAGAAGATGGTGCTAGTGGGGATAGAAGGAGAACGAAGGGTAGGTTTTGATTAGAAATAAATGGAGGGAAAAAAAAACCCAGGGAAATGCTTTCTTCAAAGATTTATAACATGTTTGCTCAATAAACCTTTATTTATTGCCCAAAGTCTGATTTCTTTCAGAAGATTACTTTGGCATAGAGTCGTTAAGTAAAGGTGACTTAGCAGAATTGGAAAACTCTGGGCAAAGGGGAGCATTAGAAAGTAGTTGTCCATCTGAAACTGAGGGCTTTAGTGGGGAGGGGGGGTGGGGGAATGGGATAGACTGGTGATGGGTATTAAGGAAGGCGCGTATTGCATAGTGCACTGGCTATTATACGCAAGTAATGAATCATGGAACTTTACATCAAAAACTAGGGATGTACTGTATGGGGACCAACATAATATAATAAAAAATATTATTTAAAAAATAAAAAAAAAGAAAATAGTCCATCTGTGTGAACTTTTAAACAATTTTTTTGTGGCATTTGAGGGTGACTGCATGGATGAATCAGTCCCTTTGGAAGCCAGCAGGAATGCAATTGTGCTGTCCTGGGTTTGAGGCTGCCACTGTAAAATCTTCATCTTTTACCTCATTATGCCTGCTTCTGAGCAGCCCTTCTTGGGGAGAAAAGTTTTTTCCTTCTAACTACACATCCGACTGCACATTTGTCAAATTGTTGATCAAGGGCTCTTTCTTCTTTTAATAAATGTGATGTATCCATTCCAAAGTGTTCCTTCTATAATTAATTAACAATAAGATCTGGTTACCTGAGGAGAATGGAGACATTGAAAAAGAACCAGAAGAAATACAAGATGATACCAGTAGCCTAACGATGGTGCTCTCAGCCTTCTCTGGCCCCTGCCCAGACTGTACCTGTACTTAGAGACCCCACCTGCCTGTGGGGGTGGGCCCCTGGCTGCCTTCAGGGCTCCCCTTGGTACTTTATTTGTAAAAGAGAAAAAGCTGGACTGCAGTGAGAAGATATATCTCATTTAAAAGGGATAGAGATAAGATAAAATATTATCCTTGCAAAACAATAACACAAGCAGTATTATTTGTCCTGGCCACTTACCCACTGAGGGCTTGTCTTGTCACTGGTCACAGTGCAAATGCAGAGAATGCAGGGAGAACCACAACATCCTTTGGCTAAATTCTCCTCCTTCAGATGAACTGTTTAGGGCAGACTGAAATCCAAGTAAGAGGTGATTCTGGCCCAGACTGTTCCAGGCATCACCTGGGAAATCCCTTTTTATATAAAACTAACAGCTACTATGTGGAGAGTTCTGCATCACCTGTATTATTTATAATCATCATCATAGCTAATATTTATTGAGGCTCTCCCCAGAGGTCAGGTGCTCTTCTAAGGCACTTTGTTTTTGATGGATTCCTCCAAAACACATATGGTAAAAGACTTGCCACATATTTTTTCTAAATTAAGTCAACTCTAGTCCTGATGCTGCATTTTGCATTGTTGTGGAAAAGTAACTTGTTCGTCTCTTTCTTTTGGGTCTTATACCAGACCCTAGAGCTAGAGTACTGCAGGAAAAAGGGGCACAAGTTCTCCATGCAGGAAATGGGGGGGGGGGTCCTTGCCAAAGATTGTCACTGCTTGGCCACTTGGAGGCCCTCAAATCTGGATAGCTCCACTGATGGGCTCTAGATAGATTTACATATATCCTATTTCGCTGGAGAATCCTAATACACTCCCTTTGTGAGATCAGACCTGGAATAACAGTCTTTTTTTTTTTTTTTTAAAGATTTTATTTATTTATTTGACAGAGATAGAGACAGCCAGTGAGAGAGGGAACACAAGCAGGGGGAGTGGGAGAGGAAGAAGCAGGCTCATAGCGGAAGAGCCTGATGTGGGGCTCGATCCCATAACGCCGGGATCACGCCCTGAGCTGAAGGCAGACGCTTAACTGCTGTGCCACCCAGGCGCCCCTGGAATAACAGTCTTATTTGGGCATGTCTCCAGGGAAATGAGACATTTGCTTTCCTTAGCTCATAAATGAGAACAGTTATTACCTTTTTCTAGAGAGAGCCTAGTCTTCAAGAACCAAAACCAGTCTAATTCTTGGGGCAAGAACAGGAAATGGTTCTTTCAGTCCTTTTATTGATTGATTGATTGATTTTATTTATTTGTCAGAGAAAGAGCACAAGCAGGGGTCAGAGGGAGAAGGCGTAGCAAGCTGATGTGGGGTTCAATCCCATACCCTGGGATCATGACCTGAGCTGAAGGCAGACGTTTAACTGACTGAACCACCCAGGCGCCCTCTTTCAGTCTTTTTAGAATAATCCATATGAGTAGGAAAAATAACACAACTTGCTCAATGATTATACTGCTGTGCACACAGTTTGTCTTTCATTCTTGCAATAACTCACTGGGGAAGGGATTAATAGTGTGATCGTTTCCTCTTTCAGAAAGAGACACTGAGGCCATAGAGAAGTCATGGAACTTGCCCAAGCTGGTCCAACAGGTTGTTTCCGGTAAGGTCAGGATTTACCCTTGACCAGGCTGACTCCAAATCCATCCTCTGTATTTTGCTGTGTGTTATCTCAGTGTGTGGAAGCAGATTGTCTCAGGTAGTTTTGGGTGACTTGCTGGCCTTGTCAGTTCCAAACGGCATGATGTTGGATGCGTTGTGTGGCCTCAATCATCCCCTTCCCAGTGCCCACTGCCCCCTTCGCCACACTAGCTTTCTTTCTGCATCTTCTTTCTGCCCTCATCTGGGGTGCTTTGCCCTCTCTCTTCATTCTGCTTGAAAAGCCCTCACCAGCACATTTTCATGGCCGGTGCATCATTATTGAACACTCTACCCAAAGGTCCCCGCCTCTGCCCCAGAGCTGCTCCACCAAATCACCCTGTCACAAACCAACTACTACTTCCCTTCATAGCACTGGTTTGTGCTTCAAATGATGCTGTTTGTCGGTGTCAGTGTTTATTTTTTATTTTCCCTACCAGAATGTCTGTTTCTGGTGGGGCACTGTGTCTTTTGTATTCACCACGTCCTTAGCATAGAGAACCTTCAGTGCCGGGTCCATAATGGATGCCCAAAAAACATTTATGAACTTCCAGACTCTCTGGCCCTCAATTTATTTTTGAATATCGGGATGGTAGTACTAACTTGCAGCATCGTTGCTGGAAATGGAGGGAATACGTACGCGGAGCTCGGTGCTTGGTTCTCCATAAATAGTAGCTGCTCTGGTGATCATTGGCTGCTTTTCTTTTCACGACCCGAGGGCTTGAAAAAATGTTTCACTGAACGCAGTCTTGGCAGCAAAGAGGTCCCTAAAGCATTGCCTTGCCTGTCCTCAGCCTTGGGGAAAATAAATCACATTTTCTATCGAAGGGTGATGTAACATTGCCACAAAAAGAACTTTATCTGTTTAGCCCTATCCATCATTACTCTCTCTCTACCCCTCTTGGCCTCTCCCTCCCTGGGAAGGCGCTCACATTTACCATGTGTGCTATAATCTCCATTGTGTTTCTGTCTGCCATGATGATTGATATTCAGCTAACAAATTGGCTTGGCTGGCAGCATGGCCACTGTCCCCTTCCACCTCTGATGGAAGGTGTGGCTGCTCTTGTAAATCATCCTGGGAGATGCTGGCCCAGTGCTGCGGGGCATGGCTTCCAGAGGGTTCTCTCTCCACAGAGCTGTGCTCTGTTGAAGAGGCTCCAGCATGGGCTCTCTTCCAGGCGAGGTGGTGGTGTTTTCATTGGCCCTAGTATTAGGGCCCGTGTGGATTTGTGCTTTTAGTGGCCGGTTCCTTTGCTTCCTCCCGTGAGCTCTTAAGTCAGAACTGGGCACAGCAGAGAGGTCAGGAAGCCAGGGCTTCCTGAGGTTTTGGTTGGGCCTTTTCATGACTAATTACAATAATAAAAGGATTGAAAAAGGGTCTTTGAACATTCTTTAGCAGATGAAATAGTCATGCTTTGTTGGGAAATTCCCCTTCCTTCCCCCATTCCTGCCATAATAAGGAATCTGCGGGGTAGGATCTCAGGCAACTCCAGAGATAGAACCCAGCGACCCCTCATGATGATGATGATGAGAACCCAGGGACCCCTCATGACGATGATGGTGATGATGACGACGACGACGATAGCGACGACGATGAGTGCTAACATTTATGAGAGACCCTACCAGCTGCCCTGTACCATCAATCACTTCATATACAGATGTATTTAATCTTCCAAGAATAATGAGCTAAGGAAGCAGGTTAGAGACCCATTTGGTGGGAATGCATGCAGAGTTGGAATCTTGATTTTAAAATTCAGAAAAGACTGGGCAGAAAAGGCTGGTATTCATCTGGTACCTATACTAGGTTCAGCTGTTTCATGTCAGGTATGCCTCAGCCTCTTACCTACATTTTTACAGGTGAAAACTGAGACTCTAGAAGCTGTAGTAGCCTGTCCAAGATCACACACAGTTGCTAAGAGGTAGAGCCAGGATTTAAGTCAGGTCTGTCTGCCCCTAAACTCTGGTTATAGAAAGAAATGGTCTGAACAGGGTCCATCTTGTATGTAGGCAGTCAGATGAGAAGTCCCTCTATCAGAAGAGCTTTGCCTCCAAGCTTAGAGTTTTCTCATATTCTTAATACATAGGCAAACCACTCTCTACACACTCAAGTCTAGGGGTGGAACTAGACAACCTTTGCAAAGCACCATGAAGCCGAAAAGATTGAACTATTCAAAGCTTTCCCTTTATCACTATTCCAGCTTCTAAACTTGTCGTCTTTATAGTCTATTGAATTAATAAGAGAAGCGAATACTGGTTGACATTGACAGAGCGGGACACTGCATATTATATAAACTGCTCTGTGCAACCCCGTCTGATTGCTCTAGAGACACAAATTCATACTTTTCACCATCGTAACCCATAATCGTAACCCAACATCCATTCAAATTAAAGCACTGTAACTCTTTTTAGGAGTAGAAAGAAATACTTTCTGCTTTTTACTAGTTGATTTATTGTTACACGACAATATTGGGTATATTAAAATTTAATATTGGCGCTGTCTTTTTCACCATAAGTCTTGTGCTGAGGAGCTCAGAAATTATTTCATTTTAAAAGGGACATTTATTGCACTGTGTAGACAGGTAGGTAATTCCTTCCTCTGGGAAACTCACGGATTATTCTCCTTCTGAGGTGTGAGAACTTTTGATTTGCACTTGCTATGGCATTTAAGCGCAAAGGAAGGGTGATTTACTGTTTCCATTGGCATAAATAATGTGCTGTTTGTTTCTGCATCATTTTCCAACACCCACTATTGATAGTGCCTCACAGTTTACTAGGCAGAGAATTCAGCCTTTTACTGTAAATGTCAGGGAGAGAGAATGGAGAAACAGCTTTGGATTTCAGCCTAATGTTCAAATGGGTCCCTAGTCACACTGGAAAGAGATAATCCAGTCATGGTGGGCTAGTGCTACAAAGCACCTGTCCTTTCTAGTTCATTTCTTGGAACCATTAAAATGCTTTAGGGAACATGGCAACCTTCTGATCCTTCCAGTAAGACAATTCCCTGGATAATTTATGCTTTTGTCAAAGACGAGACATCTCTTCTGCTGTGACTACTTCTCTCACCCACCCATTTTCTCCATTCTTCTTGACTCTGACCTTTTTACCACCAGTTTTTAAAAATATATGCCAATCCGTGAACATATTATGTGGGGATTGTGGCATAGCACAACTTTCTGGGGCTCTCTACAAAACAGATGTGACAGGAACTGTTACTGATCCAATGTCCATTTTCTTTTTCTTCCTTAGTTATAAAGGCTGCTTTTCTTTGGAGTGGCAATATGTTCACCCAAGATACAAATTTCTCAGCTCCCATTACAACTTCATGTGGCCATTCTGGCTAATGAGGTGGAAACAGAAGTTATTGGGCAGGCACTCTGGAAACCAGAACTGTGAGGCAGATGATTTGTATGGGCCCATTTTTGCCTTTCCCTTCTGACTTCTACTTCCTGTTGTATTGTGGACAGATGGCTGGTTCTTTAGGAGCCATATTGACAGAGGAGGCGGGCTTCAGTTCTAGTAATAAGGATGGGGAGACAGAATGATACAAGAATCCAGGGCACCTGATGACGTGGAGCTACAATGCCAATCACATGGCACCTGCCTTAGGACTTTGATAAATGAAATAACACATATCTACTTTCTTGAAGCAAATATAGTTATGTCTATTATGAGCACTGGGGGAGCAAGTCACCATGGTGTGAGGACACCAAAGTGGTCCTATGAGGAGGTCTACATGGTGAGGAACTTAGGCCTCCTGCCCATAGTCGGCATTGACTGGTCAGCTGTACGAGTGTGCCATCTTGGAAGTGGAGCCTCCTAGCCCAGTGGAGCCTTCAGACAACTGGGAGACCCTGTCTCACAGCTTGCCTCTGACCTCATGAGGGTCCCCAAATAAATGTTTATAGTTATTTGAAGCTACTACAGCAATATATAAATAATATAGATTTTTAACATTAGGTGTGTAGTCTTATGTGTGTATGTATGTGTGTGTATATATATATATATATATATATATATATATATACATATTTTTTTTTAAAGATTTTATTTATTTATTCGACAGAGAGAGAGACAGCCAGCGAGAGAGGGAACACAAGCAGGGGGAGTGGGAGAGGAAGAAGCAGGCTCATAGTGGAGGAGCCTGATGTGGGACTCGATCCCAGAAGCCGGGATCATGCCCTGAGCCGAAGCCAGACACTTAACCACTGTGCCACCCAGGTGCCCTGTCTTATGTATGTATTTTAAAACTGTTGGGATCAAGTGAGTAATGCAAACCCTTATGTTCTGAAACTCTACAAATGAAAATATCCACAAAGGCATTTAAGTGCCTCCTATTTTTAAGGCATCATAGTTAAATATGGTTGCAGACTTAATCACCCTTTAGCCACCCTTATGATTACAGTAGACAATTGTCCTCATGAATTTCACATTCCACTAAACAGGACCTTTTCTAACTGACCGCATGACAAGTTAGAATTAGACTAAAAAACCCATATTGGGCTCCCCTGCTTCCTCACTTTTGTAGTCCCCTCTCCCCTCAGTTCTGGAAGACTAGAGTGACTCCTTAGACCCCAGGTCATAGAGAATTGAAGATTCCCAGATGCTTCCCTCCCCTTCATGATACACAGTGTTTCACAGGGAAAACTAGCCTTTGGAAAGGAACATGACTTTCCAATTTCAAGTTCAATTTAACTTGGTGGGAAGGAAACTGCCTTCCCAATTTAAAGGGAGATCTGTGTGGTTAGCTGCCTGAGTTCTCTGATGATGGGCCCCCAGCTCCTTTCTTGATTTTCTTAAACACTTATTAAGTTTCCAGATACCTGGCTTCATTTACAGCAGCCAGCAGGTTCCTCACAGAGCATGAGCCCTCTGCCCATTCTGAGACTTTTGTAACTTGCCATCTCTTACCTGCCACATTGACCCCTGGGTATTAGATGAGGTTGCTAGCCGAGCTCTAGTTTCCTTGAGTTAGAGCGTCTTTTAGGTTAGGAGCTGAGTCTCAAGACCTGAGGTCTACTGGTCGCTTAGTTATGATCAACTTCTGCTTGCTTGCCACTTCTATGAACCAGATCCTGCCTGTCTGGTGTGTAAAGTGAAGCAGTAGGAGAACAGTGGTGCAGTCTTGGTCAAAGAAGGAAAGCCATGCCGATTGCAGAGTGAAGGGGGCTGCGGAGCATCTCTGGGGAAGCCCCCACTTGCCATCACATCAGGGATGAAGGCTGTCCTATCCACAGGGTGATTCATTATTCCGCATTTCAAACCTATATGTTCCAAGATTCCGCTTGTGACTCCATTTGGTTGATAAATATCAAGGACTTCAGCAGGGTAATGGCAAAGCGTCCAGCTGAATTTGCTCACATCCTCCTGATTAATCGTATCGCTATCATTATCACTACATTCTGCCTTTTAATTTGGATTTTGTTGTCCTCCTCCTTCTCTTCTGCCCTCTCCTTCTCTTCCTTTTTCTGTCCACATGCTTGCAGGTGAGAAGTTGAGGCTCCTGACTTAATTCTTGTCTGGTTGGATTCTCCCTCCCTCGTTTCCTCCCTTCCTCCCTTCCTTCCCTCCTTTCTTTTTTATTTTCCTAAGGGGTATTCAGTTACGTGGTATGCAAACTTCAGAACACAGAGGAGGAATCATCATTGGCTTAGCTTTGTGCTAGAAACATTTAGAAACCTTATGGGTGTCCGCATTTCCCCCCTTTCAATGCTACCTAGGGATATGCCTTCATAATAACACCTTCAGCCAGGTAAACAGAGTTGGGTGATTTCTAAATAGAATTTGAGATTGGCTGGTCAATCAGAGCTCCTCTTGCTGGAAGGAGGAACTAGTGCACCTGTGTCCTGGTCTGTGTTCGCTGTCAACCTCTAAATTAAGTGATTTGGTGGCGGGTCTGATTGGAGAGGCCTTTTCTTTAGTTGGAGGTGGGGTGGGTGGAGAACGAAGAGGAAGGTCTCATTAAGATATTGTTCTGTTCTTGCCAAACGGATAACATGAATGGAATCCTTTGCTAGATATTCTGTTCACAGCCATTAAAATGTAACTGCTGATTTTTCTCCTTTTCCAAACAGGTAGCTTATTTCCTGCTCTCATCCTATGCCCAAGGTAGCAATCTTGAAGCAGCTTGAAGTAAATGGCAGTGAGCAATTCAGATGTAATTTATTCCCAAGCTCAGCTTGAGTATTGTAGCGACTTCGCTCAAGCCACTCTCCAGTGACTATAGGCACATACGTACGTGCTTACACATACACGTAAATGTATATTTCTTTCTCTCACCATCTCACCTGCACCTTGTATTCATTGTCAGAGGAAACAAGCCTTAACACACGAATAGTTTTCAACCGAAATGAAGGTATTTGCCCTTGCGATGTGAAAACCCAAAGAGATAGGAACCTTGAGTTAGCGGGGATGCTCTGGTGTCTATCTCTTTTGCTTCCAGGAGAGTTATAATCATAATAAAAAAAGCTGCCATTTAGGGAGTCCCGGCTGTGTGCCAGGTTCCTAGTAGCTTTCATTTGTCAGTTGACTTCTTCATCTTTTTTTTTTTTTTAAAGATTTACTTATTTGAGAAAGAGAGTGGGGGGAGGGGCAAAGGGAGAGAGAGAGAGGGGGGGAGAGAGAGAGAGAGAAGTAGACTCTGCTGAGTGCGGAGCCCTATTCGGGACTTGATCTCATGACTCTGAGATCCTGACCTGAGCCGAAACCAAGGGTGAGATGCTTAACTGACTGAGCCACTTAGGCTCCCCAGTGTCTTCTTATCAACCCCATCCAGTGGGTGGATGCAGAATCCAGTAGTCAGTCTGCAGGGGAGAATGAGGTGGTTCTGCCGGCTGTGGCTAAGAAGTCCTAAGGATTAAGAGTGATCAATAACTCTTTTCTTTCTTTCCCCCTCTCCACACTAACTTGGGTTTTATTACCACACATCCTTCCAGTTGCCATTCTGGACATGTGGGTTTGCAAGTCTTTATCCCAAACCACTGGGTATTGGTGTTTGACTTGGGGAAAGAGATGTCCTATGTGAGCTTTTGTTCTGATTCCAAAGCCCTTTCTGTGTAATGCTTAGAGACTGCCATGTGAGCCCTGCCTTGAATGTACTGCCCTTTATAGGACAAGATAATGCTGCTGATACCCTAGGAGACTTTTCTCTTTCAGGAGCCATGATGGGGTACGCTGAGCTGTCCATACTCATCTCTGCCCCTGCACTGAGTCACTGCTCAAGGTTAGGCATATAGGCAGTATCGTCTTATGAGCTCCAACTAGAATGCCAGTCTGAGTTGGGTCCAAACCCTAACCACCTCTTAGTAGCTGTGTCAATTTGGTCAAGTGTTTTTTTTTTTTTTTTAATCTTTCTTAGCTTCAGTGTCCACATTCAGAAAAGTCAAGTTAGTACTAGTACTTATTCCATATGTTGTAACAAAGTTTAAATGGAATCATTTATTAGTTAAATGGAAAAAAAAGAGGTGTCTGTTGGGTGCCAGGATCTTCTCTAGGCACTGGGAATAGAGGGGTTAATAGGCAAACAAATTCTGTCTGTGGTTACAGTGGTTACAGGCTAGAGGGTAGATGCGTATGATACATAAAGGAATCAGGAAAGAAGATCATTATAGAGTGTGAGCAGTACTGTGAAGAAAATAAAACTAACGCGTGGATGTGTGACGAGTAAGTTGAGGGAGGTGGGGTTATTCTTTTTTTTTTTTTTTTAAAGATTTTATTTATTTATTTGACAGAGAGAGAGAGACAGCCGGCGAGAGAGGGAACACAAGCAGGGGGAGTGGGAGAGGAAGAAGCAGGCTCCCAGCAGAGGAGCCTGATGTGGGGCTCGATCCCAGAATGCTGGGATTACGTCCTGAGCCGAAGGCAGACACTTGAGGTGGGGTTATTCTATACTGGATGGTCCACACAGTTTCTCCAGGGAGGAAGTGAATGAATATAAATTGTGTAGCCTGGTACCTGGCAGTAGCTAAGGACACCACAAATGCTGTTACATTGAAATGTATATGACTGTTTCTGCTGCAGCTAGTGGAGTTTGCAACCTGACGTTATGGTGTTATGATCAACTCTCCTGCCCTCTTTTCTGCAGCCTCCAAGCAATGGAGCAAACGGTGAAACGAAGTACTTAGAAGGCTTTGTCATTCTTCATGTACAAATAAGACATTGGCCTTGCTAGAAATCAGAGAACAGGACAGTCCCTGGATTGAATGTGAATATCCAAATTATCTTTGACAGGAAGCTTCCCATGAAGATGTCTTCTTCCCAGATTCTGTGATATGCTGTGATTCTCTGGGTATAAGTAGAGGGGAGTTGAAATTGAATCATTCCCGGGTGATCGTGAAGTGGGTCTTCCACTGTGACCACAAAAGCACTCAGAATATTGTCTCACTTGTGAGGAGGGATCATTCTGGAGAGCCCAGAGACAGAGATAGATGCCCAGGGAGACACTGAGGTGCACTCCTCATCCAGCCCTATTTTGGTGAGGGGCTCCATTATTCAGCCCATAGTAGAACCAGGAACCATGGCGTCTGTGAGACCCTCCCTCCATCTTGCGTTCAGGTGGCCACCTCTGCAGGGTTTACCCCTTCATTGTCTCACCTGTTCTGTTCACTTCCTGTCCATCCTCACTGCAATTGCCTCTTCTAGACTTCCATCCACTCTTTCCCTTTGATCCACTACTGGCTTCACTTGAAACTCTTGACTCTAGTATTTTATAAAATGTTAAGATCTTTAGGGCAAAAACCAGGCCACTTTCTCTTTTGCTTACTCTACAGTAGCGATTCCTAATTTACGGACTGAGAACTTCTTGGAGCAACGGCTAAGGAAGTATGGCAAGAGATCCTTGGATCTGTTGACTGTGAATTGGATAAGTAGTGAGTGCCTTAGTCTATTTGGGCAGCTATAACAAAGTACATAGACTGGGTGCTCATAAACACCAGAAATTTATTTCTTATTATTTAGGAAGCCGGAAGCCCAAGATCAGAGTGCCAGCATGGCTGAGTTCTGGTACGGGTCCTCTTCTGGGACACGTCTCGTGTCCTAACAAGGTGGCGGGGGCCAGGGAGCTCTGTGGGGTCACTTTTCTCAGGTACTAATCCCATTCATGGGGACTCCACCCTCATGACCTAATCACCTCCCAAAGGCCCACTTCCTAATAGCTTCATACTCGGGGAATAGGGTTTCAATATATGACTTTGGGGAGGGGGCATAAACATTTATTTCATTAAAGTAAGTTTCAAAGATAGTCAAAGATTTTCAAATATATGTAAATATTGTTTTAATTATAAGATGCAAAATTACTTGGAGTTGCTGAATTGACTTTTTCATTGTATAGTTTTTAAATCAATAAGTGCTAAAAAGGAATCTTTTCTCCCGTGTTTCATGATAGCCTTTTCATCTAAAAATGGGTCTTTGGACTAGAACAGAGTCTTGATCATCACTGGAGTGAGGTATAAGCCTGCTTTGGCACCTGCTACAGCCCACGGTGCTTGATAAACATAAATGCCAGTTTGGAGCAGCGCCTTGTGTGTGGGTTTGGAGAGGGATGCTGCCCTCATTAAACAGTACTAGGGTCCCTAAAGTAGGTCAAGGGATGTAGAAGTGAGCTCTCTGGTTACTACCCCCCTCAGGTGCAGAGGGGGTAATCTAATCTGGATCCCATTCAGGTACCATTTTTGTCTTAAACATTTAAGGGAGTGAAATGTGCTCAGTTCATAGAGCAAACACAAGGGGATTTTAAATGGCAGTTTTTACCAATTTGTATTCGTGTGAAGGGTTGTGTCGGAGCTGTTTCCACCTCTGCTTGCTCTGTTTATTCAGCACGAACGTCTGGAACGTGCACTTGTTATGCCTTTTATCAGATACACCATCCCAAGGTACCACGGGGACTATCTTCATTAGTAACATAATAAGAGGGAAGCAGACTGCTCGTGGAAACTGTCTGCATATTTCTAGAACTTGCTTTGTGTTAGGTACTGGCTGCTAATTAGAACCCAACTAACAGTGGCAGGATATCAAAGGAGGAAATGATCCACATGAACACCGTAGAATGTTATGACAGTGGCTAGGGTGTCTGCTCCGTTCAGAATCTGTCTGCTGAAGAAAAAAGTTACAGGCAATGGAACATAATGAAGAGATGCCTACTAGGGGGTTTCTTGGAGCCTGAGAACTGAGAAAGTACGTGCTTACCTCTGGGGAGACCTGCCTTTGTCTGTCTGTCCTTCCCCAGACATCTTGTCAGTATGTGATGGGACCATTCCTTTGCTCACTGATGAAGCCCTGAAGGTACACCTGACTCAGCTTCTCAGAGGGGTCAGAAAAGGAGTATCAGAAAGGGAAGGGAAGGACATTTCCCCCCTCCGGATTGTTCTTCAACACTTTCAATTACTATGATCTTAAAAAATTATACATAATGCCAATGTAATATTATAATACTCAAGTAATTCCCAAGTGCATAAACAGAAAGTGAGAATACTTGTAATTGAGTTCAAGTTTTTTAAAGCATTGTGGCCTGAAAATATGCATGGTATAATCTCAGTCTTTTTATACCAGTCAGGACTTGATTTGTGACCCAGTATGTGGTCTATTCTGGAGAATGTTCCATGTGCACTCGAGAAGAATGTGTATTCTGTTGCTTTAGGATGAAATGCTTTAAATACATCTCTTAAGTCCATCTGGCCCAGTGTGTCATTCAAAGCCCTTCTTTCCTTGTTGATCTTCTGCTTAGATGATCTGTCCATTGCTGTGAGCAGGGTGTTAAGTCCCCTATTATTATTGTAGTATTATCAATGTGTTTCTTTAATTTCATTATTAATTGATTTATATCCAAAGGATACAAACGTAATGATTCAAAGGGATGCACGCACCCCAATGTTTATAGCAGCAATGTCCACAATAGCCAAACTATGGAAAGAGCCCAGATGTCCATCAACAGATGAATAGATAAAGAAGATGTGGTCTATATATACAAAAGAATATTACTCAACCATCAAAAAGAATGAAATCTTGCCATTTACAACGACGTGTTTAGAACTAGAGGGTATTGTGCTAAGTGAAATAAGTCAGTTAGAGAAAGACAAATACCATATGAATTCACTCATGTGTGAATGGAATTGACGAAACAAAACAGATGAATATTAGGGAAGGGAAGGAAAAATAAAACAAGAGGAAAATTGAAAGGGAGGCAAACTATAAGAGACACCAAACTCTAGAAAACAAGCTGAGGGTTGCTGGAGGCGAGGGGGAGGGGGAAGGGGTCACTGGGTGACAGACATTAAGGAGGACACTTGATGTAATGAGCACTGGATGTTATATGCAACTGATGAATCACTAAATTCTACCTCTGAAACTAATAAAAAAAAAAAACAGCAAGTGAGAATTCCCCTTCATGTCCCCACTTGATCCCACTTTCCCCTCCAGAAATAACCATGCATAAAGTTTGTGGTATATCTAGAGTCCCTCTCCTCACATATGTAGCGTTGCTTTTCCTAGTTCCCGTACCTTGAAAATCTTGCCATGTCATGACATGTAATGTTAACACACGATGACCTAACTCATTTGTCATAACTGCTGCATAGTATTTCAATTATGTATGGATGTATTATAATGCATCTGACAACTCTTTTATTCACAAAAGTTTTTAAGCCTTTGAGGAAAAGCCTTGGTAGGATTCTAGCCCTTTATATTTTCTCTGTTTTTCTAGTTTCTGCTTTTCCTACGTTTCTTGAATAATGCCCCCCGACCCCCATCTCTGGAAACAGTGAATGTACCCTTATATGGCAAAGGGCCTTAGTAATTATGGACTTGAGATGGGGACATCGTGCTGGATTATCTGATTGAGCTCGGTGCAATCACAAGGCTCATTATAGGAAGGGTGCTGGAGGGTTCAAAGTGAAGTAAGAACAATGTGAAGAAGTAAGCAGAGGTTGGAGTCATGAGGCCATAAGCGGAGGGATGCCAGCGTTGTTTGGAAACTGGAGGAGACAAGGGACAGATTCTCTCCTGGAGCCCCCAGAAGAAGCCAGCCCTCCCCGCACGCATCTTGAGTTTTGGACTTCCTCTTTTGTGGTCATTGTTTTACAGCACCAACAGGAAGCCCGTAGACTTGGCTCATCTGGTTGTATCCTTTGAATAACTGATCATACCTTCTTACCATTTTCCAAAGATATTTTTGAAAAAAGGAAAAAAAAAACACCTCTTGACTATTGTACAGATTATCAAAATGAACAAGCGGTAGCGATTTTATTTAACACACGAGAAAACCAGACAGGTGTTATAACTGATTCAAAAAACAAGTAGCACCAATGTATGTTGAGAAAGGAATGTTGACACAAGTGTGCAAATGGAGGCAAACCTGGTTTTTGTTGCGCAGGGAGTGAGGGAAGTGGATGGAACCTCTCTCAGATGGGGCAGAATTTGCCGTGGTGAAAACATCTGCCAGAGCGCTCAGGCCAGAGCTGGGCAGTAGGAACAGCTCATTAGTGGGTGGGGCTGGCTGGCCTTGGTCCAGAGGAGGGCCCCGAGCTGGTCTGCAGGACACGGTCCATGGAATGGCAGGGAAACTCCCCAGAGAATGAACGCCCCAGGCGTCCCCCATACTGATCTTCTGGCTGCTGCATATTCACCCAAATATAAATAAGTGAAAAATGAGGTGAAATGATCAGTGGAGGTCTGAAGAATGTGCAAATAGACTGAACACAGGCAGACGCTTAAGCTTTGAAGCATTTTTATTGTTCTAGAGCTGTCTCCTCTCCCTTAGTATACAGTGGACATCTTTCATTGGCAGTGGGTGTACAACCGTCTCTTCCTCCTGGTGGCTGCAACGGGTCCCTTCGAACACACGCCCCAGAATCTAATTTCACTATTTTTTATTTTTATTTTTTTTTTACTGCTGGGAATTTAGGTTGTTTCAAAGTGTTCACTACAGTCAAAAAAGGAAAACTTCAATATGCCTTCTTGTTAGTTTACTTAAAAACAATGTATATATACAGAGAAAATTCTGGAAGGATATACATGAAATATTTACTTGAGTTGTCTTTGGAGGTGGGGAATTTTGCAGAATGTTTTCTTTCTACTTAATTTATTGCTGCACTGTTTGAATTTTTTTTTACAAGCATGTATCATTTTTTATAATTAAAAATATGCCCAAGAAGAGCTTTCAATGTTGAAAAGAAGTGCAGCTTAATTGAAATTGTTAAGCTGTCACTGACATTCTGTTAGATGCTCAGGTATTTATGTGACAAACATGCTTTTGGCTTTCTGGGAAGGAGAAGCAGTTGGAAACTGTTGTCGCAGGGCTCGGGCAGAGAAGCGCAGGTGTGTTTTAAGTGGCATCTAGCCTGAGCTTGTGTCCCGATGGCAGGACACGTCCTTATTGAGGCATCTTGCGAAGTGTTTGGGATGACAGAATCCCAGGAGAAGGGCAGGGTTGACTCACATTTTCTCCTCTGCCAGACACACATGGGAGAGGGGAGAGCATCTCTCACCAGGTCTCCAGGGGGTTCCTAGAAGAAGGGGAGGTGGCAGTTCAGTGTCCACAGCGCTGGGCTTGTTCCGAAATGACTATTTCATCTGAAGGGGTTAATAATCTAACGAGAGCTCTCCCAACCTTAGAGCTAAAATCCTTTTCCTGACAAGCTGCAGTACAAACTGAATCAGAGCAGAGTCTGTGGGACCAGCTTTGTCTGGATGAAGGGGTTGCTCACGACCACAAAGGGTGCTGTGGAAAAGCAAGGCTTGGGTTGGGGGATCCCCAGAAGATGTAGGGCACCAGCAGACAGGATTGTTTCGGAGCCACAGCCTCATGCGTGGGCCCGGCACCTTTGCTTGAGAGGAGCTGAAGCTCTGGTGTCTCTGGGGTTTGAGGGATGCAGGAGAGGTAACATTTCATTTCCTCTTTTAACAGATGATTTGTGACATTCGGGGAGGGGGAGACACCCCCCTCGCCCAGCTGGAAGGAAGGGCCACAGTAGGAAGGCATCAAATCCGTCCACAGCAGGCTTTTTCAGGGATACAAAATACCAGCTATAGCAAACAGAGGCGAATAATAACCATCATTTTAAGATCGTAAGATTTGGCCTTCAGGCCCTTTGCTTTCTCCTTGGTGCTGAAAATAGTCCTGGAAATGGGACTTCATGGATGGTTCTGAGCATCCTGCAGCTTCAAATAGTGGAGCAGCCTGCCCGGTGCGATGCACCTTTAGCCTGCCCATCACCTTCTTTGTTTTGTCAGCATTACGGGAAAGAAAAAGGGTGAAAATCACTAGCACAGTGAACGACTTCCCTTTTTGACATTTTTTTGCCCAGACTTTCTTTCCAAGGGGGGTCATATTGAAAGCAGATTAATATCAGAAGCATGAAGAAAACACAGCAATTAACATGGATTCCATGTTTATTTCAGAGCAAAACCTCAAAAGTTATGATCTGTGAGATTTCCCCTTTGACTCCTCTGCCTTCTCAGAAGGGACACTGCTGATTGTCTTTGCAGGAATTTTGGGATACGCAGGGCACTAATGCTTGTGCAGTAGACTAGACTTGGCATTGGAAACATGACTTAAGGGTAGCATTATTCATGGAAGATAATGGGTCAACCTAAGATGGAAAGGTGCCTCATGAAATAGTTGTGGACATTTCCTGCAGAGAGAGAACGGATCAATGCTCTAAAGTAGTCCTCTGGCTGCAGAGCCGGACTCCACTCCGTACTAAACACGGGTGGGTGCTAACATGTGAGCCTTTGCAGGAGGCCATGGGGGGAGCAGCACTTAAGACCCCGGCTTGGGTGTCCTCCAAGGATCCCTGATGGCAGCGGCAACTTGGGGGTCATTTTTCCACCACGGAGAGGCAGACCACCCTCTCCCATCCTTCTAGTCCCAAATCCTACAGCTCCTTGGTTCCTCCTGTCAGAGCTCAGGTGAAAAAATTACTTGTGCTGTCTTGGTGTTTTCTCTACTTTATCTGGCTACGCTGGCTTTACCTTTCCGCTCTTGTTGCCTAAATAGCTTCCCAAACAAATGCCCTAATTGTGATGAATCACTAACCTAAGTAACAGCCATGTGGCGTCTTCAGTGACAAAGCTCTCTGGTATTCATTTTTCAGGTTTGGGACTTAGCAGCCCTGTGAGATCAGCAGGGCAGCTACTATTATGTGCATGGAAGAGACACAGAGATAGAGGCTCACCAGAGAGGTTGGTGGCTAGCCCAAAACCACACAGCCAGCGAGTGCCAAAGCAGGAAAGCAAATCTGGGTTTGTCTGACTTCAAGTCCACTGTCTGTGTCCATCCCTAGTCTAAACAATGATACCATCTTCCATTTCCATCACACTGAGTCCTTTACAAACACCTCCACCTTACGGGACCCGGCAATCAGTGGCCAGTAAGGAAACTAGTTCAGAAAAGGAGAACTCCGATGGCCAAGGTGACAGAGCTAGTCAGCAGCAGAATCAGGATGTCAGTCTACTTCTGACTGAGCCCAGTGCTTTGTCCTCTCTCCTCGGCTTCCCATCAAGAAGGCAAATATATCTGTGCCTTTGTGTGTGCACTGAATGCGTTTCTTAGGGTCAAATGTGTGACTGGAAGGAGAGCTTCCATATGACATAATCATGGTGGGTAACATTTTTTGAATTCTTACCACGTGGTAGGCACTGGTTGTGCGTGTGTGTGTGTGTGTGTGTGTGTGTGTATGTAATTCTTCATCTAATTTAATATTCATCACAAACCCATGCAATGCGTACTGTAATATCCCCAATTTACAGCTGAGAATCTGATGATGTTGAGGCTCAGAGAGGTTAAGGACACACAGCACTAGAGGCAATATTTGACTGCAGGTTTGCTTACTTCTAATATTTTCCTTATCAATACACAGGTCATTTTCTGGTCTTTCTCTGAGCTTCAAAGGAGACTATTCTATAGCTCTCTGTGGCAGATCCATTCTCGACAATGCTATCTGCTTATCTGATTATAATGAATGCCACCCTGATGAGAACCATGGAACAGCTCTCTCCACTCATCAGATGAAGTGGGAAGAGGAGCTAGCTTCACTGAGTGTCAGCTCCACTGCCTATGTCAGCACAACTAACCCTCTAACAACCTGTGAGGGAGATTTTCTTCCTGTCATCACAGTGACCAAGAAGTGGAGCGTTAGAGATGTTATGTCACCTGCCACCGTTACAAAGACTGCAAGTGTGGGGGCCAGCATGTGGACATCTGTGCCTCCCAAACCTCAGAGAAGTCTCCAACTTGACCCAGACCCTTGTGCCACCATTATGTGGATGCCTGAAACCCACGGTGGGTGCACAGTAGGATAGTTGTGACATGATTCAATAAAATAAGCCCTCTGTGATTTTAGACTCCTACTGAAGATTTTGAGGGAGCGGGCATGCGAGGGTGTCCCAGGCATTTCCTGTGTCTGCGGTGACATCTTCACACCCTAGAGCCACAGCCCAGCCCCCACTTCCCTTGTCTCAGCAGAGAAGTTCTGCCCAGACCTCAGACTTTGAGGTATTACTGAGAATGATAGGTTTTCACACAAAGACCTCTCCTTTCTCTAGCGTTGTTCTGTAGCGGCTGCCAAGAGGAGGCATGTTTCATTTGCTTGCATATCCATTGCTCTTATTCATGGTGCATGGACAGAGTTTTCTGCATTTGAGGAAAGAGAAGGACACAGAATTCACTTCCACGTTGGCTACCTAATATTTTTGGAACAAACAAGAAGAGAAATGATAAATATTTCAAAGCTGGAATGCAAGCTTTACAGCACCACAGCCTTACAAATGTCCTAACGCTGCTGCAAATCTCCTCTACGAGTGCATTAAGGTGATTCGTAAGAATAGGAAATTCATCCTTGTCAGCCAGGGTTGAGCAGGACAGATCACCTGTGGGCCAGCTATTACACCTGTTCTTAGTGCTTCCACAATTACAGCTGACATTTATTTCTAAGAAGTCATGGTGAAATTGGTGAGATAGTTTACCTGTGTTAGAAGATAGAAAAGTCCTCCCCCCCCAACCATATCATTTTTTGTGGGTTTAAAATAGATAGAGCACCCAGGGAAAGGGATATTCTATAAAAGGGCATAGGAGACAGGTTGCCCTTGGGGAATCAACACAACTTGATAGCAGGCCATTGCTAAGGTGCCTTTTTTTCTATCAGGCTGCTTGTAGCTGGTGTCCAAGGGATGAAAAGGGTAACGCCATTTGCAGCTCTAAGTGCCAGGGCCAATTAAAGTCACAGTTTCTAAAAGGTGTGCAAGAAGGCTTTTGGCCAGGCAGCCGCCTAATGTCCAGGAAACATTGTATGTGCGTGTGTGTGTTTGTAAGTGTGTCTGTGTGTCTGTGAGTGTGCCCTTATCTTCACCACCTCACATAGAATCTTCCTGAGCAGTTTCTTTCCTCAGTGTGGCTTGGCTTGTGGCTCAGAATCATACTTGCCTCATATGCTAATGTATACTGTCCTACATTCTAAACTAGCTTGCCGGGAAGGGGCAAAGAAAGGAAGGCACAAACCCCACATGTGATAGCGTACGGGGGTGGGGGGTAAAGGAGCAGGAAGTGGACCTTCCCCTGCATTGCTGGGGCAACCAAATGCTGTGTCCTCTTTATATCCAGAGAAGTAGCCATTCACCAGCAATTTCTCCTCCAGATTTGCTTGTACATATGGGCAATCAGTACCTAATATTGTTTGTAATAAAGACTACAACCAAACTAAATGGTCAGCTGTATGAAACTGGCCAAATAAATTATGATTTACTCACGCAGTGGAATACTACACAGCCTTTGAAAAGAACGAAGGTCTGTATATGCTGAATTTGAAATGAATTCCAAGATATAAAGTAAAAAGAGCATGTTACAGAACACTGTGTATTGCTGGTTAACTTCTGTGGAAAAAGGAAAGAAAGAAAGAAGGAAAGAGAGAAAGAGAAAGAAGGGAAGGAAGGGAAGGAAGGAAAGGAAGGAAGGAAGACATATCTCTCTAGCCATTTGTCCGTCACTCTTGGGGCCCCTTGTTCTTAGTACTCACTGCCATGTGATGGAAGGTGTTGAAGGCAGCCAGTGGACAGCACTTGCCGGCCTCTGGCTGAGGGCTCTCATCTGGCTGCTGGGGGAGTGCTCAGGCAGTGGGCAGGGCAAGAGGAAAGACTAATGCCTTAACGCCTCAGAAGCAGCTCCTGACCAGTGATAGGCAAGGAGCCTTCATCTACTTCTTAGCTTTTCAACTAGGGTGATCCTGAGCTACGTGTTCTGCACCAGGCCCTAGAATTCCCTGGAGGGTTTGAGCTGCAGCCACCCACTGTAGTGACTCTGTTCATCTGTGTGGTACCTCAGCTCAACGACACCCCTGTCATTGACTTCCTTCCCTTCCCTGTGTCACTTCCTCACTCTCTCCCTTGACAGTTTCCTGAAACCACCTCCCCAATAAACTTCAAAAAGATGTCATATCCAGAAAGAAGTATCGTTAGGGAAGTATTCTTAAGTGATTTGCAACTAGAAACCGTAACAGAGGCTTTTCTCCTGTTATAAACAGAAAGACCAGGAGAGGTCCACAACCCACCCTAGAAGATTCCAGGCTACCTCCTTGCAAGTCCCAGCTGAGTGGTGTCAGAGCCCAAGAACTGAACTGGACCTTTGCAGGGAAGATGCTCCCAAAAGCTGGGTTCTTAGTTCAGCTCGTGGTGGCTTAAAACTTAACTTTAAAGTTCTCCTGCTCTTTCAATCTGACCTCCAAATTAGTGCTCTAAGGCAGCTTTTGTGATGTGAACTTCTCTTTCTCTGAAGGGATAATCAGGTGAAAAAGAAAAAAAATAGGCTTAAGCTCAAATGTCATTTCTGGTCCTCGTGAGATTCTTCTTAGAGATGAAGGACCAGGAGGGCAAAGGACTCAGCCCCAAGGTCATCCGGGGGGGGGTCTGGGTCTTATGCAAGATTCCACCTTTTCCACACGCCTGTGTTCTGTGAGAGCCAGAGGCTGGGATTTGGTACAGAGAGTAAGGCGTGGAATCTGGGGACAGACTAACGAATACTTCCTACGGGTACAGAGGACCGCAATTGAGGTCCCACAGCATGTTTGTTGCCCAGGTGACCTGGAGAAAGCTGCTGGCTACCTGAGAACGAGAAGTTTTTAAAACTTCCACTCAAGCCACTCTCAAGTATGACCACACGTTTGTCTGCCAAGCTCCGTATCAGATGATCAGAGGCACATTGTTCCAGAGAGCTTCACCCAATGGCGATTCCTGGTGAGGGAACATGGCAAAGGTAGATGCTTGGAACGTGGGATGTGGCTCTTTAAACAAGCGCATGCAGGATGCTGGTTGGTGTAGCTAGAAGCTGACTGTCCAGGTGGTGACCAGTGGGGAAGGGACCCTTCCTCTCTCTTTGTCTCTGTCTTCAGGTTTGAGAACCTTTTTACTCCAGGGGCCCTTTTTTGCTAAAAATGAACTGGACGTGGAGATCCTGTGGCATCACAATGGCTCAGAAGTAGGGGAACATGGCTGCGGCCTGACGTGGAGATGTGGTGAGTTCTCAGAAAGAATCAGAATGCTTTATTCATGGGGATCTCAAATCTGGATGCCTTGCACCCTCCTTCCATGACTGCTATAATAATTCCTGCATGAGTGAGTGAGAGTGAGTCTTTGTGTAAAAAAATGAAGGATGGGAGGGAACTTTTGCTTTGACAAGGATTAATTGCCTCTGCTGCTCTCTCTTCCCACCGGGCCCTCTCCTGTTGTTGAGAAGCGGAAGAAGGAGAGCACCGTATTCTACCTCTGGAGTCGTGGGCTCATTTGTTAATTTGAATCCAGTAGCTTAAAAACATGCCCCCTTTGGGGAGACTTGGGTGGCTCTCAAGGACCTTGCAGCTTTGTGCTTCACACTGGTGGTCTGTGCTCTCACACTTTCTTGTGTTCTTTTTGTTCTGAAGTTCTGTGTGTCTTGCTTTTCTGCTTCTTTGCTGTGTAAGTTTTGCGGCAACAAAGGCCTAGCAGAAGCTGGTGTTTGTAGCTTTGTGTTTGCAGCTGGGTGGAAACCACACTGGGCTTCCTGTTTCATGAAAATCTAGATGCCCTTGAGAAAAAGAATAAACTGGAAGTCAGTGGGATCTTTGTGGAGACTCAACTTGTAGAGAACACAGATTTTCTTTTTCTTACCGCAATGACCTTGGCATAGTCCACATTTTCCAGGGGAGGCAGAAGACTCTAGTGTCAAGGTTATGGACTGTATGTGACTTTGGAGAAATCTTTAACTTCAGTTTCCTTATAAATAGAATAAGATAACAATAGCTCTCCTTGGGTTGTCATGAGGATTTAATGAGGTAACATGTGTAAAGGACTTAAAACTGTACTTGACACAAAGGCATTCGGTAAGTGTTAGCTGATTTTAGTCTTTCTTTTGATTTCTATTTGGCCTATATTTTCTTTCAATTAATTATTATAGCAGCTCCATGAAAGGGATGTTTTGTCTCCCCCATTTCTCTACCGTGATGTCTAGTGGGCACCTCGAACCTAAATTGTCTAAAACCTACTTCTGGATCCCCCCGCACCCCCCTTTCCCCTTGTATCTATTTCCTCCACTTCCTCTCATACTCCTATATCCAATCCATTAGCAAATCCTCTTGGCTTTACCTTCAAAATGTATCTGGAGCCCCGTCCCCTCTCCCCATGTCTACCTCTGTGCCCTGGTCCTGCACTGTCTGATGGCTTCCTACCTGTTCTCCCTGCTTCTACCTAGTTCCCCGTAGCTCTGCTCAATAAAGCAGAGTTGATTCACATCCTCACAGGGTGTCCCATCTCAGAGAAAATATGTATTGTCCTTACCATAGCCTAAGATTTCTGTATACATGCTCCCCACCTGACTTCCCCTTGCACAAAATCCCACATAATTCTACCTCTTTGTCATCATGTCCTATTACTCTGGCCTTGGGTCACTCCTCTCCAGGTCCACACTGACTTGATAGCCCCTTTTCCAACACACCAGGGACTCAGCATCCCCCTTGCCTGGAATGTTCCTCTCTACATCTTGCCATGGGCTACCCCCTCACCTCTAGGAGGCCTTTCCTCAAATGTCTCCATCCCTGCAAGACCCGTTTTGGCCACCCTATTTAAATTATAGCCACCCGCACTCCTTATTTACCTCCTCTGCTTTATTCTCTATGTAGCACTCAGCACCATGCAACATATTTTATCTAGATTTTCTGTCTCCACAGCTAGAATGTAAGCTCTAGGAGTTTGTGTGTATAGGGAGGGGAGGGATTTCTGTCTGTTTTGCTCACTGCCATATCCCCAGTACTTAGAATAGCATCTGGCAAATAGTGGGCACTCAACTAAAATTTAGTGAGTAAATGACTTCACTGGTTCAGTTTATAGGTGAGAAAACAGAATCTCTGAGACCTCATGCAATTTGTATCACTGGGCATCAACAGGCATTGTAAAGCATTGCGACGAGTAGGTGGCCAATGGGAACCCTCTTCTGTTTAACTCTTAATCTTGGTATTTCACATTATGCCATTATGACTGTGATAGCTACCTATCTGTATATATGTATCTTAATATTCTTTTCATCCCCACTGCCTCTATAGTGAAGAAAAGAAGTAAATATTATGGACTGATTTGTGCTCCCCCCCAATATTCACACGTTTAAGCCCTAACCTCTAATGTGACTGTATTTGAAGATGGGGCTATAGGGAGGAAAAATGATTTTCCCTCTACCCTTCAAAGTTCCTGGCTGAGACTCCTGTAATAAAAGACAGATGAACAAGAGAAAGATAAAGAGAAGTTTGTTAACATGTATAACTTAGGTATGCATGAGACACCCAGAAGAATGAATGACTCTCTAAGGTTTAGAATTCAGGCTTAAATATCATCTCCAGCAAAAGATAAAGGGAAGAAAGGTGTGGGGAGGCCAGTTACAGGGAGGTACCAGGAAACCTTGTAAAGGATGGTATGACTTGTTATGCAGACATAAGCCAGTGCCTTCTTCACCCATAAGGTCTAAAGTTGTCTTTAGGGATTAGCCTTCCTGATAGGGAGGAGAGGAGGGATACCTTTGTACATTTATGTCCTGCTTTGACTCAAATAGGGGGAAGGTAAAGAGCTTTTCTTCTGTCTGCTTCTTTTCATTTTTTTTAAATGATTTTTTATTATATTATGTTAGTCACCATACAGTACATCCCCGGTTTCCAATGTAAAGTTCGATGATTAATTAGTTGCGTATAACACCCAGTACACCATGCAATACGTGCCCTCCTTACTACCCATCACCGGTCTATCCCATTCCCCCACCCCCCCTCCCCTCTGAGGCCCTCAGTTTGTTTCTCATAGTCCATAGTCTCTCATGCTTCATTCCCCCTTCTGATTACCCCCCTTCCTTTATCCCTTTCTTCCCCTACCGATCATCCTAGTTCTTATATTCCATAGATGAGAGAAATCATGTGATAATTGTCTTTCTCTGCTTGACTTATTTCACTTAGCATTATCTCCTCCAGTGCCGTCCATGTTGCAGCAAATGTTGAGAATTCGTTTTTTCTGATAGTTGAGTAATATTCCATTGTATATATGGACCACAACTTCTTAATCCAGTCATCTGTTGAAGGGCATCTCGGCTCCTTCCACGATTTAGCTATTGTGGACAATGCTGCTATGAACATAGGGGTGCATATGGCCCTCCTCTTCACTACGTCTGTACCTTTGGGGTAAACACACAGTAGTGCAATGGCTGGGTCATAGGGTAGCTCAATTTTCAACTTTTTAAGGGACCTCCACACTGTTTTCCAGAGTGGCTGTACCAACTTGCATTCCCACCAACAATGTAGGAGGGATCCCCTTTCTCCACATCCTCTCCAACAATTGTTGTTTCTTGCCTTGTCTATTTTTGTCATTCTAACTGGAGTAAGGTGGTATCTTAGTGTGGTTTTGATTTGAATTTCCTTGATGGCTAATGATTTTGAACATTTTTTCATGTGTCTGTTAGCCATTTGTATGTCTTCATTGGAGAAGTGTCTGTTCATATCTTCTGCCCATTTTTTGATTTGTTTATTTGTTTCTCATGTATTGAGTTTGAGAAGTTCTTTGTAGATCTTGGATACCAGTCCTTTATCTGTAGTGTCATTTGCAAATATATTCTCCCATTCCGTGGGCTGCCTCTTAGTTTTTCTGACTGTTTCCTTGGATGTGCAGAAACTTTTAATCTTGATGAAGTCCCATAAATTCATTTTATCTTTTGTTTCTCTTGCCTTTGGGGATGTGTCATGAAAAAGGTTGCTTTGGCCGATGTCGTAGAGGTTGCTGCCTATGTTCTCCTCTAGAATTTTGATGGATTCCTGTCTCACATCGAGGTCTTTCATCCATTTGGAGTTTATTTTTGTGTATGGTGTGAGAGAGTGGTCAAGTTTCATTCTTTTGCATGTAGCTGTCCAATTTTCCCAGCACCATTTATTGAAGAGACTGTCTTTTTCCCACCGGATGTTTTTTCCTGCTTTATCAAATATTAGTTGCCCAAAGAGCCGAGGGTCCATTTCTGGGCTCTCTATTCTGTTCCATTGGTCTATGTGTCTGTTTTTGTGCCAGTACCATGCTGTCTTTGTGATCACAGCTTTGTAGTACAGCTCGAAATCCGGCATTGTGATGCCCCCAGCTTTGTTTTTCCTTTTCAACAGTTCCTTGGAGATTCGGGGCCTTTTCTGTTTCCATACAAATTTAAGGACTATTTGTTCCAGTTCTTTGAAAAATGTCCTTGGTATTTTGATCGGGATAGCATTGAAAGTGTAGATTGCTCTGGGTAGCATGGACATTTTACCTATGTTAATTTTTCCGATCCATGAGCATGGACTACTTTTACATCTTTTTGTGTTTTCCTCAATGTCTTTCAAGAGTGATTTATAGTTTCTAGAATATAGGTCCTTTACGTCTCTGGTTAAGTTAATTCCAAGGTAACGTATGGTTTTTGGTGCTATTGTAAATGGGATGGATTCCCTGATTTCTCTTTCTTCGGTCTCGTTATTCGTGTATAGAAATGCAACTGATTTCTGAGCATTGATTTTGTATCCCGCCACATTACTGAATTGCTCTGTAACTTCTAATAGTTTGGAAGTGGATTCTTTTGGGTTTTCCATATAGAGTATTATGTCATCTGTGAAGAGAGACATTTTGACTTCTTCTTTGCCGATTTGGATACCTTTGATCCCTTTTTGTTGTCTGATTGCTGTTGCAAGGACTTCTAGTACTATGTTGAGTAATAGTGGCGAGAGTGGGCATCCTTGTTGTGTTCCTGATCTTTTCAAAATAATCCTTATGCCAAAGTGGCATCTTTTGGAGTGCATATTCTGCTACCCTTCAGGGCCTTTAAAGAGGTAATTAAGGGGGCACCTGGGTGGCTCAGTCTGTGGGGCATCTGCCTTTGGCTCAGGTCATGATCCTGGGGTGCTGGGATCGAGCCCTGTGTTGAGCTCCCTGCTCAGTGGGGAGTCTGCTTCTCCCTCTGCCCCTCCCCCTGCTCGTGCTCTCTCTCAAATAAATAAATAAAATCTTTTTAAAAAAGAGGTCATTGAGGATAAATGAGGTCTTAAGAGTTGGGCTGTCATCTAATGACTGGTGTCCTTATAAGAAGAGGAAGAGACACCAGGGATATGTAAGCATAGAGGAAAGGCCATATGGGGACACATCTGCAAGCCCAAGAGAAAGGCTTCGGGAGAAACCAAACCTGCTGACACTTTGATCTTGGACTTCCAGCCCCCAGGACTATGAGAAAATAAATTTTGGTTGTTTAAGCCACCAGTCTATGTACCCAGCCTATGGTACTTTGTTTTAGCAGCTGGTGTTGGCTAACACAGGAAGACAGTAATCTGTGTAGTGACTACCATGTGCTTAACGAAATGGGAAGAGATGGTGTCTGGGTGGCACAGTCGGTTAAGCATCTGCTTTTGGCACAGGTTGTGATCCCAGAGTCCTGGGATCGAGTCCTGCATCCGGCTCCCTGATCAGCGGGGAGCCTGCTTTTCCCTCTCCTCCCTACTCGGGCCTTCTCTCGCTATCTCCATCACTATCTCTGTCTCTTTCAAATAAATAAAAAAAATCTTAAAAAAAGAGGGGAGGAGATTAAATAGTCTAGAGAAACAATGGGCTTGGAGTTCCATGATCAAAGAGAATCACGTGTGAATAGCTTGAGCCAATAGGAATCGCATGTGCTAATGCACAACAAGTGGGTTTGTGGAATCCACGTACAAGAGAAATAGGAAGGGTTGGAAGGTGACCTGTAGGTGGTTGACCTCAAGGTGTCACGTATGTCTTCTTTAAAGCATGGGTTTGGGAAATTCACAACACATGATGAAAATCCAGTCCCCCTCCCACATGTTCATGTGTCCTGCATCTGTGATTCATGACGCCTGTTCTTTCAAATGCAAGATGGCAGGCTGTAGGCTACTTCCCAGGGTACCTCTAACTCAATCAATATGCTCTTTTCTGGAAAAGACTATTTATTGTTTTAACAGCTGTACTTCCACTTTCTCAGATGAAAAAAAAAATTACCTGCATTCACAAACGACTCACAGGGATTGGAAAATATAGTGTTGAAATTCCCAATTTAAAATATCCTCCAGGTTCTACAAAACTGTCCCCAAACCACAGCATTTTTCCATTCTGGCTACCTCCGTATCCCTGGAAGGATTAGGGAAATCAATACCAGTTGTCAGCCTCCAGAGTTTGGCTGGGGGGTTGGTCCAAATTGTGTGTGTTGATGGCAATGCCCAGCGAGGACCAGCCTTCTTTGGATACCTGCTGATCCAAGGAGAGCCCAGCACCTATGAGATTCAGAACTCTTTGCAGGTTTTCATTTAGTTTTCTTTAAATGATTTGTCTTCCAAGAAAGATTTGCTTTTGAAGGCCTGCTGATGATATTGCAGCACTAAGCTCCCTGGGTTATTTGTTTTTGAGATTGCATATAAACTACTAACATTATTATGACACAATTACCAGTAAGTAATCATCCAATTGCCATAAACATGTCCCTCTCAAAATATTGCAAATTAATATTCATGCTTTCCTCAAATCCACCATTCTGAGCTAATGTGTGCCTACATAGTTCATCAAAATGTACATTTTTTTTCAGTGAAAGGAAGAATTATAGTTCAGTTCTTCATCTTGAGGTATGGGAAGATTGTTTTGACGGTAGCATTAGTTGCTTTGAAAGACAATTTCCCTGTGAAAGTGATGCAGCCGCCAGCAATGAACTATGTGCTTCCAGGTAAAGCATTTGTACTTCTTTGGAGCTATATTGTTCAAAAAGCTGTTCTAGTCATTCAATCCCGGCAGTTGAGAAATCATGCCAACTACGTGATCATATGTAATTGTCATGTGTAATGTCAATTGTGTATGTAATTGTAAGACAGTTTAGTTGCTGTTAAATGGAGATCCTAGAATCTCACCATGAATAAAACACTGCAGATTCCTCTCCCTAAACCTCATAAATCTACATAAAGCAAAGAAGCCCCCAAACATGCTATGATGTAGAAACACGAAATTCACAAAGGTGATTGGAGAGTGACGTCTGGACCAAAAAAGGAATCCTAAAACAAGTTATATATATTTTAAAATTGAGAGTAAGTAAACTTAATTTCACTCTGTACAAAGCATCAGATAATAATACTGTTTTCTGCTAATGCAACAGGTTTCATCAAAGGTGATAAAATATACTAGCTAAGCCTGAGTTCATTCAAATTAGGAAAGTGATTTTAAAACCCTCAGAGTTTTGTGTATCAAACACATATCTACAAATGCGCTTTGTAGATTATACACAGTGGTGTGCTGGTGAATGTTTCACAACTGGTTCTCCTAAAACTGAAAAAAGCCCTGATTTATAGCTTATTTCGATTTCTGTGGTGTAAATACTCTCACTGCAGCTGATTTCAAGCTACCATTGTGACGTCGTTGAACACAGAGTTGGGAAGAAATGTGCACAATTGGCTCTTGAGAACCAGAACTAGATGTGTCCAGCACAGCACTGGTTGTACAAGTAAATATGAAATCGGGGAGAGGAGTGCTCTCAATGGGTCACAGGACTTTGAAATTAACAAGTCTGAAATAAAATATAACGCATGGTGCTCTGATGTTATATAGAGGGCTGCTGGGCTAAAGAAGAGAGTTGAGAAGGAGTCCATAGTCCATAGTCCAACACTGTGACTTGGTTGGTTTGGATGCTGACCTGTCCCCTGGAGGCAGCGAGACTTTGCATGAGTGACATGGGATATGAAGTCGGCAGGCCTGGGTTTGAATCTGGTCTCTGTCACTCTGTAGCTGTGAATCTGTGGATGAGACACTTAGTTTCTTCCAGCCTCCATTTCTTCATTTGTAAATGGGGATGTAGAAGTCACCTTGGCAGGTTATCCTGAGGATTAATTATAAAGCACACAGCTTCTAACAAAGTGCTTGGCACGTGGTACGTAGATTTTCGATATTATTCTTCTATTATTTATTTGAAATAATTGGGTTATATTGTATCTTTATACAATGTCTAAAATCAGAAAAGTGTTCTATTATATAGAGTCAATTAGATAAAAGATGTTAAAGTCCCAGGCATTTAAGAAGTATTTATTAAATACTGTTAATGGATGATACATACCTGAAATTCATATTCTCTCTTGGTTTTTCTCTAAGCTAGAAATCTGTGAGAGACAACTTTGACTCTTTTTTCTTTTTGTAAAAAATCATCTTCCATATTAACTAAGTTACCAGCTACTGATGATTTTTATTTCCTAAATATTTAAAAAAAATCTACCCTTCCCTCTTTATCTACCCAGTGCGGTGTCAGGTGAGTTCATCAACTGGTTCTCTGCTTCCTGTCTTGAATACCTCAAAACCATCCTCAGTAAAACTGTCTGTCTCCAACCCAACATTCTAAGCAATTTGAGGACAAAGATTTTCTTTCATTTATTTTTATCTCAAAGTCCAATATAGCTCCTGGCACAAAATATATGCTAAATAAATGTTTATTTGATTGCATAATGAATGAGCCAACTTTGGGAAAAGTAATTGGCATAGTTTTTTTGTGTTGGAAATTTCCTTCCAAAGTGGCATCACCTATGTTTCCTTCTGTGTTTTCTCCTATGTCATTAACTTCATAGACCTTCCTACACCGTAGCACTTGTGTTTCAGGACTATGTACCGGTCTAGACATTTCATGGCACTGCTCCGGCTCTGCGAAGCAGGGTGTGCTGTGACCTGCCTCTGCTCCCCAGGCCCTGGCTGTTCTTGCACCCTCCGGAACTTTCCTGCATCAACTCACCTGGGGATGCCCTTTTTCTCCCTTGGACTCTTTTCCATTCAGGTGAGCCTCTTTCCAACTAGAGGTTACTGACAGAGTAATTAAGGTTTACTTCCCTAAATTAGTACAGATTGGGCTAAATTTTACAGGGTCAATGTGGAATACACGGAGACTTTATGTGACCCCAGCAGTCTGGAGTGGATTTCCATGAGCCTGAATGAAAGCCAGCATGTAAAGACAGAATTCAAATTAGGTGCTTCTATTACTTATCCTTAGATAGTATCTTTCAGCATGTCAAAATAATGCTGTAAAGGTGAAAACTCCAGTAAAAGTGGAGTAAGAAATTAGCATAAGTGAAAGATTGACAGCACATTGAACAGTCACTCACTGCTCCCAAATTCTGAACATCCAGAATTACTACAATTGGGACTTTTACTGTTGGTTTTACACACACACACACACACACACACACACACACACACACTCTTTCTATCTTTTAAAACCTTTCCTTTAGTATAAGAATTTGATCACTTTTGTAACTCAAACTCCTTAGTCTTGGAACGGATTCATGGACTTGGACTTGAACTTTAGGGTTACACACCCATGGATTGAATTGGGGCTCTGCTACTTACAGGCGTGTCATCTTGAGTAAATCACTTAACTTTGCTGAGCCTCAGTTTTGTCATCTAGTATCTACCTCAGGGGTAAGGATGAGGTCTTGGTGAGATAACACATGTATTCCCTCCAAAAGGGTCTTGTATACACAGATGCGCCGATAAATATTAGCTTCTTGCATCTTCTCAGTGAGATGAGGGCACTCCCATTTTTATGGCCTGAGACTTGTCTTCATACTTTTACACTGTTATAGACGCCAGGATCCCGTAGGTTTTCCCTTTCTGTTGTTCTGTAGCCCTTACGTGTTTCATAACCGTTAGACTGTTAAGTTTGGGTGTATTTCCTTGTTGTGAATTGCACCAGTGTGTCTGTGCTTACGTGCCTTCTCTTCTCAACCAGACTTCAGAGATCATGTTATATTTATTTTAGTATTTTCCTAAAGGATTTAACAAACCAATCAGTTTTTTTACACAAAGTATGCACTGAAATATTTGATTGACTTTAAACTCTGAGAGTGGGCCAGTCAGTGATGAATTAACATTTCAATTCCTGAATGTCTTTAAATAAAACACCACCCATTCTAGATCATTGTCACCTGATAGGAAAAAAAAAAGACAAGATCAAATATGTAGAGGAATCTCTTCCAATTCTTTTGTTCTGTTTCTAAGAATTTTACTATATAAGGCAGGAAGATATTCTGTTTTCATTTAGTTATTCTTTTGACATCTCTGTGCCAGGAACCATCCGATTAAAGAAAATGGAGCACTCCTAATATTCTTTGCTGCCCATTTTTACCCCACTAATGCTGTTTGGGTTTGGAAACAAATTACTGCCATCAGGGAAACCACTCAGAGGGTCCACAATAACTTGGTGCTATAATGTGTCTGGATTTCATAAGAATTATTTGCTAATATAGGACAGCACAGTCACCAAGAACTGTGGAGAAAGATACAGCCACCTTCCTTTCCTTGAACTTGACATTTTCTTAATCAGACTTGACATTGCAGGATCTCAGATCCAATACATTGGAGGAAGGATTTGGCACCCTTGGCTGGAGTGGGCAGGAGAAAGGAGCCAGCATCTGAAATATCTGCCCATGATTATTCAAGGTATGGCAGGAACAGAGCTTTCTGTATGCAAGCCAAATGAAATTATTAAGGCTAACCTTCTCACTCAGCACTTAATAGGTAATCAATTTTCACTACCAACAGTGGAGGGTGAAAACCAAGGAAGGAATGATAATGATGCTTCCTTACATTAGTGAAGGGATTAGAGGGTGCAAAATGATTTTACCTGTATAGTTTCATGTAGTTCTCGTGGCAACATTAAACTGGCCAGGACACTCATGCATGCATTCCTGCATTCATTCATTCCATAACACTTATTTAGCAAATATTTTTGAGGCCATCAACTATATGCCAGCCTGTGTGGTAAGCACTGGGGAGAGAGTGGAGAATAAGGCAGAAAAGGTTTTACTGCCCTCATTTCAGCAATGAGGAAACAGATGCACTAGGAAGTCATATGAATTTCCAAGGTCACATGAGGACATGCCAAGCTTGGAACTTAGTGCGGTGATCTGAATCTTGGCCCATAAACATGGTCACATGGAAAATGGAGCTTTATGTTCTGTCTCTCAACTTGCATATCAAATTCCTGTCTCGCTGGCCTGATGAGAAAGTTAATGTGAGATCTGTTGTCCACTCCTTCCTGGTTCATGTGGAATTCTGGGGGCTTAGATAGTTCCATGGCATTGCAGGGGACCTCTGTTCATTTGTTATCTTTCCACAGAGGTTTCTGTGTGGTGACAACAGCAGTAGTCTTGTCTGGTTATAGACATTATGAAGGCAATGTTGCTCTGGGACCTATAGCCTTCTTCCTTTGGAGCAAGCAAGCAAAGTGTAAATCCCTCTACCTTCCACCCCTCTGTCCCCACTGCTCCTCCCAACATCCTGGTCTCTGGGAAAGCTTTGTCCCTTCATGTTTCTTCAGTATGTCTTTTCTGTGTCTCCCCTCTTAGGCTTAAGGATTTGGACACAAAAGCCTCCATATTCCAGGTATAGCTCACCTCATACTTCTGCTGAGGCCAAGAACACACAGCCAAACCCTTTTCCAAATGGGAGGAAGACAAAGGGACAAATGAAGGCAGAAAGAGTCACAGGCTTTATACCAAAGTGACCTAGTGACATACCATAGAAGGAGTGGGTCAGAACAGTGCTTTGTGGAAATGGACCAGCATGTGAATAGCCTATTTGCCTATTATTAGGGCTACAAATGCAGAGAAATCTGAAAATCAGCCCTGGAAGCCACTGGCCCTCTCCATGGAGTGTTGAGGAGAAAGCCCCTAAAATTCCAAACTCAGCTCTGTAAGTCAAGACTATGAAAATGTTAGCTTTAGAGAAAGAATTCAAAGTAATTAATGGGATGGAAGGCCCTGCCTGATGGTTTGAAATTGAAATAATAAAATGTGCATAGTTTTTCCAAGCAATTATTAACTGAAAAAGATGAGAAGTGCCAACCATTCAGAGCAAAGGGACGAAATGAAATAAGCAAAGGGACACTTCATATGGGAAATAACTGGAACACTTTCTCACAAGTGAAGAACTTGTAGCTTTTGGAATGATTTCCTCTTACAGGAAAGGAATGTCCATTGTACAAAAAAAAATTTAAGAAGAATACTTAAGATGATATGACATGCACATCCCCAGATTTCACAGCTTGTAGGGACATTTGGGAACACAGTAATAATAAGGTCCTGATTATAATGCCTTTTGCTCCTTTCACTGTGTTGGGGCACCTGAGCCAACAATGCCTTTTTTTCTATCAACAATAAGAAAGCAAAACCTCCATACCTGTTGAGTTGAGTTACAAACCACCCAGAGAAGTCTGTACTTCCCAGAGGTACAGAGTCCAAATCTGGGTTCTGTCGAGTCCCGACAGCAATGGCCTGGGACCACCCTGCCCAGAGATGGGATGCAGTAGGTTAGGGAAGGTGCTGTGGGGGTTGAGTGAGGAATTTGCTTCCATTACTTCCAAAGAGACAGTGCCAAGTTCGAGACTTTTCCCCAGGGCATCTTAATTTATGAGAGAAAAGATGCTGTGCGTGTTCTTTCCTTTTCCTCCCTCTGTCTGTCCCTCACTCGTAGCATCAGAAGATGGCAGCAGAGATCGCTCTCTTCCCACTGCCGAGGCTCCTCCTGTCCTATCTGCCTGGCAGGACGCACATGTTCACCAGCAAACGTGGGGCAAAGTCCTTTGCAAAAACACATTGATTTCATTCAAGGAAGATAAATTCATAAACTGTACAACTGTATTCATCAGTTCATTTTGGGGGAATGTGATCTAGGAGTTGTGCAAAAATAAAATTCCCAGTGGTGGGCATCATCTGTTATCTCTTCCATACGTGCAAACTCTCATGCTCGCGAGATGATGAACTGCTACTGAATCTGACAGCTGCCTTTCCAAGTATCAGTGCTTAACCCAGAACCACGGTGTGGAGCCAGTCCAGGGCTCCTACTGAGCCTTTTTCTTTTCCTTTTTTTTTCACGTAAATCACATACTCTAAATCTCTGACTGACCTGAAATACCTGCATGGGTTCTGCCCACATTCCTCAGTTCATCCTTTCCTTACTCTTTCTTTCTTTCTTTCTTTCTTTCTTTCTTTCTTTTCTTTCTTTCTTTCTTTCTTTCTTTCTTTCTTTCTAGATTTTATTTATTTGTCAGAGAAAGAGGGAGAGAGAGAGGGAGAGAGAGGGAGAGAGAGAGTGCACACAAGCAGGGAAAGAGCAGGCAGAGGGAGAAGCAGACTCCCTACTGAGCAAGGACACCGATGTGGGACTTGATCCCAGGACTCTGGGATCATGACCTGAGCCAAGAGCAGATGCTTAAACAACTGAGCCACCCAGGAGTCTCTCAGTTTATGCTTTTCATCCTGGCCCTCAGTCTTGTCTCATAACCCTGGTCCTGAAGCTAAAGAAACCCATTCTTGTCAGTTTCGACCTAGAGACATAAAGGCAAGTGTGTGTGTGTGTGTGTGTGTGTGTGTGTGTATGTATGTATGTATGTATGTATGTATGTGTGTTTGGGAATATGGACTGGGTGACTTTCTCTTCTTTCTAATCACTAGGGAAAAAAATTCACCCTGATTTTTTTGAGGTTCTTTTCTCTTTCACTTTTCTACTCCCATACCTATTGTCCAAAAGGGTATTCAAATTATACAGAGCTGCTAACCATAAATTTATAGAAAGCCCCCATGACAAGGTAATAGGACATGTATACAGAATATGTAAAATATTAAGAAGTTGTGGTCCATATACACAATGGACTATTACTCAGCTATCAGTAAGGACGAGTTCTCAACATTTGCTGCAACATGGGCGGTACTGGAGGAGATAATGCTAAGTGAAATAAGTCAAGCAGAGGAAGACAATTATATGATTTCTCTCATCTATGGAACATAAGAACTAGGAAGATCGGTAGGGGAAGAAAGGGATAAAGAAAGGGGGGTAATCAGAAGGGGGGATGAAGCATGAGAGACTGTGGACTCTGAGAAACAAACTGAGGGCTTCAGAGGGGAGGGTGGTGGGGGAATGGGATAGACTGGTGATAGATAGTAAGGAGGGCACGTATTGCATGGTGCACTGGGTGTTATATGCAACTAATGAATCATCGAACTTTACATCAGAAACCAGGGATGTACTGTATGGTGGCTAACATAATATAATAAAAAAAAACATTAAAAAATATTATTTTTAAACTGATATCCCTTCAATTGCAACAGAATACCTGACTGAGGTGACCTACTAATGGGGGATTATTATACTACTTATCGAGAAAGGAGGCAGTTGCAGGCTTGGTTAATTTGGCAGCTCAGTGATATCTGGGCTCTTTCTTGCACCCTCTTGCCTTCCTCTCATGGCTATAAGATGTAGTGCCCAAATTACTACTTTCAACTTTGATATCTAAGGGACACATAAGAGAGATTTTTCTTCCATGTATTTCCATTTATCGGGAGAAAAGAATCTTTCTTAAAAGTCATAGACTTCCTGCCATGTCCCATTGCCCAGAACTAGGTCATGTGACCACTTCTAAATAAATCACTAGCATATTGGAATGGGTTTACGTGGATGGGTTTACACCAGTTATGACTCTTACCCTGGGAATGGGGCCACCTCCCTTGAGCATACTGCTATGACTATGTGAACAATATTGGGTTTCTTTCCACAAGAAAGAAGTATGACATAGTTATCAGATAGAAAAGCAGTATGATGTGCAAAAGTGCATCGTTGCACCATTAGAGCCCTACTTAAGAGTATCCCTAAGGAACAAAATGAAAGGGAACTCCTCCCAGTGGGCAGGACTTTGAGCCACGTACCTGACTGTTCATTTTTCTTGAAGGAGAGGTGGCAAGCGGTATGCAGCTATGGTGATTCCTGGGCAGCGGGTGATGGTTTGGCTAGTGGTCAAGGACTTGGAACAAACCAGGTTAGAACACTGGTGACAAGGCTGTCTGGGGAATGAGATATGTGGATGGGCCTCTCGGAATGGGCACAGAATATGAATACATTAGTGCCCATACGAATGCTGAACAAAGGACAACTAATGAAGAAGAGGCTTTCCATGATAATGAGGCAACAAAACATGAGTGCCCAACCTGCCAACACCAGAAACTAAATTCACACTCCTGACATGCCTCCACTTTTTGGAAGGGGCAGCAATTTGTCCTTCTTACAATGCTTCTGACAGCACCACCACGTGCGGATTTTTGAAATGCCTCGTTTACCATAATGATATTCTACACAGCACCTCTCCTGGCCAGGATCTCACTTTAAAAGGGTTTAAACCCATGGAATTCATTAGCCTTATACATACTTATATGTGTATGTATACTTAATCCATTGGTCTTATACATACATATCCATCACTCCAAAGAAGATGACCTAACATAGCAATAGAATGGACAATTGAACACTTGGTTGTAACACTGATGGGTGAAGTTTCAAGACTGGGTGATATTCTCCAAGGTGCAGGATATGCCTTGAACCAACATGTAACTTATAAAATATGGTGCCCTCTCACAGGCAAAATACATGGATCTGGGAGCCAAAGGGATAATGTGGTAGTGACTTCTCTCATTGTTACTCCTAATGATTCTGTAATGAAGTTTTGCCTCCGTTCTTGCAATTTGGGTTCTACTTCTTTGGCACTCTTGGTTCCCAAAAGAGGACCTTTCTTTCTGGATACATAACAAGACTTCCATTGAACTGAGAACTGAGACTTCCACCTGGCCTTTTGGACTACTTATGCTACTGAACCAATAGGCAAAGGAGGGATTACTACCCTGCACTTGCTGAGATGATGATGTGATTACCAGGTGGAATTAGGGTTGCCACCATGTAATGGGATACCAAAAATGAACTGTAATATAAACTGTGGACTTTGGTGATTATGATATGTCAATGCAGTTTCATCAGTTGTAACAAATATACCACTCTGGTGGGGGATATTGATAACAGGGGAGGCTATGCAGGTGTGGAGGTGGGGAATGTATGGGAAACCCTTGTACCTTTCTCTCAATTTTGCTGTGAACCTAAAACAGCTCTAAAAAATAACATCTTTAAGAAAGGTTAATGGAAAACTACAGTAAGCTAATATGGGCATAAATCCTTCATGAGTAAAGGCTCGCATCACCTTGACAGGTAAAGCACCATGATTAGCGGATGTGCTGAGTGAGGGCAAAGGGAATATGGAATGGACAGTGAGAGAAGTAAGTTACAAAACCCAGCTGTGACCATGTGACCATTTGTGGAAACGAGGAATGTATTATACAAGGAATAGTTATACATATTTTCTTAGCTGCTTGATACTTCCTTGCTTTGATATATTTTCACTTATTATTATTTATTATAATTCATTCTTGTTTTCCCTTTTCTGTTGTTCCATTGTTGAACACGTGTGTCTTAATTGTAATCTACCCATATTTTGGTATTTAAGGCTATAAGTTACTAGAAAAGGAATAAACGTTTCCTACAGATAAAGAAACTGAATTGATATAAGAACATGTGTCTTCCCTGTAGGGGAGAGAGTGAGTGCATCTTCAGTTTTACCAGGAATAGTTGCGAGACAAAAGCTTACTGTTGTTACTACCTTCACTCAGAAGTTAAAAATGGGTAAAGGTGGCGCACAGTGTGGCTGAGAAAACAAAAGAGTAGACTGTGCTTGATTATCTGTTTTCTTTGAGTTAGGGATTATATTTCATTTGGATATATACAGAGAAGTAGGATTGCTGAATCACATGGTGGTTCTATTTTTAATTTTTTCGAGGAACCTCCATACTCTTTTCCACAGTGGCTGTCCCAGTTTACATTCCCACCAACAGTATAAGGATTCCCATTTCTCTATGTCCTCATCAGCACTTGTTATCTCTCGTCTTGATACTAGCCATCCTAACAGGTATGAGGTGATATCTCATTGTGGTTTTGATCTGCCTTTCCTTGATGATTAGTGATGTTGAGCACCTCTGCACATACCTGTTGGCCATGTGTATATCTTCTTGAGAAGAATGTCTATTCACATCCATTGCCCATTTTTTAATGGGCTTGTTTCACTATTGATGAGTTCCTTATTTATTTTGGATATTAACACTTCATCAGATGTGTGGTTTGCATATATCTTCTCCCATTCCATATGTTAGCTTTTCTTTGTTGATCATTTCTTTTCCTGTGCAGAAGCTTTTTAGTTCGTCATAGTCCCACTTGTTTATTTTCACTTTTGTTGCTTGTGCTTTGGTGTCAAATCCGAAAAATTATTTTCAAGACCAATACTAAGGAGTTTTTCTTTTTTTTTTTCCTCTAGGAATTTTAAATTTCCGGTTTTACATTTAATTCTTTAATCCATACAAGTCAATTTTTGTGAGTGGTGTAAGATAGGGGTCCAATTTCATTCTTCTGCATGTGAATATCTAGTTTTCCCAACACCATTTATTGAAGAGACTATCCTTTCGCCATTGAGTATTCTTGGATCCTTTGTCAAATATTAGTTAACTGTATATGCAGGGGTTTATTTCTGAGCTCTCATTTCTGTTTCATTGGTCTATGTGTCTGTTTTTATGTCAGTACCATGCTGTCTTGATTAGTATAGCTTTTTGATATAGTTTGAAGTCAGGTGTGATGCCACCAGTTTTGATCTTCTTTTTCAGGATTGCTTTGGTTGTTTGTGGTCTTTTGTAGTTCACATGAATTTTAGGATTGTTTTTTATACTACTGTGAAAAATGCTATTGGAATATCTGTTGTCAACTCAGCGTCACCACCACCCCCTTCTAAGGTGTTTTCTGTATCAGAGAAGAGAAACTTGGAACTACGTTTTCCTTCATTGTGTGGTTCTGCCAATGAGAGGGGGTCATACAAGATACACAAGACAGAATATAAGGAGAGGCGGTTAATATTCCTTAGCAGTTGCTGTCCAGATATGTGGGAATATATTGGAACTTTGTAGCAAGCTCTTTGAAAACAACTCTCTTTGCTGCTCTACACTGAAAAAGTTGGTGGGGAGATTTCCAGAGGATGTTGAAAATTCCAGATGCTTCACAGTGAACTCTTGAGAATGTTGGTGCTTCTGGCTGATATTACCAGTGGTGATTTCCATGACCCCTTCTCCCCAGGCTCTTCCAACTGTTTGTTAAGCCTCAAATTTTCAACATTCGAACCTTTAATTTCTGAAACATTAAAATAGTTTCTGTTTTTCTGATCTAATTTCAGTTGATTTAGTGGATTTAAACATCAATTAAAGGTCTAACTACTGTATTATGAGCTACTATAGCTATTTTTTATGTGTGTATATATATATGTTGTGCATGTATACATGTGTGCAAAATGGAAAGAAAGAGGAAATTTGTCATTTTAAATTATAAAAGAATATATCATTACTGTGAAAAATGAGCAATATGGAAGTAAGAAAACAAAGTTCTAGTAACTTCCTTCTTGGAAACCCTTGTACCTTTCTCTCAATTTTGCTGTGAACCTAAAACAGCTCTAAAAAATAACATCTTTAAGAAAGGTTAATGGAAAACTACAGTAAGCTAATATGGGCATAAATCCTTCATGAGTAAAGGCTCGCATCACCTTGACAGGTAAAGCACCATGATTAGCGGATGTGCTGAGTGAGGGCAAAGGGAATATGGAATGGACAGTGAGAGAAGTAAGTTACAAAACCCAGCTGTGACCATGTGACCATTTGTGGAAACGAGGAATGTATTATACAAGGAATAGTTATACATATTTTCTTAGCTGCTTGATACTTCCTTGCTTTGATATATTTTCACTTATTATTATTTATTATAATTCATTCTTGTTTTCCCTTTTCTGTTGTTCCATTGTTGAACACGTGTGTCTTAATTGTAATCTACCCATATTTTGGTATTTAAGGCTATAAGTTACTAGAAAAGGAATAAACGTTTCCTACAGATAAAGAAACTGAATTGATATAAGAACATGTGTCTTCCCTGTAGGGGAGAGAGTGAGTGCATCTTCAGTTTTACCAGGAATAGTTGCGAGACAAAAGCTTACTGTTGTTACTACCTTCACTCAGAAGTTAAAAATGGGTAAAGGTGGCGCACAGTGTGGCTGAGAAAACAAAAGAGTAGACTGTGCTTGATTATCTGTTTTCTTTGAGTTAGGGATTATATTTCATTTGGATATATACAGAGAAGTAGGATTGCTGAATCACATGGTGGTTCTATTTTTAATTTTTTCGAGGAACCTCCATACTCTTTTCCACAGTGGCTGTCCCAGTTTACATTCCCACCAACAGTATAAGGATTCCCATTTCTCTATGTCCTCATCAGCACTTGTTATCTCTCGTCTTGATACTAGCCATCCTAACAGGTATGAGGTGATATCTCATTGTGGTTTTGATCTGCCTTTCCTTGATGATTAGTGATGTTGAGCACCTCTGCACATACCTGTTGGCCATGTGTATATCTTCTTGAGAAGAATGTCTATTCACATCCATTGCCCATTTTTTAATGGGCTTGTTTCACTATTGATGAGTTCCTTATTTATTTTGGATATTAACACTTCATCAGATGTGTGGTTTGCATATATCTTCTCCCATTCCATATGTTAGCTTTTCTTTGTTGATCATTTCTTTTCCTGTGCAGAAGCTTTTTAGTTCGTCATAGTCCCACTTGTTTATTTTCACTTTTGTTGCTTGTGCTTTGGTGTGAAATCCGAAAAATTATTTTCAAGACCAATACTAAGGAGTTTTTCTTTTTTTTTTTCCTCTAGGAATTTTAAATTTCCGGTTTTACATTTAATTCTTTAATCCATACAAGTCAATTTTTGTGAGTGGTGTAAGATAGGGGTCCAATTTCATTCTTCTGCATGTGAATATCTAGTTTTCCCAACACCATTTATTGAAGAGACTATCCTTTCGCCATTGAGTATTCTTGGATCCTTTGTCAAATATTAGTTAACTGTATATGCAGGGGTTTATTTCTGAGCTCTCATTTCTGTTTCATTGGTCTATGTGTCTGTTTTTATGTCAGTACCATGCTGTCTTGATTAGTATAGCTTTTTGATATAGTTTGAAGTCAGGTGTGATGCCACCAGTTTTGCTCTTCTTTTTCAGGATTGCTTTGGTTGTTTGTGGTCTTTTGTAGTTCACATGAATTTTAGGATTGTTTTTTATACTACTGTGAAAAATGCTATTGGAATATCTGTTGTCAACTCAGCGTCACCACCACCCCCTTCTAAGGTGTTTTCTGTATCAGAGAAGAGAAACTTGGAACTACGTTTTCCTTCATTGTGTGGTTCTGCCAATGAGAGGGGGTCATACAAGATACACAAGACAGAATATAAGGAGAGGCGGTTAATATTCCTTAGCAGTTGCTGTCCAGATATGTGGGAATATATTGGAACTTTGTAGCAAGCTCTTTGAAAACAACTCTCTTTGCTGCTCTACACTGAAAAAGTTGGTGGGGAGATTTCCAGAGGATGTTGAAAATTCCAGATGCTTCACAGTGAACTCTTGAGAATGTTGGTGCTTCTGGCTGATATTACCAGTGGTGATTTCCATGACCCCTTCTCCCCAGGCTCTTCCAACTGTTTGTTAAGCCTCAAATTTTCAACATTCGAACCTTTAATTTCTGAAACATTAAAATAGTTTCTGTTTTTCTGATCTAATTTCAGTTGATTTAGTGGATTTAAACATCAATTAAAGGTCTAACTACTGTATTATGAGCTACTATAGCTATTTTTTATGTGTGTATATATATATGTTGTGCATGTATACATGTGTGCAAAATGGAAAGAAAGAGGAAATTTGTCATTTTAAATTATAAAAGAATATATCATTACTGTGAAAAATGAGCAATATGGAAGTAAGAAAACAAAGTTCTAGTAACTTCCTTCTTTTCCCAAATCATTTCTCAGTTTTAGCCACTGTTAAAATTTTTTAATGCTTTTCGTGGCTTCTAGCAATTTTCTATAGATGCAATTCTGTCTTTTTTACAAAACAAAAATGGGTTTATGCTGTATATTTTGTTCTATAGTTTGCTTTTGGTGATGTGACAATATTTCATAGCCATCCTTCCAAGTATGTGTACATAGTTGGCGTAACTTTGTTGTTTTTTAGTTTAGTATGCCATTGAATGGCTGAGCCTTCATGTATGTAACCATATTTACCACTGATGAATATTCAAGTTACTCAGTTTTCTCTTATAAATAATGTTATAAGTGACTGTTCTTGTGGGGATATCCTTGCATATCTGCCTGAATATTTTAGCAAGAGATATACTTACAGGTAGACTTGGTAGGTCAAAGGACTCATGTATATCACATTGTGATGCCTTTTGCCAAACTGCCTGAAGGAAATCAATTTGGTTTGCAAAGATGATTGGAATTTCTCAAACAGCCTGAAATCATACATCAGACACATTCCTACTAAAACCAAGAAAAGAGTTTTTGAATTTGATACCTAACATGCTACTAACCTATAGCAGACAACCTCTACTTGGAAGGAGATTAACTTTGGAGGGGCTTTATATTTCCATTGAAGGTAGAAGTGCCCTGGGGAGGGATAAGGGTGAGCTTGCCTCACCACCATTGGCTCATTGGCTCATGCCCAAGGACCATATTCTCAGTCATTATCCAGAATGCATCACGGACTGTGGCTGTGTTAGAATATATTTGCCTCCAGCTTCTTGTTTTTAGACTTGAATTTAACCATTCTTGAGAGTATTACTCTTCAAAGGACCACTGGGCTTCTCAGCTGATTAACATGGAAGTGATCTGAATATACAGCACCAAAACTTATTAGTAAGAAGTGGGTGGAATTTCTTTCAGATGCTCCTGTAAGCCCCATCCGAACTAGCCCGATCCCTTGGGGATGGAAAATTTGAGCCAAGAATCTCGTTAGCAGAAATTTTTTCTCATTAGGTACTTGTTGGCTCTAACTAGAGTCTAACTTGGCTAGTCCCAAAGAACCAGGATATAAGATCCAGATTTGGAATTAAGAGGAGTTTTAATATGAATGAGTGGGAACTGATAATTACTGAATGCTCACTCTGGGCCAGATAGTTTTTATAGATTGTCTAAATTAGTATCCACGCCACCCTGTGTGGTAGCTGGCCACAATCCCATTTTTCCAAAAGGGAAACTGCAGCAGAGCATACGTAAGTAACTTTGACCAACGTCATCCAGCTAGTCATGGGCACAATTGGGATTCAATGTCAAGTGTGTGTAGTACCAGAACATACATATCCCCACTTACCCACCCTACATCCTTCTGCCCTCCTGGGACTATTGTGCGATTCAAAGGGAAGAGATGAACTAGACATATGAATGATGAAATTTGGGATTAATTTTATGGCTTATGTTTATCACCTCTCTATTGTTTAAGTGAAGAACTATCTTCCCAGGATAAATTATCTTGACTTTTAAAGAGATTTGTTGTAATCAGTTTGTTGGTGTCAGCAGTCTAGGCACTGATATCTTATTTATTTAAAGCAAGATTTCTCAAACTCAGCACTATTGACACGTTGGACCAAATAATTCTTTGTTGTGGGGGGGCTGTCCTGTGTACTGAAGGATGTTCAGTGGCATCCTTGACTTCTATCACTATATGCCATAGCAACCCCCACCCAAGACGTGACAACCAAAAACAGCTCCAGACATTTCTCCCATTTGAGAGCCATTGATTTAAAGCAGAGATAGGTCAGGAGAAAAGAGAGAGAGAGAGAGAGAGAGAGAGAAAAGAAGTAAAATCTATAAAGAATTGCTGTCAGGTTCCCAGTATCCAGTGCATATGTCTAAACAGATTGGGGAGTAGGGGAGCATTTTCAGCAGGAAATGCAGAAAAACAGGTTTGCACTGACTTCCTGAGCATAAATAGGAAAGATGTATGTGCACTTAGCAAAAACGTAAAAGTGTTATCCTTATGGGGACTGTGGATAGGTGTAATAACTTCAGCCTGCATCACGATCTCTCAGAGGAGGAAAAGTAAGTAAACAATTTCAATTTCTAATTATCGAGTTGTTTAAAATCCTCTGTCAAGGTGGTAGCACGGGCTTAAAGTTAGGTGTGCATTTCCTTCTGCCCTAAGCATTTGATGTAATCCCTTGGATCCAGCACAAGAGTCTTTAACTGTTTCGTGCCAAGCCTACTGGGATCACAGGGAAATGGGCATATATGGCTGGTGGCTTCTATGGTAGTAACGTGTTGGAGTGGAAAGAGCACTGGGCTGGCTAAAAATCTGAATTCTGGCTTGTGGCTGTCCTTATCAAGATGTGTGCCCTGGGGCAAGTCACTTTAATGTGAGTCCAATTATGTAAGAATGAAAACCCAAAACCCAAAACTGAACATGCCCTCTTCTGCCGAAACTAAGATGTAATGGATTGACTGCATCAATGCCCCAATCCCATTGTCCCCATCTAGACCCTTCTTCATGTCATTTTATAGTCCTACTCTGATGCTGGGTTCAGCCATGTGGCTTGCTTTGGCCAATGGGATATGACCAGACTTGATGTAAGCAGAAAGTGAAACTGTGCTCATATGTTTGTGCTTATGTTTCCCTTCTGCCATCACTGTGAAAAGGATATATCCCACTCGTCCTAGGAGAATGAGAGACACGTGGAACCAGGTCATCTTACCTTTCCAACAGAGGCCATCCTAGACTTCCCAGAAATGTGGGCAGACTCAGCCAAGATCAGCAGAGAGGCTGAGCTGACCACCGCAGATGTGGTTATTATTATTTTGTCGTTAGCTGTTATACAACATCTTTGGGACCATGGATAATGGATACATAAGGTATGTGGGATAACAATTTCAGGAGAAATGGATCTTTATTTAGGAAAAGACTGACGAGCTTCCTTGAGTGTAGAAGTTGAGTCTACCCCAACTGTGAAGTAGGGTCTAGAAGAAGGTGAGAGAGTTGAATCTCTCGGCATTAAAAACAAAACAAAACTTGTGAGTTTCTGAGAGAAGTCTGAGAGAAAAGAGATGGAGGATAGAGAGGAGGGAGGAGGAGTGACATCTGGGGAGAGAGAAAGGAGACAAGCAAGATGGAGGCTGGCTGGGGAGGATTCGGCCAGTAGTGGTGTGGTGGGGAGGCTGAGGAACTGTTCAACTGTGGGGCATGAGTCCACTTTCTGTGGTTTGTTGTTCTGTGGGCTGGTATCATCATGCTAGGATAAATCAAACCTGAAGTAAAAGTCAGCAACACACACCCTTTTCTCTGCACTGTGTCCACCCCAATCCATAATCCATGGAGTCATCAGACCTTAAAAATAAAATCAGTTTGAGTGTTTGAGTTCCTCCCTGCTTACAGCCCTCCCTGACCACCCCTTGTACCCTTGTCCCCTTCCCACTGTGCTCCATCTGCCTGGGCCACTTTTCGGTTCTGATTCTTCTCTCCTCAGTGCCCCCTGCATGCCACAGACACCGTCCCCCACCCTCGCTTACACACACTTAGCCCGGTGGCTCCTTCTTAGCCATCAGGCCTCAACCTCCGTGTCTTCAGAGAGGCTTTCTTTAACTGTCCAGCTTGAGAGAGGCTCCTGGTGGTGTACTGCTTCTTCTCTTGCTTGTTTGCTCTTACCATCATTACATGATCATTCTTACTGCGGATCCTGGCTGCATGGCTATCTCTGCCATTCAGCTGTGCGCACTGTGAAGGGAGAGACCACGGCTGCGTTGCTTGCTCCTGTACACTTGGTGTCTTGCACAGTGTGTGGCCCCAGTAGGTAACCTGGTTTGTATTTAGTGAGCGAATGGATGCATGAGCAGTCTCATGTTAGTGGTTCTCTGGCAATGACCAGAAAGAGGCACAGGGGTCTTGATATGTCAGGAAGGGACAGGTCATCTATAGGAAGAGAAACCTTGATAAGACCCCATTTCTCTGAGGACAGAAACTTAGTGTGAGTGCTTCTAGGGAACTAGCAGAGTCCATGGGAGGGCACGGGGCAGAGTGCCCACTGACCCACAAGCTTGTCATTTTCATTCAAATATACATGAACAGGCAGCCTCAGAAGGCTGGAGGAACTGGGGATGTCTGGTGACAGACACAGGGATTTTACAAGGGGTTGCCTTTGAAAAGTGAGGGGTTTGGGGCTTGGACCCATGCTTACCTACATCCTTTCCAGCTACAAGATTCTTTGCCACCACCTTAACAGGGTGGGGACAAGAAAGTGGGCCATTACAGAAGAGTGAGAGATTTGTATGGATCAAGGGAAAGCCACAAGGGGAAGGCTAGTGAAATCATTGCCCAGGATGGTGGGTGCCCTGGGAAACATTCAGCCTTGTGCTGATCTTCCCTTCTGCAGGGCTCCCTCTAATGGATAAACTGGCTCCTTTCTTTGGCGGGCACTCTGCTTCCCTTTATGAAGGAAAGGAAACTCGATGCATGCCAAATGGCAGAATGCATTTGTAGCTCGAGTATATGATATTTAACTATGATGAATTACTCGGTCTGACATAAGGTTGACAAACCTCAGCTGTGCGTCACACGCTCCGAAATGAAATAGAAATCAATGAAGCAGCTAAATGCCCCTTAAATGCCAGTCCCCCTTTCTGTGTAAACCCCCTTCTTATTCTTTCATGGAAATAAATGGAAGGAATCTTCATTATATATTCATTTTCTGAATCCCATTTTGCTCATTAGGCTGAAATAAAGGGTAGGTGAGGGTTTATTAGGGAGTAAGCATTTCTGATAAGCATTAAATTACTTCTGATGGCTTTATGTATTTAATAGTGTTAGCAAATTAGCTTGGTCTTTGATCTAATGGAGTTGATGTTGATGAGGGCTGTGGATTTAACCCTGCGCGTTAAACAGAATGCTGACCTGGGGAACAAGGCGGGGTGACTGAAGAGTCCATGCCTGCTCTTCATTTTTGTCCTTGGAAGAGTTTCCCTTGTTCCTGGTTTCTCTCATTGCCTCCTGTACATGGATCCTCCCTCCTCAGCCCATTATCTCCAGTCCTGTCCCTTAATGTCAGTCATTGGGCTCTGAATGCCTCCTACACTGTGGTACCTGACCATCCCCATGTTGCACACAAGCAGAGTCAGACTGCCCCTCCCTTATGATCTGTTCCCTTCCAGACTCCCCGATCAGCCACTTATCCTGCCATCCTCCTATGACTCAAAATCTTACTGCCATCCGGATCAGCACACACTTTTAAAAATGGCTCTTTCAGTGTTGTCGTTGTTGTTTTTAGCTCACTCTCATGACTCACAGCGGCACTGCCTCTTCATGAAGTTCTCAGTGAGGAGGGTGTGAGACTCTGGGTTAGGTGCTGTGAATACAAGGGTACAAGGCAGGGGTCCTGCCTCTCAGAATCACATAGTGTAGATAGGAACTAAATATGTCAATGGATAATTACAATCTAAAAGGCATACGTGATTTATAATTCACAGAAAAGGCCACCAAAGGGTGGGAATAGGCGGTGAACAAAAGCTTCAACAACAAGATGACCCTGGGCTTGGCTGGGAAGAATGAGGTAAAGTGCGCCAGGTGTTTGTGTTGGTAGTGGCAGGATGGCCCCAGTGCAGTCTCCAATTATCTCTGGAGTTGGCACTATGTCTTGAGTATTTTGAATATAGAAGGTGCAATCGCCACTTACCCATCTTCAGTCACGTTTCCTCCATCTTTGGGAGGATGGATTCACAAGTCAGGTGCAAGATATAGAAGTCATGGTTCTGGCAGGAAAAGAGACTTCCAATGCAGATAATATTTCCAGAGGGGAGGTCAGGGTTTAGGAATTATCCAGGGAAACTGAAGCACCCAGTAATTGGAAATATGGGAAGTAATATCAGGATAGCTCTCATCACCCCAGGTCTCTGGAGGTGATCAGAGGAAACAGGGTCTAAGGAGGTTGGCTGCCCACTTTTGATATAGAAGCTGTTGTCATAGATGCAGCTAATATCAAAGCCTTGCCTGGGCAAGCAAGATTAGGACAAGGAGAGTCTATACTGAACCTTTCTTGTCTTTTGTCCCCATTGACCAATTCTAAGCAGAAGCCAGTGAGCAAAGAGGCCTTATCATGTGATGCGCAGAAGTTAGCTCTCTAGGATGCAGACAAGGCAGAGAGTGAATCTTCTGATGAAGGTGGGGAGAGAGAGGAATGAAGACTAATCAACACTCAGAGAACACTTTTACCCAAAATAAATGAGCCCCACATCCAACTGGCTTGGCCGTCATTTCCCAAGAGGGATTCCCCTTTATAATTTGTAAGAGTAAAAGAGAGGTCATAAAGGACTGGGAGGAATAGGGTTGTGTGTAACCATGCTAAGCAGAAGGAGGAGTTTCACTTTACTCAGTTGACTCTGGCTTCTGAGAATGAATAGGACATAAAAAATGAGAGAGAAAAGAATTAATCTTTGTGTCAAACTTATGTGGCAGAGATGGGTGGTGGCCTATCCCATGACTATTCTCTACCCCTCTTTAAATATATTGATTTTATTTGGTGAGGCAGTGAGCCCAACTAAAGGGTTGCTGTTCCCAGTCTCCCTTCCCGAAAGGGGAGAATGAGCAGTAAGTGGAAGTCATCACATTGACTTCCAGGGGAGCCCTGTCTGGGGGCACCTCTTTTCATTCATTACCCTTCCTTTCTTTCCTACCTGGAATCATGGCTTGTGTCCATCTTGTGTCCTTGGGGATGGATTCACAGCCTAAGGATGGTGGGGCTCAGTTCTCTCAATTGATTCTCTTTCTATCAGCCAAACACAAATTTCAATGGATACATGGCATTTAGATGAGTCAGATATGCTTATAACCTCTGGGCAGGGCAGAGGGCTTGGAGCGAAGTAACCATGTAAGGTCTTTGATCACCTTGCATGTAGCAGGTGCTTGTTTTTTTGTTTTTGGATGGATTGCGTGTCGCAGCAGTACTTTCCTCTGCAACACATCACTTACTGATGGTATGACAGATGCATTTTCTGAACTAAAAACTGGACTCTGCTGACAAGCATGAGCACATTTAGAGGAACAATAGGAAATAACAATAGACATTAAGATTACAACAGAAACAATTAAGAGGCATCCTTGGACCATTTGTAAGTGAATTCCTCAACATGAGATTGTGTGACATTTTGTGCTTTTAAAGAGTTCTGGTGAATCTCTTGTCCAGAGGTCTGCAAACTCTTGGCCTGTGGGCCAAAGGTGGCCTCATGCCTGTTTTTGTCAATAAAGCTTTATTGGAACACAACTAAACCCAGTCATTTTACATCGGTCTATAGCTACTTTTGTGTTACAAAAGTAGAATTGCTTTTGGCTCTTTACTGAAACAGTTTGCTGACCCCTTACTCTCGTCAGTTATGACCACATCTCATGTCTGGAACCTTGAGCTCATTTGAGTTTTGGAGATGGCTCTATAGTTTAAATTCTAGCAAACAGTAGTATGAATATTACTGAAAGTTATTAATTGTTTCCTTCCACCTCCACCCCCGAAGAGGTATCAGAATACTTCAAGTCAATCAGTTACACTGCCAACAATGCCTTAGCCATAATTGATAATCATTCATAATTGCATTTCAGGGGTTTTGAGAGATGGATTATTTGGACAAGATTAGGATTTATCATTGCCTTGAGGCAATTTATTCGAAAGTTGTCATTGTATGGTTTTAGGACAAAGTACTTGAAAAGGTGAGGGGGAATGGGCATAGTGAACTCATCTGTGGTCAAAGATTCTTTGTAGTATCTAGCACATACAAACCCCTAACCACTGAGATATCTTGATTTGTTCTCATTTACCACCAATCCAAATAACTAAGCCATAAATTCTTTTAGGACCCAGATTCTACCTACTGGGTGATAAAATGTTCAGAATTTCTTGATTAACTGATAAGATCTGAAGCCCGACTCCACCAATTAACAGCTGTGTGACCTTGAGCAAATTACTTACCCTCTCTGTGCCTTTTTCTTTTTTCTTTTTCTTTTTTGTAAGCAGGAACAATAGTAGTAGTTCACTATTGGAATTATTAGAAGGATCAAGTGAGCTGCCAAGCAAATAGATATGCTTAGAACAGAGCCTGGCGTATTTTAAGCACTCAGTACATGTCGGCTATTATTGTTGTTGTTTGATTCAACTTCCTTTTAATCTCCTCAGGCCTCCTGTTTCCATGCTAGCTCATAAAACCAGCCTGCTATCAGACGATGTTAGATATTTCATCAGGCAATGTTGGACATGCTCATATGTTATTCATTTCAGTATTAGAATCCTAATCAAGTGCATTCTGCAAAGTAAAGTCCCATTCTGGGTATCCCCTCTGTAAAAATTATGGCTGCGTGTTTATAAGGTTGCATGTGCATTTATTCATTAAACGAATCCACAGTTTCGGTTAACCTGGGGAATAGAATATTGATTTAAACCATACTTTAGGAGGCTTATCTATCACTTTGAACAAATAAAAACTTATATGAGATTGAATTTCACTGCATGAGACAGGAAAAAACAGACTCCACTGAATACAGCCTGTGGTTGTAAGGCCAAGATCTAGAGGTATCATCAATATATTGGGTTCCTGCTTTCACTTTTTAATGATCTCTGTCAACTCTGATAAAGACACGCTCACTTTCATCGCAATAGAATTCACCCTGTCCTGTTAATTTTTTTTTTAAGCACAATGAGTATATACCTTCAGCCTGTCTCTATCCCAGCACTGGCATCTCTACCCTCAAGATTTGTTAATGTTGGAGAGTTAATGTGTTTCCAAGAAATTCTGTCTTATTTTGGCTGTGGGTTTTGAGCTTTCTCTGTGTGGGGTTCTCCTAACTCCTGAACCACTTTCTTGGGGACTATGAGTTGTAAGCCCAGAATTCACCAGCAAAGTCTTGCTCTCCCCTCTTTTCTCAGCTCCCAGGCAAGTAGCTGGATAGTTGAATCAAAAGCTTTTTGAAACTTTATCCAGTTTTAGAGGCAATCAGTCTTGAAAACAGCCTGTCTGGCCTAGTGGCAGAGGCCACAGATTGTGCCTAGTTTCCTGTCCCTAGACTGTTTTCTCCTGTTCTTTTAGCAATAGTCCCCTATCTCATATGTTCATCTCCCTAAGGACTCTAACTTCCCAGGCTCCTTTCAAACCGGAGGTGACCACATGGCTTATTTCTGGCGTCATGGGGTGTGAGCAGAAGTGAGGCATGCCAATTTCATGTTATATCCCTAATAAAGGACATGGTCCCTCCGTGGTCTTCTCCCTTTCTGGTGGTTGAAAAGCAGCAGCAGCTGGAACAGCAACATTGGACCACAAGGTGGGAACAACCCACTGAGGATGTGAAGCAGCCACACAGAAGGAGCCTGGGTCCCTGACAGCCTCCAGCTGCTACAGCAGCTCCAGGCTCAGCGAGGTCAGACTGTTCCAGAAACAGAAATAAACTATTTTGTTTAACCCATTGTTTTTTAGCTCTTGCTGGAGCAGCTAAACTGGGATCCTCACTAATGGAGAATTTAGGATTTAGGTGTGGGGTGCTGCCACACCGTAAGACATAAAATATGAGGCACTTTCTTCACAATATCGGGTAGTAGACACAGATATTTCTGGTCAGAGAGTTGGTGCCATGTGGGGTGGCCTGGAAAAGCATTTGGCAAAACTACCACCTGCAGCATCTCAGAAGGCAGGCCTCATGCCCACAGAGTACATGACTCCAGTGGAACCAGTTGGAAACACTCAGGATGTTGGTGTGTGTTCGATGATTCTTCCTGCTATTTGAAGGGCCGTCAAGAGAGGAACTCAGGTGGATGATGAAACAGCACGAGCAGGAGATGATGCTGCCCCAGGCCTTGCTCAGGGGGTCTCTGCAGGTGCTCTTGGCCAGCTGAGGGGAGCCATCGCAGCTGCAAAATCAGATCATGGCACCCTCTTCCCACCCGGGGCTTTTGTTAGGTGGCCTCAAGAGAGTCACCATAAAGAGGAGGGAAGAGGGAATTAGGTAGAGCATAGAGGCCAATATATAAACCCCAGAGCTTTTAACACACAAAAAGCAGGCCCAGATGAGATTTTGGTTGTGGTTACTTACACTTGTGGAAGCATCTAGAAGCAAATACAACTTGATATTTCTAAAAAATACTAGTTCCAGGGGCACTTAGGTGGCTCAATCAGTTAAGTGTCTGCCTTTGGCTCAGGTCATGATCCCAGGGTCCTGGGGTTGAGTCCCACATCAGGCTCCCTGCTCAGCGGGGAACCTACTTCTCCCTCTGCCTGCTTCTCCCCCTGCTTGTGCTCTCTCTCTGTGTCAAATAAATAAATAAATAGAATCTTAAAAAAAAAAAAAAAGAAAAAATAGTATTTCCAAAGAAATTATAGCCCTGGTCTGCGAAAGTACATGATTATTCAGCCCCAGATTTTCTTATACGGACCACTAGGAAATAGGGAACCTCTGCAACCCTTGAGAGAGAAACGCTCTCCAGGACCCATTTAATATGAGGCCTTGGAGGACCTTATCCACTGTCAGGGGTGTTTCTCCCAGAAACTCCCAAATAGCCTATCCAAGGATCTTGTTTCGCTGTCCAGCAGGATGCGAAAATCACTATTGACAAGGGGCTGCTTTTTCACTCATCTCTTTTCTGAATAGGAGTTTTTATTGCCATTGTCCTGACTCTACTCAACCCTGTTGCTATGGGGACAATGACTTGTAGACAGCTTAAACTGCGGGCATCCACAACAGGCCCAGTGGGGAGCTGCGCAATACCCAGAGTTACTAAATTTGAGCTGCATGTGGGAACTGGGCACGACTTCTAGAGGCCCCTCTTGGGGGGTGATGCTGTTCCATGCCTGGGAGGAAGGGTATGCATAAACATTTGGTTGGCAGAAAGGTAAGCTTGTATCAGAGGATGCTAGCTTCTCAACGTCTGTTGCCTCCCCCACGTTTTTTCTTTCGTAATAGAACTTCTAAGATTCACCCTGATGGGTGGCTTTGTAGCTAGAGATTACATTTTATGGCTTCTCATGCAGCCTAGTGGCTGCTTGACTGAGTTCTGCCCAATGTCATGTGAGCAGGAGATTGAGGCCTTCTACTTTCCCCCTTCTGCATCTCTGCTGGGTGGGATACGAATATGATGGACGGAGCTGGAACAGTCATCTAGGACCATGAGTAAAGAGAATGTGCATATTAAAGATGCTGGACATCAGATGTAAGGCACCTGGTTCCCTGGCACGGTAGAGCCCTACCAGCCCTGGGCTGCTCTGTATGGATTCATCCATGAGAGGAGAAAGTCACTCGTATCGTGGCCTCTGTTTCAGCAGCTGAAATGGTATCCTAACCAGTTCAACAGAACACTGTTTCTTCTGGAATGGAGATTAAGAAGCCGACATCTCCTCCCCAGATTGGGACTGTGGGAACATTACTAGTGGCCTCTGAGATGGTCCTGCTTGTCCCCTGAATGTTCCATAGCGAGGTCCGCTCCATTGTCCAGCGGCCCAGCCTGAGGCCCCGCTGAGGTGACAGAATGCCTGGGGGCAGTGACTCTCTGGCCTCAGATGGAGCGACTGCTGGGAATGGCTGGTGTAGAGGCTCTGTATGCCTCCCGCAAACAGGCATCGTCTGTCTGAACCGCAGAGCTGTCAGGCCTGGAATGAGCTAATTGAAAAGAGGGCTGTGACCTCCGACCTCTCCTCAGGAATCCACCGCAGCTCTCGCAGTGCACCTGGCGGCGGAATAGGACTGCCCTGTGCTCTCATGCTCTGCCTCTGAACTTCCTGAGTCCCCAGGCTTCCAGCACCGCTTGAGGACAAGCAGTCAGCTGCCTGAGAGGCATTTTCTCTGTCCACACACTGGGTGAAGAGGCAAAAATGTCTTTGGTCTCAGAGCCAGAGGAATTGTGTTAAATTCTGCAGTCTCTTCCCTTGGGTTTCGAGCACGACATAGGATTCAAGGCAAGGTCTTCGAAAGAGCATCGTATTTCGCCCAACAGATTGACATTCTCATCCTAATTCTGTCAAGCTCTGTAGCCTCATTGTCGAGATCAGGCTCTAGAATCAATTCATTTCAGTTACAATTCCTGGCTCTTCTCTGTGTGACCCCAGGGAAGTTGCCTGTGCTCTTTAAGCCTTAATTGTATCATCTGTCAAATGGGGATTTTTTTTTTTTTTGAGATTTTATTTATTTATTTGACAGAGAGAGACAGCCAGCGAGAGAGGGAACACAAGCAGGGGGAGTGGGAGAGGAAGAAGCAGGCTCCCAGCGGAGGAGCCTGATGTGGGGCTCGAACCCAGAATGCCAGGATCATGCCCTGAGCTGAAGGCAGACGCTTAATGACTGCGCCACCCAGGCGCCCCTGTCAAATGGGGATTTTTGTGGTGAGAATGACCTGGCCGAGCTCTTACTTAGGGTGAAGTAAGCTCTCAGTAAGTGTTGGATAGCATTGATATTTTTCTTAGAACTATGCACCTCACCCGATGTGTCACTAGTTAATCACAAAAGTCCTTCTGTTACTAAAACTCTGAGACACCCAGAAACTCCTACTGGAGACAGTGATGAAGATGATGATGATGTTAATGATGATGATGATGACGACAGATTTATGAGGGAGGGGGTGCAGTGCAAGGAAGGACAATAAAACAAACACATTTGACATAATTACCTTGGAAGAACTGTGACAGAAAAGAAAGTGTTCACTCAGGCAATGAATATTTATTAAATACCAAGTCGGGGCCAGGCTTTGGTCTGGGTGGAAAGAAAACAATGGATAAAGCTTCTGGTTTGCTAGGGACACATTCTGGTAGGGAGAGCCATTCAATAAACAAGGAAGCAACAACTTTTGGGTTGAGTCACCAACTTTCCCAAACTCCTACAGCTCACCAGTTAGGTGGTGCAGGACCCAGATTTGGTTTCCAAAAGTTTGATCTCTGAGGCTTTACGCTGTACTCTGACATTTTCCTTCGGTCCCTAGAAAACTCATTGGAATGGATGATCATGGGACTCTCCTTGTTACAGTTCATTAAGGCAACCAACATGCTCTTCATCTCGCCGTTCTAAGTACTTGACAGAAATTGTTTCCCTACTCACAGCAGCACAGCATACTTAGAAGAAGGCTGAGATCACACTTTGATCCCCAGCTCAGCCTTCTGTGAGCTGTGTGACCTTGGACAAGTTATGCAACCTCTAAAGGGTCAGTTTCTCATTGGTGCAAAGTGGGGACAATGGGACTGACTTTGGACAGTGCAGGTACATTGTTCTCCTGGCTCCCTACACGTGCCTGCTAAACATCAGCCTAAGTGCACTTTAAAATGTGGGAAAGAATGTGCTTCAAAACAGAGGCACTGAGCTAGTGAGAGTCTGCTTGGGAAGCCTTCCTGGGCTTTGCAGACGGGTCGAATGCACGTTGCCGTGGCTGTGGAGTGAGCAGCATCTGGGGCCAGCTAAGAGGCTGGACAGAGCTGAAAGCAGATGAAAGCAGGGGGGCATCTAAGTGAAAAGATTCTGAAAGGGGATAAGGATTAAAAAGCTATTAAGTGGATGGAGGGTTCATTAAAATAGTCTTTTGGAATAAATGGGAACTCATTCAGACAGTGAGGGAGATAATTAGAATAGCCTGTGATAGAACAGCGGGTCGGCTTTGGGAAGAACAAACTAATGGAGAGGCTGTCAGTCAGAACCAGAGTCCCCACCTGCTTGCTTTCTCACGCTGGAATAAGCGGGGCTAGGGAGGGACACCAGATGATGATGACCAGCCCCTTCAGGTAAGGCCTGGAGGTTCTTATCCAGCTTTGCAGTGACACAGTTTGGGCCTGGAGCTTAATTTCTCTGGGTTCAGACGTGACCATCCAAGTCCACACAGTTGCTGACTTGAGTGATTGGATGAAAGTATGCATTTTACCTAACACATTGGTGTTTTGTCTTGCATTGGGACAATCTTACGAACTGTCCAAATGCTACCTCAGTTCCCTAAGATGTCTCACATGGTTATTCTGGAGGGGACAGAAAGGTAAAATAAAGAGAAAGAGAATGGACTCAGGGTCTGATAGACCTAGATTCAAGGCAGGGACATGTCACTAACCAGCTGTGTGACTTTAGGGAAGTCGCACAACCTTTCTGAGTCTCAGTATCTCTAACACAGGCAGCATGGTATCCACTTTGTAGGGTTATGTGAGGATTTGAGATTATAGATCAGTGCCTAGCACAGTCCCCAAATTATACTAGGCACTTACTAAATAAGAACTATTCTTAATTTAATTTTTTTCATTGAAATTCAATTAGCCAACATATAGTACATCACTAGTTTCAGATGTAGTGTTCAGTAATTTATCAGTTGCATATATCACACAGTGCTCATCACATCACGTGCCCTTCTTAATGCCCATCACCCAATTACCCCATTCCCCCACCCCCCTCCCCTCCAGTAACTCTCAGTTTGTTTCCTGTAGTTAAGAGTCTCTCATGGTTTTTCTCCCTCTCTGATGACCTCCCTTCCCCTATGATCCTCTGCACTATTTCTTATATTCCACATATGAGTGAAACCATATGATAATTGTCTTTCTCTGATTGACTTGTTTCAGTCAGCATAATACCCTCCAGTTCCAACCCTGTGGATGTAAATGGTAACTATTCATCCTTTCTGATGGCTGAGTAATATTCCATCATATATATATATACCACATCTTCTTTATCCATTCATCTTGCGATGGACATCTCGGCTCCTAAAATTTGTATAGACCCAGAAAAGACCCCGAATAGCCAGAGGAATGTTGAAAAAGAAAACCAAAGCTGGTGGCATCACAATGCCTGACTTCAAGCTGTATTACAAAGCTATAATCAAGACAGTATGGTACTGGCACAGAAACAGACACATAGATCAATGGAACAGAACAGAGAACCCAGAAATGGACCCTCAAGTCTATGGCCAACTAATCCTCAACAAAGCAGGAAAGAATATCCAATGGAAAAAGCACAGGCTCTTTAATCAGTGGTGCTGGGAAAATTGGAGAGCTACATGTAGAAGAATGAAACTGGACCATTTTCTTATATACAAAGATAAACTCAAAATGGATGAAAGACCTAAATGTGAGATAGGAATCCATCAGAATCCTAGAAGAGAACATAGGCAGCAACCTCTTTGACCTCGGCCACAGCAGCTTCTGGCTAGACACGTCTCCAAAGGCAAGGGAAACAAAGGCAAAAATGAACTAATGGGACTTCATCAAGATAAAAAGCTTCTGTGCAGTAATTATTCTTAATTTTAATTGATTATATAATACAAGGAAAAACAAGTAGTATTCTGTTTAGGATCTATTTTATTTCATTTTTTTTAGCTTTAAATGCTTCTCATTTGAAACCTTAAAAATGCGGCTATCAGCCATCATTGTGTGAGTCCAGCTAAGGGTACAATTTGTTCAGATTTTTTTCTCCACCACACTTCTCTTTAATTTTAAGCAAATATTCTTTTCTTAGAAATCAATAGGAATTATAGACTTAAGATAAAGGGTAGAATTAGGATTAAAATTTTTTTCAAGTAATCTCAGATAAACAATTATTTCAAGATGAGAGGCAACCAGGAAGTTTTGGTCATTCATAGTAGGACCACTTAGGTCAATAACAATTCACTCTACTCTACCTTGGTTTCCCCATTTGTTCCTTTCACTGTCACCCAAACATATCATGAAAGCAAGTTTCAGCCTCTGACATATTATGAGGTCCTCAGAGATAGGCATCCGTTGGCACCAGGTAACGACTCCCAAATTTTAAATGTACTGTTTTAGTGGTTGGAAACAGGTGTCTATAAGCAACTCATTGTCAGAATCAACTGCTTTCCCTGCCTAACATTTATAACATTTTCCATCATGTGCTAAATGCTAGGTTAAGTACTTACATGCACATTTTATTTCATGCAGACTACAACCCCGTGTGATCTCTCAGGCTGGAGAGGCTCTGGGATATTTGCAGGTCACTCAGCTAGGAAATGGCAGAGCACATGTGTCCCTGGGCAGCCTGGCTCATAGCCCGCTTCACTATGGCACTGGGAGATTATGGCGAATGTCCCCTTTCCATGATGTGGTTAAGAACCATGGCTCTGCCAGATCACTTCTCTCTGTTTTAAGACAGGTTTTGAAGGTGCCATTTACAGCAATAGCCTTGTCATGCACAAAGCAGGAAGCCATGGGCACCAATGTCAAAAGGAGGCAATGGTGGGAGGTGGGAGTAATACGAGCTCCCATTTCTCTCCTGCACTGCAGGGAAGAGGATGTGGCTTCTTCTCATGGCACTGATTGCTATGCACACTATCTGAACAGGATAATGGGCCCATCGGGCTATCTGTTCCAATGACAGCCAGCCAATCATTTCGGGCTAATCACGCCCTTCGGCCCGTCTGTCCACAGATCTCCGCCTCCCCTGCCTTCCCCTGTGGAAGAAAAGACTGAGGGAGAAAGCCTCTGGCCTTCAGGTGTCTGCACAGGATGCCTGAGTGGAGTGGAGCCGTGAGATAAGGGGTATTTCAGGCTGTTTCTCCTGCTTGCGTGAATAGCACATGATTGATTTCAGAAAGAGAAATTTATTTCCCTGCAGACATATTTTTATCATTTGCTTGAATTCCTTGATGCCTTACTCACCATATGTATAGAAGAGCCAGGTCTCCTTCAGAGGGGATGGAAGGGAAAATGGATAACACTTTAAACCTGAAAAAAAAAAAAAAATAAAATGCACTGCCAGATAAAATGTTCTGTGACCTATAAGCTTGGGAATGGGTCAGAGGGATTATACTGAGGCTGACATTTAGAAATGATGAGATCTGTTGGCTGCTGCCTTTGCATGTAGCACGCCAAAGTACCTTCCAGAGCTTTCCTTCCGGGGAAGCCGCTGTGAAGCCCCACTGAAGAGCAGGCACTTTCACCCCAGGGGTGAGAGCCAGACTTACAGGGTCACTTTGCGTTGACTTTTACAGGGTGAGATAACTTTATTTAAAGGGACATATTCAATTTAGTTAAGCTCTCAAATTTATGTACTTCTAAAAAGAAGGCTTAGGAGCAGGTCATATAAATGGAAATGATTTCAGAGGGAGAGGTGGAGAGGAGGGAGCAGGGTGGATGGTGGACAGGGTACGAGGAGAGGGTAGAGAAATAGGAATTCATACGCAATGAATTTCTTGGACACAAGCATTTATTATTGTTCTCTTAAGCCTGGTGTTTCACGTTTAGGTGAGAATGAGAATGTCCATAATGGGTTAGTTTGGTGAGATTCAAAAATTTGGGTGATTTTCAGGATCGCTTAGTTACCCTGGTATAAAGTCGAGTGTCTTGGCATCCACCTTGTGAACAGGGTGATAAGATCGGGCAGTATTCAGATGATAGTCATGGTGCGGTGATTTGCGCAGGCCGAGGCTGAGCCGTGGAGCAGGAAACCATCAGGGCTGGTTTCTGAAGGTGTTTTTGTACTTACATGTGAATAAATACCAGGGAGTCTGACATCCTGGGAATGCGCTTCCAAGCAAATTCTCCAGAGAGGCAGACCTGTCTCTGGGATGGCTGGAGGCTGACTGATCCCCCTTGTTGGCTCCTTCCCCAACTGTTCCCTGCCTCTCCAGATATCTGGGGTCCTGCTGGGAACTGACCAGTTAGGGCTGATCCATGGCTTCACCCCTCTCAGACTTCCCCAGGAAGGGGACAAGAGGTAGTTCAAAAGTTGTCTGCACAAGAGGCAAACAGAGCAAGGGGAGGGACCACACACCAGGCAGATGAAGTGAATAATTGAGAAGCCAATGATGAATAAAGGTGAATGCAATCTCATATACCTGAGACTGTTTGTAAAACAGAGTTGATTAAAAAAAGACTTTGAGGGTGAAATGTACACAGTCCAGTTCAGCTAAGTGCTGTTTACACTGTCCCCTGATTTTTTAAAATTTCAAAGTAATTATATTGAGGTTTTGATTTTATTCAAAATTCATGCAATTTTCCTATCTTTCAATTCCTTCCTTCTGGCTTCCAATCCCTTCTTTATCATATTAATCATTTTTATCTATTTGTTTCATTTTCTCCCTCAACTTGCCCTGTTTGTTTAGGTCCCAGAGGATGTATTCTCCCCTCTCTTATGTCTGGTAACTGTCCCTTGTCGTGGACCATTTTCTTGGTCTCTCCTGGTTTCCATCTTCTGTACCCTTTCCCTTCGCTGACTTGAATCTGTATCCTTCTGTTGTAATAAATTATAAAAAACAGTTTTTCTGAGTTCTGTGAGTCCCTCCCATCAAAACCTGGGGTGGCCTTGGTGAGGTAGGGGGAGAGGGTCCCTCAGTGCAAGAAGGTACTCAGTTTCAGCTCTATGTTTTGTACAGGTCTCCCTGCGGGTGTTATAATTTCAGCATTTAATTCAAAATATTTAGTTCTTACAAGTACTGTGATCTCTGCAGGGGACAGCTTTCTTTTCCAGGGCACTTACAGTGTTATGTAGATGCTGGTTTGAAGGAAGTGAGCAATAGGCCCCCGTGTTATCTAGCTCTAGTTTCCACATCCTCTGAGATGGAAACAGGCTTGCTGCCAAATACACATGCTTGTTTGCAAGTCCTCTGATTTCTTGCTTTGCAGCCCCTGTGCCTACTTCAGATGAATCCCAGTTTCTAAGAAATGATCCTTTTTTGGTCATTGCTTACATGTTTTGGACCACTCTGAACCTGGCACACAGTAGGTTTCTAGTACATTCTTGGTCTTTGTTTATGTAAAGCCCCTTCAGCCCTTCACTCTTTTTAAAACAATTATCATTCTTGTCTTTCTTGGCCATGGAAAAAAGATTCTGATTTACTCTGTGGCTCCAAGATTCAAAGCCCTAGACTTTGAAACCCAGGGGCAGGCATCCTGCATGTCTCTCTGTGCACCAGTACCTAGCACGGAACCTGGCACAGCCTCAGATAGCCACTGAACTCAGCCGCTGAACTCAGATAATCACTGAGCTGATCCGAAGACATGCTTTAGGACACCCTATTCCCTGTAGGTACAGCTGTAAAAGTGGAACAAAGTTTATCCCCTAAAATCTTGCTTCCTTTAAACATGAAAAATGAAGAAAGCAGTTAGTTGTTTACTACCTTCCAAATCCCATGAAAATACTCTTGCATCTCTCAATTTTCTCTCTTATAAATTAAAGGATATCACTCCTCACCGTCTTATGTCCAATCGTGTGATCCTGTTCACCGTCTATTTCTGAGCTTCTTCGTCATTCCCTGTTTTATGACAGATGCAAAGCAGACATTCAGACACTTCAGTGAGGGGCTGACTATAGTTGGATGTAGCGAAAGTATTATTTTAAATGCCTTTTGAAAGCATAAGAAAAAAGCTTTTTTTCTTTTTCTTTTTTTCTTTCTCTTTTTTTCTCCCTCCCCTCCCCTCCCCTCCCCTTCCCTCCCTTCCTTCTTCCTTCTTTCTTTCTTTCTCTCAACTTTATTGAGGCATAATTGATGTATAATATGATATTTAAAGTGTGCGTCACAGTGATTTGATAGACACATACATTGTGAAAGGAAGGAGCCCCCCAGTCTGGTTCATTAGCACATCTATCCCATTTATCCTTTGGGGGTGTGTGTGTGTGAGAACATTTAAGTTTTACTCTCAGCAAATTTCAATTACACAATACAGTGTTATCAACTATAGTCCCCATAAACACATTATATTCTGAGGCCTTATTCCTCTTATAGCTTTACCAACCTCTTCTTATTTTGTCCACCTTAGAAACCTACGTTAGACTAGCTTAGGCAAAATAGGTAATTGGAAGGTTTATTAGAAAGGTATTATAGAAACCCACAAAATCGAAGGAAGACTGGAGAATTGCTAACCTTTCCCAAATGAAAAACATTTTCATTGGTAGCTCCTAATCTCCTGTTTCTAGCTCGCAAGAGTTCAGAGGACCTTACCCCTAGAATTGATTTAAATAATTTGCAGGAGGTACTCTGATTGGCTGAGCTTGAGTCATGTGCTCACTGGTGAACCAAGCATTCTAGCTAGGACTTTGGAGCCCTCTGATTGGCCAAGATTGGATCACGTGTTTCTCCCTTTGGACCGTTCCTATTATCAGAGAAAGAGAATGTAATGGGTAGTGAGGAGAACCAGTTGACACATAGTGGATTTTATATTCCTAATTATTTAGAAAAAGGTCATAGCAGATGTTTTTCTTCACAGTACTAAGTTACTGACTTAGTGATATCTGCATCACAAATATTATCTCCTTCAAAGTTATAATTTGGCTTAGTTATTCTAGATGTCATGTGGGCCAAGCTGGCTTGGAATCATGATTTTGTTAAATGGGTTTCTTTTAGCTCATCAAATACTCTTCCAAAGAACTGAAAAGAAAAGAAAAAACCCTACAATTCCTCCAGGATAAGAATTTGATGGTCATTCAGCATTCTCACATTCTGTGCGTTCATGCTAAATCCATTCTTACTGCCGTCACCCTGTTGCCTAAGTTGGAGAAAAGTGTCTACCATTTCTCACAAGGACATTTGTGGGTGGAGGACTCAGTTAACACTTTGTTTGCTTATCACATCACTTGATTTATCTGAGGGTAGAGGGAGTGAGGTAGAAGGTTTGACAGGCAGTGATAGCTTGGCCAGTCAAGCTCAAATACCATTGCATGAGGATAAACCCTTAGCCAAACAGGCCTTCCAAATACCATCACAAAGCAGGAATAAACCATGCAGACAGGAATAAGGCTCCCATCCAAGCATTACAGAACCTCTGTCACACTTGAACAAACTCAAAACACACATGCGTGTATGGATATATCCTTTCTCTTTATTGCTGGTAACCAGAGAGCTGAGGGTGTAAGTTTAGCGTCGCATAAACTCAAGTGTTGACAACTTATTTTTACAGGGCAGCCTTGAGAAATCCAACGGGGGTAAACCATAGGAGGGGGAAAAATCATAAAGGAGGTGAGGGCACATAATTTAATCCTTGCTATTGGCACTCACTGGCTTTTAGAATTCACTCCCTCCCACCCCATTTTCCACCATAAGTTTCCCTGATAAAAAGAAAAGTAAAGACAGCACTGAATACGTAGGCTGAAAGGGATACTGCAATTCTCTGTGTTGGGTTGTGGGGAGGATGCAGATAAATGTCTAAGGTAATGATCTCGGGGAGCAGTGGGGAGCACTGGGAAAGCAGCGTGCTGTTGATTTCTTGGAGGTCACCTCGTTCTGATGAGGAAGCAAACAGGCTGCATTGCTAATGGCCTAAAACATGACTTCAAGGCTTTCTGTCAAGACCAATCCAGTGAACTGGTTTAGGATTTGCCTTGCCTATTACAGCAATAATAACCCGTTTTGGCCTCCCGTCTCAGCTCAGCGCTGTGGAGAGAGTACTGAACTGGGAGTACAAAATCTGGACTAAGTCCTTGTTTTGGCTTCTTATTGGCCACTGACTTAAAACCTGGGAAGCCTTACTCCCCTGACCTGTAAAACAGAGGGAATAATAGCCTCTTTCATGAAATCACTGGAATTCGAAGCAGCAGTGCACAGGAAATCACTTTTAAGATGTCTGGTGCTTTACAAATGCAGGTGGTTATTGTCACTGTCTGTGGCCTGTTCCAGATCTCAGTTCCAACTCTGATAAGAAGACACTTAGCAGCAACTTCCGCTGAAACTCTGCCAGAACCCCTTACCTTTTCTTTCTCTGGGTTCGATGACTTTTTCTTTTCTATGTTACACTTAAAACTTTCTAGAAACACACGGGAGAGCATTCTAGAATGTGAGAATGGACAAATCCCCTAGGAGGGTGAGGTGGGGAGTGTGTTCCTTCCCACACATTGGACAAAAGTATGTTGGTTTATTGCAGTGATCCTTAACCAGGGAAGATTTTGACCTCCCTCATTCAGGGCCCCTTCGGCAATGCTTGGAAACATTTTTGATCGACAAGGCTTAAGAGGTGCTACTGGTAGAGGTCAGAGAATGCTGCTAAACATTCTGTAACACACAGGATAGCACCTAATAACAAAGAATGATCCAGTCCAAAATGTCAATATTGCTGAGGTTGAGAAACCCTACTTTATTATGAGGGGATGTTTTCTGTCCTTAGGATTCCTAGATGGGTTTTGTCAGTTGGCAAGCATCTGGGAGGGCAATGGCTACAACCACGTCCCTATTGCTTTCCCCATTTTCCTATCATCTCTAAATCGAGCAATACAATGTAGATGCATTTTTCTCTCAACTATCATGCTGAAAAATCTGGATGACTAGCAAGACATCACTGCTTTCAGAGACCTATGTCTTTTGCAGTGTCTTTAAGAATTATTTTTGTTAACCCTCATGTCTAAATAAGGAAGCCTTAAAAGTAAATATTCTCTCTGCCTTTATTATTGTTATTATTATACTATATTTGCTTAAGGTATTCTTACTCTTTTATATGATTCAGATAGAAATGTGATGCCTCTAGTAAGAATTATGAGATCCCTTATTAAAGTTTATTTCAGAAAATACACCACCATCTTGGATTTAGTAGTAATGTCAATTAAAATTTTTTTTGAAAAAAATTGAAGCTTTACAAAAAATTTGCAAGATTACTTTTGTATATCCTATATTCAGATTCCCCACTTACTGTTAACATTTTATAACATCTGCTTTGTTGTTCTCTCTTTCTCCCTCATTCTCTCTAGATACACACACACACACACACACACACACACACACACACACACACACACACACACGCAGATAATTTTTCTTCCTGGAGCATTAGAGAATAAGTTACAGACATAGTGCCCCATTAATCCTAAATACTTTCATGTGTATTTCCTAAAAATGAAAACACTTTATGACCATAGTATAGACAACAAATTCTGAAAATTAATATTGATACATTATAACTTTCTTATCTACAGACTTTTTAAAAATTTTACCAATTGTTCCAACAATGTCCTTTATAGCAAAAAGATCCAATTCAGAATCACACATTGTATTTTGTTTTCGTATCTCTTTGGCCTCCTTAAAACTGGAAGTATTCCTCAGTCTTTTATTGTCTTCCTGACCTTCTCATTTTTTTGAATACAGTATTTTGTAGAATGTCCCTCAATTTGGTATTGTTTTATATTTCCTCATGATTATATTCAGATGTGCTTTTTTGGCAAAAATATCACAGGAGTGATGCTGTATTCTTCTCAGTGTTTCCTATTATGTGGTACATAACCCCATTTTATTCCTTTACAGGTGGTGGTAACTTGCCCACTTCCTGAAGGAACTATCTGCTAGGTCTCTCCACTATAAAGCAACTATTTCCCCCTTTATGTGTAATAAGTATTTTGGGAGGGGATATACTTTAAGACTGTGCAGACATACTGTTCTGTATTAAGACTTTACTTGTTAGCTTTAGCGTTCATTGAATGATTTCTGCTTGAACCAATGATTATTACAGTGGCTGCCAAAAAGTGTTTTGTCTAATCTGTTTATATTTATTAGTTGGCTGTAGGAAAGAGCTTTCTCTTCTACTCATTTATGTACTCATTTATTCATATCAGGAGGGACTACTTTATTTTACTTAATGCATGATATACAATTAATTTCTTATCTTTAATCTCAAAATATCTAGATTGGCTATGAGTGCCTTGTCAAGCTGACTTCTGTGTTCCTTTGACACCAATTTTTGAGCCTTTCAGTACTTTCTGGACTCATTTGTACTTTACCAGACCTAGTCCTGGAATCAGCCATTTCTCCAACGAGAATAATACTTAGAAACCATGATCTCTGAGCATAGTGTGCTTATTGCCAGATGGGATGTCATTGCTTCTAGGTGCTAGCTGCAGACAGAGTAGAAAACACCCACTTCTCCCTCTTTCTTTCTTTCTTTCTTTTTCTTTCTTTCTTTCTTTCTTTCTTTCTCTCTTTCTTTTCTTTCTCTCTCTCTCTCTCTTTCTTCCTTCCTTCCTTCCTTCCTTCCTTCCTTCCTTGTCTTTCTCTCTCTCAGGTGAAGTTGGAAAAATTGATCAACCTCTCTGTTCTATATCTCCTCATTTGTAAAAATAGAGATGTTAATAACTCCTTACTCTTGTAGTTGTCTTGGGAATTAATGAAAGTGTGTGTAAATACATGACATGTGCCAGACACTGAGTTAATGCTCAGTGAACATTTGTCAATTGAAAATATATGAATGCTATAGTCAGTATTTATGAATAATCAAAATAATAATGTCTGTTTTTTGGACACTGCTGGGTCACATTGTTATACTTAAAAGTTGTACATTCTCACTTCTTACTTGAAAGTTCCTGGGCCTGTGGATTATGTCCCCATTCCTAAAGTAATTGTGATGGCCAGTGAGGCTGGTGAAAAGCCTGCATTTAGGGTGGAAGGGAGATTTGTTCTCTAAAAGACGCAAAAAACCCCAAGTGCACAAAGTGATAAACAGCCACCACAACTGTCAATGTAATCTTTAAGGAAGGTTGACACACAAGAAGAGAACATCCTAGAGGGAGTAAAGGATTTGCCTATAGTCAGTCCCATGCTTACTAAAGTAATAGAGAGAGGCTTAATCTTGCTCAGAGTACTCTCATAGGCCATTTGGCCAATGGCTGTACTGTTCTTCAACTGATTAATATTATGATTGTTTTAGTTTTTGTTACCTTTTATGGGCAGGAAATACTGCCAGTTTACTACCTGCTAAGTGCCTCCTCTGTGCTTTGACCAAAACCCCTTATTCTAGAGTCCTGTGGTTTCAGTGTATCCATTTTTTTGTCATTGTTCAACAAAATTGTATTGATACCTTCTATATGCTGAATTAAATATTAATGAGCATTACATAAATATGAAGACAGTGTATTCTTTTTAAATGGTACCCACTAGTTTTGTGCTTTTCTAGATGTCTGGGCTACAGACTGCAAGGGATTGTGCAAAGTGAAGTATGCATGTTCCCTCCTCCACAGGTTGCGAGTGCTGTTCTCATCACCTGGGACACTCCTTTGGCCCCACTCTTTTCAAATGGACCTCTTGGACAAATTCCTTGATGTTTCTTTATCAGAAATAAGACATTTATTAGGTGGCAGTTGCTACTGAGGTGACAAAGATAAATGCTATATAGTGTCTACTTTGATGATAACATATAGTCTAATTAGACTAATTATTTTCCCATGTCATCACGGTGAGACTTGGCTTTGGCTGTCCTGGATATGTCTCTCTCTCCCAGTGCATTTCATTTCTTTCCTTGAGGCATTTCCTGGACAGCATTTGTTTTTCTTATCATCTAGCATGGAGTGTGGCATGATGTCCTAACTTTACTTTCAGTTGGTTTAGATATGAAAGTCTCTCAGTCCCCCATATATCCATGCATCCGTCCATCCATCATCTGTCCATCCATCCATCCATCCATTCATCCATCATTTTCATGTTTAGTTTCTACTTATTGAGACTTTACAAAATGCCCTATTTTACCATTTATGGTGAAAGCTAGGAAAAGGACTAACATGTATCTCACTTTATAATATTATAGATTAGTGCTTCTCAACTGGGGACAACTTTGCCTGCGCCTCCCACAGGGGAACGTGTGGAAACGTCTAAAGACATTTGTCATGACTGAGGGACTGCCACTGTCATCTAGTGGGTGGAGGCCAGGGATGCTGCTACCAGTCCTACAATGCACAGGACAGTCCCTGCAACAAAGAATTGTCTGGTCAAAAATGTCAATAGTATGGAGGTTGAGAAACCCCAACATGGATTCCTAGAATTGGTCATAGTCCTACGTTTAATCTCAAAAATCACCCTAAATCTCTCCAGAAACAGATAATACAGAATCAGGAATACTTCTCACTTAGAAGCTATGAAACTTTGGTTATTTTAGTTTCTCCTCACAGCACCTCTGAGAGACAGAGGACATTTCTGTTTTACTGATGAGCAACTCTGGCTGGAAGAGGTTAAGTAACTGTCAGAAAAAGTGTTCACTTTTCCTCTTTCATGAAGTATAGCAAAGAGGTTATTGAGTTTTTACTGAAAGGCTTACTTGGGGCTGCTGGGTGTCAGCACTAGCATTTTTGGAGGAAATTCAAGTCCTCTCTCTATAGAGCTGTCAAGTGATGACTCGTCCTTAAAGGTGGGCCAAAAGTTCCCCTATAGTTTTTCAATTATGTGAGAACAACAGTTAAGGAGTTATTGATCTCCAGGGTACGTGCTGGCACAGGGATGGAAGCATTAGCCAAGAAATAAGACAACTGTGGTCACTGGTCATTTTTCCCACTTCCGTGAGGCTTTGTACAAATCCGACGGCTTTTGCGTGTCTGCTCCATGCGAATTTTCATGGTTGTCCTTATCTGGCTCCAAGCTCTTCCTTCCTTCTGGTCTCCTGGGCACTTAGATTACTCATTCGCCCTTTGCCAGTGATGCTTATTTACATATTATGTTGCTTTGTGAGGGTGTTTTTGCAGTTTCATTTGTACTCACTTTGTATTTACAGCCTGATTGTAAGCTTCTTTCTGAGCTGAAGGCTAAGAAATGCTGTTGGCCAACAAATATTCTGTTGCAAAAGAGACTCATCTTCCACTCCATTCCTCCGTTTACTCTATACATTCCTTTCATAAACCTTTCATAAACTGAAATGATGTAAAGTGAAGAAGCAGTTACCCTTAACTTATATGGGAAAAATTCTGAGCATTCTCAGACCCCCAAAATAACCTCTCTTAGGCTTTTCTGATATCTTGGGACAATCTTGCTAACAGATGCACAAAATAAATAGAGGGAAGGCGCAGATGCTCACAGGCAGTTCAAAGCTCTGGTGGCTTGAGGCTGAGCTGCTGAGTGTAGTTCCTGGGGGAGGAGCTTAGTGGCGCCATTTTTGCTGTTTGAGGCGCGCACTGCCTCCATCAAAGGCTCTGCTTGCTGCAAAACAAACACTAAATGCTATTTTCACTTTTTTTTTGTAAAAGAAAAAATCCTCTTTGGGTTTCTTTTGGGTAGTGAAAACAGGTACTAAGTAGGTGTTTCATGAAAGCAAAGTGGACTGATGCAAACGTTCAAAAAGTGGGGATACCTGTATATCGTGAAATCATTTACCTAATATTTAGTGTATACCCTGTATTGTGCCAAGGGGATATAAAAATGAAACTATTGAACACTACAAAAATAAAAGACACTGAAAGATACAGTGAAGGTAACGGCCATTTACCAGTGACTCTTGTGGCACAGTGCTTCGTACCCAGCCACATGTGATCCATACATATTAGACATTATTATTACTATTTCCCCCCAACACATAGAGAAGTGCTCTGAAAGCGGTAGGTGTTTCATACTTGTTTGTTGTGTGATTGAAGGAGTATACACAGGGACCCAACACGTGTGACAAGATGCTGACAAGTATATTTGTAGCCCTCAGCAAAGACTTTGGGTGAGTAAACATTTTTACAAACGCATCATCTACCAGCTGAGTTTGCTCTGGGAATACCTGACAGGGAAATATTTTTACAAGTGAAGGGAACTACTGGGGTCGGCCCGGTGAGGAGGAGTCAGATTCAAACACACTTCTCATCTCTCGGTGTAAATGGCATTTGATTTCCTGGGAAATCTGCCGGCTGCTCTTTACCAGGTTCAGATTCCACTGCAGGGTTCCGGAAAGCAAGATTTACTGTGTATTTTATCAGAGAACACCCTTGTAATAATAATAGCTCTAGTTATATAAAGAGGGGTCAGGGAAGCCCAGTAAACAAGTCTAAAACGTCAAAGCGCATAGTGAAAGCAATAAATTCTTAAATTTGGAAGAAAAAGTTGTTTTACATAGACAATCCATTTGAGATGTGTTTGCTCCGGGGCCTATCATGCATCCTGAGGGTTGAAGGAGGACAAAACGTGAGATCCCCGCTCTCCCTGACAGAAGAATCACATCAGTCCGTGCTGTGCATCGTGGGCCCTGCCTCGGCAAGAGGGATGTCAGTTGCCAAGATGACGCATTACTGTGAAAGGTCTGCACACCCTGTGAATGGAGATAACGAGTCTTGGCCTAATCCAAATTACTCAGTGAATGGTCAAGTCATATGACACACTCTTTGTGAAAATGCTAGGACATCTGAATTTATATTATTGAGTCTGAGCTATGTTCTCAGTTTTAGACTCATCTTTCTTTTTTTAAAAATTTTATTTATTTTTTTAGGGGGAAGGGGCAGAGGGAGGGAGAGAGAGAGAATATTAAGCAGGCTTCCTGCCCAGTGTGGAGCCAGATAAGGGGCTCTATCTCACGACCCTGAGATTGTGACCTGAGCCCTAACTTAAGAGTCTGACGTTTAACTGACTGAGCCACCCAGGTGCCCCTAGACTCATCTTTCCAGTCTTGGTTCAGTCTGACACATCGAATATGTCCCCAAACAAGCCCTTCCATTCCCAACTTTGCTTCCCTCCCATTTTTACATTCTCTATTAAAAGCTTTTGCAGTCTTCCTTGACAAAAGGCTATATTCTTTCTTCCATCACTAAGCACATCCGTTATTGTTCCTATGCTGTTCCTTGGTCTATCCATAGTAGCTGGCACTTAGTAGGTTCTCACCTGCTATTTGTTGAGTAAGTAAATAGATTCATTCAGTTTGTGACCAACTATTTTCAATTCTATCTCACAAGATCTCTTTACTCCATCGCTTCTTTTGCATTCCTATTGCTGCTTTATTTTTTGAAGACATCATCACATCCCACTTTGATGATTGCAACGATCTCCTTGCTGGTCTTCCTGTCACTGCTAGTGTCTCCTTAGTTCTGCCTGTTCTGCCCTCTCTTCTTAGTTGCCCATCTACAAAACTATGGGCCCTTGCACCTTCTGTGCTCAAAGACTCCAATGGCCACCCATTGCCTAGAGGATGATGTTAGAGCTCTCACTGTGCATACAGAGTCCAAGCTGTGTGTATATAAGGTGAGATTGGCTTAGGCTGAAAGTCCTGGCTCTCCAGTTCTATCCCCTCATCCCAGAAAGCCCTCTACCTTGGCCACATTTGGCTTCTTGAACCCCATCTACAGCTCCATTTCAGGCTAGTTTATACCTCATGACTGGCAAAAACTCTGATCTGTATTAAAATTTTTCCCCCTTTTTATATCATTTGACAAATTCCCAGTTACCCTTCAAGACCCAGGTTAAATGTTATCCTCTTCCTAATCAGCTAGTAGACCAGTTATTCTTTTCTTTGGTTTACTACGAAATTTTGTTTGCATGTCTGTGAAACCACTTACTATTTATTTCAATTAATTTTTTCACAGTACATTAACTCTAATGTTCATGGCTCTATTATTTACCAAACTGTTTGGCCTTAGACAAACTACTTAACTTCTCTGTGCCTGAGGCTCTGAGTCTGTATAATGAGGGTAATAGTACCTCATTACCTCATAGGATACTGTGTGGTTTAAATGCATTGCAGAAATGTATCATTCTTACAGCAGTGCTTAATGATCATTCAATAAATATTCACTATCACTTATGTTTTATTTAATCATCACAACAACTCTATAAGTAGGCATGGTTATTATTTTATAGATGCAGAAACTAAGGTCCAGAGAAGCTGAAGGAGTTGATCAAAGGTATAATGACTGGTAAGTGGAAGAGCCAAGGTTTGAAGCTGAGTCTGTTGACTCTGGAAACCTGAGCTTCCCCCAGCACTCAGAGTTGAAGTTGCACAGGTGGTACACGGTGGTTAGAGTAGAGATCTCTGTTTCAATGTCTGCCCTTACTGGACTGGACATTTAGGGAACACTCGTTTGTGTTAGTTCACTATCCAAGGTGACATCCGTCATGCTGGAGATACACAATGAGTGAATGTCTGAATAAGATCATGACTATGCATTTTAACATTGGGACTGGCATCAAAGATTGATGCTAGGAACACATTGCCATCAGGAATATAGTTGAGCTGTTTGGTTCCACTGTGCACATCCCAAGTGAGAGCTAGACCACATGAGAACAAGGCAGGAGGGTGGAGCAATGAATGAGTCATGAACCCCTTTTCTCTTTCCCCTGTTTTCCTGGTGGCTGCTTCCAGAGACAGCAATGGGGAATTGCATATTGTATAATCCCAATGGGAAGTTGTATATTGTACAAAAACTTACCTTACGATTTTCAGTCCATAAGTAAAGGGCAAGAAATGTCACATTCTTTATTTCTCAAAATCATTTTTATTCCACTCTTGGCCCTTTATCACCTGGTTGGTGGGAAACTTGACTTCAGTCATGCTAGGGATTCCCTTTCCTTCTCTGTGGGATTGATGATAATCTCAGGCTTAACAAGTGTTGAGAACTGGGGGACTGCCGGGTCCCTTGGTCTACGTTGCTCGTCATCTTTGCCCCTGCTCCTTATCTTTCTGGCTCCCATTGAAAGTGAGACCCATGCAGAGATACCTCTGTGCATATCTGCGTAAATGTTTTCACCCATCTGTCCCAGCCATTGCAAGCATTCCAACACATCTTCCGTGAGGCCTATGGCCATGTGGGCAAGAGAGGCCTGGCTTTCTGCTGTCATGGAAATCCTTATCTCCAGCCCTACCCTCTGATGTTTCAACCTTCCCACTCATGTGGAGGCTTCCCCCGCCTTCTATCAAAGCACGTCCTTTCTTCATCCCCTTCGATCTGCTTCAGAATGACTCAGCACAATCCTCCTTCAGTGGGTTCCAGAAACTACAGGACTCTCCTTTTTAAGAACATGGCAGCAGAAAGTGATGCCAATACTAGTCAGTATGTCATTTATAATAGATCTATTGATACAGGTGCATGTGTTGCTGTGGGCGGGGCAGGGAGCTGTCAGCCGCAGGGGCTGAGGGGGAAGTGATGGAAATGGGGAAGGGAAAACTATCCTACCAAGTCCTCTTTTTGTATTTTCCTGTCTCTCTGGGTCTTTGGCGACTTCTCAGTTTCTCATTCCCACATGATTATCTTCCTCATTTTGCAGAACTCAGGTGTGAGTGTTTTTAGACTCTTGTGCCAAACCAGGCCTGACTCCTATTTCCTTGCCTCCGAAGGGCTTATTGAAAAGAATAAATCATTTTTGGTCTGCATGCTACCTTTGAGTTTTCTTTTGAAACCTCCTGTGTAATTTTGCAGACTTCACCTGAGCAAAGGGAGCCTCTGGCATTTCTTATTTGGAAGCTTCCTTGCCATTATTTCTGTATTGGAATATAGCAAATAATTTAATTTTATCTCTTTCTGTACATTGCTTTCAAGTTTTCTGCCAAAGGCGCATGTTGCTTTAGGTGAATTTTGTAGGGCTTAGCAGACTCGTTCATTTTTCATTTTATTCACCTCAGATACTAGGTGGTATAAACACTCTTGTTAAAATTTGGTACTTAAATAATGAGGCTATGGCTGTACCTATTAGCCTAATTTTTCTAATTTTATCCCTTATAAAGATGATGGATGATATTAATGGGAGCCTTTGCTCTCGATGGGTGGAAACCCCTCATCATTCACCAAAGTTTTCATGTGGAGAGCAAGGTTTCTTTTTTATATTATTTCTGGCTGTTGGACATCTCATACAAACAAAATTTCCTTAGAAAAAGCCTCAAAGAAAAATGTCTTTTAAAAATAAAAGTCTTGGAGAATATGGAGGAAGAAGCCACCTAACTCCATCCAGCCCACTTCTCAGACATTCGGATCTATTTCCAAATGCTTGAGGGCTGCAGGCTGAGCCCGCAGTTAAACATAAAATCTTTAATAAGGACCAAAGCTTCAAGGTTGCTGAGGTTAGTTGCTTTGGTGCTCGGAGGATGCTGACTATACCAATAATGACGTCTCACCTAATGAAACTGTCAATGAGAAGGCAGACCTCTGAGTACAGCCTGAATAATCAGCGAGAGTGTGCGACACGGACTCCACTTTCACTGTGTCATTTATGGTTGGCCACCTGGCATGAACCACTGAGGGAGGCACTCTGCGTGCTATCCTAGGAGATGCCTAGTTGGAATCACCCCTGATGAGCAGTCTCAGCTTTTGAACATAAGTTAAGAGCCAGACACTAAGCTAGGCACTTGATAGGAACTAATTGTTTGAAATGATTTAGTTTTGAGTGTGTAGAAAAATGCCTGCCATGTAATCAGGGCTCCGGGAATGGAGCTATATTATCATTCTTGTTTGTCATAAATTCTCATACGGTATTGAAAGGTCAACTTTACGATTCCCTCTTCTGCTAATAAGAAACCCAAGCTTTAGAGTTAAAAACTTGCTGCACTCAAAAAACAAAGGATGGGGTCATAGCAATGGGACTCGGTGCCAACTCGAAAGGAGGGGTGATTGGAGCAATGAAATAAATAATGTAGTGTTGGATTTAGCCCAAAGTGTAAAATAAATACTCGTGAGTCTAAACTGATATATAGATGATTGAATAAGTAAATAAATGGGAGAGAAGAGACAAATCTCCTGTACTGAAGAATTCTAATTAATTTGCATAGACACTCCCCCTTACAGGAAGTACAGCTCCAGTCCCACCTGTGGACTCTGCTTAATGGCTGCTTTCCAAACAGTAGGAGTATGGGCAGTGCGGGAAAGCAACAGTAGGGCAGAGAAACCTGAGGAGCACAGAGCACAGTCTCAGCCAGGGCATTAAGGTTTGAACATCATGGCTGATAAGTCAAGATGGTGTTGTAGACCCTTGATGTGATATGAGAATGGCACTTCGCTTCTGTGGTCATCCACCTTGAAACCTGTAATTCTAGTATAATCATGAGAAAAATACCAAACATGCTCAAATGAAGAGACATTCTGTAAGATACCTGACAGTATTCCTCCAAACTGTCAAGGTCATCAGAAGCAAGGACAGTCTTGAGAAACTGTCACAGACAGTGGAGGCTAAGGTGACATAACTGAGGTATCCTGGATGGAATCCAGGAATGAGAAAAGGACATCAGAAAGAAAAACCCAGTGAAATCTGGGTAAAATGTGGAGTTTACTTAATGGTAATATACCAATATGGACTTATGAATTGTAGCAAATGTACCATGGTAATGTGAGGGATTATCTATGAGGAAAATTGTGTATGGAGTATATGGTAACTCTTTGTATGATCTTTGCAGCATTCTCATAAATCCAAAATTTTTCTGATATAAAAAAATATTAGAAAATAAAACTTCGGTAAAATAGGATATATCTTGTTATATGTATGTGCATGCGTAACACCTTATATAAATAAAACAACATAGGGTAAGATTGCTGAGTTAGAGTCAAAACTGATTAGTACCTCACAGGGCAATTAACAAAACCATTGGGTTTTTCTGTTTCACTGGCAGAAATTATTTTCATCTCTATCTGCAGAACTCTGCAAGGTAACTTCTGGCCCTGTGGAATTGTAAAGTAACCCAGTCAATGGAAAGTTGAGTTTAGGATGGCACAGAGCAAAGGCGACTGATGTCTTGTTTATTTCCAAGTTTGTGATATTTTTTTGCTGAGAGTCTCTCTTCTGTCAATGGTGATCATGAATAATCTGCAAAGAGTATTCTTGATCACACAGAGATGCTGCTCTCTTCCATTTGGCTGGATTATTTACAAAGATTCAGCGAGAGTGTTAATTAACCGTATAGGCCTCCTCAGGTTTGTTTTGCAAATCCAGAGCTATATAGCACTGAGCACCCACAAAAGCCTGGGAATTAACTCTGATCAGGTTGGACTACGAAAGGCCTAGATTATTTAGTCTTCTCTTCAAAGCTAGAAAACCCAGCCTGAGACACTCCATCAGATTTCAGCAGCAGTTACTATAAATTTGGATGTGTTCCTCTCTTTGAGGTCTCCCAAATTTGCGAAGGCCTCTGGCTTGCCTGAGAGAGACCTTCCTCACCTCCTCAGGGACTAGGTCCCTCTATGCAGGTTCTGAGCCAGTTTTCTCAGGGCCTTGGCAGACATTGGCTCCACATAGGAAGTCAATCATTGTTCCTTAATATGGGTTTGTTATATCTGATTAAAAAGGCATCATGCACAAATATGGCACTCTAGATAAGGCCTGATTGTATAAGCTATTTGTCCAATTACATCCCAGAAAAAGGAGGATGGGTTCATACTGACCTTATTCAAATAAGTGTATTGCCATGAAAAGCAGAGAGACTTGGTCAAAGTCTGGGTTTCTGAATTTTGAGGGTCTCATGAAAACCAGGTACCGTTTAAAAGTGTTTCATTTTAGTTTACAAAAGGAGAGTCTGCTCAGTTGAAGGTGGTTTAAGAAAAAAGAGAAAGGGCCCCTTCGTATATCCATAGAAATCCAGTCTGGGCAGAATGGGGCAGACCCTGTCCCACTATATTGTCATTGGATTTTCCCAAATCTCTGTTGTCAAGTGGTAGCTTCCTGCCACATTGCTCCAGGGGAACCATTCACACAGATGCCCCTGGGGCTGGGCCATGTGGCAGCGGGTGCTAATCAGATTCAGAGAGCTTGACATGAGTTCTTTGTCTCCTTCATGGAAAAATCAGGAGGGAGGTGGGAGAGGGAGACACAGAACAAATTTCTCAAAACTAATAAGGACACTGCAAGACCTAAGAGACAAAGCATAGTGTACTTTATGTTTGTGCCCTCTGCGATAAAGAAATATACAGTAAAAAGTGTTTCACTTTTTTCTCTTGTTCTGCTGCTGGTGAGGCTGCTGAAGAATCTTATGGAAAACAAAATCCAGAAAAACCCCTTCAGCTCACCTGAGTCAACTCATTGGCAAAGTTGAGTCCTTATAAAGACAAATGAGCACATACCCAATGGCCGCAGGGTATTTTTGCTTTATTTCCAGTGAATTTCTAGGAATCAGAACTCACACAAAATGTCTTTCCTGTGTTGTTTAATTATTAGCTTAACTCTAAAACGCATCTAAATATTATCAAAATTTAAAAGTGCATGTGGAGAAAAGAAGGATATGTAAATAGAAAATCCATTGACAAGTGGAATTTACCAGAGGACAATATTGCTGGCACATCCCCTGTGGCCACATGCAACGTCATAACCACAAATGGCATTTCGCCGAGTATTGTGGCTGTCTATGTGGTTATTCGCTCAAATTTACTGGGTTTTGCTATTTCCTTTGTACCAATCTTTCCTGATCTATTTACTTTGTGTTTACTGTATGGGAATTGGCTCAACCTACTTTATAATGTAAGCTTCTTTTTAGTTTGTGGTATTCACTGAAGAAATACAGGGCTGACATTAGTTTTTACAGAAACGCTACACAGTCTGGGGTTTCATTTACCAGTATAGTTACGGTTTTCGTGGACTGCTCCATATTAATGTTCACCAATACCAGTCTATTTCTTTTTATTCTTGTAATTTCATATCTTTTACTTTAAAGTAGGTAAGAAATCCTTTTGGATTCTAATACATGATATTCAGCATTTAAATAAACTTAACTCTGTTTGCCCATAGAAAACCACATTACTATCACTTTTAATACAAATGCAAAAAAAATATAGTGCTTCTATGTTGTTTCCTACCCCCAAATCTCCTAACTGAATTGGAATAAATTTTAATACTTGTGTCTTACAGAATGTTGATATATAAAATATTTAAGGGTTAGGTTTCTACTTATTGGACACTAAAAAAGAAATCAAAAGAAACCCCAACAACCCTTAAACCTTGTCTTTTTTTTTTTTTTGACATATCTTTGGAATGGTCAACAGCAAGACCAGACATCTCTAAATACAGTCCACTCCTGGCCTAAAAATAAATAAATAAATTAAAAAAAATGTTTCCATCCCAAGGAAGAGCTATACAATCAGCCTCTGCTTGGAAACCTCCCCACACATGGTTTTCAATTCCTGCGTCTGAGAAGGATGGATGAGAATTCCACCCCACTGCCAAGCCAGGGACGGATTCAATCTCTCTGCTGGTTCTACCCTAATTAAATGTGGACTTTATGTAAATAAACCACAACCCAGACTTTTTATGAATTCAGAATATGCTGGCTTCATTATTCTTGTCAGGCAGCAAAACTAGACCATGACGGATGAGTTTCTGAGCATTTGCTGATCATTCATCTACAAAACATAATAGTTTGATTCTTTCACTTAGGGCTATTTACAGAAACAGAAGTTGATTAATTGAAGCACCAGCACTGGGTAAATTCTCATTTTCTCTCTCTGTCCTGAATCCACTCTTAATGTATCTCAAGGAAATCATCATTAATAATACATTACTGAAGGAGGAATACTGTGACTCATTCCCTCTAGAGAAATTATGTGATTTTATTAATCTCAAATAAGTGTATAAGTATTTCTTTAACTCTGCTTTATCTTTGTAAAACACATACTTGCATAGTGTTGGAGATTGTACTGAGTTCCAAATACATGGATGTGTCCATACTTAAAAGTATTACAAACCATGGACACAATGACAAAAGTAGTATCAATAGTAATAATAATATCCAACATTTATTTAACACTAAGTATGGATAAGTACTTGAGATTTGTTATTTCACATCCTCACAACAACTCTGATAAATGAGCATTCTTATCTCCATTTCACAGAGAAGGAAATGAAGACACAGAGAGATCAAGTGATTTATCGATGGTCACAGCACTCCTAAATGACAGGGTTAAGATTTAAACTCAAATATAATTGGCTCCAAAGCCTGTGCTCTTCATCACTGTCTCTATTATACTGTGGATGAGTCAAATCAGACCCCAGAGGGGTGGCTCGATGAATGGATGGTGGATAGGCAGGCATAATATACTGACTGTTTAGATGCCCTACTATTTTCAAAGACACCCCCTGACAACGTTGCTGCCCACTGCTGCATCTACAGGAAACAAATGGCTCCGTTCTTGAGCCACCTCTGACTCTCCCCTATGAGCGCTAAGCTCCAGAATCTGAAAGGACCAACTTGGAAGTCATAAGGACGGGAGCTGGAGCTACAGTTCCCTGCTCTGTAAGTGATGGAAGGGAGCCTACTCCTTCTTGCTTATTCTTCTACTCGTGAGCATTGGTTCTTATTCACCAGTGAAAACTTCTCACTCAACAGAGGCTCTTTAGAAAGAACTACCAGAGTCCCTCATGGTTCACAAAAGATCACATGTATATGGACCCAGGCCTTCAGTAAAATCCTCTGAAGAATCCCCCTAATGGCAAGTCAGTCCCTTAGGCTTTTAAAAGGTGACTCATAGGAACATGGAACCCCAAGGGATGGCTCCAGGTCTTCCTTTCTTGCCTTGATCCTTTCGCATAATACATGAGAAGGGGTAGAGGACCTGCAGAGCAAGGCAAGATGGGAGTGAAGGAGAAAGAGTTGTTTAGGAATTTGTTGCTCGAGGACCTTTGTGGCTTTCTACAGGGCCGCTAGGTCTGTGCTGCGAACCCTGTTCTGATGGCTGTTCCAGGGAGAGCATGTGACGTGGAAGAAAGCACCCCGGAGTGAGTCAGGAAATCATACTCTGTCTTTTACTAGCCTTCTGGCCTTGGGTTCATTGCTTTACCCTCTGAACTTCAGTTTTTTATCTACCAGATGAGAGTCCCACCTCACAACCTACCTGGGGCCCATCGATGTCCTGTGTAATGTGTGTGATGACGGTGTTGTTCTGCTGGAAGGGCAGCTTACAGGCAAGAGGTCTTTCATTGATGAAAATGTCAGTTTCCCTGGCAGATTTGGTGGAACTTTTGACATTTCAGGCTCTGGACTTTCTCGTATTTATGTATAAATTCTAATAAGTCCACCTCGTAGCATCTGCCCCCTGCTGCCTGTCTTCTAGTTGGGAGATGGGACCAAATTTTTATCCTCCGTAGCTCCCTGGTATATTTAGCAATGAGATAAGTGTGGCTTTATCAAGCTTTCAAGAATAAAGTGATGCCAACGTTTAATTCAGCGTTTAATTATAATATCTTGCCTCCTTGGCAAGTTGCTGTGTTCTACCTAAGTAAACTGAGTGGAAAATGTCTGTTACTGTTTTGCCTTGAAATTCAGTTTATTTCCTTACGAGTCGTTCCACTTACTTTCAATCTCACCACCTGGACTTTAACGGGGATAGAGGAGGAGGACTATCTGAGTGACGTAATAAGTACAGATCTTCATCTACACCAGGGTCAATTCCCAGCCTCCAGCTTCCTTGGCTTACCTCTGCGCCACTCCTGCTGAGCCAGCTCCCTGGGCTCCCTACCTGTAGTACTTTCCTGGAGCTGCCGCAACAAACTGCTGTAGACTTAGTGGCTTCAAATGACACAAATATATTCTTTACTTGTCTGAGGGTTAGACATCCCAACTGAGACTTAAGAGGCTATCATCAAGGTGTTAGCAGAGCTCCACTCCTGGAACTTCGGGGGAGGGTATGTTTCCTTGCCTTTTTCAGCTTCTAGAAGCTGGCTGCACTCTTTCACTTGTGGTCTCTTGCTCTTTCTTTAAAGAGAATCACCCCAACCTCTGCTCCCTCAGCACATCTTCACTCACTCTGATCTCCCTGCCTTCCTTTTATGAAGAACCTTATCATTACATCGGGCCCTACCAGATAATCCAGGATAATCTCCCCATCTCAAGATTAATAATTTATTGCATCTGCAATTTCCCTTTTGCTGTTAAGATAATGTATTTATAGGTTCCAGGGATTTGGCTGTGTGCATCTTTGAGGGAGGGAGCATTACTCTGTCTACCACACCCCTGCCCAAGGCCGTGGCGTGCATTTAGGACTCACTGCTGTATCTCTTGTTTGCCACTCTCATTTGGGATTGTCTGACCTCTACCCTGCAGCAGATCCTTCTCTCTCCGCAGATCAGACCCCCCAACCTGCCCATTTTCTTCTAGTTTATCTGTGATATCCTGTTTATCTTGGCAGAGGAAACAGTAGTTGTCATGACAATCCAGTAAGAAAGGAAGTAATATAATCCTCATTGTACATATGATGAGAGTTATACGCAGAGACATTTACTTGGGACCTCACAGCTGGTCAGTGGCAGAGCTGGGATTTGAAAGCAAGATTCTGTGCTTTAACTGTGAGCATCCTGACTCTCCATCAAGTAGAGTTACTTCCCATTTCCTCTGTCCCAGAGTAAGAGCTACCCCAACTCTGTTCAGCATTATCCCCCTGCTCTGGATTTCATCTCTTTCCACCTCCTCTGAGAACTGGGACCATCATTTTTTCTTTTATTTTTTGATTTCTCCATCACATTTATCTTAACCTCTTCAACTTGGAAATGTGCTCATCCCAAAAATATTTTCTCCAAAATTATCTCGACTTCTCCTGATACGTTCTTGACTTTACCATATCCCATGAAAGAATAGTCTGTAATAGCTATTCTTGACTTTATTCCTTAGTTCCCTGCAATCTAGTTTACAAAAAAAAAAATTCCTGCCTTTCCCAGCCTCTTGGCCGAATGTCACCATGTGGGGCCACACATTACGTCTTGGAGCCTTTTCTTTGTCTACCTAAGACACTGTGATCTTTTGGTCCTTCTCCTACTGTTTCATCCAGTCTGCGGTTGGCTTCTTTCCCTCCCACGAATCTTTTCTTTCCCAATTCATAATTTCATCATCCCCTAAGAATGCAGTCATCACCTCAATCCTGGTGACTCCCCACGCTTGATTTCTAGCATCAAACTTGAGTTCCTCATACCACTATCTTCCGCTGAAGTCCTGCCAACTGTTCAAACACAGTGTGTGCAAACATGAGCTCCTTCATTCAGCAGGATTATTGGAATGGTTACTGCATGCCAAGTGCTGTGTTGTGAATGAAATGCAGACTTCAAGGAATCTAGTGGGAGAGAGATGGGGCTACACCATTGTAATGCAGTTTGGTATGATAAATAGAAGAAGGATGTGTTTAGGAGTACAAGGGGAGCATAGAGGGAGGTTCCCATGCCACCTGAGCAGAACTTCAGAGGAGAGGTGTTCGTCAAATGGGTAATGGGGAGGATGGGTGGGTGGTGGAGGGGCAGGAAAGAATGATCCTTACAGAGGAGAACGTGTAGCACATAGCGCAGAGTTGAGTGTAGGAAATATCTAGGCCCTGTCCTTAGACAAGGTCTTCTTCTTCCCTCTTTGGATTGTGGGATGTCCCTTTTTTCCAGGAAGTAGCCCAACACATGGGAAAACATTTAGAGCACTGCTTGGCTTAAAGTAAGTATCCAATGAATATTTATTGAAGGGAAGGAGGAGTAAAGTTTAGAAGTCACCATGTCAATGAGCAAGGTCTCTGTCCTGACACATGAGTTGAAGGTCTCTTGGAAGGCTTAGGGGGAGGTCTCTGTGAGGTTCTCTGGTTGGGAGGCTCTCTCGAGGTCCTTACTTCTGGCCTTAGGTAGTAGCAACCCCATTTGCCTGCCTTGCGCTTATCCCTGGCTTCATTTGATACCTGTACTCTTCTTTTCTAATCCCTTTCCTATTCATATCAGCTCTGGGGAATGATTTGATCTCATTCACTTACACTTGTATGTCTTCATCTATTGGCTTTTATCCCCAAAAGTCCCCTGGGAATATTTACTGAAAGCATTTGACCCTGTTGGAGAGATTCCAGACTTTTGAAGATAGAGAAAGTGCTATTTTTAAAGAAACCGTGTCCCTTTCCCCTCTCCGGGAAATCCAACCCGCCTACCCATGAGGGTGCTCAGACTGGCCTGGGTGCGACCTGCCTCTCCCCAAGCTTGGAAAGGCCTCAAAAGCTCTTAAATTGAACAAACATTTATTCGGCAGTCTATTCTGTGCCAGGCACTCTTTATCGTTGGGAATACAAAAACAAATAGTCCACTTCTGGCGAGCCATCCAGTGGGGATTATCAGCGGTCTGAGGGGAATGATAAGAGAGAAGAGGGAAAATCTGACCTGAGCTGGAGGGCACTGGGGGAGGTCGGAGCTGGGCTTCCGAAGAGTGAGTTCAAGGAGGGAAGACATGTCAGGAGACAGTTTCCCCTTCCTTCCCAATTCTCAGTGGTGCTTTTAGGGACCTAAGTATTTGTGTGGGTGTTGGGGAAGGGTGGGTTACACATACGAGGGCAAGCACACCCCTCTCGGGGCCACCGCTCTCTCCTCCTGCCCTATTGGACTGTGAAGTACTTCAAGCTAAGACAGGTTGTATTCTCTTTGTGCCCTCGCTTTTGCTCCTCTCCCAGTACCAGCTACATAAGTGCTTAGTAAGTATCTCTGGGATAAATGAATGAATAATAAAGTGGAGGTTGTAACTACTTTACTTGCCTCCGGGGCATTGTAAGACATCATTAGTTAATGTGTGCAAAGAATCATATGAGCCTTAATTATTAACATTATTTTATCTGCCAGCCACCTATGGCTTACTTTCTGTGTGTGATATGGCAATTGGGCCTGGAACAAAATTCCCTGCTGTCCACTCCTGGCTTCCAGTCCTAGATTTAATAATTCGACCTGAGGAGGTGCTGGAAGCGCAGCATGAGGCACCCTTTCCCCAGAGCACTGGCAGAGGACGGGGATGCCTTGGCCATGGCAGCCATTTTCCTGAAGCTGCAGGGCTGGATTAGGAGGAATGGCTTGGGATCGATCCTCAAGGAGGAGCAGAGGGTACATCACCACTTTCCCTATCTGATTCGCCTTTTTCCAAGTTGGTCTGAGAGCAAATCGATGTCTGTCTTTCTCCATTATTCAGGGTTTTATTCGGAGCAAAGTAACTTCAGGCCTCCTGTGATTTTTCCCTCTGCCTTAAACATTTATTCAGCCTGAGTCCTTTTCTACTCCGTCATCCCCTCAAATGAGAAATGCCAGAAAACTAACTCCAAAGATCACAAGGCAGTTAAGGAGGTCACAGAGTACATGATAGTGACTTGGAATTTCCATGTCATTGACGAGAAACATATTTTGTTCATTCATTAAGAAATCGCTCTATTATTATATTATAATTACAGAGTTAAATTTGTTCTCCAAATTCCTCATGGTGAGATGATCCTAAGGAGAAGTGTGTGTGTGTATGTGTGTGTTTGTGTGTGTGTGTGTGTGTGTCTATGTGTTGAGATCTTATCACCAAGTGGGTTGGAAACTGGCTTCTTGAGTTCTTATTAAACTTCCCTAATGTTTCCTTTGGAGGGAAAAATTGTTGGCACTATATATTACCCTCTAATATACTCTCTCTCTTACACACACACACACATGAACACACACAGCTCTGCTTAGAGACTCATTGGGATAATAAGTTCTATATATGGAAAAGTTAGTAGTGCAAGATCATGATATTAATTAGCAGACCATGGTCATGGCTGAGTAGTACTGGGGATTTATTCACAGTATTATGGGAATCACGCAAAAGGCTGGCTGGGCAGCTAGACAGATTCCTCATAGTACTATGGCACACTTCCCCTTTCCTACCTCCTTTTTTGTAGCTACTCTGGATCTCTCCCCCGCACCCCAATGCCTTCCTTCTTGAATTTATCCAGGCTTCCTTTCTACGCTCATCCTTTCTTGGATTTTCATCCAGACTTCCCCCTCTGACATACTGGTAATGGAGTTCTGGATTCCCAGTGGACCCCCTCATGGATGCCAGTCTCTGTGACCCACATTCAGAGGACACCATTCTATTTGTGCCATCACCAGGGCCTCAACACAAATGCCTGCAAGGTCCAACAGGCTACAGAACTGGCTGAGTCTCCTGGATCAGGAGTGTTGTTCTGGTGAACTGGAATATTCACACCCTGCCTGAAGAGAGCAGCTGCTTCTTTTAGGCTCTGGCTGATTCAAGTGAAGCAACGCAAAACAAACCATGAGAATTCAAGCCCAGGGTTGCCAGTGCACCAGGAATTACACCACGCAGTTATCCGTGGAAAATCTTCCCAATCTAAAAACACGTGTCATTGAAATTAAGAAACCATTGTGCCAACTACACAAAATGCATCTTAGAAGATCCTACCTGCAGGCCTCCAGTTTGCAACCTCTGATACTTAGCAAATGGGAGTGCAAAGTCTAATGGCCCAGACAGAAGAGAGATACTGGAAGTCTGTCATACTGAAGTCACCAGGAAGGGCTCAGTGGATTAAATAGGAAACAACATGAACACAGTCCCTGAGAAGGCTCTTTACTCAGATATGAAGATTTGCCAAGCTGCCTCTGTTATCACCCAGTCCTACAAGACCAAATGGTGTGCCCTCCTAGTACCAGATGATCATTCCTGGCTGAATGCTGACCCACAGAACCAGAGATTTGAGGAGTGAAGTTATTAGTAGACTGTGCAGTGGGAGAAGCAAGCAATACACAAAACCTTGGACTACTGTTTGAAAGCAACAATATCTTCAGAAAGGTCTGGGGAGTTCTTAAAAAAAAAAATGCAAAGAGCTCACCTACTCGAATGTGCCTTCTGCCCAGAGTGGGGTTTGCAGATGACAAGTTGAGGATAAAACATTATTATTTTAGGCTCAACATGGCTGTTGATGTGACATGCGACACGTGTGGCTGGATCTCCTTATTTTGGAAAATCTGTCCTTGCTCTGCCAGTGCCTTGTTATAATCTAGCTTTACATCACCATTTTCAAAGAACTCACACTAAAATATTAGGTATTTCTGATTTAGGGCATTTTTTAAGACAATGAACTCTTCTGATTTTTGAACCAAGTTTACTATGTGGAAGGTCACCCCCAGAATAAAAAGGTCACAGAAAGCAAAGTTAGTGCCAGAGAATATGAGCCATAGCTCTGCTCTAGTGGTCATGAGTCCCTGAAGCTGATTGCCCCCCAAATACTTTTGATAATTTCATAAAACCCAGTTTATCTTTAAATAATAATTACTCAAAATAGGGGCCCTGAAGGTTTCCCTCTGGTAAAATATGTCATTAAGCATAAATTATGCAAAAATTAAAAAAAACCCTTAGTTTGAATGAAATCATTTGCCTTTCAGTCTTTCCTATTTTTGCATGTCGAAAGCAGCTTACATCTTTTCACACAATCAATGCAATCGATTTGTTTAGTGAGATACATGAATGATAGTGTTCATTGTAGAATGATCTTAAGGTAAAGGGTAGCCTGTGACCTATAGAACGAACTTTGAAATGTCATTCCGAATCAAGTTAAATGAGTCATAATGTAATTATTCAAAGAATCTTCCTAGCCGGATGTTTTTCTCTTCTCTGTCTCTCCCCTATTCTTCTCTGTTAACGTCAGTATCACCTTAGGATTTTAATGAAACTGTGAATTTGGACAAGGGACTTAGCTGTGGCTAACTTAAGTAGAAGGATATTTGGCTGACCCTAATTAAAAAAGCAGATTATAGGTCTACATGAGTACTTACCCCGTTCTTGCCAGGAAGCAGTCTCTCGCCTTGCCTGGCATTAAAGGTCAGGAAGTAGAACATACACCAGATGAAAAGAGGAAAACCCCAGATCTAAGAGCCTTAAAATGGAAGTAAAAGTGAAAACCACTTCTTTTCATAGCTTATTTCCCCCTAATTACCAAAACGTCAGCCCCACTTTGGGCAAAGTCTCTGATGTCTCCAGGAGGGATGACTGAAGGTGCAAAGAAGGCTTCACCGTGGGTAGACCTCTGTTGTCAGGCACGGTAGCCAATCTTGCGCCACGATATATCTGCATAGCTCCTTATGGACCAGAACCATCTGGGGGGTAGGAATAAGAAAGTGTTGGAGTTATCTTTTTGGCATAAAGGGCACAGGCATCTTGTCAAAGTTCCGTGTAGTGTTACTGGATCACAGGGGAGGGCTAAAGGGAATGCCCCGCTATTGGTAGATAGCAGGCTGCCGGCTCTCATTTGGCCAGCTGGTGAGCCCCCATCTGCATTGCTGAGGCACCCTGGGGACCCCTCACCTCATGCTCCCTTATCCACCATCTGCCAATTGGTCATGTTTCCCATGATTCTCAGTACATGTTCACTCATTCTGTTCAGCTTTGATCTGTTTTAAGGTTCATGGGCCACAGCCCTTGGTGCAGTCACACCTCTTACAATCCTACTTCCTGGGGTGTGAACACCCCTCGCCATTCCAGCAGGTGCCACGCTCATCCCCCGGTTACTGGCCCAGGCCCACAGGGTGGCTCCACTGCGCAATGGCCTGTGGCCCACTGCAGGAGGCAATGGTCTTCTCTCCTCCTCCATGAAACAAGCCCATGGACATTGGAATTATCCAGATGCGGGTCCAAAACTCTAATCTGTCACTTAGCAATTTAGGTAAGTTGACCATATCTCTTTCAGCCTCAGTTTACTCAACTATAAGAATGGGTCAGCTGTAGCACCGAAGTGGTAGCATGCATATAAAATTAAAATGCAAAACGTATGTAAAGCACTTAGCAGGATGCCTAGCACAGATGGTAAGCGTTCAGGAATTATTAGCCACCAGAAACGTTATCAACAGTTACTGATGTCACCCCGGGCTGTCCTTATTGCTGTCATAAGAAACTATTTCCTCTTCTATCCTATACTATTGGGCACCCAGTTCTACACCAAGATTTCTCTTAGTCTTCCAATAAAAATTTTTCTCCTGAGCACCTCGGTCTGTTTCCATAGCTGCTGACTAGTTATGGTGACATTTGTCCACTTGCACATGGGGCTCTATGTTTACCAGTGATGGGCACAGGAGGGAAATCTCACCAGTCCCCTTTTATCTGTATATTTATTTTTTTATACCCAGTCATTTGCTTTGTTTTTTTTTTTTTTTTTTTTGATGTGAAGGTACAATGAGCACTCCTGTTACTACTTAAAACATGTACAAGAAAAAATATTTTTCTGACTATCTAAGCCAGCCAAACACACTTTTTGGTGATGTATTGTACCCCAATGGCTTTTTCTGATTAAAAGGCCCATGGCTTATAGTGAAAGGTTGTAGCTGCCCGTAGTGCAGTGATTAGCATATAAATGCTCATCTCTGTCATGGATGTGTATAATCATGAAATATGCTACCATCTAAGTAGGAACGCGCAGTAGACTGGGGTGCAGAACATTATAGCATCTTGCAGGAATGTAACATTTATGGTTGAATAGTCTTTTTCAGTATAAGCAGGTATAATAATTTCCCACGAAATACGGTCAGGATAAACATTCTTAGACTTGGTCAAGGGCCAGAAAGAAGTGCTTTTGCTGGTGTATGAGGACAGCCTTAGCAACTCCCTTGCTAGTATTAATATACTTTATGTATTTAGGCTTTAAAAATTGTAACTCCTCAAACATATGAAATGGTTTGGGTATTTTTGACTGAATTAAAGGATCAACTGACCAACACTGTAAAGATTTCCTTTTGAAATTTAGAATTTTGGGATGGAAAGAAGCTCTCATTTGCATCGTGCCCTAGGCTGCAGCCTGGGAATTGTGGGTGGTGTCTCATTTCTGATACAGCTGAATTATCTTGAAGGCAGGGTCTGTTTTTTTCATCATACCTGCAGTACCTGTGACTTTTATTTTTTTAAATTATTTAAAAAGATTTTATTTATTTATTTGAGAGAGACAGCTAGAGAGAGAGAGAGCACAAGTGGGGGCGGAGGGCAGAGGGAGAAACAGACTCCTCACTGAGCAAGGAGCCCGAGGTGGGGCTCCATCCCAGGACCCTGGGATCATGACCTGAGCCGAAGGCAGATGCTTAACCAACTGAGGCACCCAGGCGTCCCAGTACCTGTAACTTTTAAATCAGCCACTCACTGAAAGAATTCATGGCTTAGTGAACGCTGTGGAGTAGATGCCGTTTATATTTGAAGACTCTTCTTTCCCCTCTGTGCTTTCCACTGTGAGCCCGTGAACTTGAGCTTCCTTGCCAAGTACCCCTGTGCCTCTGTCCCCCTCTCCTCCTCAGCTCCTTCCACGCATAGCATGCATGCCCAGTGGTGCCTTGCAACTCACAAGGAGTAGAGACCCTGCTGTGAAAGGGTGGGAGTCCGATAGGTAAACTCTCAGGCATCAGCCAGCCTGATATGCAGGTACATGATGATGAACATTGGAGCCTTCCTAGAGCCCTAAAATCACACACGTTTGTGGTCACTCAGTTTTGTATGCCTAAGCATTGCCCTGTTGTGTTTGTAAGAGAGCTCAATTAAACTGTCTAAATGCAACACTGTTTTTCAAATAACTATTTTCAATTATGGATAGAATTGAATATTTTAATATTATGTAGGCATGGGGTAATCTGGGTATTTTCATGTACAACCTCTTTTACATACTTGACTCTAGTTTTCTTCTTAATAAAGGATCTCGTTTTTATTAGCAATATTAGTCCATGTCAGTACTGGGACCAGCACTGAAGCATTTATTAGTTCTAAGACGCTTCTAATAGTTGAGCCAAAATAAGCCATTGATAACTGTATATTAATTTGTTTCAAATCTATGTATCTATTTTTAATAAAAATATTTTAGAATGAGATTCTGCCGTAAGTAATACAGATTCCCAAATAGTTGCTTAAATAGAAGTTTGTTTCTCTCTTACATAAAAGAAGGCTAGAGGTAGTATTACAGAGTACCTTGTCATCTCCTTGAAATCACCTGTGATCCAGACATCTGGCAACTTACTGTTTCACCTAGCATGAAGCTCCATACTCATGATTTAAGATGGCTGCTGGAGATCCAGCCATCACAATCTCTTTTCATGCAACAGAGTGAAGGGATGAAGAAAGGTGCAAGTTCTCACTTAAAAATGCTTCTGGAATGTCCCAACATCATTTACATTTAAGTGTCACTGACCAGGACTCAGTCACACACCAGATTAACAGCTGTCTACATCACCCTTCAGATAAGTCTCGGGAATGTAGTTTTCAGCTGTGCAATAATGTACTCAGCTAGAAATACAGATTGCACTGCAAAAAAGAGAGACCCTATTAGGTAGTGCATTCATTTTCTATTGCTGTGTAACAAATTCCCACAAATTTGGTGGCCTAAAACAATGCCTGCTTATTACCATGCAGCTTCTGTGGGTCAGAGTCCAGGCACAGCTTAGCTGGGTTCTCTGCCCACGATCTCACTGGCTGAAATCAGGTGCCAGCTAGGCTTTATTCTCATCTGGAGTCTCCACTAGGGAAGAATCTGCTTTGAGGCTCTATCAGGTTGTGGGCAGAATCCTTTTCCTTGTGGCAATTCACGGTTGCTTGCCTCTTCAAGCTGACAGTAGAGAAGGTGTCTGTGCTGCTTTGTCCTCTATCTTCAGAAAGGTCTGGATCCTCTTTTGAAGGGTTTATCTAGTTAGTTCAGGCCCACCCAGGATAATCTCTCTTTTGATTAATTCAAAGTCAAATGGTGATAGACCTGATAACATCTGCAAAATCCCTTTATCTTTGTCATAATCTGTTGCTAAGGAGCAAGTCACAGGTCCTGTCCAACCTCAAGGGGAGGGATTTACATACAGAGTGACTCACTGGAGCTCACCCTCGGGTATGTCCACCACAGATAAGCAACTAATGATTGTTGCTACGCACTTGTATATGGCTCTTTTCTTTTTCTTTTTGCTACAATCTTTCATTAAATAGTGGCATGTCAGACCCCAAAAAGAATTGCCTGAGAAATCACCTTATGGATTTATGCAAGACGTTTCAGCAATTCTTTCTGCATAAGCAAAATTTAGCAACTGCCAATAAAACTAATCCTTATCATTTATTCAAGGTATTAGTCTGTCTTATAATTTCAGCCTGTGTTTGTAGTATTTTATAGAGTGAGTTCCTTTTTTGAATTTGTTATTTCATAATGAAATTAAAAACTATTTTTCCATTTAATCTAAGTGCACATTGTGTTTTATAAGTGCTGGTTCCTCATTCCATCCAAAAACTGTAATTAAAAACGTGTCTCAATGTCAAAAGAACTTGAGAAACACTAGCCTTGGCAATACAGATGGATTCTTCAGGAGAGGTAAGCGTGGGTAGGAGTCCAACTCTGTCCATCAAAGGAAGTCTCTTAATGGCTCTTTCACTTAAAGAGGGTTATTCAATAAGATTGCTACATCTGAAGCAATAAGACTGCCATTAAGAATAAGCCATGTCTCCATAGGTCTTCTGGCTCTTGTTAGGTCTACCTAACAAGAACATGTAATAATGAAGAGTAAAAAGGCACCTGAGCTGTGAATATAGAAATTAAAAAGTTTGGATATAAATGCTCATATGCTTACTCAATGGAGAGACTGTCTCCGAAAGCTTTCCCATTTGCTTTATAATTCGATTAGTCTTAGTTACCTGGCTTCTTTGTCCTTAGGAGAGAAGTAATAGAAAGAAATGAGCTATTGCAGGTTGAGACCCCAAGAGTGCCAAGAGGTGACCTCTCTGGGAAAGACAGAGCAAATATAAAACAGAATCAGATGCTCAAAGAGCACAGAATTGTGAGGCCATTTAGTTCAGGTACATATGGTAACATGTTACTACAACCGTCTTTATAAACTCTACACACTTTACAGATAATCATCATGATGACCTTGGGTTATCCAAAGTGCTGAATACTGTTTTAAAAGTTTCCAAAGATAAACTTTTTCCCCCCAAAATCCTTTCTCACAACATTATACCAAACTGATGGCTATAAAGTGCCTGACAGAAGAGCTTAACATGGTAAATCCTCAGTGATGTTAGATATTATTCTCTATATTGCTTCCTGTAACTATGGTCATGGCTATTCTTGCTTTTTCCTGGCTTGTCCCAGCCAGACCTGATAATCCTCAGTCCTAACCTCATCCATTCTGTACCAGCATATCCTGATTCCATTCCTAAGTCACAATTAACCCAGAAGTTCAATAGCAGTGTGGGGTTCATATCGCCCCAGCTAAGGACTCATATTCCTATTTTTGTAAATAAAAGTCTTTCAGGAATATTACTCTGAATATGAGGCCAAACCACATTAACTTTGAGCGCCTTGTGCATCCTCATTACTGAAGCCGCTTGGTGATTGAACGCTTATTTTTCTAGGTATGTCATAGCTCCATGTGCGTACATATGATTCAAGAAATAAGTGTGCAAGGCCAATAGGTTGCTATGGAAGCTGATATTACAATACCCAAAGTCATCTAGCTCCAGACGCTGATGCATTAATGAGATGTTTTAGCAGTTAGCACGCCCTGGGAGTGTGCGTGAATGCAAGGCTATGTTCTTCTCTTAATACTTAACATAAGAATCTCATTTTCAGGTAGTTACTTTGTACATCATCATGTGAGATAAAATGAAGATGGATATTTTCATTATGCATCTTCTTTTTTTTTTTTTTTTAAAGGAAAGCAGATATTGCAAACATATCACTTTATTGTTCTTGTTATATATCCTGTGGGTTTAAGAGTAACGGCTCCATTAGAGTTTTATGTATCTCCTGAACCAGAGAATGGTCAATTATTGGCAACAATCACATTCCCCACACCTACCTAATGGCTGGTGGCCCACACTGTAAATTAAATAGGAAACATAGAGCAAGCAGAAAACGTGGACCCCTGCTTTGGCTAATTTAAAAGGTGTTTCATAACATTAACCCTGCATGGAGAAATCCCTGCCAATTGCCATGGTACTACAGAAATATGTGTAGAGTATAGATTTCAGTGTTGGGTGCTGCATTGTTAGACCATCATTAACTGTCTGGATAGTGACCAGGATAATGAAGGAAGTGGAAATCATATTGAATGATGGAATAAATGGTTGAAGGAAATAAGATGATTTTCCTAGGAGAAAGGGACATTTGGAGAAGACTTAATAGCTATCTTTAAATATTTGAGGGCCTGTGGGAAGGAGCTGGCATATTCTGTTTTAAGGGGTCACAGTAAGAGCCATGGTTAGAAATTACTGGTGTTCAGCCTCAACATAAAAAAGGAGCTTTAAAATAATCAGAGCTCTCTGACAGAGGCATGGTCTACTCTTCACAGAATTAAATGTTCCTCCTTTAGATATGTTCAAGCAAGCACTGATGAATGTGGTTATAAATGGATTTACTGTATAGCAGGGTGTGTTGGACTAGATAATATCTTCACTGCCTTCGATGTCAGAATTCATCTGGTTCCCCCATGTCTCTGATGTCTTGCTTTTACACCATATCCTTCAATGGGAGGTGCTTTGAGCAAAGAAATGGAGAGAGACAGACACTTACACTTCATTCGTTCACTAGCCATGATCATGTGGCTAGTATGTGTAAGCACCTCTCCTTGGGAGAAATGCATGCAGGCCCTGGAGACTTGTTTTTGTAGGTTGGTTCTATACCATGATACTGGAAGTTTGTTTTTTGTGCATTGTCTAATGGAAGAGAGATCAATGAAAGAATGAGTTAAGATGATACCAAATGGTCTCTTGGAGTTGTTCAGTCTAAGAAGGCTTTTGCTTTCTACCGGATAGTACTGATTGACAGCTAGATCTATCCTGGACTCACCTACTCTGTTTTATGATCCCCCACTTAGGTTCAGTCTGTACACCAGGTTGATGGCATGGTCTATATAGTCTTCAAAAAACAAACAAACAAAACAACAACAAACAACAAATTGAAGTTGCAAAACATTTCTGAATACATCCTTTTAGTTCTGGTAGCCTAATTTCAAACATTTTGGGGTGTAGGGTGAGTTTTGCTTTAATCAGAAAGTCGATTCCAGTGTGGATTTCCTGGTGAGCTTCCAGAACTGAGAGTAACAGGAAGCAATTGGGCAAGAAGGTAATAGAGCCAAGCCCCTCTTCTCTAGCATCTGAGTAGGTTTGCTATATAGTAGGTACAACTTCACATTTGGTGAAATCGCCATCTGTGGCCTCAGGCCAAATGCTCTGTGAGACCTACTGGATGTCAGTTGGCTGAAGTGATTTGTTCAGAGGTTACTTCCGTCCTGCAAGTTCAGATTTACTCATGCATAATTGGCTTATCAATTTTTCTTTTTGGGTTCCATAAAGGCTCCCTCTAGGATGGCCTAGCAATCAGGGAATGGGATTGAATTATGGTAAACTTTGTGTTCCAGTCCTCATCTTTTGGCTTATTATTGGAAATTGCAAGAATTTCTGGGGGCATCACATAAATCATCCTACAAAATTTTCTTAAATTCACGTCAACTTTGAAAGCACAATGTATTTTACACAGAACATTTGGGAGCTGGAGAAGCTACAAAATAGCAAACATTAGAAAATTTGAATTTAGTAGTAAAAGTTAGACAGTCTTTCCTTAGGTTTTAGAAGAAATGGATATACATTGAGAGTTACTAGGAGAACTATGTTGGACAGAAGGAAGCTCAAATGAAGCCAAGAGCAGCCCCATATTCTCACTAGTCATTTTGAATGGAAGAGAAAGGAAGCGAGAAATTGGTTGATGCCTTGTATGTTTGGTCATTCTGTTGGCAGAGACAATGAGAAAAAGACCAACTTTGCTCTGTCCGTTCCTTTTAACTGACTGTATAGCCCAGGAAGCTGTCGATACCACGTGGGAATGACATGTTGAAAGTGTTTTTGGTCCCTGTCAAGAAGGAAGAAGTGTGGCAAAGAAAACTTTTATAGCGTGTGCTATTTGAACCTAGGCTGCATTTCTGACCCCAGTGGGGTATTCTTTCTCCCTCAGAACTGCCAGACTCTGTCTTTGTTGGTTGACTATAGGCAGCTTGTTGCAGTTGTCCAAACCAAAGTCAGCTTATGTCAATCCATCTCATTTTCAGCTTTGTGTAAAGCCATTCCCTTTATTATTTTTGACACACATTCTTAGATTAGATCCATATGTTTATTAATTCCAAGAGAAATCCATTGGAAATCAGATCTGGGCAATTTATGACTCCTCAAACCCTGGAAAGATTATGGAAATCTTTTAATAATAAAATATAATATGCAGTTATTCTAAAAACTTTTGCTCACTTGTCTTCATAATCATAAATTATTCCATACCTAATTACAAATAGGCAGACTGAATAATTGTCTTCAATGAGGGATGTTTGACACTGAGAAAATACAGCCTTATTTTATAAACCTTTTAATGTTCAGACTATAAATATGTCACCGCTAAGGAGTACTGCATCTTTAAGTGTATTAAAGTCACTCTTGTGTAACCAAACATAATGGGATTTTTAAATGAATTATAACTAAAGTAGTTAACAAACAACTTTTTAAACTTTCAACATGTGTACAGCTATTTGAAATTGTCCTTTTCGTATTAAATGCCCCAGCATACATTCTATTCATAGTGTTTGGCAAAAAAGTTATGTTGGTAGAAGCTTTTCCAAGATATAGATTTAATAGAAAAAAATAATTTGATAGGAAATTTGATACATGTTCTCCCCGCGTATGCCCAGGGAATCACATCAATGAGTTCTTGGAGTGCTGTTTGTGTTTGGGAGGGTTTTGGAGCAAGAGCAGTGCACGTGCATTTAATTTAGTAAGAAGACTGTCCATGTGTGCTCTCCTGCCTGGGATGTGTATTGAAGCTGTAAAAACACGGACTCTTTCCTTCTGTTTGAGATCTCAATTCACACCATGGATGGGCTGGCCAGCCCTTGGAAAGTAAGAGTTTACACATTTATCTAGCTTTCATTTATGTCCTATGTATCTCATTTCATAATTCTTATGACAGATTGGAATGACTGGTTTATATAACCCTTCAGTGGCTATTGATATTGGTTTCTAAATTCTAAGAGAGAAAGATTTTCATCTACTTTGGTCACCACTGCATCCTAGGAAATAGTAGGAGTTCAAGGAATTTTTTTTTTTTTTTTTTTTGACTGAGAGAAGGAACAAGCTTTTGTTGAAGTCTTGCTTCTTGGAGTTTGGAAGTATAAGGACAAGCAAAAAGCCTTTGCTTCTCTCTACTCTTTAGAAGGGAGAATGGTTCCAACAACTTGCAAATCTGGAGAGCTTAAAAGAAAAATGCTGTTAATCAAAGCATCATTTTCTGTCGCTTTTGTGTTTAATAGGCAGTGACATGACTTAGTATAAGACAGACAGAATGTCTGAGGACAGTGTTGTTGGCCTGGTGGCTCCAGGGGTGTGTTGAATAGTGTTGGGACCCGATTCAAGCATGGACAGAAAGACCCTACAATTGCAAATCTATGGGAAACCACTGTGCTGGAGAGTTCTTTTGATAGTGGAGCAAGGGTACTGCCTCCATCTGAAGACATTGTGTTCACCCTCTCCATCAAAACTTGTTGAGGTGGTACAGTCTTTGCAAGTGGCATGAGGGACAGTACAAATGACCCTACTATGGAATCTCTCTGTAGTATCTGAGCCCTACTCTCAGAACAGAAAGTTTTCTATTAGATTCACTGTAACACCAGTCACTAAGGTCCCTGGTGTGTGTCCTTCTAGGTGTAATGTATTCCAAACCCAGACCGGAGACTAGGTTATAATCTGTGTAGATTCTAGGCCAGACAAGAACAAATTGTTGAATGTGGGCAGTCTACAGGTCTCAGCTCTGATTCCCATGAGCTCATGAAAGCTCAAGTCTAAAATAAATGAGTCAGGACTTGGTCCTTAAGCACCATTCTCCAACAATGAGAAATAATTTGCTACATGAAGCAAAACCTTCACCACTAGGAACTTAGTACAACAATTTGGATAGAAAAAAAAAGTCTGCGTTTCTGCACCTTCTCTTATGATTCTCTAAATTCAGAGTATAAGTGTCGGTAGTTAGTAAATATGTCTACAAGATGGTTGGTGATAACAAAACTCTCACCAAGGGAGGAAAATCTGACTGAAGTAAAGCAGAAGGACTTAAGTTGTCTCTCCCCCTCCTCTACCCCATGGAGTTAAATAAAAACCTAAAAGCCAGATATTTCTTATTGGTCAATGGTGTCTCCTTCTCATGATTACCATCAGGAAATATAAAACTGAGATGGACTGAGCCTCATGCTTTTCACTCCATCTTTCTGATTTTACTTTGGGAGTGTATATATTTCTTTCTTTCTTTTTTTTTTTTTTTTAAGATTTTATTTATTTATTTGACAGAGATAGAGACAGCCAGCGAGAGAAGGAACACAAGCAGCGGGAGTGGGAGAGGAAGAAGCAGGCTCATAGCGGAGGAGCCTGATGTGGGGCTGGATCCCATAATGCCAGGATCACGCCCTGAGCCAAAGGCAGACGCTTAACCTCTGTGCCACCCAGGCGCCCCGGGAGTGTATATATTTCTGATATTACTTTGGGAGCTGAGAATAAAACACATCATCTGGCCCCAGTGGTGGTGGGAGAGAGAGCTCCATTCCTGCCATCCGACATCCTAGGTTGTCAGCGTGGATTAAAGAAAGATTATACAACAGAGCAGAGCTAAACAAGCAGAGGAGGTGGTGCTAGACGGGATGGTCTTCCGCTGGTGTATTTCAAAGAAGGGCTCCATAGGGACATTTCTTTATTCAAGGGAGTTCTGCTAAAAAATATGCACTTTCCTTTTTCCTCCCATCAGCTTTGTCCTCTTATCTCACCTACTCATTCCCAATAAAGTTGACTGGTGCCGCTATGCTTTGGAAGAAGCTAGAGACCTCTGTAGACTTCTCCTTTTGCCTTATTTATGATAGCAAGAGCCCAAACAGACAGAGGCTGTCAGACTTATCAGTGAAAAGTCAAGAAGAGTTTATTTTAAGCTGTGAAGAATGCAAAAGTCTTTAATTTTTTTTTTAATTTAAGAACTGAATATTATCCTTCTTCCAAAACTCAATGGATAAGAAGTGATGTGAATGGAATTCAGTGGGTCAGTAGGGGTGAGCACACCGGAAGAATAGGTCATACCTGCTATTATCATTTTTGTATATTTGTGCATACAAGCCCACTCAGAAAAAGAAGCACATAAATCGTGACAGCAAAGGCTTTCATAATAACTCTGAACCCACGGGTAAGTCACAGAAGACTCCTGTTGGCTTGCATATTTGACTTAAATTTGATGATGTATATTTTTCCTAATGCACCATATATTGAAGTTTTAACAAGAAAAAGTCTGGCGAGGAAGTGCAATTGGGTTTCATGGAAGACCTCCGTTGTTCTGTGGGGACCTTGGCCTCAAAGACTTCACATGTGTCTTCTCTTTCCCAAGTACATGGTGTCAAGGGCAAGTTATTTCATTCTTCTCTACCAAATCCTTATCCCTGTGAAATGGGAATCTCTGGGGCATAGTGATGAACACTGAGTCAGTCGAACAAACTTCCTTTATCTCTGACAGTGTAGTAGAGAAGTCAGGAGCATGAAATCTAAATTGGGAGTTCTGGCTCCAAATCCCTGGCTTTGCCATTTACTAGCAGACAGCCAGGAGCACCTGTAATGTGAGGGATAATGATAGAGGGTACCTGGAACAAAGTAAGCAACCTATGACTAATTGTCATTGATGTTATTGATAATTCTTATCATTCACTCATTCATGCGTTTCTAAATTCAGTAAATATTCACTGAGTGCCTGCTACAGGCAAGGCCCTATCCTAAGACTTACTCTCTATGAGTAAAAATAAATAGCTTCTCTTTCGTGGAGATTCCAATCTGGTGTGAGGGGGCCAGTGTATAGGAAAACATATTTTAATGATAATTTCAGATTGTTGTAAGTGTTAATGATAAGTTATAGGTGTAATAAGAAGGAGATAAGACAGGGTAACTTTTCAGTGTAAGTGGTGGGCATTTCTTTGAATCAGGGTGCAGCTTAGGCCCCTTCCTTAGGCCCCTTCCAAGGCCTGAGGCCTGTTTTAATATGCAGTTGTATACTCCTCTTCTCAAAGGGGTTCCCCTGAGTTGTAAAAGCCTCCACAAAACTTGGATGTCCCTCTGATGGGCGGGTGATAAATGAAAAACCATCTTATCATACAGTAAGAAGGGCCAATCCATGTCCAGACCCAGGCGGAGTGTCTTCCAGGTAGAGGGGGCCACAGGAGCAAAGCTCTACAAAGAGCTCTATAGGCTTGAGGGAACATCAAAAAGGCCAGTAGGGCCGGGGTATAGTGAGGTGAGGTCAGAGAGTGGACAGGGATCAGATCCTACAGAGCCTTGTCAACCAAGTTGACACACTGGAGTTTGCTTAGGTTGGTGCCATGACTTGAACGATGTCACCTCCACCTCAAAAGAGAAAAGATGTTGAAGTCCTAACCCCCCAGTACCTCAGAATGTGACCTTATTTGGAAATAGAGTCTTTACAGCTATCATCGAGGTAACATGAGGATATTAGGGTGGGCCCTAAACCAAAATGACTTGTGTCCTTATACAAAGGGGAAATTTGGACACAGAAACAGGCGTACACAGATGGGGGATGTGTGAAGTCACCGTGAGGACAGCACATGGAGACAGAGGGTTGGAAAGACACATCCACAAACCAAGAAATGCCAACAATTGCCAGCAAACCTCCAGCAGCTAGAAGAGGGAAGGAAGGATTCCCCTACAGGTTTCAGAGGGAGCAGGGCCCTGCTGACACCTTGACTTCGGACTTTTAGCCTCCAGAACTGTGAGACAATACATTTCTGTCATTTTTAAGCCATCTAGTTTGGGTTGCTTTGTTCCTGCAGCTATAAGAAATAAATATAGATGGGAAGGCATCAGAGGATTTTAAGCCAGTGAGTGACACTATATATATATTTAAAAATTTTATTTATTTATTAGAGAGAGAGAGAGCATGCATAGTTGCAAAGAAAGAGGGAGAAGCAGACCTCCCACTGAGCAAAGAGCGTGATGTGGGACTCGATCCAAGGACCCTGGAATGATGACCTGAGCTGAAGGCAGACACTTAACTGACTAAGCCACCCAGGCGCCCCTACACAATTTATAATTTTATAAGATGTCTTTGTAAAGAGTATATTGAAAGTGAGCAGAAGAAGGGAGACCAGACTGCGACTTTTAGGGACCCAGGTCTTAGATGACATAGGTAGAGACTGTGGGGATGGAGAGAAGTAGATGGATCCTGGATGAACTTTGTCAGTTGATACATGGTATTTGCTAGTGGATTGGATGTGTGGAGTAGAGAAAGAGAGAGCTCAGCGATGCCAGAGTCCCCGAGAGTTCCTCTCCGTCTTACCTATAACGGGTCCTGTCTTTTTGCTGAGAAATATTCATAGGGCGTCTGAAATCCTTGCTCACCAATTTCATGGCACCATTTCACTTAACAATCTCTCTTGTTTATTAACTTTAATAGTGTTGTAGCATTTAGTTACCATGCTATGAGGGTAGCTATTATGCCAGATGGTTCCACAAATAATTATCTTCATTCTTCCATGAGTGCTCTATTTATTTTTGCTGATTATTAGTGCATTTTTGAACCCAGTAAAGCCCTAAAGCTCTACCAATAGGCACCTAAATAAGGCCCCATAATCCTGAAGAAGAATTTAGTATGTGGTAGTTGAGCTACTAAACTCTCCCCAGCTACACTATTGTTTCAGTCATTGAGAGTTTAACGGAGGAGAAAATCAGAATGTATTGATTTCGTCTTATGTCCCTTGGAGGAGGCATTCCAAGTTGTTTTTATGATGTTTTGAAACACACGTGACAGTGCCTTTTAAAGTATTTGAGGAAGCCCAAGTGTGCTGGGTGAGCCCATGGCCAGCTTTCACCTGGGGCCTGGCTCTATGTAGATGTAAAGCCCTTTATTAGAGCCTGGAAGCTCAAGAGATAAGAAAGATTTTCTCGGCTGGAAGTGTGTATACTTGGACCAAAGACCACAGGTCAGATTCGAATATCGTGTTTTCCGTGCTGACTCCAAGGATTGCACCTTAACTCTGTTGAAACCTGGGTCCATTTGCTCATAACCCCATTTTACAGTTCCGCGTGTGAAAAATTCGCCACAAATAGTCCCTTCTGGTTTGAAATCCCCCTAAGCCTGCTGTCAGACACCCCTTTCCTTCTCCGTTTCCTTCCTCCCATGACCTTTGCTTTTCTCTCCTCTATTAACTTAGATCAGGGGGGCATATGTTTTGGGAGTCATGGGTAGTAAAGATTGCAGAACCTTGCCCAAGCAGTCATGTTCTAATGATGAGTGTGTGTCAAGCGGTCATAAGTCGAATGGAGTATGTGTTTGGAGGCAAAGACACATAGTTGGAATGGGGCACAAGTAGCTGGATGGGATGGGAGTAGCTGGGTTTTACTTCTGACTTTGACAACCTCTCTGACCTTTAGATTCTTTATCCGTGAAACATACGGATAATGATCCACACAGTGAAGGTCAGATGAAGTAATGTATGTGAAAGGACTTGCTAAGCTCGGAAGTGCTAGATATGTGTGAGGTAGGAATGTCTAAAACAGAGCAAGAAGATCTCTATGTACTGACCTGGAAAGAATTGCAGGACTTACTGTTAAGTATGACAAAACAAAATACCACAAAGCAGTATGTATGGTGTGATGCACGTTTGTGCAAATTTGTATATAATCACAACAAACTGTAAGAAAAATATGTGTGTGTGTGTGTGTGTGTGTGTTCACAGATGATTGTCAGTGTATAGAAAAAGGATGGGATGGGTGGTGAGGCCCACACGGTAGACACAGTTCTCTGTGGCTTGGAAGGAACAGGCTGGAGGTGGCTAAGGGGAGATTTTCACACATTGTACCCCCATGTTGTAAAGTAAGAATGTTTTCTGTGTTACTATCTTGACGGTAGTAATATGTTGTATGATATTACCGGTGTTAGTAGAAGTAATGTAGTACTTCTGTATAAATACAATAAAACCAAATAAAGCCTTTTTAATTTAAAAAATACCATTAAAAAACTATGGTTAGCAGCAGAGGTCATGACATTAAAACTCTTTTGCTATTTATCTAAGTCACATTTTTCATTCATCTTCTCAGTCTGCAATAAATACTTCTTCAGTACTTGTAAGTTATACACTGCACTAGGCACTGGGTCTCCCCCAAATGTAATGCAATGTCCTTCCTGTTGCTGGCATTATTTACAATGTTTAAGTACTGGGGAGGTCTTGGCTTGTAAGGGGAACAACTGTAAGATTGTAGGATCCCCTTCAGGATGAAGATAGGATTGTATTTAAAGACAAAGAATTCTGGCAGACTCTCTTGGTGACCGATTCAGTATTCATTTCAACCCAAATATAAAGAAGGTCTGGATTTTGTTCAGGCAGTAATGTGCCCTGCCTCAGGAGGTCGTCATGACTGGCCTAAGTTTACATGAGATCCTGTTGTTTCTTGCTTCCCTTCTGGCTAGGAGTGTCCATGTGACCTGGGCCAGCCAGGTAGTTCCCAGAGAAGCTTTTGCTTTCCTAAAACCAAAGGAACAAACAGAGCTGGCTCCTCTCCTTCTCCTTCTTCCTGCTGGAATGTCAATATGAAGGTTGGAGCTGCAGCAGCTATCTTGCTGTCATAAAAGAAAGATCCAGAGGGCAGCACGAGTGTCGGCTTTAACACTGTTGAACCACTAAAGCAGTGTCATCAACACTCTATCTCCAAACTCCTCGTCATGTGAGAAAGTAAACTGTTTAAGATAGTCTGTTAATTGCAACAAAATGCATTCCTAACTGATATAGGAATGCATTAAAAATGTCATACTCTAGTATGATAAAAAAAATAGTAATTGCACAGTACATTTAAACCCAACTTTACATAAAGCAATCCCCCAATGAATCTGGTAAACTTTTGTAGAATACTAATGTGAAACCTGTTTGGACTGTGTCTCTGACAGGAAGTTGGGAGCCAGAGGGACATAATGCTCAGACCCAGCTATGGTGCTAGGATATATTCCGGTTGCACATGCATGGAACCCTGTGGAAGAAAGAGGCTGTGGGGGCAGGAACCCAGAGGGGCTGTCTGCTGCAGTTGTACCTAGTATGATTGTCAAATATTTTCCATTCTCCTATTTACAGGTAGGGTTGCCAGATTTAAAACATAAAAATATAGGATGCACAGTTAAATTTGAATTTCGGATAAATGATAAATAATTTGGGGTAGAAATATGTTCCATGCCATATTTGGGACCTTCGTTCATGACAAAGCCACACAAACACATCAAATTAAGTGAGCGAATGAGCTTGAAATAGGACCTTTGGTCTCTAAAAGTAGGTTATCCTGCTTGTCAATTAGTGTTTCCAGAAGAGTTTGTTCCCTTCTCTCAGTATGTGTCCTGTTGATTTTTTTTTTCATCATCTGTATGTATTTAAAGATAAAAAAAGGGAGTTGTGACACATTAGGCTCATTTAGACCTGCTGTGGATTCTCTGGCATGTTTTCCTCGATTTGCTCTGGAAACCTGGGTAGGGGCTGGAAGCGGAGAGAGGGAAGGCAGGAGCCACCACGGGAAGGACAGGCAGAGATGGGGCTGACTGGCCCCATACTTCAAATCAGACCCCCGCCGGATGTCACCACTCGTGTGCGGGACAGCCGGCAGCACTTACTGAAAATTGAATGCCACTGTAGTTATCAGACGAGTCACCCATCAGCGTGGTGCCTGATGCAGTTTGGCTCCCCAGACCCTCTCCCATAAATCTCCGCCTAAATTAGAACGAGAAGAGATATTCGGCTTCAGATTTCTGCCAGGCTTTCATTAATCCTCTAGACACTGGCGGGATCTGTCTCGCCTTCTCCTTTTCTTTGCCAGCGAGATGACACTTAACGAAGAAGGTACCTTCGAACACACTGGTACGTCCCTGACAAACTTTCATAAATATGCCCAGCTGTTTCTCCAGTCTGGGCTCCGCGTAGCCTGCAAATCACTGATTAATTTGCACACAGCTGCTCCAGATTCTAGGGAGACAAGCTCCTGAAAACATGCAGTGGTGCTGGTATGAAGCCTCTAATTTCCCTAAGTGAAAAGTTTCTAAAGCTGTTTAAATTGTCTGAGGAGGCTGCAGAGGCAGGACTCCTGGGCTTCCTCCTGGCTTGTCTGACAGCCTCGCTGTCGTGCAGAAAAATCCACTTAACTGTTGAGTGCGTGCCTTGCCCGATAGTCTCAGAGCCACCAAGCCTCTGCTTCGCATTTTTTTCTTGAAGGATTATTGGACACCTATATCCGAGCAAGGCACAGGAGACAGGGCACCGTTGCCAATGGGACCCTGACCTTTAAAGTTGAACAGATCCAGACATAAACTCTACTTCTCTTCTAAACTCGGGCCTTGGGCGGTGTCCTTATCTGTAAGAACTGAGTCTATATCAAAAGGCCCCTGGGAATGAGATAATGTATTCAACAGGAACAATTTAAAGTGTTTTCCTAGCCTTTTTCCTACCCACTGCCTAAGGGAAATTTTGAGCCCTCTTGGCTGCTTTGTTTGTGCAAGTGGGGATAACTGGAGGGGAAGGCAGTTTGGAAAGGTCTAGAAGACAATCTGCAATGACACTGGTAAGGCCAGAGATACACTCCTGGAAGTGACTTATAATTGTAGGCAGAGGAGAGGAAGAGGCAGGGTGCCAGAAGGGACGATGTCTGAGAAAACTTTTGGAAACTGGGAGGAGAGAGGGCTGATGAATAGTATCTCCTGTGCTCTGCTCTGTGACACACAGGGGAAGAGATGGGGAGGAAGGAAAGAGCACGTGTTGCTGTGGGTTATAAAGCAATCTCTGCAGTTGTTCAATGCTGTTTGGATGTTGGAGCCACTGATGAGTTGTGGGTGTGGAAATGCTTTAAGATCATTCCCAGGCAGGGTGGAAGATGGGCTGGGGAAGGGGAGCTGAGCAGGAGGTGGAATATCAGAAAGATAGACTAGACCAGACCAGACCAGACTAGGTGAGGGAGGCAATGAGCATTTTCTAGTGACGGAATGTCTGTAAGATCTTCAACTCTATCCCCAGATGGCAGATCGTGAATAGAATTGGGTCTTTCCTTTTACGAGTCTCCTAACCTAGGATACTTTCCCCATGCCTCTCCACCAGGCCACATTTGTCTCCTTTAAGATCCAACCCAGTCTCTTCCACCTCCTATGTCTCCCCACCATGCTCAGCTCCATCATTTCTGAAGTTCAGGTTTGGGACTCAGAGCCTGTTCTACCGTCTTCATACCTAGCCACACTGTCAAATTACTTCCTGGGCCTTGCTCTTCTTTCCAATTACATCATGAGCTCCTGGAAGGCAGTTCAGTAACTCTTTCTTTTATCCTTGGTGCTAAGTATTGTGGAAAACAAATACATAGCTATGGGATTGGAACCTGGTTGGGTTTCAGGGTGTACCAGGTCATCATGCATGATGACCACTACAATACTGTGTCTTAGAAAAATGAGATACATACAGGTCAGTGTTGAATTTTCCATGAAAATGGAAATCACCCTGCATTATCTTTGAAGACTTCAGTAAATCAACTTAATGTAGTATAAATCTATAACAAGAGCTTGTAGTTGTTCTATTGCTGAGCTAAGCAATGACCTCTTCTAGAAGCAGATGAAAGAACAAACAAGTCACTGTTTGGACACACCCACGTGAATGGCTCCTTTTTAAATTGAAGTCTTATCCGAAGAGGCTTTAATTTATTAACACAGATGGTTTAGGTGGTTCTGTATGTATTAAATTTCTATAATCTCATTTCTCCAAAAATCCTGAGGTGTTGCCTGGAGAAGACTGCATCTTTGTTTAAACAAGATTTGTTGTTGTCGTTGTTTGATTGTCCAGGTTGAGGCAAGGGAACAGAATTCCTGACTAGCAGAAATCAAACCCCCAAATGTCCCAAAAGTCACCAAGGTGAGGTCTATGTTGACAGTGACAAAGAGAAAATGGAGAGGAGGAGGAACGTGTAAGAGAAAACAAACAGCTCATTTGGCAATCATCGGGGGATTTGATTTGTGTATGCTCTTCAAGAAACGAATTCAGAGAACTTAAAAAAAAGAAAAGACATTTCCGTAGTGAGTTTGATGCTGGCAAACAATCATTTCCCCGGTTTTGTGTGGAAAAACTTCCCCCAAACATGATGCCATTTGAAAAAAATCAGTTAAATAACCCTGGTTTGGTCACTGAGAGAACTTGGCTTTCATAATATTTATCATGAAAAACTTATAAGCTTTATACATGAGGGAAGGTCTGGTCCTATAACAAAGGAACTATTTGCTTTACAGAAGGATTTTTCCAAAGTTCCTTTAAAAATCAAAACAGCCAGTGCACTTGAATTCTGATTTGATTTTTAGATATTTGATTTACCCACAATTTTTCAAGAACTCTGCAATTGTGTAAAAACATACTGAAATGGAGGCAAAGCCAGGCCAGTTCAGTTTCAACTTGAATTAGAAGTGGCCCAAGTGTCTGAAGGGTGCTATTTCTTCCAGATCAGCTTATACTTAACTTTATTTCCTTACAAAATTGAAAAAAATTTTTTCTTTTGACTTTGTGTGACTTTCCATCGCAGATATATATTCTTAGGTGTGATTCAGTTTTATCTTCTATTTTCTTATCTGCCTAAGAAGATGCAGTTGTTCAAAACCAATTTACTTGGCTAATTCTTTCCTCTGTCATCTTTGTAATTATTTCCGATAGGCCTTGGCCAAACAATTCTTTCTCCATCATGTGGTTTCATCTCGGCTGAAAGTTTGTGTCCGCAGAGTCTGTTGTTATGGCAACAGCTGGGCTGTTACTGGCTCGATATTATGGTTTTACTGCAAGAAAAGGAAAAGAAAAATGAGCAAGGGTGGAGGGGAACATTTGGCCATTTCCACATACCTGTTTTTAAGTAATTGATCTTACCTCCTCTGTCATAGTTAATTTTTTTGCATAATTCTCTCCTTTCAAGGGCCTTGCATTCTACTAAATGAGTCATCTTATGCACATTGATAATTTAATTAATATTTATTCAGAAGGGAGCATGAGGTGTGGTCTAGCATAGGCATAATGATTCATTGATTTGGTTAAGCATTCCATAAATATGTATTGAGCAACTACCCTGTGCCAGGTAAGGTTTTAGGAGCTGAACCCAGTGGTGAGTGTATCAGAAAAACGGCATGGCTCTCCTAGAGCCTACATTCTCTTGGAAGAGACAGGCAGTGAACAAGGCAAGGCATGAGATGCATTCAGATGATTACATGTGGCGTGAAGAAGATAAAATAGCAGAGCATGACAGAGGGATGGGGGAGCATTGGAGAGCACTCTCGGGGGGGGGAGTCTGAAACTTGACATTGGAGCTGACGTCTGAACGATGAGGAGTGGAGCATGTGAACATAGTGGGAGAAGGCTTGCCAGGCAGAGGGCACAGGAAGTGCATGAAATTGCTTTGAAAACTTTTAAAGGAGAAAAATGTCCAAAGAGTTTGGAGGGTGGCGAGCAAGGGAATGGAGAGCAGGAGGGGAGATCTCGGAGGTAATCAGGGGTCTAGTGATCGGTGGTGATAGGAGGGTCAGCTTCATGGATGAACGACCCGTACAGTCAGACACTCAGGCCCTCGTGGTCTGACTTAATGCTGTGCTGTTTCTGTCTTGAAGTTCTTAATGATTTTACCTTTGAACTTGTGTTTCTTAAGTGAAGTCTAATGAGACAATGGATCATGTGTGTGAGTAGGGGCATATGTGTCTGTCACTTGCGTATAACGTTTGTCATCACCCGTGAACGCAGAGTTCCAGCAGACCCCCATGTGTGGGAGTTCAGCAAGGCTCCAAGTGAGTACAAGTTAATTGTGTTATATCAACAACTGAGTAAGTGGGGCACTAACAGCCCAGAGCGGCCATGCGCTCTCAACCCGAATTCTCCTTGAACACAGAAGGAAGGCAGTGGCATTCTGGGGAACACTAAGGATCAAAGAACCATATCCTATCCTTTCTCAGTCACGTTGCTGCCATTGAAAGTCATGACCTAGGAGGAACAGGAAAGATAGAGCAACTCATTTTCCTTTCAGTTCTTCCTTACTCATCAATAAGCCAAAGGTAGACAGTGTTGGTAGAACGTGCAGTATCTAGAAGTGAAGTAAAAACAGTTAAGTTGTTTTGTGCAGAATTTCCACTCTTCTGGTAAGAAGGAAATGCATATACATGTGTGAGTTACTGACTACAGATTGTGTAATGTCTGTAATTTCACATGCCAATTACATGCACTTACATATGCATTTAATACTGGCATTGCATAATGTAAAGATGAACAGTAAAACTCATGCTCAATACTTTAAAATTTTCATGTTCCTTTACTGAGAATGACATTAAGTTGCAAATAAAAAAAAAAATCATGACACGTTGAGAGATTGTGGAAGAAAAGAAAAAAGCCTTATATTTTAGTGCATTAACAACACCCTTTTCTTCCTGCTTTAGAACAAGGGGTGTCTTAGTTTATCCAGGCTGCTCTAACAGAATACCATGGACTGAGTGGCTTATAAACAACACAAATTTATTGCTCACAGTTTTGGAGGCTGGGAAATTAGGTATCTGGCGAGGACCCTCTTCTTGGTTCATGGACAGCGTCTCCTTGCTGTGTCCTCACATGATGGAAGGGATGGGAGACCTCACTGGGGCAGAGCCTAATCACCTCCAAAAGCCCCACCTCCTAATACCATCACCTTGGGGGTTTAGGATTTCAACATATGAATTCTGTCAGTTCCTAACAAGGGGCCCTTCATTTTCATATTTCACTTCATTTTCACTTTTCATTTCAATTTTCATTCTACAAATTAAGTGGCCAGCCCTGGTGATAACATAAGTCACATGGCAACAGATATTATTACCTATTGGAACTCAGGGAAATTACTTAGTGTTTCCGTGCCTCAATTTTCTCCCCTTTGTCATGCAGATAAGAATACCCATGAATGGGGTTGCGATGAAGTTCATTTCACTAGATGCCATACATCCCTCACTGGGCAGTCTTATATTTGGCAGGCATTCAATAAGCAGTAATGCAGAGCTCATAGACAGACCCTGTAGAGGTTCCCTGTAGAGGTAAGATATGAGGTTCCATGTGGCTATGAATTATCTTAGCGTCGTAGAGATAGGAAAGGCCTTCTTGGTGAGACCATTTCTACATCTCCATAGAGAAATTCTTGCTTTAAAGGAACTTGAGAGGGAGCACACTGCTAATATATCCCATAATGCCTTGGCTTCAGAAAAGCATTTGACAAATTATTTTATGTCCTTTTGTGGAGAAGGAGAAGCATAGGCTAGATGGTTAATCTGATAGATTTGTGTCAGTTCAGTCACTTTACTCAGAGAGTTTGATTAATGGATTATGGTAGCCTGGGGAGTGGATCACAGCGATACGCCAGAGAACTTTGTTGTTGGCTCTGTCCTGTTTAATATTTAATTCATGGCTTCATGGAGGACACATCAAGCATGATTACCAAATATGTGACTGATGCAATGTTAGAAGGAAGAGATTAAGATTTTGTGACTAATGCGTGATTCAAATGTATTTTCATAGACTGGCATCATGAACCAAATCTAATAGGATGGAATTTAGCATGGTTTAAGTTAGTTAAAAGTAAAATCAGAGGATAGACTATTCTAGGCTTAGAAGAATATAAGCTGTGGCAAAGGGCTAAGGGTTGAACTTCCTGTGAGTCATTCATTAAACCATGTGTTTTTGCTTAACAGCTATAGTGCCAGTCAGCATGCTGGTGTTATGAAGAATCTATGAAGGTGCTAGGAACAGGGAGTATAATAGTGAACATGGCAGTTACAGCACAACTCAGCCATGGAAGTGATTGAGGAGGGCAGGCAGTGCAGATGACAACCAAACATGAACTTCATTCATTATTTTATTTGAATCACATGATCATAGATTTATTATATAGTCCTATTAAATAAGGGGACCAAATATGGGAATATTCAGAAAGAATATTGCAAGGTGCAGCCAGAGGAGGGTACTATGAATAATACGAATTTTAAAACTCTGCCACATGCAGAATGAATGGCCGGTTGAGGGCTTCCTATTGCTATTACTACTGTAATCAATGATACCTTATTATATAAAGTAAAACCAAAGCAAAAAGAATCTCTGAGTCAGCTAATTTTGCATATTTAGCCTGGGAAAACCACTTGGGAAATGCTCAATTGCTATCTTTAAATATTTAACAGACTTTTATGTGGAAAATAAAATTACGCTTTCTCTGCGTTGAGTCTTATTTAGAATTAAGACAAATGAGTGGACATAATAGGAAGATGGATTTTGGCTCAATGTACAGAGAGCCTTTCTGCTGAGAGTTGATCTTTCCATAATTGGGATTTTCCTTTTTGGGCCTGAATGACTATTTTTCAGGCATGACGCTGAATTAAAGATTGAACCATACAGCTTCTGTGGTTGTTTCCTACACTAAGATTCCATCCTGTTGTTATGGAATTTAATGCAATTGGACAACCATTTTGGCCCGTCTTATGTGGCAGCCACTTCATTGGGCAATCCAGAAGTTATGCAAACACTCAAAAAACATTCTGCCTTCACCAGATGTGCTTTTGTCTACATGACTGACCAAGAATATTTAACCAAGAGAGCTATCCTAAAGACATTCAATTTGAGTTAAAATTTGAATGAAGCAAGGACTTTAGTTTTCAGAAATGATTGGGGGAAAATGACAGAGTAGAGAAATGTTGAGGTATAACAGTAGATACTGCACTTTACAAAGGATGGAGGTAGGTCATGAGTTGTCTACCATGAGTTGCAAGTAAAGTTAAAAAAAAAAGACTTTAAAATATCTATTTCCACATGCCATGATGGTATATTGAGGGGATGCAGAGGGGCAGGAACTGTGAACATGGCTTTGGGGACATTGTCTTCCAGATGTGCCCAGTTCTTACCACATCCTCACCCCTGTTTGCATGGTTCCTTGCACCAGGTCACCGTTTGTGGCACCACGTGACCCTGGCATCCCAGCCATGGCTAATGGGAATGAGGACAAGTACAATGGGGAGGCCAGTGTGGTCTAGACGCAGGTTGCTGTGAGAGCTGCAGTAGGCTCAGGAAATGAGCTGCCGGGCCCGACACGTGTTTACTCTTTGCAAGTGTGAATATGAAACATGCAGAGAAGCCAGCCCAGCAGGATGTGGCAGAAACCAGGACACATGCAGAGGAACGGCAGGGAACAGATTTCATGAGGGGGCAGGAGCAATGGCATGAAGATAGTGAGAGCAGAGAGCCAGGGGAGCAAGGCAGGAGCAGCTGAGGTGCAGTAAGCATTAGGTCGTATGCATGACGCCAGAGCACTAGATGCCGAAGCTATGAGTGCCAGGAACACAGAAAACAATGTTCACATACAGGGGTGTACCTAAGTGTCAACTTCTGTGATAGGTATGAAAACTCTTGTGGGAAAAATCAGAGAAGGAAACATGGTGGTCTTGGGAGTGAAGGGAGAGGTGAGAGTCGAGCTGGGCGCAGATAGAGTTTGAATTGCCAAGGATGCTGTAGGTGGAAAGTAGGAATGGGAAGGCTCAGATGTGGGGATGCAAAGAGCAGCATTACTAAAAGATGATACTTGGGAAAATGGATGAAGTGTATCTGTGCCAAGCAAGGACAGAAAAGACCAATTTCCCAGAATCCATTGGCCTCTCTGAAAATGTCAAAATGGCCTCCATGTGGCACTTCCACAAGTGAATACTTTCTTCCAGAGAAGGTTAAGTTTCTACTGGGGACGCAGCATCAATGTGGAATTCCTCCTGCATGTCCTTTCAGTCCTCAAGGTCTTTTCCACAGTCACACTGAGCTCCAAGCTTTTGCGTTCGCCTCTACTGTGACAGGGTGAAAGGCTTGTTCTGACGGTTTAATACTCTCTACCGACAAAAGTGTAAATTGTGAGGGTGATTTGGGGGACTGTGGACAGCTGACCACAGGACCAGGGTAGAGAGCTTCTAATCATTTTCTATAAATAGCTGAACTCTTTCCAACTGGTAATGATTTTCTGTCTCTCTCTCGACAAAGCCTGAACTGGAACCAAGAAGTGAATTGTTCTGACTCTTTCCATAGGTCCTCTGACTAAAAACAAAGTGGGGTCAGTCATCAGCCTGGGCTAGTTAAGGAGAAGAGCATTGTTTTCTCTTGCCACTGATGAGTTGTAAATAAATTTGATTCCCAGTCTTTAACTTAGAGATCCATCACAGCTTTGGTAGAGGTGTAGACAGAGCTGCAGATTCTCTGCTGCCTGGTGAAGGTTGGACAAAGTGGTTTCTGTGTTTGCCTGAACAGGAAATTTTAGCTGAGGGTCAAAACGACGGGGCGAAATCTCAGCAAATGCACAACACTCAAAGCAAGGCCTGGTCTATTAAAATCCTATTAACTGGCTCACAAATTTCCCATTTTCACAAAAACTGCCAAGTTTGCCTGTTAGTTTATTATTCATACATGAAGAGATGCTTCTTGGAGGAGCTCGTAAATATAGTTTCTGTCAGCCAATCAAACAGGGTTTCCAATGAAGTGATAAACACAATGGAATTCAGGGGGGTTCAGATGTGAGGTGTAAAGTGAAACCTGAGCTGGTTTCTGTGAGTTGCCTTGTGTGAAGCAGCCAGAGCTGATGTGGGTTACACAATATAAAAATATCTGCATGATCCTACTAAGAGTAGGAAAATGGGCTCCCACGCTCTCTGTTTCAAGAGCAGATGACAAACCCTTGATATGCAAGGTAGGAGATTAAGCCAGGAGAGTTGTATCCAGTTTCCAGAATCTGTAGGGTGTTGGTACCATAACCCACTACAAAAGTCTAATCTTCCATGTTGCCCGTTTTTGCAGTGAATCTTCTAGAACATTTACAACTCAAGGTTACATAATGAGTGAATCTGCATTCTTACTGAAATCACTCTCCGTTCCAGCATGTCAAGTCCAGCAAAGAATTATAGTGGAAGACTGGTCACCGAGATAAAGTGGCTTTCTGTAGTTGTAAACTATAATACTTTCTCGGGGGTGTTGGATCAATGGGCGTTCCTTGGGATTTATAGGTAGGCCAGTGTGATTGACTAAGAAGGGCTGAGTTTTCATCTGCTTAGAGAACTGGAGGAGAAATTGGTGACCTCCGCTCTGGTCCTAACTCTTCCTCTGGAGTGTTGTGTGAGTTTGGTTAGGGGAAACTACCTTTGTGCTCTGAGACTTCGGATGACAGAATGACTATACTGATAGTTGTAGGCCTTTAGTTGGGGGGCTGCTACCCGGGTCCCTCCTGCTTCCTGTCATAAGGATGAAGGATACTAAACTCACTGGTGAGCATAGTAGATGCTCTGGTACTCGGCTGTGTCCTCCTTTTAGGAGAGGACACTTGTCACCCAAACGGCTGGGTGTGTTAATTATTGACAGCTCACAGCTCTGTCCCTCCTAAGAATTGTCCCTGGCTTAAGAGTGCTGCCTTGTCCAAGGTCATGTCCCTTCTTCCCCAGGCATCGCCCTTATCCAGTGACTTTTATAAAAACAGGATACAAAAGCCTGGGCTTCTTGCCTCAATTCAGGACAACGTGGAAGAGCCATGTCAGTTCCAGAGCTCCTTATGGAATCAGCGTAGGCCTCTGTCATGCCTGCCCTGCAATTCAACATCTGTCTCTGCCCAATCTTGCTTTTTTACTGCTCCTCTCTCAACACACCCGAGGGGTGATCCTGAAATACCTTCCAGTATGATTACTCCTGTAAATTTCTGCTTCAGAGTCTATATTCTGGGAGGACTAATCTGAGAGAGTGAGAGGCTAGGATATTGATTATGCCTTATTTGTTACAGAGCTGGGTCATTGTTTTTTGGTAAGGTATTTAATTTTAACTCTTAAGCAATATTGCAGGAGGCCTTGAGATATGCTTATCCTAAGGGGTCATGGGTTAAAAAAGGCTTAACCACACCCTCATATAATTTCACAAACCAGCATGTAGCAAGCAGACAGGTTTTGTTTGGACCTGAGAATTTTCTAGAACTTTAAAAATCATACCTACCACCTCTGTGTCAGGTTTCCAGGATGAGCATAACTGCTTGTTTACTGACTGTTATAGCGTCTTCTACAAAGCAGGTTTTTTTTTTTTTTTTTTTTAACTGCCCTGACTGCTATAGAGCTGCTAAGAGCAGCCACAATCCTCTCTCAGCCATGCTCTGAACATTCATTCGAGAAGAATTCTAACCCCCCGCTGTATTCTGCTTCTTCCCTTCCTCCACAGAAAAGTTCGGAACTTTATGTTCTTTTGTCTCCTCTTACTGAAATAGTTCCACACTGAGACAACATGCTGTTTCCAGGGAGACAGTGAAAAGCAAAAGTTAACTCCAAGAACTCTGGAGAAGAGGTGCTGATACCTCTGTTTTAGAGGAAGGCAAAAATAACTCTGAGATGTTTTGGGGGTAAATAGAGATCCTTTAACAAGGCCTTAATGAATATTCAAAGGTCTTCATAAAGCTGAAATATATTTATTTAATGATTATAATCATGAATAATATTTACCACTAGGGAGCCTATTACTCATTAGTTGGGAAAAAAATCACTATCCATGTAGGTACAAGAAGTAAATTATAGATGATACATTTTCTTACCATCTGTCTTTGAATGGAGTGGAAAGTGACCCATCTCTTCCAGTACCCATCCATCAATTTAATACCTCTTGGCATTTACTATAGGTCACTATTTTATTCTCCCTAGTTGCTTTTACTTCTTTAATGCTGCAGAATTTTTGGACTTTTTGGAAGAGATTAAAGATAGTTATTATTATCCCAAACTCATGTGTTCCTTTATATTTAAATCAGAACAGGGGGATCCTGTGGTTCTGTTAGATAAAATCTAATACCACTATTGATGAAACAGCAAAACAGCATGAGAGATTAAGAGATGGCAGGTACACAAATCAGCATGTGAGTGGCCCAAGAGGGGGAGGGAAGGGGCAGGCTAAGGTGAAATTTGAAGTGTAGGCGAATAGGAAGTGGGGAATGAAGATGGCAGAGGAAGGTCTTGAAGTTATTTGTATCTAATTCAGGCAAATAGATGAAGACAAGGCAAACTTCTCAGCTCCTCAAAAAACTACTTTTCCTAAAAAAAAAGAAGACACAACACCCGCCCAAATGTTGAATTACTTAATAGTGATAAGGGAGCAGAAGAAATAATTTCTTGTATTTTGTTTTAGTGTGTGTACATTCAAATATTAGCTACTGCTCATTTGGCCAATTGCCCCCAGCTCTGCAAGGAGGGCAGTTGACATTCCAGGAAAAACAGTGTGGTCAGTGGCCACTAGAGAGCAGCAGAGACCTGCTCTTAGGCTCTGTTCTGAAACAATACTCTTTATGGAGGACTTCAGCTCACCAGGGTTACTTCTCTGTCCACTCAACCATGCCAGAGAGATAGACTCTGCCATTTACAGAAGATATTCCTATGTAGGATTAAGACTCTGTTCCCAGATTAAACTCGGCTGGGTTACGATACAGAGAGTTTAACTGTAAAACTTATCTGAGCCTCAGTGTTCCCATCAGTAAAATGGGGATAATAATAGTAACTAACTAGCTTACAGAGTTGTAAGCACGAAGCACAAAGGTACCAGCTCTGGGTAGTCACTCCACAAATATTGCCATTACCAAACTAACACTTATTTTTCTATGTGCTCTGGCTCTTTCAGAGAGTTTGGGATTAGGATTTCTTCAGATACATGATCTAGGACCGATTGTGTAATCAGTCTTAGTTCTGTGTCCTTCTGAGCTCAGAGCAAGTTCACAGTGGGCCTCTCCATGGCCTCCAACGGCAGGCAGTCACTACCGGAAAGCATTTCCCCCATGGGGAGACCCGCTGTGAGAGAGCATATAGTTCGTTATTAACAGAACTGATGCGAGAAGGAATTAAAGTCTTAACGTGATATTCCTAAATGTGATATTCCCTCTTGAAAGTAGAGGAGGCTGGTTTAGAATGGCAAAATTAGAAAATATGGTTTCATTAACTCTAAATCCCCAGTGATCACTTTAACTGCATTTGCATACATGAATTAAAAGTTTTAGTCTTACTGTGTCCAAAACATTGGTCCTCAAGAAGGTTAATATCATTGCAACAAAGGTGAATTCCAAACTGTTTCTTCATGGGAATGTTCCAGTAAAATAAGGGCTTCCTGAGCCCCTGTTCTGGGGATGGTATTGTGCTGGGTTCTGTGGGAGATTCAGACAGTATGGAGGAAGTGGTCCAGGATCCAGCACCCCAACAGATTTGTCAGTGATAAATCCAAAACACTTTCCTGTAGCTGTTACTTCTTGGTGGATGTTTCTGCACAGAAAGTAGTTGGAAGTTGTAGCTTGCCGAAGTCTTCCCAATTGTGAGTCATAGGGTTAAGCCCAACGTCATGATGCCAGAACCATCTTTCTTTTATTCACACTCTGAGGGATGTCATAAATACCACCAACTATGGACTTCCCACTACCTGTTTTCTCTTTTTCTCTGGTTAATGATGCATCCAACTCATCTTAATGGACAAAGTTACTCACTAATCACCAGGATAGACAAATAAACAAAAATGATCTACACTAAAAGTGTAATGTGGGGAAAATAAATTAGAGTTTCGGTTGAATTAAGCTAAATATAAGCCAACTGTGGGATGTGGCAGGGAAAAGAGATAATGCAATCTGACATTACTAACGCACCATCTCTGGAGGGGGGACACATTAGACCAGGGGCCCTCAATATTTTTAGAGTTACTGATTTCTCTGAAAATGTGTAAGCTAGGAACTCTCCTTAGATGAAGTCATGTACATATAAAAATTTGAATAGACTATTACGGAGTGAATGTCCTTATTGGACCGCCATGTACTGTCAATTTAATTTCGTATTCAGCAGTTCCTATGCTGGAACACTATCCATGCCCATGAAAATGTCATCACTCCTCCGTTCTTTCAACCTCCCTGAGAGTAGGTAGGTGTTTCATGCAGCACAGTGACTCTAAGTCAAGAGCCTGCCAAGCACAGCAGGAGGGGATCACCGCTAGGATTTCAGGACCCCTTACATGATCAGCTTTGCAGATCAGGCTTAATTTACACGCAAGGTCAGCAGAGGTAAGGATAGAACCCGAGAGCCACAAACCACGGTTGTAACTAGTAGACCCAGAAAGCAGGATGGTTCCATTGGAATTTAATGAGATGAATGCTGAAATGTTTAGGGGAAAATGTATGGATATCTACTACTTACTTTGAAATGCATCAAAAAATAAGATGGATGGGGGGATGAAGGGATGTCATGTAAATAGGTAAATAATAAGCAAGTAGAGTAAAATATTAATGGTGAAACTTAAATGGTGTTCACTGTGAAATTTGTTCATTTTTCTATTTGAAAATTTCCATATTAAAATTTGGAAAAAAAAATAGTGTGGAATTCACTCAACCAGGTCGATCCCAATGGCAATAACTAACTGAATGAAAATATTCCACCATTGGGGTTATTTCCAGGAAATGAAACGTAATAATCAATGCAGATTGCACTTGTTGTTAATTTTTTTGGGACCCGTCTCGCTCTATTCCTTCAGTTTTGTATGGCAGTCAGTCATCAGAGAATCCAGTTTCATAGGACAAGTGTTTCTTTTCACGTAGGCTCCGAGTTGGGGATGGTAGTGGTGGGAAATAGTACGTGTGGAGGACATCTGCTGTTCTAATTTCCTTGATGGGCAAACATGGTAGGAAGATCAAATGTTCATGGATGTAAATGTGGAATGTTTCTATTTGTTTCTTGTCAGCATAAAACCACTTGTTTTTAATCAAGATAAGTAAAACCAACCAAGTCCACATTGTAGTAATATGGTCTCCCCATCCAGAAGTTAGTTATACCGTGTCCGTACTTAGGTCTCCTTCATAAATGGGCTGTTGGCTCTTTCATATTTCTTTGTGTTTCCAGGCTGAGGTGTGTGTGATTCTGTCCTCCCTGTCTTGAAGCCTATCACTTTCATGTTTAATTTTTACTGCATGTAATAGTGAAATATAGTCCTTTTTTATTAAATCGAGATAGTAAACCAATCTCTTTGTTGGCTTTATTTCATGGTACAATTTTAAACATTTCTTTGTCCCCCCCCTTTTTTTTTGGAAATAAAATTTTAACTTCTAGAAGTTACGGAAATAACGGAGTTCCCATGTACTGCATTCCCAGTGTTGGCAAGTTACATAACCATTGCATAGTCCTTAGCGTTGGGGAAATTAGCATTGTCACGGTACTATTCACTAACCTACAGATTTTATTTTTATTTCACTAGTTTCTTCACAAAGAAACTTTGTGGAACAGGGTCCAGTCCAGGATCCCACATTGCATTTAGTTGTCATATCTTTTCTATAATCTGTGACTATTTCTTAGTTGTTCTTTTTCATTACCTGGAGACATTTAAAAAGGACGGGCACCTTGTTTTCTAGCTTTTCTTTCTTTCTTTCTTTCTTTCTTTTTTTTTTTTTGGTCAGTTTAAATCTGTCTGATGTTTCCTCATGATACCTGAGGTTATGTATTTGGGGTAAGAATATGACAGAAGTGATATATAATGTATATCATATAATGTCTGTATATAATGTCAGGGGGTACATGATGTTGCTATCTCTTAGTACTGTCGATGACGTGGTACTAGGATCATTCGGTTATCATGGTCTTTGTCAGGTTTGTTCACTGTTAAGTGGCCAGGTTTCCCTTTGTAATTAATAAGTAACTTTTGGGGAGATAACTAGGGACTATGCACAGATCTCCTTCTTCACCATGCTTTCTACTCACTAATTTTAGCATCCTTTCTTGATTGAGTCTTGTCTATACTATCATTACTGTATTGTTTTGTCTAGTGGAGATCTCCTGTTTCTATCGTTCTTCTATTTATTTGGAATTCCATTTATTAATGGGAATTCTAATTAATGATTTATTATTAATTGGAATTCTACTGCAATGAAGAGCTGCCCCATCTTTCCCATCGGCTTACGTATTCATCTACTTATACAAGAATGGATTCATGGATATTTATATTTATATTCTGGGTTAAAATCCATCACTATCATTATTTATTTTGGTGTTCAAATGGTCCCAGATTTGAGCACTGGCAGATTCCTTTAAGTTGGCTCTTGTGTCCTCTAAATATACTCTCCTGATCATTGAGAATGTCTTTACCTTCTGGCACCACAAAATATTCCAATGTTTATCTTGTAATTTACTTGTAGCAGCTCTGGTATCAATCAGTTTCTGGAGGAGCTCTTGATTCTCTTACAAAGAATGGTATTTAGAAAGTAAAATCTGGATCCTGGGTGTGCTTATGCCCTCCAGGCGCTATGTTTCTAGGCCCTTTCAGCCAGCAGTAGAAGATAGAACATAGGCACATCTGTATTTCTACCCATCAACATACATAAAACCAGGAGTTCAAATTGATACTTCTGACTCAATCTTCTCTACACGCGTCAGCCTAGCCTTCCTTCTTTATTTGGGACGCCTTTCCGATAATAGAAAATCACATTCTGATGGCCCACACTATATTTACTTATTTGCTCAATGCTAGTATACGCATGGTGTCGTTTTACAGTTGCTAACCCAATTCCCTGGAAAAAACTTACTAAGGAAAACACAATTTTATGTTCAGTGCTATTTGTTCTTAGCCTTACAGTAGGTAGTCAAAACACCATTTTTCCAACCTCCTTAGTTTAGAGATTTTCCTTCCCTACCTCGGTGACATGATGTTCCTCATTTGCAGTGCGCTTAGGCTCATCTGTTGCTGTTCCATTTGGGGTTTTCTCTACACCCTGCTTGGTTTTAATTGTTTCTTTATTTCTTAGGTACGCGCAGCAGAACCATGCCTTTCGGCATCAGAACTATGCAGACAGATACCTTCGATGGAGGGTCACTAGCCCTTCACCCCCTCCACTCATTCTCAGTTCCCTATTTTCCCAACCTCATTTCCACCCCTGTTCCGTAGGCACTAATCTCATTCGTTTCTGGTCTGTCCTCATATTTTTTTTTTTCCCAAGAGATGCATGCATACATTGATATGTTTTTATATACTTTCTTACTGGAAAGGTAGTGCTTTGTACTTGGATTGTTCTTTATTTAATCATATGTCCTGAATATCAGTTTACGGCAGATTACAGAGCTCTAGCTCATGGTTTTTCATAGCTGCATTAGGACTCCAGTGAGGGAGGGCACCAGTTCATTCAACCACTCTCCAAGTAGGGTTATTTAGGTTATTTCCAACCTTTGTAACTTAGAAATCATGCTGTAATAAATAACCGTTCGAATATGTACTTTTTGTATTGTTGGAGGCATAGTTGCAGGGTAAGCTCCTAGAAGTGGGATAGAGGAGCCCACGTGTAATTTCACAATTAATTTTGTGAGGCATTGTCAGCTTCCTTTATAGGGGTTGGTTCCAGTGTGCTTTTGTACCAGTGGTGTCTGAACATGCTTATTTCCTCAAAACTTTACTAACAGATCTGTTCTTATACATTGAATTTTTGTCAGCGTCATGGGGAAGAAACCGTATCTCAGTGTTGTTTTCATTTGCATTTTTCTAATTAGGAGTGAATTTTAACATTGTTTATGTGTGTGTAAGTATTCATTTTCATATCTTTTTTTGTGAATCGTCTGTTGATGTCTTATTTCCTGCTTTTCTGGGAGGATTTTAATCTTTTGATGTACTTAAGAGATTTTGAAAAAAACTTTAGGGATATTAGTCATTATGTGTGTGTTATCTTTTCCAAATATTTTTTCCACTGGATCAATTGCCTTCTTTTTTTTTTTTTTTAATTATCTTTTGATTTTGTTTTTGGTGGTTTTTTTCTCTCTGCACAAATCTTAAAAAAATTCCATGCAATCACATTTATCAATCTTTTCTTTTATGGACTTTGGATTCCAAGTCATAGTTAGAAAACCTTCCTCTACATTGAAATTAAAGGGAGAATTCATTCATGTTTTCTTCTGGGACTTGTGCCATTTCTTCTCCCCTCCTCCTCTCTGGTCCTCCTCCTCCTCCCCCAACTCCTCCTTTTTCTCCTTTTTGCATTGAGATCCTTGATCTGTTTACCCATTTGGAGTTAATTCTTCTGCGTGGTGTGAGGTTTACATCTTTTTCTACATGACCGTATGTATAATTGTCCCAGCACCATCTATTTAAAGGTCCGTCATTGCTCCGGTGGTTTAACACATCACCTTTATCTTATACTAAGTTTTCACTGATATTTGTGTTGATTTCTGGACTTCTGTATTTTATTTGACTGGTTTATTTGTGTATTTATGCCCCAGTCCCACTTTATTTTAATTATAGAAGCTGTGTAGTATGTACCTTGTTTTCTTGTTCAGCTGACAATAGAATTTCAAATCTCTTTTCCCCTCTTTTTCCTTTTGGAAAGTGCGATTTCCTTAGTCTCAGTTAATGCTCTTTATATTAAATTCAATTTTCTTATGTATGACTACCCCATTACCTTCTTTTCATTAAGTTTGAATTTATCTACATATAATTATTTTTTCCTTTTATATTAGAGAAAAAAATCCAAGTAAAGCATTCATAAAAATAAATAATTCATAAAGTCTTACTTAAAACAAAACAGCAACAGAAACCAGTTTCCTGTCTCACTCTGTTTTCACTCATCGTATTATTAATTTCTTTCATCCATTTCATTATTTTTTCTTATACTTATTTTATATTACTAAATACTATACTTAAATCACCATCTCTTAATTTGATATCAAGAAATGGGAGAAATAGATGAACTGTTTTTTTTTTTGTTTAAATAAATTGAATATAAAATAATTTATTTACTAACTGATAATAGCTTGAACAAGTATAAAGATGTTAGAATTTAGCATACGGGCTATGGAAGCACATTTCAGTTCAGATTTTTTTTTTTTAAGCTGTTACATAGAAACAAAACAAAAACCATTATTTGATGACCTTCAATCATGGTAATAAGTAGAGGACTGGCTCTTCCTCCTTCTCCCTCACTCCAGTAATTTTTGAATAGGAAAATCCTAAGACAACACTACATATTTGCTTCTTTGATGATTATATTTTTTTCACATTTAGGTCAACTTTATTTTTCAGTAATTTTTTTCCTCCTCATAATTTGGAAAACATAGTCAAAATTTTTGTTCTTTGTGTTATTGAATTGAATTTTTATTAAAATGCTTCAGCCATATTTCAGTTCTTGACATTATTGGTGACCACTGACTCCTCCCATGAAAGATAAGGAAATTAGTTCACTTTCAATGACTCAAAATATACCTGCGAGCCCTTTCCACTTTCTGTTTTTTATAGGTAGACTCAAGAGTTTTTATTACAGTTCATTATAATTAAAATAATAAATACTTATAATGGACTATAATAAAACTATAATAAACTATAATGGTATAATAAATACTATACTAAAACTAAAATACTATAATAAACTATAGCATAAGATTATAATATAAAACTGTAATAAAATGACTCTTTTTTCAAGAATTAAAATCTTTATATTCAGTTTTGTAACCATAGTCAAAAGAGCTGTCTAGACTACATTTTCTGCTGCAATGGTTTCAGGTTTTCCCAGTCCGTTCATGTGGAAATTTGTCCATTTGTGATTTATTTATCTTGATTTTCATCTTGATTAGTAGGGTTATATCATTATAATCTTTTATTTTCTTTTTTCTTTTTTAAATTTTTAAAAAAGATTTATTTATTTGTTTGAGAGAGAGAGAGAGAAAGCACACAGAAGGAGCAGGAGAGGGAGAAGCAGACTTCCCGCTGAGCAGGGAGCCCGATGTGGGACTTGATCCCAGGATGCTGGGATCATGACCTGAGCCAAAGGCAGGTGCTTAACTGACTGAGCCACCCAGGCGCCCCTCATTATGATATTTTAAAGAAGGATATAATTAATTATGCTTGCTGAATCCTTGCATATTTGAGAACTTCCTTCTGTCATTGTCACATAGAATGAAAACTAAGTGGGGGAAACTTTTTGGACATAGGTCCCTTCATTTTTCCAGAATTTAGTGTCCTGACTCCACTGGTTTCTGCCATCAACATTTGTTTGAAGAAATCTGGGGCTGGTTTTGAAATTTAATAATTTATTGAAAAATTAAGGTACGCTTCTTGATTTTTATAAATGTTCAGTAGTGCATGATGATCCTTTTAAATGTGCGTTCATAAGCTACTTCGGGTCAGGAACATTCCCTTCCGTTATGTCTTTAAACAGTGTATGTGTCCTGGCAACTCTGCTGTCTTTCTCTTCAGGGCCAAAGAACTAAATATTGGGTCCTTACAATGGGTTACCCATTTAGACCATCTTCGTCTGTGTGCCTTGAATTTTTCCTTTTTTTTTTTTATTGTGCTTGATTTTTTTTAAGCCAGTACTATTTTTTTTTTGCTCCCCTGTGGTGCTCATTCAGCTCTTTGCTGCTGCTATTTTGTTTTAATTCCATTGAAAACTGTTTTGTTATTTCCTTTTCATCTGAATTTATGGAGTATATGTTTCTTTAATTTCCTTGAGAATATGAAGCACTGTTGCTGAAATATTTCTTTTCTTTCCTGGAGGGAAGTTTCATTGCTGTCTCTATTCTCATTTATATGCTCTTTCTTTTTCGTGTGTGTGTGTGTGTGTGTGTGTGTGTGTGTGTGTGTGTATGTGTGTGTTATTGTCCTTGTGGATCATTTCTGCATATGTCTCCTCTTGCTCTTTAAAAGCTTTTATTCATTTCTTGGGTGCTGACAGTTCTATCCAGGTCTTCCTTTGATCCCCCAAACCCCACATAGATTTATTTTCGTTTGCTTCTTTGTTTTCATGGGCAGTGTTCAAATATTTCTTTAGGGTCAAGCATGAAGGGTGGGAAAATATTTGATAGGTTTTTTTCCCCCTGTTTTGTCATTTGATGGCTTCATATTGATATAAGCAGAGCTGGGTTCTGAAAAGTTGGAAGAAGAGACAATGGTCTGCTGTCTGTGGAGAATGGCTAGAGAAATCCTCTCACTATTCCCTTACCCTGTTTTTTGGTTTATCGTATTCAGCTTTTGGGGGGAGAATGTAACCATTAGCTTTTCCCCAGGGCTTTTTCTCCCTGCTTCTTTATTGTTTGAAAGTTTGTTTATCTTTTGCTTTTCAGTGCCCTGTGCACACGAGAAGGGGGAGGGAAGAGAGAAGAACCTAGCTGGATTATGATATTTTTTAGGTTGAAACCCATATCTCAACCCTTTCTGTATGTTCTATGCAAAGCCTAATCCAGTGCCTTTGTTAAAGTAATAGTAGCACTAGCTTCTAGTGGCAGTAACAGTAACTGTATATGGACTACCCACTCTGCCAGGCATGTTACTAAACACTTTTATAGAGAATGTTTTATTTTATATTCTCAATAATCTTAATGACATAGTTACCGTTATTGTCCCATTATATATAATAGACAAATTTACCAGAAGGCTATGTTGCCAGTCGATGGAGAAAGCAGAGACTCCCTGAGCCCAAAGCTGATGCTCTCAACCAGTTCGTATTCCTTTGAAAGCAAAGGCCTTCAAGTAGGATGTCTGGTGCTCCAAGGCCCTTTCTTTCTCTTCATTTTGTTTAAATGCTTTCATGAACCCTCTTTCTGATATTCTATCTGATTTCTGATATTCCCCTGGAGGAGTGTGTCCGAATGCCTCAGTTCTCAGGAGCCTGGCCCAAACAGGGCTCCTGTCCACAGAGTTGCTAGTGCCCATGGGTCCTTCTTTGCACAGAAAAACCAGACTGGAACTCTCTTGATGACAAAGTTGAAGGCCACCTTGTTATTTCTTAGAAATACAGTTTTAGATGACATTACAAATCCAAACTACGGTGGCCTGAAGCTGGCCTTGGGAGCCATTGTGAGAGAACCTGATGCTTTCCACTGACAACAGAGACTCCTGAGATACAACCCACAGATTTATCCCCAGAGGATGGGTGGAGACACCTGGGCCTTTGCTGGCAGTTTGTAAGTTCAACTTGATCTCACTTGACTGGATTCTGCTTTCTCTAGCTCATAGTTGCTCTCAGGGAGGCAGATTAGGCTGGTTCCCTCCTCATTCAGCCGAGAGAATAGGAACATGAAATGTGTCTGTGCCCTCAATTTGGGTGCCATCTTGCTGACTACATTTGTGTGTGTTCTTCAATATGGTGAAAGGAGATGTTACATTGATATATGTATCTATGTAAAATTTTATAATGTTTAATATAGAAAATTGAGGAAGTACATGAATGCAGTCATCATTCCACTATCCAGATAGCCACTCTTCTATTTCAATGAATCCCGAGTTTTTTCTATTTGCATATTTGTGCATATTATATTTACCTAATGTGGATAAATTCTTTAAAATATTAATATATATGAACTGATTCGTGAAACAATTTTATTTTACAGAATGCTTATTGTGTGCGTATGCTAGTATTTCTTTACCAACTGGGACCTTTCTCTTGGTGTTAGTTTACATCATCCATGGTGAGACAGAGGATTCTGACCAGGAGCCTCAGGGACATATGCCAGTTCTCTTAGACCTTGGCTTTCTTCCTTGGACCTTCCCACGGCGTCGAATTCCAACATGACCTGTGAGGGCAGTGTTACCCCGGCACCTTCAGGATTGGGGTTTGCCCAGGATGTCAATAGTGAAAGGGTAGACAGAGCAATTCATGCGTATAGATTGAAGTCTCTAAGGGATCAAATCAATGAAGACATGGGAAGTCATTTCAACTAATTCTGTTAAAAAGAAGGGGGAAAATAGGGAAGAAATATGGGAAGTCATTTCAACTGATTCTGTCCAAAAGAAAGAGGAAAATAGGGAAGAGAGAGAGAGGGAGGGAAGGAAGGAGGAAGATGGAGAGAGACTAAGACTTCACTTGTTGTGATATTAATAGTTTGGGGTAGATAATAATAGAAATAATTGCACACAGTTTTTTTTTTTTAAGATTTATTTATTTATTTGAGAGAGAGAGAGTGCATGAGCAGGGGGAGAGGGGCAGAAAAAGAGGGAGAGAGAATCTTGAGCAGACTCCCTGCTGAGCATGGAGCCTGATTTGGAGCTTGATCTCACAACCCTGAGACCATAACCTGAGCTGAAACCAAGAGTTGGACACTCAACCAACTGAGCCACCCAGGCGCCCCTGCACACAGTTTTAATAGCACTTACAAAGGGTCACATTTAATCCTTGTAGTAACCTTTGGTGGCAGGTTTTATCATTATATCCCTGTTTTACAGTGGGGAAATTGAGGCACGCAGACAGAAGTACAGAGCTCTCATGCTCAGAGTGGAAGAGCATAACCCAGCCTTCCTTTGTCATAGACCCAAACAGAGGGAAGTGCTCCAGTGAACTAACCAAATAGTCTCCCATGCCTGGAGCTGTGATGTTTGCAGGAACGGACACCCTCCTGTCTGTTGCCAAAATGCCCTGAGGTTCCAACTCTGGTGGTCTTGACAGCAGTATGTCAATCAGAAATAGGGACCAAGATGCCTGTCATGCTGTAGAAACTATGAACCTTGCCCTGATGTAACAAGGCAGAATGATTCAAGAATCAATTTTTAATAATTCACATACACTTCTCATCCCTTTTGTACTCTTTGACCCATCCCTATTTTCTTCCAAAGGTAATTCTCTTGAAGCTTTTTAAAGAAATCAATGTCTGAAGTTCATGCTTAATTTCAAAATGGCCACCCACTGTGGCACCAGATAGATTTTGAAGTGGACCCATGTGGGCACTGGGGGCTGTGAAGAATTAACGTTGCTTCGATAAGGACATGTTATTTCTGTCCTTGAAGGTGATGCTTGTGGAGACTTTCCTGAGTGTGTAGAGAGGTGGAGGGAGCTGGAACTGTGGTTGGGGCCAGCCTCATCCTATTTAAGGTCCTAATGCTGCTGGACACTTGGTAACTAATGTGGAGCAGTGGCTCAGAGGGTGGGGGCAATCTTGGTCTAGTGTGGGTCAGGCAAGTGTGACTTCTTTGTAAAACTGGGCAGTGGCTATGGGAGGGAGAACTATTTCATAAAGTGATTATAGCATCATTCATTCAAAAACCCGCAAAGAACAGGGGACTTATGGATAGGTTATTTTGGTTAGTTGATTTTCCAGCTTACAGAAATTTAAGCAGAAAATTCTTTATTTCAACCAATATTGAGACACTTTTTAAAAGCAAGGGCATTGTCGAAACCATTACTGGATCTTTGTTTTGTCCTTGAAAATTTATTGTACCTGAGGACCATCTTTCTGAACTTGACTTTCATTATGTGGTAGTATAGTTGTAGAAGGTTTAGGATAAATGGCTGAATGTGTACAAATTCCAGGTTATCCCTGAGAACTTAGATTACAAATAATTCCTGACACAAACTTGTTTTGCTGCCATTTCTTTAAAGCAGTGTGGTCTAAGAGAACAGAATGAACACAAAATCCAGATACACAGCCCAGGGCTCCAGTTCCTGCTTGGCCAGAGGCAACTGGCCAGGGGATAGTGAACAAATAGCCTTCTTGGGCCTCAGGTCCTTCTTCAGTAAAATGAAGAGCTGCACCAGAAGATTTGTAAGGAATCTTCTAGCAGTAATATTTGATGACTTATAAGTTAGGAGTGGGAAGAGAGAAGGAAGGAAGGAAGGAAGGAAGATAGGAAGGAAGGAAGGGAAAGGGAGAGGAGGTAGGGAGGACATGAAAGAAATGACAGGTTCAAATTAGTTGGGCTCTTCTTATGTGCTTGTTACAGGGACAACATGCGTGAGTATTCAAATCTCTCCTCCCTTAATGGGGATGGATCCTTAAATGCTCAGCCAACTGTCTAGGCATGACTCCTTTTGGCTGAACAGGGTAGACATCTAAAGCTGCAGCATTAGAATCGGCTGAAAAAGACTAGATTGATTCACATTAGGAAGGGCAACAAACCAAATCTAGAAAAATAAATTTTGGAGGGAGAGATTGTCAAGCAGCTGCTGGGTAGATTATGGGGGAATAGATGAATGGAGGAAATTTGGGAAATTTCTCTATGTGTGTCATGAAAATGTAAACCATGCTTTCCACTCTTCAGGACTTCAGGGAATGTTTAAATTGTTTGTCAGTGGTCTTTATATGTTCACCTTATGCCTCGAGCCATGCTAAGCCCAGTCCCATTTTATCTGTTTTAAGAGGTTCTGCTGGCTGGGAATGGGAGAAAGAAGACACAACTGAACTCTCATGATGCATTGAGACAACACTTGGGTTGTGCAGTTTTAGGAGGAGGCTTCAAGGAAAATGAAGCTGAAGGAAAATGTAGAATTACAAAGGCAGGATGAGATTTTGAAAATGACAAGCCGGAGAAGGTGAGCATTTGTTCGTGGTGGGAAAATCACATTTGCCCCTGCTGTTGCTGTATTGCTCTTAAGGGAGAAGTTTTCTTCGTTTGATCACCCAGCTACCTTGTTGAATACTGAAAATTCCAATTGAGGAAATGCTCTCAGGAATGATTGGCAGGGAAGTGCTGACAGTGTGGAGCTGTCAGTGAAGGCAGTGCCCCGTGGAAGAGTCCCTAGGCTGATATCATCCGCCAGAGATGCTGGATGGCGCTACTGAGACTGCCTGCTGTGGAGTACTGCACCAGGAGCCCACAGCAGCTCCAGCTCCAGGTGGCTGCTTCTGGGCCCAGTATGCTCCAGACCAGCAAAGGGAAGGGAAGCATGGAAGATTTTTTTCTGGCTTGCTCCTTTTTTCAGTTCTCTGGTGATTTGAGGGTCCTCTCCAGCTGTGAGGGTGTCTAACCTGGTTAAAAGCTAACAGATTGCTGTGAACGCATGACAATTAAAATTAGATAAAATCATTTATAAACATTATTCTAAATAAGGATGCCCCAGCTGTTGGTGGCTCTTTTGAAGGCACCAGATTTGCAGTCAGAGTGTAGGGGTTTATTGCTCTGTACTCAAATGTTCTTGTAACGATCTCGGTTTCTTTTTTTTTTTTCCCCTTGAATTTCTGTAGGCTTTTTATTTCACTTAAAAAAAAAAATCTGCTTCCAGAAGGATTATTTTAGTTGGGAGATGTTCTGAGGAATGGAGATTAGCAGACTCTATGCTCTCTGATATAGAAATTATTGGGGGGAAAATACAAACCTCCCTTGTACATTTTCTCAGGTCAGGAATGACCAGCAATAATAACCATCCAGCAATGTGGGTCTTTCTGCCAAAATATTCATGTCACTGAGGTGAATGACAAGCCCAACACTTGACTAGTGCATATCTGTTAGAAGGTGGTTCCTTTCAGTGCTGCCAAACATTTCAATTCTGTCTTTGGGTTTTAATTTAAAGTATAAATACTTAACAAGGGCAAGGCAGTGTCTTTCAAGCAGAAATAAATTTACCATCACTACACATGTGTAAAAATATAAAATAAAAATGCTTATTAGTAACCATATACGCCGATAAACAAATCTTAGTAAGTTTGAAATAGCATTTTTTACTCACCTTAAAGGCATGGAAAAAATGTGGATGAGGTTTTTTTTTTATATATATAATTTATTTTTTCTGTTCTCCTCTTAGCTGCAAGCTAACTCTACACTCATAGAAAATCTCACAGGATAGATGGTATATGAAATTTCATATCTTCTTCCCTGGAGTTGGGGCTTTTGATGTTCACGTAGTCCGTCAACATATTATAACGTCTGCTTTGTAACTGAATTGAATGTGCTCCCTACAGAGAGTATACTAGATCGAATTCTGCAATTTAATATAGTAGGTAAGAGAGAATCCCAGTTGTTCATCTTTAGGTAAATACTTAGGAGATTCGTGGAGAAGCAAAGCTTAGTTTATGCCTACAAACGTGTTCTCCAGTGCTTTGCCAAATCTGGGACAGAGACACTTGACTATTTGGGCTGGTGAAACCTGGGAGAGAAGAGTCCTTTCTGTCTGGGTTTGGGGCACTGTTGGGGCAACTTCCACACCCCAAGGCAGGGTCCAGAAGCCGGGGACCCCACGAGGCATACTGACTAAGGCCAGTAAAAACAACATCAGAATAGAAGAGTCAGAATAATGACCTGGAGAAGCTGCAGGCAGGACCCCCAGGGGTTAAAGGCAGCTGTAAATGTTGAGTGACACTGAAAAGGAAGCACGTGGGGGCAAAGAAGGTGGTTGATGTGAGCGAAGTGATGATTTCACTTTTTGAATTACATATATTTGATTTTATTTTCTGTTGATAAACGTGATACCTGTTTACTGACTAGAACTTGGAAAGTACAGAAAACGCCCAAGTAGAAAAAAGAAAGGGGGCATGGTGTCTCTTCCCCCATCTGGAGTTAGCCATTTTGAATGTTGTACTCAGGGTCCTTCCTTTAATTCATTTTCCCAAGCATGTAAACCTAAGTAAGATCTCATCGCATGGTACGTAACTGCATATCATTGTTTCTCTGTATTCATTTATTCAACATTTAAGAAGCATTTGCCACGTGACTGCTGGAAGTTCTAGGCCTTGGGGCTCAATATTGAGTAGTACGGAGTTCCATCCCTCAGGCTACTTTCGTAGGTGGAAGTTTTTAGGGGAATGAGACCACACTCAGCTCTGAGACGACTTCCCTGCACTTCGGGGTAGGATGCAGGTCAGGCCTTCAAGAAAGTATATTAGAGTCTTCAACTGGAATAGGCCCATACTTGCCCTTATTGTCGGCTGTGCTAGGTTCTGGCTGAAGATAAGTCGGGTAAAGGAGAAGCTTCTCTTCTTGTGCAGCTTACATAAAGTTGGCCAGTCAAGGGTAAATATTGAAAATACAACCTATGAGGCAAGACCACCCACATCTTCCTACCACTCAGTCTATCAGTGTACTTGTGCAGAGAGCCAGATGCCTTTCTCTTGTCACATGGGTTTGTCACTGGTCCTGTCTGACATGACCTGTTATTTGTGCGAGGAATCTGCCCCTCTCACCTTTTCTAGGGTTTTGCCTTATCTTTTCTTCTGTTCTCTCTTCCATTTCTGCATCACCTATTTCCCCCTTTGTATAGGACCATTATCATCAGCATACAAACAAGTTCTAGAATTCACCATCTTAAAAAAAATATATTTCTTGACCCCATCTTCCCTTCCAGTGACCAACCCATTTCTCTAACCCCTTTCATAGCATAATGTCTTCAGGGTGTCCTATACTTGCTGTAACATCTTTCTTTTTACCTCTACTTCTCTCTTCTTCATTCCAATAAAGCTTCTGTCACATTTTCTTCTCTGCCATCAATGACTTCCATGAAGCCAAATCCAATGCTCATGTCTTGATCCTGTTCTTATCAGAACCCAGAGTAGTTTCAACACTGTTGAACACTTTTCCTGTCATGAAGCACTTTATATCAAAAATTTCCATGGCAGGATACTCATCTGTTATTCTTCCTACTTCTTGGCCAATGTAAAGTCCTCCTGACTGGTTTCCCAGCTTCTAAGCACCCCATTCGACTGCAATCCATGTGTAATTTTAAAAAATATAAATAAGATCATGTGATTCCCTTGCTTACACTTTTCAGTGACAGCCTCTTGACTCTAGAATAACATCCAAGCCTGCACTGTGGGCTACAGTCTGATTCCTGACTCCCTTCTGACCTCACAGCCACCAACCATTCTCCTGATGGTTCACTATCCATCAGCCACCATGGCTGCTTCCTGTTCCGGGTCAATCTGGCCAAGGTGGTTTCCTCCTTGGGGTGTTCACTTTTCTGCAGTCCTTAGCCTGGAGTGTCTATTGTCCATATCTCTTCATACTGACTCCCTTTCATCATTCAAGTGTTTTTTTCTGACATTATATTTGGATTTTGTCACCAGAGCTTCCCCACACAAGTTTATTTGAGAAACTTCCAGTTGCATTCATTGATTTCATTTGTGAAATGCATTTTTTTTAAAGCTAATGTTTACTGAATATTTGGTATGTGCCAGGCATTGGGCTATTTTTCACAACCCATATTAGTGATGAGAGACCAATTCTCTGAACAGATTACGTGGTTGAACAGTGTTTGCAACACACCCATTACATTGGCCAGATATCAGAAACACAGACATTTCAAATTGTTAATAAAGGATGGATACGAGCTGCCCAAATGGTAAAGGGTGATGGTAAACCAGCTGTTAACACTGACGGGATGCTCGTGATCTGGTGGGTGCTGAGCTAACTTCTTCACATGAATGAGCTCCTTTAATCCTCATTGCAATCTCATGAGGTAGGCTGTTTTATCATCCCCATTTTACAGATGGGACCCTGAGAATGATAGAAGTTAAATGATTTTCCAAGGTGACACATCTCTTAAGTCAAGATGTATGAATCTGGCAATCTAAACTTAGAGCTACATTCGTATATTTCAGGATGATGTATTTGGTATATGCCACTTATGTTTTAAAAAAAACTTCACAAAATGATACCAATATGACTTCTGTGAGTTATGTATATGTGATGTATGTATGCAAATGCAGAGAAAAGATCAAAGATGATGTACCTTGAACTTAATGGTTGCTACCTCCAGAAGGGGTTAAGGGGATGACAAGATTGAGGATGGCCACAAAGGGATTTAGACTTATCTATAAGTTTTAAACACTTTGTTTTGCAAGGCAAATATATCCATCTCTGTTGTAGGATAAAATTTTTTTAAGGCTGTCCTCATTTTATTGTGAATGCAGGAGTGGTCATCCTTTTACCATTTCTGAGTAACCACCTGACAACCTGCTATTTCTGGCCCTCATTCTGCTTTTATATTCTCTAGACTACTCCTATATCCTCTCATTCACTCTGTAAATCTGGTAAACTATAAGGAGCATAAAGGATTAAGTTCATTAGCAGTTTTATAGAGAAATGTTTCTTCACGTTTCCCTGCACACATTTTTATTTATGATATTTAATATCTGGTGGGAAAGCTTTCAGTTGATAAAATAAGTGGCACAACCTTCTTCTCTCCCCAGAGCTGAAGGCTTATGATCACATTTTGTGAACTGTCAGAGCACAGGTTATCTGGTGCTTATGATGGTGTTAACATGAAACAGAAGCTCTTGCCTAGTTAGTCTTAAAGAGCATTACACAGAATTATTTTATAATCTAGATAGAAACTCTGATGAGTGGTTATCAGGAGTCACATTTGAACTTAAACTACTTTTATACCTATGATGTCCTTTGAGCTCAAGACTATGAAGAAAGAAGGGTGTGACATATTTTAACTCCATTCTCTGGATAAGAAAACCGAGATGAAGAAAGGTGACAGGACTTGCCCATTGTTACAGCCACTAAGAATCTGAGATTCCAAACCAGGTGTTCTAAATTCAAATGCTCTGGCATTTTTCACTGTAGTGCGTTGCCTCCCAAATTCTTTCAGTGTTGACCAGATGCTCTTTTACAATTACAGGCACTATAAATTGCATTTTATACATTTTATAATTTGCCATAAGACTGAATAGTAACTAGGACACCTAATTTAAAAGGAGAAAAAGCAGGACTCTAATGAATACACTGTATGGCAAGTGAGTGTTTGCTGACACTTTCAGTTAAAGAGATCTTTATTACCATTCAACTTCTGGTGTTTACATTAGATGTGAAAGTTAAAGATAAACACCACTTTGGGGAAACATTAAAATGCTACAAGTGAGTTTTGCCTTATTTAACTAACTGGCACCATTCTTGGAATCCTATAAAAGTGCTCGTTTTGCCTTTTAGAGTGGTTTATTTTGCTTCATGGGTATGACAGGTGGGGCTCTGAAAACCATCTTAGGGTTGTCTTAGATATTAAAAAAACAATTCTGATCATACAGTATCAAAATGTGGAAGAACTCCCAGAAATACACTTTTTTTCATTTTCTTATGTTTTAAGCTCTTTCATTTCCCTCAACTGAATTGAAACCTGTCCTTGAAAGTGTAACATACTCCCTCAAAAAATAGCTTCCCTGTTTGAGCAAATCTAACTAGAACTAACTAGCTAAAAAGATCTAACTTACTAACTTTAGTTCCTTTGTATACATGTATATATGTATATGTATGTATGTATGTGGGCATAAACATATATATAGATCTGTAATCTACAATCTTATAACTACTTTCCCCTTTTGTCCCAGTTCTGTCCTTCAGAGCCACACAGATAGGGGTATATTTTGTAAATTAAAAAAGCACCACTCACATGTGAGCTCTTGTAATAACACAAAATCCATCTATTCCTCCTTCTACTTAGGCAAGGAATACAATGATCAGAGACATTAAGGTGTAGCTTAGAGAAGGGCTTTAGCCTCTCCCATTATTATCATCCAAACCCTCCATATTGCCAATGAATGGACAGTCTTGGTTTAAATATCAGTGTGCTTAGCTTTTGCTCTGCAAAAGCAAAAGCAGTTTCAAATGAGCATGCAGTCTTGATGAGAACAATGAGTTTACAAACCTTGCTTCTGGAGAAGTCTCCATCAGACCACAATCCCTTAAGGCTATGTCAGTAAAAATTCTGAAGCAACCATTGCTCCAAATATTCATCGCTATAAATCCCACTCCTGTTAGATTTCTATTTCTGCCATAACCAATTACCACAAATTTAGTGGCTAAAAACAACACAAACTTATTATCTTATGGTTCAAGAGATCACAAGTCTGTCATGAGTCTCAGTGGGTTAAAATCTTTTCTGTACACAGCAGGGCTGTACTCTTTATATTGGTTCTAGGAGAGAATCTATCTCCTTGCCTCTTGGAGCTTCTAGAGGCCACCCACATTTTTTGGCTGATAGTGCCATTTCTCTGTCTTTAAAGCCAGCAGTGTGACATCTTTCTGATTCTGTTTCTATCGTCACATCTCTTTTTCTGGCACTCTCTCTTCTTCTGCCTCTCTCTTCCACATTTAAGGACCCTCGTGATTACAATGAGTCAACTCGAAGAATCTAGTATAATTCCCCTGTAAAGTCAGTTGATCAGCAGATTTATTCTATCTGCAATCCTAATTCCTCTTCTCTATGTAACCTAACATATTCATAGGTTCTGGAGATTAGGACATGGACTTTTTGGGGGGTATTAATCTGCCTACCATGCTGACCTTCCCAAATCCTTCCCTTTTCCTGACTATCCATCCCCACTTTCCTTCTCATATGACACATCTTTCTGGTTGCTTTTTCCTGGGCTTTTGTTCATTCATAATACATTGAGGACCACTGTGAATCAGATGCTGTGGTCGGTGCTATGGAGTTCACACCTGGTAAAAATTGAGAACTCCACAGAACTATAGGGACAGTGAAAGAAGCATGTATGAGGTGCTATTATGGGATAGGTTGGCCGGGAGGCTCACTCTTACATAGAGATCAGTGTTCAAGTTCAGGAAGTTTAGAGAAGGTCTTTGGATCAACAACCATGGGCAGGAAGGGCCGAAAGCAGGGTGGGCAGAGAGAGTACTCTCAGGGGAAACCAACCAGTCTCCTTGGTATTTCCCAACTCCCTCTTGGTCATCCCACCTTCAGGACATGGATTCATTCATTAGGAAGGGACCCAGATGAAAATAAGCAGTGGCTCCAGAAACCTCAGATATTCCCAGATTCCATTCTCTGTTGTCCCTTTTCTCTACTCTGTCCAGGTCCCAGAATTTCAGTGTTCATGTGACATTTGCTTGACCAGCTCTAAAAAGTTATCTGTTAAACTCAGGGGTGGTGTGGAAATTACTGATCAGTTTGAATTCCCAAAGGAGGCTTGTAATTCTCCAGGAAGCAGGAAATAAGTGTCTGTAGAATTTAGGCATTCCAAGTTGGACCTGCAGATGCATGGAGATATTTTAGAGTCTCAGCACTTCCCCTGCCCTTGAAATGATAACACCAGTCTCTATTCATATGAATGACAGCCTTTTTTTTTTTACGAGATGACTTTAGGAAAAAAAAACAAACAAACCAAAACACAACAAAGCAAAACAAAACAAAAAACCATGCTTATTTAGAAGAGAATGGCAGGCACATTCTTTCTGATTCTCACAAACCAGAACTCATAAGAACTCAACACTGGAAACTCTAGAATCTATCTGTATAAATTGACTCTGCTATTTTAACCTGCTTCCTGGGGTCATTTTAATTATATCTGAAGAAAGAGTCATGAGAGGCAAATGAATTAAGTTTCCTTTCATAAGTAATTACAATGCAAATCAAAAACTGTTATACCCCGTTTCCTAGAAATAACTGGGGCGGAGATTTTCTCTCTCTTTTTATTTTACATTTTGTCCCCAACTCATTTAGGAAAAGATGTAGTGATTAAGTAGAAATGGAAAAGCAATAATAGGAAGTTAAGTGTGAAAGGCAACTTAATTTCCTTGTTGCTCTGAACATTTATAGTGGAGTGTGAGTTCTCACCCTTTCGCCAAAGTAGCTTAATAATAGAACACACATCAGTGCCTTGCTGAACTTCCCTTTCTTTCCTAAAGATGAACTAATTTCAAAATTTCTGCTGGCTTACTTTATACACCTTAATTCAGGTGCTTATTTGGTTGAAGTGCTGGAAAATGAAGTTCCTTAAATGTTCTATTCATATAAACTGCAGTGAAAATGGCACTTCCTTCTGATTGTGATTCTGAGTTTTTAAAAGAGATTTTCTGTGCCCAAGCCTGTTTGGTCAGTGGGCACACTGCGTTATTGCATCATTTAACAAGCTTTCCTCGACATTTGCACCATCACTGACAGAACTCAAACAATCAGAGAGCTCAGTTCCAAATGAAGCACACAAGCGCACAGGCTCTAACATGGCTTACAGGAGGGGTGCTGTTTTTGCAAATCCATATTCTGGAGATCTTTGCTTCGCAGAATGGACTGGCAGCAACAACATCACCTGGGAGCTTGTTAGTGCAGAATTTCAGGTCATCCTACAGACCTGCTGAGTTGGAATCTGCATTTTATTAAAGCCCCATGAATATTCATCGACAAGATTAATATTTGAGAAGAACAGGTAGAGAACATTCTAGGCTCCGATGATTCCTCTGTTTTCCTTTTTGCTCTACTCTACCAAATAGTATTATATTATTCAGAGTAGGCCTCTTCACATAAAACAACCCCAGATCTCAGGGGCTTAATAAAAAAAGATCATTTTTCACCTCTTAGTCAATTGTGGACTGGGAGGGAGGCAATCTTCCCTATTTGGGGAACAGTCATTCTATCTAGTGGCTTGTCTATCCCCAGGGACATCCTGGCTCTTCCCTGGACCCCTGATTCTGAGCTTTCCGTGAAGGAAGAGCCAGCACATGGAGGAATATGCAGGACCCTTTTATGGGTCAGGAATGGAGGAGAACACATCATTGCTACCTGCACCTCATAGTCAGGACTCAGTCACATGGCCACATCCAGCTGCCAGAGAGACTGAGAAAGGTCATTTATCTTTTTGCATACAGGGGAAAGAAAATATTTCTGATAAACTTTAAGTCAGTCTCTGCCCTGCTCATCCATCATCCAAGATCCAGCTAAAACCCTACCTCTTTCTGAACTGCTTCAGACAGGGGGATGTCTTCTAAATGCCTATGGTACTTATTTGGTCTTTTCATTTACACATTCCATAAATATCCTTGTATATTATCATTCAGGGATGTATGTCTTATTTTCCATTAGAATTAAAAAGCGCTCATAAGTAAGTGGTCATGCCATTCATTTTTTAAAAATTCTGCAGAGCCAAGATTACTTTTATGCATGTAATGAGCATATTAGTAACATTTATTGATCAAGTTAATGAATATTTGGGGCAATATAGCAGTTCTTCTTATATCAGCATTTAGTAGATATCTTCTGACTCTTCAATGTCTGGATTTTATGATTAACCCCCAAATTTCATTAAAATTTTCTTCCTAATCTCTTGTCACCTTTTTGCATATGTTCTCAATTTTGTTGTCCTACTGCATCCTAATAACAGTTCATTGGTGGGGGCAAGACATGGGCCACTGACCACATCATTATGCCCATGTCATGGTTGAAGAAACCAAAGTCCCAAGCATAAAAATAATTTGCCTAAAATCATATAACGGATAAGTATGGAGAAGGCAGGGTTTGGATTCAGGTCATTCTTATGGCTCCAAATCCAGGATATTGTTAACTGTACCCCACATTTTCTTCGACAGATAACTGCATTCTCTTGACTACTTCCCATGATTGACCATTGACAACATTGTGAAGAATTAAGTATAAAGCCATATAGATGGCTTTTCATTTTTTAGTTCTCGTTTTGCCATTGTTGTCCCAGGGAATGTAGGCTTATTGGGTCAGAGCTTTTAATATATCAAAAATGTTTGGAATTCTTGCATAAAATAAGGTTTCTGGCTGTATCTAACCTAGGTAGAGCTGGTAAGTAAATTCAAATATAAGGACACTCAGTTTTACTGCAGTTTTGATACCAAGATAAGTTTTAGTTGTTGTTGTTGCTGTTGTTGTTGTGTTTTGTTTTGCTTTGTTTTTTGGTTTCTATTTTCTTTGTTTCTTTTTATTTCTTCTTTTTACCTGTCTCCCTGGGTGCTTAAAACATGTTTTCTTTTCCTTAGAAATTATAATATTAACTTGTGTACCCTTAAGCCACACATTTTCTTTGACTTTGCCTAGATCCCAGCAGGATCTTTGAGTCTGAAAATTTCTTCTTCTGCTAAGTAAATATTATGGTATCTTTTGTTTATTGCATATCCTCTCTTTGCTTTGCTGTCTTTTAGAATCCCAGTTTTCCATGATTTAGGTCATGGATTAATCCTTCATCATTCTCTTGGCTTTTTCTCATCATCATTTTTTCTTTGTCTTTATGTTTTTGGAAAGTTTTTTTGAGTGGATATTGTAAATCATATATTTGATTTGTTGCATTACACAATATGTAGTTCGTTGCCCCTAAAAGTTTTTATTTTAATTGAAATATGGTTGACATATAGTGTTACATTTGTTTCAGGTGTGGAACATATTGATTCAACAATTCTATGTATTACTCACTTCTCGCCATGGTGCCATGCAGCACTGTTACAATATTATTGACTATATTCCCTATGCTATACTTTTCGTCTGTGTCACTTGTTTACTTTGTAAGTGGAAGTTTATACCTTAGTCCACTTCATCTGTATCACCCATCCTCCTACCCACCTCCCCTCTGGCAACAACCAGTTTGTTCTCTGTTTAAGTGTCTGTTTTTGTTTGTTTTTGTTCCTTTGCTTTATTTGTTAGGTTCCACATATAAGCAAAACCCAAAGCATTTTAAATTTTGCTAGTCATGTCTTTCAAGAACCAAATCTTGTTTGTATTTCAAATAAGGAACTTTCTCTTGAAATTCATTCAGAAAATGAATCAGAAATTTTTCCCTGAGAATTTTTTTTCTTCTTGAAAGGAATTTTTCTCAAAGGAAAATATTATCCTGAATACTTAAAATAGTCATCTTATGATCTTATGATTTTTTTCTTTCATTATGCCTGGTGATTGTTTCATCTCCTGTAGAGCCAAAGTGGCTACAATTTTATTCCTAAGAAAAAAAGCAAATTTTACGTGTGATTATTTTTAGTTTAGGTAGGTGTGGGGAGAGTCTCTGCTTTACTCAATGGTTTTTGCTGATTAATATTTCTCCATTGCACTGAGTCCCTTTTTATCTGGGAATTTCCCTAACCCATTGTTGAAGCCCCTGAAAATGAAGGAGACTGTGACTCTTGGTGTTGGAGCCTTCAGAACCCGAAGACCCCAGGATCATTCTTTAATGGTTCCAACAAGGTGCCTGGTTTTCAATCTGACCAGCAAAGAGGAAGAAAGTATCTTACTCTATGCACTAAAAAAATTAATAGACTTAATTTTTTTAGAGATTTTATTTATTTGACAGAAAGAGAGAGAGAGAGAGAGAGAGAACACAAGCAGGGGAAGTGGCAGAGGGAGAGGGAGAAAGCAGACTCTCCGCTGAGCAGCTGAGCAGGGAGCCTGTCATGGGACTCTATCCCAGGACCCTGGGATCATGACCTGAGCCAAAGGCAGGTGTTTAACCAACTGAGCCACCCAGACACAGCATAGACTTAATTTCTTTAGAGTAGTTTTTGGTTAACATAAGCATAAGCAGAAAATACAATGTTCACATACACTCCCTTGCTCCCCTTTTCCTTCCCCAATTAACCTTTTGTATTAATGTTGTACATTGTTTTACAGTCAATGAGCCAATACTGATACATTGTTATTAACTGAAGTCCACAGCTTGTATTAAGGTTCACTCTTTGTGTTGTACATTCTGTGGGTTTTGACAAATGCGTAAGGTCATGTATCCATCATTACGTATCACACAGGACATTGTTTTTGAATAGTTAAGTTCACTGTGCTCCTTAGTCCCACACAGTCACCAGTTAGTTTGGAAATAGTATCAGCCACATTTTTTAGGGCCCAGAATTACTGAAGTGCTGAATTGTGTGTACTCCAAAAACAATGACATTGGCTCTTGTTGGGGGAGAACAGCAGCAGTGATGGCTACACAGATTCAACACAATTGGAAAGAAATATGACCTTTATCAACACTAGAATGAAATTTCCAAAATCATTTATGGAGCAGGAATTTCTTTTCTATTAAAAGCTCCATAGTCAAAAGAGAAACAAACAAACAAACAAACAAACATGGTTTCCTTTTTCATTGACACTGCCATATTGAGTGTGGGGACATCTTTATTAGGATGAGGATTCTATTGTTTATAGGAAATAGGAAGGGAGCTTTACAATAAGGGATTGCTTGAAAGGTGAGTATTTGATTGTTCTTGCTCAGTGGTTACGGTGTGGTGAAGTTAACTGGGACCTGTGCCCTTTGCTAACATATATGGACTTCTTTACTGCTCTTTCTGGCTTGCTGAAGCAATGCCCCCTATGTCTCAGAATATCTTTCCCCTCTCAGGTAAGTTTTTGAAAACTTCTGCATTTGTTTTTTAAGCTCATTTCTCTTATGCTTGCATTGGTTGACCAGGTATTATTTTTCTATTGTTCTGTAAAATATTAACACCAATGTAGCAGCTTAAACCTACTCCTGTTTGTTATCTCAGTTCTATAAGTCAGAAATCTGGGTGGGCAGGACTGATTTTTCTTCCCTGGGTCTAATACTCCAAGTCCGACCTGGGCTGAGCTCCCATCTAAAGGCTCTGAGAAAGAGTCTACATTCAAGTTAATTCAGGTTGTTAAAATCCAGTTCCCTGTGGCTGTGGATCTGAGATCCGTGTTTCTTTGCTGGCTATCCTCAACATTTCAGGACCACCAGCATTCCTTCACACATGTCCTCTCCATTTTCAAAGGAGCAATGGCGGGTCAAGTCTTCCTTACATTTTATATGTCTTTGACTTCCACTACCAGTCTGAGAAATCTCTCTGCTTTAAGGTCTAATGCGATTAGATCAGTCCCATAAGGATAATCAGCATAGGCTGATTAAGATCAAATGTGCTTTAGTGCCTATAGTCATAGGAGTGATACTGCCACTAGTCTCTGTGTATAGTCACAGGAGTGGTATTTCATCATATTTACGTGTTCTGAGGATAAGAGCATGAGCTTTTCTGGAGAGCACGCATGTTAGCATGTTTAGAGTTATAATTATGCCTACTTCCCATCCTCCTGTCCCCCATCCTTTGTGCTATTGTTGCCATATAGTTTACATTTATATGTGCTCTAAACACATAGAACATCATTACTGTTTTTGCCTTAGTTATCGTTTAGAACAATTAAAAATAAGGATAAAACATCCTTTTGTGTTTACTTTCATTCTTCCCACTTCCAAATTATTAATTACTTTCTGTAGATTCAAGTTTCTGACATATTCCTTCTGTCTGAGAAGCTGCTTTTAATATTTCTTTAGAATAAGTCCATTGGCAGTGAATTCTCTCAGTTATTGTTAGTCCGAGAAAATCTTCCTTTGTTCTTTATGTTAAAAGATATTTTCATTGGGTGTAGAATTCTATGTTGACAGGGTTTTTTTTTTTTCTTTTCTCAGAGATTTAAGATAGCTTATGTGGTTTCTAATGATGAGGTCCCTGTAACTTTTATTCTTGTTCTTCCATTAGTAATACATCTCATTTCTTTGGATGCCCTTCAATTTTTGGTGTATAGCAATTTGAATGTGATATGCCTAGATTATTTTTATTTTTTTCCTGCTTGATGGGCTTTGAGCTTTTTGGATTTGGAGTTTGGTGCCTGTAATTACTTTTAGGAAATTCCCGGCAAAATATTCTTTTATGCGTGTATATCTCTTTTCTTTTTCTGTGATTCAAGTCATGTATATTTTAGACCATTTGGGATTTTCCTATAGTTCTTAATAATGGTTCTACACTGTTTTTATTTTCACTCATTTTCCCTTTGTATTTCAGGAGGGATAATTTCTATTGAGCTATCTCCAAGTTTATTGCTTCTTTCCTTGGCCCTGTTCAGTCTACTGAGGAATTCATAGAAGGCATTCTTTATCTCAGTTTACAGTTTTTCAATTGTATCATTCACATTTGATTCTTTGTTACAAATTCCATCTCTCTGCTGAAGTCACCCATCTGACTTGCATGTTTCCTACTTTTTACATTAGGATCTTACTATAGTAATAATAGCTTTAAATGCCTTTAAATAATAGTTTTAAATGCTTTGTCCAATAGTTCTAGCATATTTGTCCTATCCAGGTCTGGTTCCAGTGATTGTGTTTTCTCTTGCCTTTTTGCGTGTGTCCTAGCTTTTTGTTGAAAGTCAGACATCTTGTATAGGAGAGCTGTCAGTAAGGTAAATATTTTTTATGTTTAGAAGTGTGCATGCCTTTTCTATTGTGAGGTCTTTAGAGTTGGGGGCAGGGGTGAATTAATCTAGACAGGAGGTGGGCTGTGTTGGAGGTTTGTCATTGCTATGGTTACCCTGATGGTACCATAGGCATCAAATTCCTCTAGTGGCATCTCCTGTTAAAGGTGAAGTTTGATTTGAGGTCATTTTTCTCTTTTTTTTTAAATTTCTACTTTTCCTTGGATCTAGGTTTTTCCTTTGCGTGTGCCCTGAAGAGAACCTGTCTCCTGTACCTCTTCAGTTTATATTCTTCTATTACTTTTACCAAGGAAGTTCCCTGATACTCTTTGGAAACCTCAGTCTTACACAGGCACCTCACCCCGTGTTGTCAGGTGTATGCTCTTGCATGTTCTCCAACTGTAGCATGTGGTCCTAGTGAGCATTTCTGCTCCTCCCCCAGCAGAAGAGCTTTGTTTGGCTCTCGTCTTCACCCAGCTGCAGTGATTGCACCAACAACCTAAGGTAGTTACCTTTCTCATGACAATCAGGGTTTGTGTTCTTTAGGGAAGATAGTGGAGATAGGTCTAGATAGAATTTCAGTAGTGGCTGCTATTCCACTTTCCAAAACAGCAATATCTGGGAAGCTTTCCTGGATTCTCTCTAATCCTCCCTGTGAGCGCCTGTGGATTCATGGAAGGAAAGTGTGCCTAAGAATGTAAATCCTCCTATACATCTGTGGCTTCCAGGGGCTTCAGACTCTTGCGCTGATATAGTTAATTAATTGTAATTTGTTACAGTTTTAGCAATTCATGAAAACATTTGACCTTCCTACCAGTTTATGTGTTTCCTCTCAGCCTCTGGCCCACCTAAACAAATCATTGGTTCCTGTTTCTCCCTGCAAATAACAGTCTCTCTCTAGGTGTCAAATTGTTTCTTTTCTCGATGATCTAAACTTCTGATGGGTCCAAGAAAAGTTGGTAATTTGAGTTTGTCTAGTGTTATAAGTTTGAGTGCTCTTTGCGGCTCTCCATATTTCTGAGCTGAAACTGGTATACTGTGTATTTTGATTACCTCATTCTTAGGCAAATATTTGGCGGCATCTAGAGAGCACATCCAATATAATAACAATCTACACGAGAATCAGAATTATTCCTTTATGCACTGAATGTAGACATCTTATTATTTGGAGTTGTGCAATCAAAAATCAACCCTATTGTATTTAAAAGCAGTTGTGTTAATTGGATTATGAATTTTATAGAAGGAAAAGTAACCCATAGACATTGATGTTTCCATAGTGTTTCTCTGGTGGCTTGTATTGTTCCTGTGGCACAGTGTTTGTGTGTCTACAACCCCTCCAGACAGTCTTTGAGAGAAGGCATGATGTCTCATCTACCTTTGTTTTCCTTTTGCCAAGCACAATATCTGGTACAGAGTGGGAACTCAATAAACACTAGTTCAGTGTTGCTCAATATCTCTGGATCTCGCTCAGTGATTTGATGCCCTTCCTGAGAGTTCTTTGGTTTCCCAGGCAGCTGTATCTCAAGAGCTGACCAAAGTCTTCTTCCAACTGTTTGGCTTGTATTATACAATAAAAACCACACAATTCAGATGCGCTCTGAGAAAGCCTGGGGCAGGTGCCAAAGTGATGTGTGTGTGTTTGAGGAGCCTTCTTTCTTAGGCGGGGAACCAGAAGCCACTGGATGATCTCCAGATTTAACTACTGTGTCTTATAGTTGGAGTATTTTTAATGCTTAATGAAAAATAGCATTTTAATTTGAACTCTGTAAGGCAAGAAGAGGCTTACATTAAGGGAACAAGTGCAAACAGACATGGAGGAGAGATGGAAGAACAGTGACTGCCTTCATTACGAGAGTGCAGTTCAGCAGAAATGATGCTCTGGGTGAATCTTAAATAGTCTAGCAAAGTGAAATCCCCTCCGCTCATCTGTGAAGTCAGTGAATATGGTAATCTGTGTATGACAGAAGCCTCCACAGCTGCTCCTCAGCAGTGCAATCTGACGGGGGGATTTGTTTTTGTTATAAGGCTCACTGGACTCTCCATAAGGCATGAAAGAGAAGAGTTTGACCCTCGTTTGCAACAAATAACTCTTGAGATGCTGATTTCTGCTGCTTGAGGGTCTTGATATACGTGGAAGAGAGAGCTAGTGGGGTTTGATTTGGAAGAATAAAATTGATTATAGACTGCCCCTCTGGTCCCCCCACCTTCCTCCTTTCACAACCCCCCCCCCATATCATATATTCACAGTACACTTAAGTTGCTCATTTCAACGTCTCTGTAGAGGATTTAAGGCTGCTGACTCGGTAGGTCAGATCCCATGTATCTTGTTGCTGGTCCTACACTGCTGTTGTACCAAGGGAGGTAGGAGGATGTTGTAGAAAGAGAAGACAGATCATGGGCTTTAAATCCAGCCCGCGCTGGGTTCAAATTTGGGCCCTGTTATTTTCTAACTTTATGATCCTGGTCAAGTGATACAGTCTTCCTGACTCTTAGTCTCTCATCTATCACGTAGAGGTAGAAAGGCTAAATCATAGAATTCTTAAGAGGATAAAATGATGTGTGTATGATGTGTGATGAGGATAAAAAATGTGTGTAAGGCATTTGGTTTGAAAAAAGGGGGGATTTAATAGATGGTAGCCATTATTACTAATATCACTATTGCTTATTTTCATCCCTGGCTTCATGAATTTGCTTTCAGCTGTTTTCCGAAGCTCTTACCCTATAGACTCAACCACATATGTCGAACTCCTCATGCTCAAATCCTTCACGTGACATGGTGCTCAGCCTTAGCTTGCAGATGTGTGGAGTCTTGCTTGATCCTTTCCTATAGCTTGGGCCCATGGCAGGATTTTACTTCTAACCCGTGTTGAAGCCCCTCCTGCAGGAGGATTAGATAACTCTATCTCCATGAGTGCATGTGTGGCCATGTGGTTTCCTTTGACCAGTGAAATATAAGCAAAAGGGGGGTGTTACTGCCAGCCAGAGCCTTTAACTTGTGGCTGGTCATCTCTCCAGTGACAGAGCCTTGGGATGGATCTTCCTAAGGCTTGGGTCCTTGAGTGGCTGTGATAAGCAGAGCCTGCTGACCAAGATAGAGGTAGTATGAGTAAGAGGTAACTTTTCTGTTGTAAGCCAAGAGGTTTTTGGTTTCTTACTGCAGCATAACCTGGCCCACCCTAACTGTTATGAGCTTTATCCTTCAATTCTAGCTCCAGTAAGAATTTTCTTCACCTGCCCACAGCTCCATCAACCCATGTGGATCTTTGGTCCCTGTCAAGTTGTCTGCCCATCTAATGGCTGTCAGAGGAGTGTGTAAGGCCACAAGCCGATGCTTCTGCTCAATCTATCTTTTCCTCCCACTTATTGTACTCTGGCTGTAGCCTGCTAAAACCTGCTCTAAACGTCAAACTGAATTACACAGAGGTGTAAAGAAAGATAGGGCTGGGAAGGGTGGTTCTGGGATGCTTCAATTCTACTCTCCCTGCATTTCCTGTCTCTCATTCTTTTTGCCTGATGCTCAAATTTGACATGTACTGCCATTCCCTACAGCAAGGCTGGAGCTGCAAATAGGTAGGGCTGGTCCTGGGGCTGCTAGACAGAAGCTGCATTGCTATTCGTGGGCCACTTGCCCTCCCTCCAGCTATACTGCTCATGGTGAGCAGGGGGTGTCTGTCTATCCTTGTCTGCCTCTTGAGCTGTCTGTTTTCCTCACCAATACAGTGTCCCTCATCTCCATATGTAGCCTCAACTGCGCTTCCAGGTCCCAGCACTATGGTTGGGAGACCTGAGCAGGTGTCATCCTATTGGTTAGGTTCAGCGTTGCCTGTCTTGCCTCGCCTGATGCCTCCATGAGCTTCTGTCCTATCCCCGAACTCCTCTTTGGCTTTTACCCTGGACTCAGGATACTTCCAGGATAGAGGCTGCTTCCCTGTTGCAGTCTCAGGGATTATAACCAGTACTCAGAGCTGAACTCTTTGGACTGAGCCCTGTCATTTCCTGATGTCAGTTAATTAGTGGCTGCAAAGAAAAGAAACCATCTTGAACAAAAAAGGGTTTACCATGATGCTAAACAAAACTTGGACCTAGAAATGGAAGGTCATTGGAAACCAAGGGAGCTCTTAGCACCAGTGTCGGCTTCTTGGTATCAGCCTCTCATGACCCTTATGGTTTCCATCATAGGATCTCTATGTTTCAGCCACCGATTGTGGTATAACAAAATACCCTAACATGCATTGGCCTAAAACAATGAGAATATCTTATTTCTCATGATTCTGTGGGTTGGCCAAGTACTTCCTCTGCTTCAAGTAGTGTCAGCTAGTGCCCTGGGATGGCTGAAAGTTCCAAAACATCCTCCCTTTCTTGGATGGCAGTTAGTGTCAGCTGGAACTAATGGCTAGGCCTTTGGTTCTTCTTTGTGTACTACTGCCTTTTATTCTAAATGGTTATCCATGTGCTGTGTCATGGGATACCTTTATTAGCTTGCGCCTGAGCTAAGGGAGCCTCCCAGGACTCGACTCACATCTATCGCAATATGGGAGCTCCAAGAGGGACAAGGAGCCAGGATTTCTGCTTTCAGTACCTGCCGTTTTATCATTGATTGCCTGAGCAGACAGGTGCTGTTCCACATTTTACCTCTGCTGGGTCAATTACAGTGATTTCAAAGGACATAAATGTGTCTGACAAGTCTCATTGGAAAGAAAATTCCTTCAGATTAACAATAAATTGATCTGATTACGCAATCCTGGTATCATTCAGAAGAAAAACGCAAGGCTGAAGTGAAGTGGCAATCTTTATTCATATCAATCTGTGAGAAAATGGAGTGTAAGGAAAGCTCGAGGCAAGGAATGGAGAATGTCTTCTCTCTGATGGCCAAAAAATACCCGCATCTCAATGATGCTACTACTCAGAGATGTGCAGGACAGATATTTAGAAACTATTAAGACAATTGCGGACTCACTGATTTACCTTTTTGTAATAAGGCGTAGGTCTCAAGATCTTGACATTTGGAACCCATATGGGTGGTGGCTTTGCCCTTTTGTTAGCAATGATCACATTATTTTTAGATAATTTTGTGAGCCTGGTGATCGACAGAGTGGTAACCTACTCTGCCTGTGACCTGCCGTAGGCTTGACATGCATGTTAGTCATACCACCTAGCAATGATAGGGAGAGACTAAGTGATTGGCTTATTAGAGACAGAGAGATTGCACTCCATGGCAGGGTAACTGTTGCTCTTGATGGATCACCTCTCTGGTAAAGACTTATCTGACTCTCCCTGGCAAAATGACTCCTTCCTTCCTCTCTTCTCTCATAGTGCCCTGGATACACATCTGTTAAAAGACTTCTCAAATCTGTTCAATCAAATATTTATTCAGTCTTTATTAGATATCATGTTCTGTGCTAAAGGGCAGTAGCAGTGCCCTTTCATCACCTCTATCTTACTGCATTACTTCAAATTCTTACCAGCTCTTCCTTGGACTGTTGTACTTGGGAATATAATCCTCATTTCCAAGAAATTTACAGGCTGATAGGAAATTTCCACAGATGCTGTTGATTAAAAACCAACCCAGCATTCCTTCCATTCTTCTCTGCTGGATGAAACCTCATTTTGTTCTGTTGGGTCCTCCTCCATCCCATGACTTAGGCAAGATCCTAATTAGTCCAAACCCATCATGGCCAAAGAGTGATTGGTTTGTGGGAGGTCATGTGATTCAACACTTGTCAACATAAAGGGAACTTGGCAGCAGAGCTTTCTAGGAAAGATTTCCTCATTGACATAAAGAGACACAGAAATGCAGGATATTTTCATTTGTGGATTTGATGCCTGGAAATGCTCTATTCACTTATTCCTCAAAAGGAGAGCTTGCTTTCAGACAACTCAATAGGGTAGCAAAAAGATGGGAAGAATCTGGGCTCATGATGCTACCTTTAAGTTATTCAAATAACCTAAACTAGAGGGATCCTACAATAGAATATCTGTTACGATGCTTATGCCAGTTACTGGCTGAATTGTTACTTTCTGATATAGGATGGAACTGATAAAGGGTAAACTTACTGCAACAATTAAGGCAGAATATGAGAAATGCAAAAAGAGATAGAAAGTGCTGTAAGAATTCAGGAGAAGGAGGTAGTGCAATTCATTGGGGCAAGGAGAGATAATAAGAAAAATCAGACTTACAGTGGAAGTCACACACAGGCCTCACATTTAGATCATAGGCAGTTTTGGGTATGTGTCTGGCTTACAGAAAAGTTTAAGCCAAATGTAGAAAAAAAAAAAAAGGATCTTTCCATAAAAAGTCACTATTTATTTTGCATACTTTGCTCCAGTGCCCACCTAGCAATACAGGCTGGGGGCAGACAGGAGGACAGCAGGCATCAAGAAAAGCACTTCTGTTGGTGTTTGATTGCTGTCTTTATGAAGGGAGAAGCATTTACTGCAGAAGAAGCTATTATATTTGCTATTAGTGACACTGAGAGTAAAATTTATCAGAATAATAGTGAAATAAGCCAGGAGGTTTGGGATAGGGAAAAAAATGGAGTATATTTCTCTTTCTCTCTTCCTTTCCTTCCCTTTCCTTTCCTTTCCTTTCCTTTCTTCGTTCGTTCGTTCTTTCTCCCTCCCTNNGAGTAGACTCATTTGAAGTCATTTAAGAGTTAGAAAAAGATCCATTTGACCTTAAGCCTGTTTCTAAGCAGAAGGATCGAGTTCATTGTGTGTTGAGTGCAATGAGACTTTTTAATAAAATGATTGATGCCTGTGGAGTCTGCTATAGCATTTGGTCTACAGGATCCCTGAGGTACTATATATCCTAGATCTTTATTTTCCTAAGCACTTTGAGTATAAGGACACATTATAGGCTACAGGATCCTGTCATTATATTTAATATATTATTGGATTTACCTACTAAGGTAGAGGACTGATTAAGATAAATACAGACAATGATCTCATCCTGGAAGGAATTTCTTTTGCAAAAGAATTTGACAAGAAGATCCCCTTTTTATCTAGACAATAAAATATATCAATTTCTCAAAACTGTCATGTTTGGCCAGTTCATCTGGTAAGAGAATGGAAAAAGGGAGACATCCATCAATTTTATAATCTGTACTCTATCACTCTGGCCAAATCAGGAAGAAGGGTACATGGAGAACATATTTGGAAAGAAAAGTTATTTTCAAAATGTCTGGTGTAGGGAAACACCTTCCATCAGCTCAATTTCAACAATATATACAGATAAGATTTTGCTCTTGATACATCTCCATTTGCCCCCATTAGCTATAAGACTTTTACCACGGCCAGCAATAGCATATTAGAATTAGTAACGTGACCTTTAAAAAACACAACAGTGATTTAATTAGCATATTAGTATAAGCTTAATGATGTTAAAATGGAAAAGCTTGTGATGTGCTTTAAAAAAAAATCAAAGAAATTATCTAAACGAAATTAGCTCCCTTCCATTCTTTCTGCTTGTTCTTCAGGTAGCAAGTTGAACGAAGAGTTAATACTGCTGCAGATGGGAATACCTGCAAAAACGTTGCACAGATCTGGAATTGTTTAACAAATGAAGTCCAGAGAGAACAATGGGAATGAAAGGTGAGTGTATGTGTAGATGAACAGAGCAGCCTGGCTTTAGCACTATTCAGAAAAACACTGAATATTTTGTTGAATGTTTCATTTCGGTTACCAATTTAGCTACAAATAGCTAGAAGAATCAAAAAGCTTTTTCAAAAATTCAGATGTAGGTGTGAAAACCAAAGGAAAGATTCCATGCACAATGAAATTCCTCTAAATGGCTGTCAGAATGCTCATGATAGGATACTTAGAATTTTAAAGTCATTATTATTTTTCACAAATAAAAGTTCAAATGGTAAAATTATACGTCATTTTCCTAATAAGACTGTACTGGCAAATTTGAAGCCTAACCTAGGCTTTGATGGACAGCAGTAGGTACTCAGAACAAAGGAATCTGGAGAACGGCGACAGACTGCTGGACTTGTCTCCCAAGTCCCTTTTATTAAATGTGACCCTAAGTGTTTTGCTTAACTTTTTGGTGGCTCAGTTTTCTCTTTGGTAAAATTAGGCTGTTAATACCTCATGGGTTATTTGGAGGAATAAGTGTGATGACACATATAAGTACTTAGCACTGTGCATGATCTGTTCATGTGTTCAGCAGTCAACACATAGGAAGTGCTTATTAAATATCAGATATTAGTGTAAAGATATCTTACATTTGTTGTGTTTGACTGACTTACATATTTTGAGACTACCATGACATCTAGAAAACATCTACCCCTGTAAAGATAATTTTGCAGAGAAGGGGCTTAGGAATTCTCTGTTGGATAAATATATACGTGTATGGATTGGTCAATTTTAGCTTTCTGGCTCTGTGTGTTGATATAAGAGAGATAGGTAAATTGATATAAATGTCATTTGAATAGAAGAATGCCATTTTATGGTAAAAATCAAATAACATTTAAATATTATTCTGCAACCTGGAATACCATTATGTCCCTTTGTATTTTACGCATCGCAACAAAATCTACAGACATTTGAAAAATGGTATATGTGTGCAGTAGGCATTTAATCAGTGAAGGATATTCATTAAGAGTTGTGTACTTCCTCTCAGCGGCTTGGCTAGTTGGGTGATACCACATACGTTCCTAACTTCTGAGGATTTCCTCGCTTGTAAAATGGGCGTATTAGTAAGACCTACCACATAGGTTTGTGGTAAAGATTAAATTATATAATGTGGGTACATCATTAGCACACTTCCAGATACAAATCAAGAGCACGACGTCAATGATATGACAGACAATGCATGGTGTACATGTGTCTTATAGAATTGCTCACGTGAGTTCTGCCAGCTTCTGTGAGCTCTCAGCCTTCAGGTTGGGAGGTTGTGGAAGGAGAAAGAGTGGAAGGTTTTGAGTTTGAGTCCTAGCTCTTCTTTCACTTGCCAGCACAATACACCTCACTTGCCAGGGAGGTTTACCAGTAAGCTATTTCTGGGCAAAAAACCATCCCGACATTTAATGGCTAAAAGGAACAAACATTTAATTATTTCTCACACTTTTAAGTGTTGCTTTATTGCTTTTTCTGGTTTGGGCCAGCTTGGCCGGGGCTCAGTGGTTTGGGACAGCCTCACTCATATGTCTGTGGCCTCAGGTGGGACAATTGGCCATTTGGAATGGCCGAGACATCTCTCCACATGGTTTCCAAGCCTCTAGGAGGTCAACCCAGGATCATTCACATAGTTTTGGAAGGGGTCCCAGAATGAAGGGAAAAGCCCAGTCTGCAAGAGCTTTTACAGCTTCTGCTTGCTTCACATTTGTCAGTATTCCATCAGCTAGGGCAGATCCCATGGCCAAACCCAGGTTCAGAGGGCACGGAAATAGACTCCATTTCTGGACCAGAGGGGCTGCAAGGTAGAAACGTACAAAGAGGGATGGGAAATGTTTGTGGAAATTTTGCTTCCTATTATAGGAAGCAATTTAATTTCAGGATTTTCCAAGCTTATTCTCTTTCGTTCAAGTTGGGCTTCAGATACTTTGATAATTTCTCGTTGGTTTTAAAGGACATTTGGAATCTCTTCTGAAATGGGTATTCAACTCAATTCCAATGTGTGACCATAAATTTCTCATTATCTTCCCCACGTTTTGAAGATGGGTTCTGAATATGGTGAAATGTAATACTTATTTCTCATATGTATGCAAATAAATTTTAGACAAGCAAAAGAACTGACAACGTATTAACTACTGAGATTCCTTGTTGTATTTTAGTTTATACTTGCCAATATATCAATACTTTCACCTTCTAGTACCCAAATCCATGTTTATTGTCTCGTGGTTGCTAGCTATCTCTCTGCAATTGGACTGTCCTCCTGTGGTAGATTACATTGTGGCACCAGGCCTTTACCTCTTCTGCATCCATACTTTTGCCATGGCGTCATTGTGAGCAGAGTTAATTTCTCTGCTCTTTGATTTTGGGCTTGACCATGTGGTTTGCTTTGGCTAAAGGCATGTGGTTAGAGGTGACAGTATGTCAGTCCAAGACTAGGGGACCAGGCTTTAAGAGGTATTTAGACTTGTTCTCTCGAGTCTCTGCCATTGCTGTATGAACATGTTCTGTGAGCCTTCTGGTTCTAGGTGAATGAGACACACGCGCAGCAAAGCCACCCCAGGTGACCCACAGACCTGGAAGGAGAAATAGAGCTTCTCCAAAAGCCTAGAGTGGGTGGACCCGGCCAAGCTTGACCATGAACAGCCGAACCCTAGTGTACTGAAGACATGTGAACCATAATAAATAATTGATATTTTAAATGACTGTGCTTTTGGTGGTTCCATATGCAACAGGAGGAAAGCACAAGTCTCTGGAAGGTAGGTTATCGTCCATGACGTAGGGATGGATACACAGTGGGGACACAAGATCCATTTGTCTGCTTGCACATTGCATTAGCTTTCTGTTGCTGTCATAACAAATAACAGAAAATGTAGTAGCTCAAAACAATACAAACTTGTTATCTCATTGTTCTGTAGGTGAGAAGTCTGAGCTAATTTCCACTGGGCTAAAATCAAGGTGTCATCAGGGTGTGCTCCTTTCTGGAGGCTCTAGAGCAGAATCCATTTCCTTACCTTTTCCAGCTAAAGGCTGCCTACATTCCTTTCTTTCTTTTTTTTTTTTTTTTTTGAAGATTTTATTTATTTATGTGACAGAGAGACAGCCAGTGAGAGAGGGAACACAGCAGGGGAGTGGGAGAGGAAGAAGCAGGCTCCCAGAGGAGCCTGATGTGGGACTCGATCCCGGAACACCGGGATCACGCCCTGAGCTGAAGACAGACGCTTAACGACGCCGCTACCCAGGCGCCTGCTGCCTACATTTCTTGGCTCAAGAACCCCTTCTTTCATCTTTGTTTGGGCTCAGTTATGCCCCCCCCCCCCATTTGTATGTTGAAGTCCCAATTCCTAGTACCTTTAAATGTAACCACGTTTGGCAATAAGGTCTTTGAAGAGGTGATTACATTAAAAGGGGGCTGTTATGGAGGGGCCCTGATCCAGTATGACTGGTGTCCTTCTAAGAAGAGGAATAGAGGCCAGGGGTGCACCTGTATGGAGAAAAGAAGGCCACCTGAGGACCCAGAGAGCATGAGGCCCTACCGGCCAAGGAAAGGGTCCTCAGGAGAAGCCAAACCCACTGACTTCTTGATCTTGGACTTCCAGGCTCTCAAATTTGAGGACATCAATTTCTGTTAAGTCTCCTGGTCTGTGGTGTTCTGTGTGGCAGCCTGAGCAAACTCAAATGGACTTTGAGGCCAGCAACATATCATCTCTCTGGCCATTTTTCCCTTATCAGGTCTCTCCAGCCAGGGAAAATTGTCTGCTTTAAAAGAACTCACAGAATTAGGTTAGGCCTACCCAGATAATCCAGGATAATCTTCCCATACCAAGGGACCTAACCCTAATCGCATCTACAGAGTCCCTTTGCGACCATATCACAGGTTCCAGGGATTAGGATGTGAGCATTTCAGGAGTGAAGGGGTATAATTTTACTGATCCAGAGACATAAGAGGTAGTCTTGGGATTCTGTGAATTCATAGTCCAACCAATAATGAATGAAGTATTAATGTTGTCATTTTGAGAGACTAGTGCCACGAGAACAATCATTTAGTAGAGACCATTTATTTTTTTTCCTTGCAGTTTTTCATTTCCTAATTCTAGGGTCTACACGTTAAACTCACATTTGCCTTGCTCCTTGATTTGTAGCAGAATGCATGAGGATTTAGTCCATCCACGTTTCTGCCATTAAAGAGCTTTCCACACTAACCCATGTCTTCGAATCTTGCCTGTTTTTACAAGATTCTCTTTAGCTCTTTCTGTCTGTTGAACCCTGCCTCTCCACTGAGGAATTATTAACAAAAGCCATCCGCTGCAAGAGACTTTCTTGCCGATTATAAATACACTCCATGGAAAAACCTCCATGATCTTTTTCTTTGGAAAGCTTCATGCTGCCATTGGAAAGTTGGGGAGTGAATTGCATGGCATGCTTGGTTTTTTTCAATGATCGGGGTCTCAGAAGCTCTATTAAAAGTCTATTAAGTACCTTATCAGCTTCCGTTGGAGCCACAGATGAGAACTTCGTGTTGGAATTCATTTTCCACTCACGTCAATTATACTATCAGAAGTGTGCTGTGCTGAATTTTCGTATTTGCATTTGATAGCTAGGGCCAGCTGGTAAGCACTTTCCACTGTAAATTAAGTGTCATGTGCATCTTTAAATTTAGATATTTAAACACATACCAAATACGCTATGCTGGAAAGATGCAAAGAAATACCAAACAGGGACTGCATTTTTGGCAGATTCACGATTGCACATTCGGTCATCAGTGAAACCGCTCTACCCACAGTGGGGCACGGGGTGGGGTATCAGTGGATCACAACTCTTTTCTCTCTGGTCAGAAATCAACTTGCCTCTTCTTATGACAACCTCTCCCTCTTCCACACCTTAACGTTCAGCTTTTGTATTCTGCAATAATTCCCCCAACACAAAGTGACAGTTGCTTTCCAAGTGATAAACACAGCCCCGCACCCACTGCGACCTCTTCTGCTGTTTCTGCTAGGACTTCAGCTGGTACTCTGCCGGAGACCAAAGTTCTTTGGCTTCTCGAGAATGTAATACTTCATGGCTCATTTGAAATCGAGTCAGTACAAAGCAAAGCTTTACAGCAGGAGCTGAATACAACATCCCGGGTGGCATCTGGCAATGTGTGATCTAAGGTACATAAGTCAGGGACTGGAAGTTCCCAGGGGCTTTCTCTCGTGTCGCTCAGCTTAAGCAAGAGGAGAGGAATGAGGACTGAAGTGTCATGGGTTTCATACTAGAAACATTTGGATTTACATTCTGTTATTTCAGCTGTCAAGTTCCTACAGTGGATAAAGATGTTTGCAGTCACTGCATGAGACTTCTCTGTGCAGGATCAGATTTTTTTGTGGACTTAGAGAAAACAGTGGTGACAGAAGTTCAGCAAATATTTTTATCACCCTAACTGGATGTCAACAATGAGTAAGAGGTAGAGAAGGAGTCCTGCACAGAAATTTTGCCTGTTTCTAAACACTCTGTTTTGTGATGTTTGGCAGCTCATGGGTAGGACAAGAAAAGGAGATTAATTCCTTTCTCCACTGGTGTTGTACTCCGGGAGAAAATCTCTTTCTACTCATAAACACACAAGGACTTGTCAGCTGTGTTGGATCAGGAAATATGTTTTTTCATAATTAGAGTTTTATTTTTATTTTTACATTATTATTATTATTATTATTATTATTATTATTATTATTATCATTAGTTTTTTAGAAGGGGTTACAAAGGGGCACAGGGAAAGGGAGAGAGAGAATCCCAAGCAGTCTCTACACCCAGCAAGGAGCCCAGCGTGGGCTCGATCTCACAACCCTGCGATCATGACCTGTGCCAAAATCAAGAATCAGACACTTAACCCACTGATCCACCCAGGTGCCCCACATAATTAAATTTTTAAGCAAAAATGTGAAAGTATTATTTTCTCCCGATGATCAGTATGCAGTTCAGGCTACCACCGAGGACTCTTACATCAAAGAGAACATTAGGAGTTGTGGTAGTTGCACCCATGGCCCTCTTTTATCCTTCTCTGGATCCACAGCTTTTGCCCATGTGAGTCTGCCTTTCCCATCCCTGGAGAGGCAAAGTCGGTTTCCCTGTACCATGTGATTTGCTTCAGTCAGTAGAACGAGGCAGGGTTGATGGTGTGCCAGTTCTGAGCTGAGGCCTCCCAAAGCCTTCTCATGTTTGTGCTTTCCTTCGTACCTGTGCTGCTGTGTGTGCAACCTCCAGCCTACGCACAGATGCGCGAGGGAGTCAACCAGCCCGCAGACACAGGAGTGCGGTGAGGGAGTGAAGCTGAGCCCCGCCTGGGTCAGCAGACTCCCCAGTGATCTACAGACGCATGAGGTAGAATAGTGAATGATTATTGTTTTAAATCCTGTTTTGTGTATTTTATTAGGCGTCACATTTATGGCAACAGCTTATTGATACTAGAGTGTTACCATTTAACAAACATTCGATAGATATTTGCAAAGTGAATGAATGAACAAAACTATATCCAGAATACTTCTCTGTGTGTACATGTAGTCACAAATGTGTATATAGACAAAAGCAAAATAATAAGACATATACACACCACAATGTACATTTTCACCTGTCTACAGGTAGACCCTTCCAAGTTTTAGTTCTCACAGTTCTCCATTAAAAGCTGGTTTGATATGAGAGACTATGGACTATGAGAAACAAACTGAGGGCCTCAGAGGGGAGGGGGGTGGGGGAATGGGATAGGCTCGTGATGGGTAGTAAGGAGGGCACGTATTGCATGGTGCACTGGGTGTTATACACAACTAATGAATCATCGAGCCTTACATCGGAAACCGGGGATGTACTGTATGGTGACTAACATAATATAATAAAAAATCATTAAAAAAAAAAAAGCTGGTTTGAGACTAACTGTCTGGTTGCCAAGCTCACCCAGTGTGAGAGGCAAGTCTGCCTCACACCAGGACTGTCCAGTTCTGTTGTCCCACTAAGTATGATTTCAACAACTGTGTATAAGTAAGTCACTAAGGAAAATAAGTAGTTTGCAGATCAAAGGACAGTGATTTTGACCTCCCTCTTCCCACAGAAAGGAAATACACAAAATTTTTTAAATTTCCTTGGTGCTACTGCCACTTTAAAAAAACACAATGTCTATTATAGGATAATGTTAAAACTGTGCTGCAGAAACTGATCAGAAAAATTTTCTTCTGCATTAGCGCTGTAATGGCACTTAAGGAGAATATAGAAGGATTAATTAATTTCATTGCTCAATGGGAGTTGGATTCTGGCTTTAAAAGCTAAAATTGGAAGTAAAACCTTGAGTTGATAATGGCATTTGAGTTTTCTAATCAATTACTGTCTCTAAACCTATTCAGCACGGTGGTTCCAAAGAATGAAAAGAGAAAACACATCTTCCAGAAGTGAAATGAAGTGATAGCTGATAAGTTGCTAATCAAGCATCTTTTTCCTAAAACATTTTAAATTTTTAAAAAATTTCTTCTAGACTGCCCAGAGGCTTTTTAATATGTGTATTATATTGTTAATTTATATTATACATATATATTATGTATATTATTTTGTATATTAGGTATATCGTGTATATGTGTAATATAGATCTGTGTGCACATATATACACACACACACATATTTTTATATATAATTTATATATAACATATATATTTGTGTGCCAGTTTTCGGTCATCAGACTGGATATAATTCTTACTTGGTACAAATTACAATTCCCACTGGGTGTTTAGAAAGCCACAAGACTGGTTTTGAGATAAGGTATGATGGGGCCTGATGACCTTGACTCCCGCTCCCTCAAAGATAGTGAACCACTAGCTCCTTCCCACATGTGCACAGTTTTAACAGAAATAAAGAGTGTCAAGGGAACTAGAATTTGAGGAGAACATGCCCTTGGCCATTGAACAACTGCTTATTTTGATCTTCTAGGATTTAACAGAAAAAAATAGTTGGAGTATTGCTCATTCCAACCAAGTTTCAGATTTACTTCCCTCCAGGTCCTTGTAAGATTCTAAGTGCCTTATTATATAAGACCCAAAATAATCTGGGCTTCCTATTAATGACAGAGTTATTTTCTGTGTAACTATATAGACTTTGTTAAATGTGTAAAAACATTAAATGTGTGAAAACAGTGCCACGAAACATATGAGCTTTATCTTCGGGGAGCATCAGGGATAGGAAAATTATCTTAGTCTCGATCTGACATAAGTACCTGTAACTGCAGCCTTCAGTTGGAGGGTTGGTAGAGGAAAAAATATTCTAGTCATCTGTTGATGGAATGACCCAATTGATTGCTTGACTGATTTGACCAATAACAGAATGATTCGAACAACAAATAGATCTGTAAGTCATTTTATTTCTAGGAAAGTTTTGAATGCTAAGAATTATTCTGAAGACTGATTCTGAATGTACCTTGCTTACCTGGTGAATTTAGAATGATTTTAGCAAATCACAGACTTGTATAGTGATAGTGTCTATTTTGAGGGCTTATCTTTCTCATGTGATTATTTAGGTGATTTTCTCCTTTATTTATAGGATGTTTGGATGTGCATCTGTATGTGTGTATGTGTGTGTTGGAAAATATGAGTAAGAATTTAACACATTGAGTTTTCAAAAAACATTGAAGAGACAGACTTATCTCAAGTTTTAGATTTCTAACATAAATACATTTTATAGACAATATATTGCTTTTAAGGAGTAGAATGGGTATTCTTCTTTTGGGATTACTTATTGATTTTCCTTAGTCTTTAACAATATACAGTACTTTATTGCTTACTTTTAAGTAAATCTAAATCAATAGTAGGTTATACAAGCACACAGTGGATATATATAGAGAGAGGCATAATCTAGAATACATGCTATGGTCATAATGAGAACTTGTAGAAATGCTCACTTTAGATGACCCCTGTTAATCAATGCAGCAGAGATGTGAAGAAACCTTACATTTCATCCTCAAGATTCAATTCTTTGGATAATTTATTTGTACTCTAACTTTCAAGTAGGTTCACCTAGAAGGACTGTATTTTTTCAAATTTTATGATGGATAATGGTCATGGTCAAGTTTTAAGATCGAGAATTAGTAATCTTAATTATGAATCCTGACTCAGATCTATCAATCTGGTTTTTTGAAGGTTATTTGATCTAACTTTTGAAATTAATAACAGAAATATGCATATTTTTACCCACATCATCATATATAATCTACGTCAAACTAGGCAAAAATGCCTTGGGAAGGTAATATATATTGGAACAAAAATGTCTACTATTTAAGTGATTTTAGAGTGTTTTTCCTGATTTGTATAGAAACAGAACAGTTCCTAATGAGCAGAAATATACAACCATATTTGCTGGCTTTTCTTCCCTTTTATGTTTATGTGCATTTCATTTCTTTGAAAGTCCCACGAGACTCTGCTCCTCACTTTCCTCAATGACTTCTGTACACTGGAAAGGATGCTCTTTGCGAAGTGTGAAATTCATGGCTTATCTGTGTAATAAGTGAAAATGAAAGACTGTTATGTATCTTTAATGTTGGTTTAATTTTTAAGTGATGAAATACATCACTTATGTCTACAGGGTGGTACCTCTTTTTGTACATCTCACACACGTTATCTTTATGCTACAGCAAAGTGCACAGAACGTGTATTAATTTTTCCAATGAAAGAAAAAACTGAAAATCAGTGATGGTGAGCCCAAACCTGTGTGATGCCTAGGTCTCTGGTAAAGTTTACAGGTGGAATTAGGATTCCTAATTTTGGCTGCTTTCCACCGTCACACATTTATTTGGCAGCGAATGAGAATCTGTGTCAGTGCTGATCTTTTATTCAGTGGTGACTAGGCCGAGGCCTTAATAAACCGGTTGAGGGAACAGACACGAGAAAGACGTATAAACATATGAACGGATACAATAGACACATGAACTAAGTGTCAGTAGAGTCAGGGAAAGCTTTACTGAAAGAGTGATTTCAAGGGGGTTCTTGGAGAACTCCGGAAGATAGAAACAAACCTTAATTCTTTCTTCCTCGTCCACACATCCAACCTCTCAACACGTCCCTCAACTCTGTCCTTCGAGTGTGTATGAAATCCAAGCCTTTCTCTCCACCTCAAGTCTACTACCCTAGTCCAGACCATCACGAATTCTGCCCTGGCAGCTTCCAGACTGCTCCCCCACACATAGCCCGGTCATCGTCCTTCAGTGGTTGTTAGCAATGGCTGTGGCAACAACACGGTGAAATAGGCCACTCGCCCTGTGTCATCTTTCAGTGACTTTCCATCACTCTTAGGATAAGGTTCAACCCTTATCGTGCCTACAAAGCCCTGCACAACCTGCCTCTGATGCTTTTACATCCTCAAACAGCACCATGTTCCTCCTAACTCGTTCTTCCTCCAAATTCTTGTCAATCGGTTCTTCCAAACGCTGAGACCAAATGTGATGGTCAATTTTATGTGTCAACTTGACTGGGCCACAGGACCTAGATATTTGGTCAAATATTATTTTGGGTGTTTCTGTTAGAGTGTTTTTTAGATAAGATTAACAGTTCAGTTGGTAGACTTTGAGTAGGACAGTAACTTCTGTGATGTGGTGGGCCTCGTCTAATCAGTTGAAGGCCTTAAGAGCCCAAAGTCTGACTTCCAGTGAGCAAGAATCCTGTCAGCATACTGCCTTCAGATCTGAGTTGCAACATTGACTCTTTCCTGGATTTCCAGCCTGCTGGCCTTCTCTGCAGATTGTGGGCTCACTAAGACTCCATGAGTTTGTGGGCCAATATATTAAAATCTCTCTCTCTTAATATTTCTTTCTCTCTCTTTTTATATATAGATTATAGATGTAGATAAAGATACAGATACAGATATAGATATGCATGTATAGACACACACACACACACACACACACACATTCTGTTAGTTCTGTTTTTGCTCTTCTGAGAACTCTTACACGTACCTCAAGGCCTTTGTGTGGCTCTCATCCTGGGAAACCCTTGTATCAAACTCCTTCTCATCATTCAGTTTTCAGCTTAAATGCCTTTATGCAGAGATGTTTTCCCTGACCCTTTAATCACAAGGAGATTTTTTTTTTAATTCATTTCATAACACACTTTGCTTTTGGTTCCTAGTATATGTGATAGATTGTAGTCGCATATTTATTTGTGCAATTACATGTTTCCCATCTGTATTTCACTTGAGAGCACTGTTTCTCAACCTCTTTGTCATCATCACCCACAATTTTTTCTCTAATCACCTGCCACCACAAATATACTACCTGTTTACACGTACTGTTACATATACACAAAAAGAGAAAGGGTTTTTTTTGCCATTAACGATCAATTTTCAGCCACTAGGGGCTGATATCGCCAGTGCTGGGAGGTGTGCAGTACCATGTAAGCTCCACAATCAGCTGTCACGTCTCCCTTTCTCCCCGTATGCCCACCACCCGGCCTGAGGCTGCCGCAGAGCAAGCGCTCAATAAAGATGCACTGAATAAACTGAATAAGGGAATTGGCTGCCTGGGAAGAGCACCCAGGAGCCAGCAGCCCTGGGTGCTGCTTCTGTATTTACCACTTGGGGTCTCAGACCAACCTCTTCACCCTCATCTTCCCATTTTTAAAGTGGGAATAGTAACAGGGCCTAAATCATGGTACACTATGAGGGCGAGACAAGATAGATCACCTCTGCAAAGGGCTTAGCAGAGTGCCTAACGTAGTCAGTGCTACATAATATGCAAAGAAAAATAGCTACCTTTGCCAGGTGGTATGTGTGTGTGATGTCAGGAAAAACTCAGGGTTGAGAAGAAGGTTATGATCCACACCATCTCTACCGTATTTCTCCTAATTTAGAGTTCTAAAGCGTGCAACTTTTCAGTCAATAGCCCTAAGTAAATACCTGGAGTTCCCAAAATGAGTTGTTTAGGACCCATACCTGTTCTGAACCTGTTCTGAATCTTTCTTTCTTTCTCTTTCTTTCTTTCTTTCTTTCTTTCTTTCTTTCTTTCTTTCTTTCTTTTCGTCTTCGTCGTCTTCTTCTTCTTCTTCTTCTTCTTCTTAAATTATTTTTGAGAGAGAGAGAATGTGTGTGCATTAGCAGGAGGGGAAAAGGGAGAGGGAGAGAAAATTCCAAGCAGTCTCCATGCTGAGCCCATTTCGGGGCTCGATTTCAGGATTCTGAGATCATGACCTGAGCCAAAACCAAGAGTCTGACACTCAACTGACTGCCCCACCCAGACACCCCTGTTCTGAATATTTCTTATGGGGAGAAATCAATATGCTGGGGAGTAAGGGGGCAGTTCAGCGAGATGTGGAAGGAATTCTGATCACTGATACCCAGGAAGTCACTCAAAGGCGCTCATTCTGTTTTCCCTTTTGTAAAATAGTGATGATAATGGTATCTGTCTTCCTGATTCATTTTGAGGCTTAAAGAAGGAGGAAATTAAAGGCTCTTTGTAAAAGTAAAATATGTTTGTGTTTGTGATAACAAGATTACTCCGTCTGTGATTGCTTGGTATGTGCCAGCATTGTGCTAAACTGATGGAGAAGCTTCTGTTTGATTAATCCTCACCATACCCTGTCAGGAAGTTTTCATTTTATACTTGAGGAAACTGAGGCTGGGGAAGATTTAGTTACTTGCTCAAAATCACATCGCCAGCAAAGGACAGAGTCAAGATTCTTCCCTGGAGAGAAGAAGGGCATGTCAGGGCCCACCTTAAAAATCACTATTCTTAGCTCTGGTTCTAAAAATCACTGAGATGTTACAGGCATTTTGCTAACTGCTTTACCTTTATTTTAAAATTTAACTCACATAGCAATTTTATGACTTGGGTGTTCTTAGTAATTTCTGTATAACTGATGAAGAAATTGAGACAGGAATGTGACAGTTAATTTTATGTGTGAACTTGACTAGGCAATTGGGTGCCCTGACATTCTGTCAAACATTTTTTTGGGTGTTTCCAGGAGGGAATTTTTGGAGGAGATTAACACTTAAATAGGTGGACCAAGTAAAGCAAATCCCTGCTCCCCAAGATGGGCCTCATCCAATCAGCTGAAGGCCTGAATAGAGCTAAAAGGTCAACCCTCCCTAGAGTGAGACGGAATTCCTCTTGCCTAACTGCTTTCATACTGGGACATAAACTTTTTCCTGCCTTTGGACTTGAACTGAAACATCAGCTCTTCCTGAGTGTGAAGTCTCTGGGTTTCCTTTGGGTCTCTGGGTCTCATGTCTGCAGACCAGGACTGGAAGCACACCATCTGCTCTTCTGAGTCTCCTGCTTGCTGACTCACCCTGCAGTTCCGCGGTCTGGTCAGCCTCCCTCACTGCATCAGCCAATTCCTTACAATAAGTCTTTTTCTGTGTATGGAAAGCTCTCTCTCTCTCTCTTTCTCTCTCTATATATGAGATTAAAAATCAGATGAAGATGAGAAAGAGGAAAATAATTCTGATTCCTTAAAGAAATATATTTCTCCTTTATATAACACCCTAAATAATAAAAAATTGGGTCATTTGTCTAGTATAATATGCATATGCATGTGTGTGTTAAATATATGGGCACATATGTATATATGGAACATATCATTGCGTGTGATTATATATATACACACACACACACACACACACATAGTCTATATAGAAACATATATGTATTTATATGTATATATATATATAACAAAACAATATTTCCCCAAATTTTTACTCTTCTTTTACATATATTAAAACAGGAATGATATACTTGGCAAACAAAGATAGCAAGTCTAGTTATGTGATATTTATGTTTAATCTCATTCCCTGTAAGGAAAAAGTCAGCTGGTTAATACCTGTTTTCAGTGTATGCTCTCAGAGAGCTCATCCTTTGAAATAAAGAAAAAAAAAAAACGCCCTACAGTCAAACAAGTTTGGCATTAATGGCAAGGAGATAGTGCTCTGCTCATGCATTACCTTGTTTATAGAAGCTCCAGAACTAGATTTTATCTGTCAAGAAAGTGAAGATGCAAAGAGAAAAAATGGTTCACTATTAAACTGAGAAGTTCGAATCAGTAGTGTCGCATCATGGAATAACTGTCCCTTCAATGTATTGTCAGAAAAATGCTTTAAATTGTTAATGCTGTCAACCTCTTTGAGAATGGCCATCTTTCTTATCATTTAAATAAGGGGTCATTTGCTTACTTTCATAGTTTCTCCAACAACTTTTAACTAGATGAAGTAATTACATATTCCCAGATAAAATTCAAAATGGAGAACTCTCAGGATTTCAATGGCGAACATCTCTAAAAGTAAATTCTTCTTCCTCCTTGTTCGTTCTTTCTTTCTTTCTTTCTTTCTTTCTTTCTTTCTTTCTTTCTTTCTTTCTCTTCCTTCCTTCTTTCCTTTTTCTTTCTTTTCTTTCCTTCTTTCTTTCTCTCTTTCTTTTTTCTTTTCTTTCTTTCTTTCTTTCTTTCTTTCTTTCTTTCTTTCTTTCTTTCTTTCTTTCTCCTTCCTTCCTTCTTTCCTTTTTCTTTCTTTTCTTTTTTCTTTTCTTTTCTTTTCTTTTCTTTTCTTTCTTTCTTTCTTTCTTTCTTTCTTTCTTTCTTTCTTTCTTTCTTTCTTTCTTTCTTTCTTTCTTTCTTTTTCTCCTTCCTTCCTTCCTTCCTTCCTTCCTTCCTTCCTTCCTTCCTTCCTTCCTTCCTTCCCTCTCTCTCTCTCTCCCTCCCCCCCACTTCTCCAGATGAAACTTCTCCTTCCCTGGTGCAGATCTACATTGATGTGGGGGAGGCATCCCTCAAATGAGCCATTAGCGGTCCAGTTTCTCCTCTGATGTGACAAGTCGGGTTTTCTTCCATCTTACAGGTTGATGAGATGGGCACAGGGTAGAGCAGATACTTTTGAAATACGTCTGTCACATCAGGGAAGACCCAGTCAGGCTTTTCACACAGTCACAAACCTCATGCTAGCTCTTCCATGAGGAAGAAAAGAACTAGTAAATAAGTAAATTCCAGAGTTTATTGAGAACCAGTAGGAAAGTTCTCTTCAGGAGTGTGCCTTGTGGATTTGTAATTTCCATGGCTGTGCCAAATGCATTTAAGATTATTTACTCTACTGGGGCTCCTGGCGGGCTTAGTTGGTGGAGCATGTGACTCTTGATCTTGGAGTTGTGAGTTCAAACCCCACGTTGGGTGTAGAGATTACTTAAACATAAAATCTTTAAAAAATGATTATGTACTCTATTGTGAGTAATTTATATTTGCAATAATCAAGGTAAAATTTTTCTTTGTATTCTCTAATCTGAAATTGTTGAGTGGACAAAGATGCAAATTAGGATGGTTATTTACTTACATACTAATGATGCTTCAGAATCCTTTAGAGCCCCTAAAGCTGGGCTGTAGGACAGTAATGACTTATTTAAAATGCAAGGTGAAATGGAATGATGGGGAGAAAAGGATCAATTCCCCAGACATGAAGTGACAGGTTGGCATGAAATTGGTGCAAGTAATCTAAGATCTTCAGCAGGCACGGCTATAGATTTCTTCCCACCTGGTGGAGCAAGATTAGGGTCTCTCTACCTCCCTAGCAAGCCTGACACCTGTTCCTCTTTGGGTGTAGTCCCACCTGATTATAAACAACATTTATAAAAATGGTAAATATTGCCTTAAGTTTTGTGCTATTTTTATTCTTACTTATTTTGCCTTTTTTTTTTTTAAGAAAGTATACACATACACAGACGCATGTGAGATGGGGGGGTGGTGTGAGCACAGGGAGAGGGAGGGTGAGAGAGAATCCTAAACCTGAGATCATGAACTGAACCGATATCAAGAGTCAGACACTTAACCAACTGAGCCACCCAGGTGCCCCTGTCTTTTTCTAAAGGAGTGCTGGCCTTTAGTACCTCCATCAGTCTGTACTCAGTCTATTCTTGGGGTAGGAATGAAAGGTAACGGTTCTTCCAAGACAACTAGAGAATTCTTGACTCCTATCTGTCTTGGCCATTTTCAACATCTCTGTCTCGAGACACCCTCAGACCATTCTATTCTCTTAGGAGAGCTGGTTGGAACTCAAGATTTCAGTTGACAATGCCAGGTTCATGAGAGAAAGGTAGGCATCCATCGGTGATTCTATTAAGTCTAAAATTATATACTAGACACATGTGTACATTTACACATATGCATGTATGAGACAGGGGTGTGTTCAGTTGAGCACTGTGTAACAGGCACTGCACTAAGTGCCTAGTCAGTGAATTATAACATGGAGTTTAAGGAGTTAACATCTGAAAAGTGCATAGTGTGATGCCTAGCCACAGTAGTGCTTACTGTTGTTACAGAGTGGGAAATGAACACCTAAAGAGGTTAAATAACTAGCCACAGTTGGTGGCTGTGTCATACAGCTATTAATTGTTCAGACCCAGGTACTTTGATTCAATCACATTTTTCTACTCAGCCACTATTCTACAATCATAATTAATTCATTCTAGATCATTCTAGATCATCATGAGTTATCATCATATAACTAATTCATTCTAGAATATAATATATTCATTCTAGATCTACATTTATACATTTTCTAATGTAATTATTGGTTAGCTGGTGATTAGGTTTAGGAGAAGTAGAAAGATGGTCTCTGGTGGATCTGCCAGTGGGGCCTGGAGTTACCTTTGTGAAATGGGACACAAGGGTGATTTGAGTAATTTGAACTGAAGCTTAGGAGATAGGTTCAAATAAGGGACACAGAGGCAAAGACAAAGTGGTAAAGGGACAACGTGGTGAGCTGGGATTTATTAATTTTTAATTTTTTTTTAGTTCCAGAGGTAGAATTTAGTGATTTACCAGTTGCATATAACACCCAGTGCTCTCTCATTGATTATACCCAGTCCCCTCCTTAATGCCCATCACCCAATTATTCCTTCCTCCTGCCCACCTCCCCTTCAGCAACCCTCAGTTTGTTTCCTAGAGTTCGGTGTCTCTTATGGTTTGCTTCCCTCTCAATTTTCATCTTCTTTTATTTTTCCTTCCCTTCCCCTGTGTTCATCTGTTTTGTTTCTTAAATTCCACATATGAGTGAAATCATATGGTATTTGTCTTTCCATAGTGTGGCTATTGTGGACATTGCTGCTATAAACATTGGGGTACATGTGCCCCTTTGAATCATTATGTTTGTATCCTCTGGGTAAATACCTAGTAATACAATTAATGGGTTATAGGGTAGCTCTATTTTTAACCTTTTGAGGAACTTCCATGCTGTTTTCCAGAGTGGCTGCAGCAGTTCACGTTCCGAGGTGGGATCTTGTGGTGCTTAAGAGCATGTGTGCCATCTTGCATCAGACTGGTGAAGTTCAAATCCCACCGCTTTCTGGCTTTGTGATCTTTGTCATCTTATTCAACCTCTTTGAGCTTTGGTTTCCTTACCTGTGGAATGAGGAGAATAATAACATTTACCTCATAGGTTGTTGTAAAGATTCAGTGAGTTCTAGACACAGAGCACTTAACTGGCCTGGTGCGCAGTGGACACTCAATTTAATAACATATTCTGTTGATGTCTCCATTATATGTCTTTGCAAAGTTTTGGAATATATTGTGGGGGAGGTTTAGTGTCAAATCACCATGTAAAATGTGTGTGATGATATGGTAGCTTTTGATTTTAAGGGGGTACGTAAATTGGGCTGGGAAATGGGAGGGGAAAACCAGCCAGCTGAAAATGAAACATCATGAGCTACATGCATGTCTGGGAGGGGTGTCTCTGCGCAGCCACAGACTCCAGGAGCTGCTTCGGCTGAAAAGCACAGTGAAAGCAGTGATGGTCCAAGGCACCAGGACTGTGAGTGACCAAAGGGTCTGGCAACCATCCACGGGGAAGGAAATCACACTTGCCAACATTCCCTCTCTTGAGATAGTCTTACAAGGAGCACTACTGTTTATCTGGGAATTATCACACACTAAGGGTTGCTCTCAAAACTCCCTTGGGTCTATTGGTAGTTAGAGATAGAATCTTGCATCTTAACCCCACGTTGTATCAGTCTCCTTGTAGTGAAGCTAAACTTTATTAACAAATATTTAAAACTGATTGCTCATTAATTTGAATGCCTTTCCTTGACAGTTTGCATGAATGCAATAGCACTCAATTGTGTGATTTATGTCAGAATCACAATGAAGTGTATGAAACATCCCTTGAGAAGTTTTTTAGAAAGGCTTATCTCCTGGCCTGACCCAGCACTAATGAATAAGAACTCCCAGAGGGGAAGGTCTAAACTTGTGTATTCTAAAAGAACTCTGTATGTGATTTGATGCCACAATGCCTCCACTGTTAAGTGCTTTACTTTGCCTTGACATTTTATTCCTTTTAGAAAGACCCAGGTGAAGACAATCTGGTAAGCCTCAATTGAGTTTGAACACCTTCTTCAGTTTTTTAGTGCCAGAAGATTGAGTCTTCTTGAGTTGGCTAAAAGCAGGACAATTTATGAGGAGCTGGATTCTATTGTTCTGATTTATGGCACCATTATGGAGACTTGGTCCTTTGGGATGAATGTCTGACCTCTGGTGACTGCCAAGGGCTTTGGAAAGTGAGAGAAAGTTTCCAAGGAGCTGTTGGAACCTTGAGTCAGAGGCCAAAATATACTCTTCTTTAAGCAGCTCCTCCATCCCAAGCAGGGTGACACCTGGCAACACACTCATCTTCTTTGAGTTTCCGTTGCAACATTTCTGCATTGGGACAAAACCTACTACAGAGGGGTTGTTGTAGGAATTAAACGAGGGAAAATATAGGAGGCACACAACTTGGCATAGTGGTGGTAAACAGTATTAGTTTTCTCCCTTCTTCACCTACTATCTCTTCTTCCTCCTGTACCATCTGTTCATTATTAAACATAGTGTCTAGCGGTCACTAACCTGCTTAACTAATTCACAGTAGTTTCCAAGTGCCATAGTAGTTCCCATTATCAGTACAGAGCTTGTGTTTTGCGTTCTGATGGCCCCCACAATTCACTCGGGTATTTTCTATCCCTCAGTGGTTTAGAAACCTGTGGTTTGTAACTATTTTGTTGCAAGTAGGACTTTGAATGAATCTGTGCAAATTCTTGAATTCACTTCTTCATGGCTCCCCTGTATTCTTGAAGGTTGTTTAATAAGTCCTGTCGACCCCTGCTGTCAGACCCTTGCTAGCTTCCAGGAGAAGTCACTGAGCGCACTTCCTTACTTTTGTAGCTATAAAGAAGACTTGCATGGTAAAGGGAGAATTGGGATGTCACGTTGTGGCTGCCCTCCATGTGCCCCTTCTCCACAGCCTTCCTGCTCACACTCCTCAGAGTCTGTGTTCCCCACACCAGCTTTGCCGCCAGTTCCCCATGACATCCTGGGAGATGGAGTCCAACAGCGTTGGTTGTGCATCTTGATGCACTTGTGTTCTTGAAGATGCCAAGCCTTGCAAGGATCAAAGGGTGAAAACTGATAAATACTCCTGAATCAGGAACCTCTTGAGCCCTCTCATTTCTACAGATATAAACACAATTTGGAAAGATTACTAGTGCCTGTGAGAATTTAAAATCGTTGCTAGGAGAACTTTTTGAATGCCAATTCCTGCCCTCTTGGTTGTGTCTGGTTTTCTGTTTACCACTTAGTACACTGAGAAATCAGACAGATCCTCATAGCTTGAGGGCCAACAAAGAGTTAGTTTTCTCATTTTTCGTGCTGGGGAGAATTGGATAATCAGCAGTACTAAATTGCCACTCCCCACATGCCTCTCGCTGTACCCCAATGACTTTCGAGATTGCATTCTGTCATTATTGTTGGCCTTAATCTTGTCCACATGTTTGGTCTTTCCAGGAGACAGGTATATGACTTTCATCCTAAGGAATTAGATTTTTCTTCTTAAACATTGACACATTTCTCCTAAACTGAAGACACATGAATTAAGGAAGTCACCATTTGGTCCCCCTCTCTTCTTTACTGATGCATCCCCCTCCTCCTTTTCCCTATTTTCCTCAATTATTTAAGCAGATTCATCCCAGTGTGCCAAAGAGACTCAGATTCTTCAAATTCTGGCTCTGCAGCCTATTAGTTTGGGGCAAGCCATTTTTCTTTCTGTGTGATGTGGTTTCCTCATTGTTAAATGAAGATAGTAATTTTTGCCTATGTAAGTGTGGTCAGATGGCTACGTGTTCCAACCTATGAACCCCTTTCTTCTAGAGTAATTGAACTCTGCATTCTTAGTTAGGCATTTGACCTTTTGGAATACAGACTGTGTTTTTCAGCTTTCCTTGCAATTAAACGTGACCATAAAACTAAATTCTGAACAGTAGAATATAAGGAGAAGTGCTATGTGGAACTTCGTGTATGTGTTTTTAAAGGTAGCAGCCATGTATTTTCCTTTCTTTTCTTTTCTGCTAAGTCCAGGATGGCATGCATGGAATAAACTGGGAACAGCCATGTTGAAGCTCGATGAAAGGAGGTCATAGTGGACGGACTGGTTCAGTGCTCCACAGTTTCAGGACCCAAGCCCTTTCTGTGTTGTTGCTTGGCCATATATGGCCATCACATTATTATGTGTCGTTTCCTTTGTCATTCTTAACAATTGCTGAAATCAACGTGTCTACTTTTTGTTTGCTTTTAAATTCTTACTTCACTAGAATTTGAGAGAAATCTGGCTCATTCACCACTGTGTTCCAAGTACATAGACAGTGTTTGGAACACAGTAGGTATTAAACATTGGTTGAATAAATGAATGCATGAGTGAATAAGTGGTGGATAAGCAGCAGTCAACTTTGGGGGTTTGCAAGCCTAGTGGGGAGCCAGTGGCAGTCACTGGCAGGAAAACGCCAAGTCCTCCTGGGTGGCATGGAAGAGCACCAGTGGGTGGCGGTGTCCAGTGGAGTGGTGGTGGCCACCGTCAGGAAGAGATGGGGCAGGCAAGTAGCCGATGAGACAAAGGGCCACGACTGGGTGTAGTGAAGCAGTGGCACATTAAGTCTAGTGGTAGATTTATTTGTGAACGCATTTAAAATATCCCCTAAGAACATACAGACATAATGGGGTGGGTAGAGAGAGGGAGCTTTGCATAGCATGCACATTCTGTGTTAGTTGATAATCCATTAAAATTTGAATTATTGTTGCTTTTCTGAGGTCATCTGTACGCACAGGCTGGTGATGAGTGGACACTTGAGTTTGAACCTTCACAATCTATGGCTTTAAAGATGAAGTCAGTTTTGTTTCTGTCTATACCTTGCTGAATGCTAGATCCTTAAAATGCCTTCTTTTCCCTTATATCTTGCTCCTGTTTTCCCTAAAACACTGCATGCTCCTTCCTCACACATCTTAGAGGTGGGTCAGAGGTTCATTAAAATTGTCTACTTTATTTGCCTCTGGTTTCTCCAATCCATTAATCTCAGGACTCAGCCTTTTCGTTGGATGTGCCCTTTGCCTTTGTGCTATCTGATTCACGTGAGTCACAGAGATAATTTACGGGTAATATATGTTTTGTCTGACTCGGCTTCAGGTGTCTGAAGTGACCCACAAGGCAGTGGTGTGTATACTGTGTGTGTGGGAGGAAAGCAGAGATAAAATGCTTTTTGAGGAATTATAAAGTATAATAAATTATTGTGTGCTTCACCTGACTTCCTCTCCATTCCCGCTCCAATATCATCATGTGAAGAGTAGGGGAAGAGAGGACGGGAGAGAGCTATAGGCATTTATGAATAATATTATTTAGTTCACTTTAAATACTGCTGAAGAAGTGCTGCCAAAGCTTGAACCGAGAAAAAGAGATACAAAAGGTAGCTGTGGTCACAATGCATTGGCAATTTGGAAATTTGGAATAAGTTGCTGACAAAAGAGTCAGGGGAAGAATCGACAGTAAAAACATGTAGAAAATTAGGAAAAAATGTTGCTTCAAGGGAGGGGATCTGCTTTATTGTTCAATATTATTAGCAACACATTTTTACAAATTCCTCTGACCTAAATATAGGAGGAAGAGATTGCTCCTTAAAACCCTTAGAAGTGTCTGGCATTGATTTTCTTGATGCTTCTGTGTGTTTGGGATTCTCCATCTTCAATAAATCTGTCTGGAAGCGGGCCATGGTGCGTTTGGATTTTCTCTTCTGAAAAGCATTTCTTGACTTCTGGGTGCAGGAGAAAGAAGTATGGTGTTTTTGAAAGAAAAATAAGGCTAATACGACTCTTGAATCCAAATTGCTTCAGGCATTTGTAAAGACTCATGGATTTGTCTGGTGCTAGGAGGAGCAGCAGAGATCATACAAAACAATCCACGAATACAAAGAGGTTCAGTGACTTAACCCATCAGTGTGGAGTTAACTACCCATTAGTCTCCAAGCTTAGAATGAGGCCTCTGCCTTTTGAAAGCCCTCCCTATTTTATTTGATTTTATATTTTTTATTTTATATTTTGTATTTCTTTTTATATAATTAAGGTGTATAATTCGATGATTTGATATATGTATATGTTGTGAAATAATCACTACAGTCAAGCTAATTAACATATCTGTCACCTCACATGGTTACCGTGTGTGTGTGTGTGTGTGTGTGTGTGTGTGTGTGTGTGTGTGGTGAGAACACTTAGGATCTAGCTTCTTGGCAAATGTCGAATATACAGTACAGTATTGTCACCTACAGTCACCAAGCTATTGATTAGATCTCTAGATCTTATTCATCTTGCATAACTGAAAATTTATACTCCTTATTCAGCAACTCCCCTTTTCCCTCCTCCTGAGCCCTGATAACCTCCATTCTACTCTCTGCTTTTATGAGTTTGATAATTTCAGATTCCACCTATAAATGAGATCATACAGTATTTGTCTTTCAGTGTTTGGCTTATTTCATTTAGCACGAGTGTCCTCCAGATCCATCCATGTATTGCAAATGGTAGAATTTCCTTTCTCTGTAAGGCTGAATAATATTCCATTGTATGTATACATCACATTTGAAAATCTATTTATTTATTGATAGATGTTTGCATTGTTTCCATATCTTGGCTAATGTAAAAAAATGCTGCAGCAAATATGGGAGTACAAGTATCTTTTTCAGATCTTAATTTAATTCCTTACAACAAATACCCAGAGGGGGGATTGATGAATCATATAGTAGTTCTATTTTTAAATCTTTTGAAGAACTGGAATACTGTTTTCAATAATGGCTGTACCAATTTACATTTCCACCAACACTGTACCTGGGTTCCCTATTCTCCACATCCTTGCCAGTGCTTGCTATCTTTAAAAACATAGTCATCTAGGGGCGCCTGGGTGGCTTAGTCGTTAAGCATCTGCCTTCGGCTCAGGGCATGATCCCGGTGTTATGGGATCAAGCCCCGCATCAGGCTCCTCCGCTGGGAGCCTGCTTCTTCCTCTCCTACTCCCTCTGCTTGTGTTCCCTCTCTCGCTGGCTGTCTCTATCTCTGTGTCAAATAAATAAATAAAATCTTTAAAAAAAAATAGTCATCTAATAGGTGTGCTGTGATATCTCATTGTGGTTTCGATTTGCATCTTCCTGATGATTCATGATATATATTTTTATATATCTGTTCACCATTTGTATGTCTTCAGAAAAATGTCTATTCATGTCCTTGGACCATTTAAAAAATTGAGTTATTTATTTGTTAGTCTGTTTATTGCTATTGAGTTGTAGGAGTTCCTTATAGATTTTGGATATTAACCTCTTATCAGATATATGGCTTGCAAATATTTTTGTATCATTCTGTAGGTTACCTTTTCCTTTTGTTGATTATTTCCTTTGCAGTACAGAAAAGTTTTAGTTTGATGTAGTACCACTTGAATATTTTTGCTTTTGTTGCCTATGCCTTTCGTATCATATCCAAAGAAAACGTTGTCAAGACCAATGTCAAGGAGATTGTTCTCTATGTTTTTTTCTAGGATTTTTAGGCTTTAAGACCTTACCTTTAAGTCTTTAAGCATTGTGTATGTTGTGAGATAAGGGTCCAATTTCATTATTTCACATGTACATATTCAGTTTTCCCAACACCACTTACTGAGGAGACTGTCTTGTCCTCATCGTGTATTCCTGGCACCCTTTGTCAGTGATTAGTTGACCAATATGTGTCAGTTTATTTCTGGTCTCTCTATTCTGTTCTATTGGTCTCTGAGACTATACCATACTGTTTTGATTACTACAGCTTTGTAACATAATTTGAAATCAGGACGTGTAATGCCTCCAGCCTTGTTCTTTTTCAAGCTTCCCATGGCTATTTAGGGTCTTCTGTGGTTCCATATGAATTTTAGAAATGTCTTTTCTATTTCTGTGAAAAATGCCATTATAATTTTGATAGGGATTGTATTGAAGCCGTAGATCACTTTGGATAGTATGGACATTTTAATAATGTTAATTCTTCTAACCCATGGGCACGAAATAACTTTCCATTTATTTAGGTCTTCTTCAGTTTCTTTCATCAGTATCTTATAGTTTTCAGTGTACAGATCTTTCACCTCATTAGTTAAATTTACTTCTAATTATTTCATTCTTTCTGGTGCTATTGTCAATGGGATTGTTTTCTTATTTTTTTTTATAGAATCATTCATTGTTAATTGTACAGTGGTGAGCACAGCTCTCTCTCTACTTACTAGTATAACTTGCATGTTCCATGCAAATGTCTGATAGGAATGTACAAAGAGAAAGTGAACATGGAAAACCTTCTCATGCCTATTTTGCTGTATAACAACCCAGCACCAAAAAAGTATGGTTACAGAGAAATAGCCCAAGAAAACTTGACTGGAAAGTCTGAGGCCCCACCTTGGGATTATGAACACTTTTTTTCTGACTTATCAAGAATTTATAAAACTCCAGTTATTTTTTGAGGCCAAACATGCATCTTTTCATGACTTATAGAGTATGAACAACTTTAAATGGATCACCTTAAAAATAAGATTACTCTGCCTTCTATAGACTGTGAAGTAACAATAGGATCTTCACAGATTTAATACAATGAACTCTTTTTGCCTGATATTTTTATTGACTTGTTTCCTGATCAATCGTGTATCAGTTGCTGCTGTGCATCCTAATCATCATGAAATTGCCACGGTTATTGAGATCTTATTATACAATGTATAGGAAAGCAAAAGGGAAAAATAGAACAGAACAAGCATTTGTTGAAAACCTTTTAAGATGGGCATTTTTACTCCCTCATTGCATAAATGCTTCCAGGTCCTGTGCCAACAGTTGAGGATACTTCAGTCAATAAGTCAGTTGTGTATCCTCCTTCACTGAACTTACTATTTTGTGTGGATCATAGGCATTGCATAAGTAAAGTAAAGCCATTGTGATGAAAAGTGAAGAGTAGTTGAGAACCAAAAAAAAATATGATTCTTTATATATTTTATAGATTAGAAAGCCAAGGCTCAGTTAAGCTAAGAACCTTGTTCAAGAGAGAATTTTAAATTGAGCTCTGTCTCCTCTCCTCACCTCTAGCATTTCCACTTTGCCACGTTTGAGTCACTGTCCTAGGGGATGAACATTTAAAGGATTTGAGGCTATAGTCTGCAGTTTTAGAGAAATGTGGCATATACACCAGAAGGAAAATGTCAATATAGACATATTCTGAAACAATAAATTATGAGTTTCAATGTGAATGAAACCATGGGCTGAGATGGTTGAGAATAAGCTTTGTGGGGGAAAATGTAGGTTAGTTGGGTTCTGGAGGACAAAGAAATCTTAGCTAAATGGATAGGACAGAAGATGGGTGAGAACACACATCCCACATGGAAGACCTAGACTCACATGTGTTTAGTTAAAGGAATAATTTGACTGAGCTGTTAGTTCTTTTGGGAGAATGTTGGGAAAGAAGATTGAAAATGTACTGGAATCCTTGAGCAGTAAGATAAGAATTGGATTTCATTCTATAATTCAGCAATAGGAAAACTTTTTCTTTAAAGTATAGTTAATTTGGGGGGGGTTGAAGACCATGCAATTTTCATTGAAATCACTCAGTTCTGCTCTTGTAGAGCAAAAGCAGCCATAGACAATAGGCAAATGAATCGGTGAAACTATGTTCCAATAGGACTGTGCTGAAGCCTGCTATAGTTGATGGTGATAAATTCAAAGCTTTTAAGCAGTAAATTCACAAACAGCTGCTTGGGGAAACATGATCTGGTAGTGTTGTGTTAGCGATGATAAAGAGAGGGCTAAGTGACATAAAGAAAATCAAAGATCTTTTCATTGAGGAAGTCAGAATGCTATGGGAGAAAATACGGGTGGCAAGAGAGGCACAGGTTCTAGAAAGGAAAAGACAAATGCGAAGGTACTATGAAGGAAGTATTGATAATTTTTGAGAGCTGACCAAATGTGAAGGGTGGAGGAGTCATTAGTGTCTCCATGAGGGCAAGTCTAAGCAAGGAAAAATGGCAGAAAGCACCTTCTAAGAAGGACTTGTAAATGAACACCACCAGGATGTGGGAAAGGGAAACATCAGTTCTGTAATCAAGATCAAATGACTTAAGTCTTGGATCCTAGACCAGGTGAAGAATTGAATCTGATATAACCAAATTAAACTAGGACCATCTAAAAAGTTAATTGACCCAGGTCAATGAACACTATTTTGACTTCAGCAGAAGAAAATATCACTATTTCTACAGAAGAACATCCTCATTTGGGCCCTACATATTTCTATAAATTAAGTTCAATATACTGTGAAACTACTACCACGATTTACCAAACACATAAGGAAAAAACCACCATTGATAATGGTCAACAGATTTTCATTTTGTTTTGTTTTCTCAAAAAAGCACGTTTCAACTTCCAAAGTCTTTGGTTATATGAAATAGCCTGTTCATGGCATCTATAAAAATGTAAAAAATTTAAAATTTAAATAAGTAAATTTAATACATTTAAAGAAATAAACAAATAACCAAAATCTATCAAAAATTATCAAGGAAGTTTACAAAAGAATTAGAACTTTAGACATCAAAAATATAGTTGTTGAAGTGTAAAACTCAATGAATGAATGGAGCAACTTAGACATAGATTAGAGGGCATTAGTAATTAGAGAAATTATCCAGAATGCAACACAGAACGATTAGGGAATAAGAACAAAAAAATAAGAAAAAAGAGCTAAAAGTCATGAAGGATATCTTGAGAAAGTTTACAATATCTCAAATCAGATTTCCAGAATGCAAAAATTGGGACTATGGATGAGGCAATAATTGAAGAGCTAATGGTTCAAAAACATGACATTAACCATACAGAATAAACAAAAGAAATTCATACTTACACAATGTGGTGAAATTTCAGAAGACTCAACACAGAGACTATCATAGAAAAAGAAAATGCTACAGAAAATTCCATTGATAATAGATTCTTCAACAGCAATGATGAAAACCAGAAGAATGTGTATTCCTCACAGTTCTAAGAAAAAAATAACTGTTGACCTTGAATTGTGTACCCATGAATCTGTCAAGGACAAGGGCACAATATAGGAATTTTAAGTTTAAGAGAATAAACCTGAGAGGTTTATTTACTAGGCCCTCACTAAAGAAACTTTAAAGGATACACAGTAAGTAGGCTCTGGAATGGAATTGACTTGGTTTGAATAACAGGTTGACCCCTCACTGCTTGCATGACTTTGGTGTTACTTTCTCTGAACCTTGGTTACTTATTTTGAAAATGAATATAGTGTTGACGTCATATCAAATGATTAGCATGGTTCCTGGCACAGAGCAGGACTCAATGTGTTTGGTGGACTGTGAGAGATAGAGCCATAGAACCATGGAAAGGAGATGACTCGTGCGTAACCCTGTAGTTCCATCCTTTTGTTGTGTGGTAAGTAACTTCTTCCAGATCAAGCAGATCTGTGAGTCCCTGCATTGTGTTGAATCCAATATCCTTTTGCTGCCATGTTGTATTGGTAAGGCTCTTTGAATTTTAAGCTCATGGACTTTTATAGGAGATAGAGATATCAGTGGCCCTTATGCCAGTGGATCAATGTGTACTTAGAGGCCTGGAAATATTGAAGTACTAGCTCATAATCATACGGATTGATCATAGAATCAGTGTGCTCTCTTTTTTTTTTCTGAAAATTGTATAATATAAGCAAAAACCAAACAAAAATGAATAAAAACCAAATTAGAAATTAGCTTGTCATTGAAAGCCCTCTTTAATTTGATGTTACTTTACCCATTTAGCTCTAATACCCTCTAATCCTGTGTGTGAATTGTCTCCGCTTCCTCTTCGGCTCCATCAGATATACTGAACTCACTCAGAGCACTATCTGGAAGATCCCTTTAATTTTCTTCAGGATTTTACCCATCTTCCTTTTTGGAGTTCAAAACTCATTTACCTTATAAGGCTCTCACCAACACTTCTCTTCACTTTTAACCACCTCTTTGCTGAGGACAAGTCTCCTCTTTATCTCACAGTCTGCATGTCCTCAGTTAGTCCACAAGCAATGTGTTATCTCCCAAACAAGGCATAGAGTATACAGACAAGGTCCATAATTTGTTCTTTCCCCCCTTGGTAACCATGGTAGGCATATAATAAGAGCTCAATCAATGAAAGAATGTGTGCATAAAAGTCGCAGTTTAAAATGATTTCTTCAGGATGATAGGGGTTTACATCCAAAGAGTTATTCATTTGAGCCTGGTGGGACACACCATTTGTTACCAGCCTATAAGTCACCTTACTGAATCTCATTAGTCTATCCATGTGTCACCACACTTTAAAGGTTGTTTGGTTTAAAAGCCATTAAACTTTTTAGTGGGAGAATAACCTGTCCCCAACCTCTTTAATAAAGGTTTAATAACCATTTCTTTCACTTCATGGATAAATAATTGCATGACATATATCAGGGGAAGGAAAAAGAAGTGTGTACTAACACAGGCCCCTGTAATTACCACAAACTCTTCATTATTTTTATTGATAGCCTATTCCTCAGCCCTAGAAATAATCTCACCAATTAGATAGCTATTTAAGGCTGTTGAAAAATAGCCAATCTTTGAAAAATGAAATATCATACTTACTCCCTGTTTTCCTAATTTAAAAGACATAGTAAGACACTGATTAGAGTATACAGTAGACAGTTATACGAGGGTAGAAAATTTGAAGCTTGTTTCTAAACCCAATCTAAATATGGATTTATGTGGGAATTTTTGCCCCAATCCCCCAACACAGTTTGTCCCTACTAGCCAGGCATGTAATAGGTAAGTCTCTTCATTCAGAGAGACCAAGACAGGTACTACTTAAGACTTATCTCTTCTGTTAGTGAAACAAAATCCCAGAATTTTAACACATGGCTAATTATTAGACATGTGGCCTTTAATGTCAAATACAGATTTAAAATACTTGCAGAGGATTTGAATGGCTTCACATTTAGCCAAAACAATCTGCCAGGTCTCTTATTAGATAGCTGGAGGCCGGTTCAAAAGATTTAAGTCTGATCCTTTCTTTAGTATGTTTCACTCTAGCTGAATCACTGAATCAGATTTTATAAAACTCTAGGCTGTAGCTCAGTGAAATGTTAAGCACATCTTGCTCATTAGAAACAAATGAAAAACTCATCAGCCTTGAGACTCAGCCATTTATATTAAATATCTATATAAAACGCTACCAGAGACATTGGGTCTGGGCTGGTCTAATCTGTGATATAGCCTATTTAAGAGAGTTTTAAAATATATAGTCTATTTCATACTACTAACATAGCCATGGCACCAACTGATAAAAAAAACCAATGAAAAGATATTCAGAAAGCATATTTTACTTTATCAGCTATTTAAATGTCCCATTTTATTTTTCAATTTGGAATTTTGTTGGTGCCATTCTCTAAAGAAACTCAAATGTGGATCAGAATAAAGAGTACTCCACAACCCCATGTTTGGACAGTAAAAAGTGGAATATTTGAGACTTAGCACATAATACCAGATGTTCGTTACATACTGCAAATCACCCACCACACAATTCATTACTGACAATTGGGTTCCAATTAGAGAATGTAAAAAAACAAAAAACAAAGCACAAAGAAAAAAACTATACTTTGAGAAGTGAAGTCAAAGAAATAAAACTGTGGGTAGGGCATGTTTCTTTTCATCTCACTCTGGATGGCAATCTCTGTGAGACAGGGAGCACTATCCCAGCATCTAAAATACTGAGGGGCTCATAGAGGTTGCTCACTACATTTATGGGTGACAGATGAGGTTGGTAGTTATACTGTGAGAATTTCAAAGCATTTGCAGTTGGAAAAAACTCTGTGGCAAACAAAAATTTTCTTACAAAAACAGAAATCAGTAGGCAGGTCAAGTAATCATTGCCTACAGGGCCCATGTTTTGTAGTAGAAATGTGGCTGTCCCTATATATATCCTCCAACCCCATCCTCAGCACTGTCCTGTGTGGTTTGGAGGGATGATATTCCAAGCTTCCGGATGAGGGACCTGAGGCACATCCGTTTGGTTATTTATGTATCCATCCTGTCCATCATACAAGCATCTGCTAGAAAATGACTTTGGTTCTTGCCCTCAAGGAGTCCTGGATCTCATTGACACATTCACCATTGAGGGCAATTGCATCCATAGAATTCTTTACAGGATTGGGCTCTGAGGTTGCTTGGAGGAGGAGGAAAGGATTAATTTACTAGAGATAGGGAGGGGAGATGCATAGAAGTTTAACAGAGGAGGTCAATTTTGAGGAGTTTGGGGATTCCACAGGCAGATGAGGAATAGGAATGTTTTCAGATAGAGAGAACACCTTGCCTTGAAACACAGAGGTGTGAAAAATGTCAGCATGCTTAGTCCAAAGAGTAGAAATGGGTCGATGTTAACAGGGGAGTATTGTGTATGCATGTCTGTGCATGACACGTGTATGTGTGTGTGCATGTGCATGTATGTGTGTGTGTGTTGTGGGAGAGGTGTGAGAGAAGGAAAACTGGTCAAGATCATGAATACCATGCTCTTTCATTTTGCCGAGGAGATTGCACGGCATCTGTAGGGGATGCGAAGCTTGTGAGGATTTTTAAGGGAGGTTGATTAGTCCAATTAGCATTTAGAAAATGAATTTTTCACTCCTTTTTATTTCCTGGACTATTTTTGATTCCCTAACACCTTTCAAAGTGATATAAAAACCCTTGAATCTCTACCCTACCCATTAGTTTAGTCCTTCATAATTTCAGATGATTTGTGATGAAGTAATTTTAAGTAAAAACATTTATTCATTTATTTAAGCTCCATATATTAATATTGTACTATACAGTTCATTTTTAAAGAAAACTTTATATAATATAATTGTAAATTATTAAATTATACAACAAACTTGAAAACATTTTGCCATGTAACAAATAATATATGCAGTTTATGTTAGTGGTCATTATGTTTGTAGACAAATGATTTGTCAATGAATGAATTTTGAAACGTCATTCATTTTGTTTTGTGTTGGGAATGAATGCATGTTAAAATGTTAGAGCTATATGTTCCAACATCAAAAAGACCTAAATTTCTTTGACCAATGTTTGAAATTATTAAATTTAATGCTAAGAAATCAAGTACAGTAGAGATAAGTTTCATGTCTTATTTCTAAATAAAAATATGAGAGTGGCAAAAAAATATATATATGAGAGGGGCTTTTTGTAAGCATTCTTCCCCAATTAACACATTTTGAGAATAATCTTCATTTCTAATAAAGAATCAAATACGGTTTAAAAATTGTTTCATCTACTCTATTATCATTGTGTTTGGTGGCATGAGAGGCCTTTAAGGTACCATATAAATATTTGATTTGATACTGCAACCTCTATCTTTGATGAGGTTAATCTTGAGAGAAGTTGTATGTTGCTCTTAAATTTGCATTTCTTCTTTTTCTTTTAACATGTTAAAGTATACATTAAGGAATGTGGTACAAAGGTGAAAATCTGTACAACCGTAGAGACCTGTCTATCTCACCCAGAGTTCCTGGCACATAGTAGATGCTAAAGAAATATTTGTTGAAGGAATGAGGAAGCAAACTACAAAGTGGTATCAATGAAATAACACTTCAAAATGTGTTGCAAAAATGAAACAAGCAATGTAACTAGAACTGGGTCTCTTATGAAGGAGATTCTCCATAAATGTTAGCTTCTGTTAAGTGTTGAATCGTGTCTCTCCAAATTCATGCACCTAAGTACTAACCCTAGTACTTCAGAGTGTAACCTTACTTGGAGATAAGGTCTTCACAGAGTTAATCAAGTTAAAATGAGGTCATTCGGGACATTTGGAGACAGACATGAACACAGGGAGAACACTGGGTGAATATGAAGACAGAGATCCGTAATGATGCTTCTACACGCCAAGGAATGCCAAAGATTGCCCGCAAGCCACAGAAAGCTAAGGGAGAGGCATGCAACAGTTAGATTCTTCCTCATAGCCTCAGAAAGAACTAACCCCACAGGCACCAGAACTGTGAGACAATAAATTTTTGTTGTTTAAACCACACGCTTTGTGGAACTTTGTCACAGCAGCCCTAGAAAATGAATACAGTTTCCATGCTCCATTCCAGCCTATGTTTTTGCCTCCTTTGTGCCAAACATAAAGGGAGAGCAAAAAGTGGAGCCCAGAAACTTAATGAAATCTAGAAATAATTACAGCTTGTCAAGATAATTTTAGAAGCACTTCATGATGTTTGAATCATGAAAAAAAATCCCTTTGGATTATATTTATATAGAATTTAGGCTGTGTGTAGCTGTAGTTTACAATAACATTTCGTTCTTTCAAGATGCCTCAATAGAAATTTAATTTGCTCAATATCAAATCTGATTTTGTCATTGAATTTTTGAACCACAAAAACCTTTTATATGCTCTAAAGGTTTTTTTTTTTTTTAAATCATAGAAGTACAATTTCGAGATGAGTCAAATGCCTTGATTCTAAGAAAGCATTTTGCCAGCTGTCTCTATGGAGTAGACAAGGGAGCTAAGGTGGCTATTTTACATTGTATAATATAAAGCTTGCCTGGTTCTCTGCTCCTTAAAAGTACCTCTCATGCCCCAGGGAGCTTTGTGGGGTTTTGAAACTAGCAATTTTTCAAATCCTCACCAAGCATCTTGGAATGCCAACTGCACCTGATTCTTTCCTGTCCAATGCTCTTTGTGGAGGGCACAAGTACGAGGCAATTTGTACATTCGGGAATGAGGATGCCAGGCATAAGGCACTCATTGTGAGTTTGGGGAGGTGCTCAGCATCCTCTTCTTCCTGAAACTCACTGGGTGTTCCAGCCTTTTGGACACACATTTGTGCCTTCTGCATCTCCTTCGTCATTGTCCTCGCTGCTGTGCATCCCATTTATAATGATCTGTCCATGTATCTGTCACTGTGACTGATGGAGTTCTTTGGTGGAAGCAGTGCTTGAATCTTATGCTTTCTTGTGTCTGCAGTAGCTTACATAATGTCTGGTCCAGGGAAGGCACAGGTCCCTCCTTAGCACTGCTGCAGGGCAACACTGTTGCTTATACCTGCTGAGCAAATCTGAGAGCCAGAAGGGAACACAGATCCCAGTGTTGTTCCACCGTGGGTCGAGGAAGCAGGAATATTTCCACACCAACCCTGATCAGCCATTGAATGAAGGCTGGGAATCAATTCCCCACACTGGTCTCTTATGTGTACAGGCAGAGCTAGCAGCCAGGGAGAGAGCTTTCAGGCAAATCCCGTCAGGTGCTGGAGCAGGTGGAAGATGGGCAACGTGCACTGTAGTGACGAGGGTGAGTGGGGCACTGCCTCACCTGCTGAATATACTCTACCCTCCACTGGCCAACTTCTATCAAGCCCCAGTTTCAGTGCTTGAAATATGTTGAATCCCTGGACCCATCTGAAGTCCTGCTTCCTCCCTGAAGGGAAGGAATTCCCTTATGACCTCCTCCCTGAAACCTTGTCTGGCTCCACTTGGGCCCAGGTGCTTTCTGTGTCCTGACAGCCATAGCAAGAACATCTGGAGTGGGCCAGGTATGTTCCTTAAGTTACACAGAGCAGCTATAGGGGTGCGTTTGTTCATTCACATGCTCTGATGCTGTGCTGAGGCTGTGTTACATGCTGGGGAAGACTGCTGGCTCCTGGCCCCTCAGAACTTTCTGTCTAAGAAGGAAGACAGATACTTTATGTTTTATCACAGAAACAACAACAATAACAATTATATGTAAATGGTGAGTGATTCGTGAAAGTAAATGAAGGGTGTGATGCAAGAATATAATCAGGACCAAAAGACTAAGTTATAGGAGGAAGCGTTGGTGGGGAGTCTGCTCTGAGGTAGTGGGTGTGGTGAGAATTGTCCAGACAATATCACATCATTCACAGAAGCCAAAAGGTGGGAAAAAGCTTGGTGCACTCCTGAACAAAGACTGTTCCCTGCTTATTTAATGCATTTACATCGCAGGAAATAGGATCAAGTACAGAAAAGTGTAGAGGAAAATATACATCCCACCTGGGGATGAGCTGTCCATTGACTCTTCTCCTTCCCCATGCTCACAACACACACACACACACACACACACACACACACACACACACACACACAGCAGAGTTATGATAAATTCCCAGACGTTCCTTTTGGAGGTACCCAGCATTGAGTAAGATATGGAATTAGACGCTGCACCAGGTAGATAAAAGCACCGTTTTCCTGTTAAGAGAAGTTCATTCTTCTAGTTTTCCAAGATATATTCTGTAGCCTCCTTGAATTTATTTTCTCAAGTCAGACCATACAGCTTTATGGATGCAGTTTTGATTTAATCCAGTTTACTGATGCTTGTTTAAGAAGAGGATGGCGTAGGGAGTAACATCACCAAGATGGCTACTCAGATTGTTCTTGGCATCGCTCCCCCTCACAAGAGGAACAACTAACAACTGTTCAAAAGTGGAGCACCTGAGGATAATCAGGCTGAGCTCATTTCCCCCAGAGCAACACAGAGTGAGGCTGAAGCACCCCTACACCATAGAGACCAAGACAGACTGCATTAGAAGAAGGGAAATGGCTACATGTTGACCACGTTGCCCCTCCTGCAGGCCAGTGCAGCACCGTGTGGAGAGGCCTTGTCTGAGCCTCTGGCTTCTCCAGTGGGGAAAGAGAACACACAGTGGGGGGTGGGAGGGCAACCAGGCTCCACCCCCAGCATTGTGGGTCGCTTTGTGGGAGTCCCTACCCTGATCTCACACCACGGGGATTGTAGGGGGACTCTGTGAGGCCCCACCACTGGGAATCTGACTGGGACAGAGAAGGGGGGAAGGGTTGCAATAATTAATACAGAGATCATGGCATCCTGAGTTCATACCTGCAATGGCCAAGCTGTAGTTCCAACTAGTCTGATTCCTGAGGGACAAATGCTATCATCCTCACTGTGGATCGAAGCAGAGGAATACAGTTTCAGTGTCAGCAATTGCTTACTGTCTGCTGCACATGGGAATAGGGAAGAGAGGAAGCTGAATTTCCCAGAGCTGAGTCAGTTTTAGACTTAATCCTGTGCATTAGCTAACGAGGTCATTCATTCATATCCATTCAGCCGCCTTTTACTGAGCATCTGTTAGGTACTTTATTAGACATTGAAAATAGAAAACAAAAAGAAAAAAAAAACAATGTAAATCAAAGCAATATCAATAGCTAATATTTTTCATTCAAGCTCTTACTAAATTCCAGGTGAGCATCTAAGTGCTTTGCTTAATTTATTCTCCTAACTCTATGGGTCGGTGCTATTTCTGCCCTGCTGTGCAGGTAAGGAAACAGGCTCAGAAAGGTGAAGAAATTCGTCCACCATCATGGCGCTAGTAGTTCCAGAGTAGAAATGAGAACCAGGTCATCTGGCTCTGGTCCCTCTCTCTGCTCAAGTTCCAGATCTCAAAGAGCTTGGGCTTTCTTGAGGAGGATAACAGATAAAAAAGAAAAGTTTTATGAAATGGATCATATTTACTGAGTGATTTCTACTGCTAAGTACCAGCCTGAGTATTCTACATGCACGGTTTCATTCAGTCCTTACCATCACCTTCCAGAGAGCCCTCTCATTGCCCTACGTTATAAATAGGGAAAGTGAGGTGCCACCCAGTTTAGAACTTATTTGCATTCACATTGTTGGTGAAGGGCAGAGGTGATATTCAGAGATAGGCAGTCTGGTCCCATAGCCTATACTCCTAACCTTTTCTCTCTGTCTCCTTCTGTTGTTGGGTAAAATTGAACATGGGGAACTGTGAGCAGAAAGAAAATGTGTCAAAAATCTATAGGAGGGAAGTGTTAAAGAAGAACCCTGCTACAGGAAGGTTGAGCTGAGTGAATTTTGAAGGCTGTGTAGCACTGGGTGAAGTTTTGGGAGGTGGGCATGCCAGGCTGGGAGCAGCGTAGGAGAGCATGCACAGGGGAGAGGCAGCAGGCTTGTCTGGTGAAACTGTAAGTGATTCAGTTTTTTTCTAATCCAAGACAGGATGGGGGAGCAAAAAAAAAAGAAAAAAAGGTGAGGTGTTAGGTCGGGCCAGGGTACAAAATGTCCTGGTATGCCACATGAAGGAGTCTGGCTCTTGTCCAAGTAATGAGGAGCCTTCCATGTTACTAGCAGAGCAGTAAGAGTGGTGGATCCATGTTTGAGAAAGATCATTCTAGCTCGTGGGCAAGACTGCAGACTGGCAGACCCATGAAGCACGCCATTGCCACCATTCTTGCAATGAGAAGACAGTAACTTGCAGACTAGGTTGGGAGCAAGAGGGATAAAGAGAAGGGGTTCAAGCTATTTTAGGAGGTAAATCAAAAGGAAATGTGATTGGACACACTGGGACAGAAGGAGAGGAGTGAAGGAAGACCCCAGGTTTTTGACTTGAGCAAGTGGGTAGAAGTTGGGTCATTTACTGGGGCAGGAACCTGGAGCAGGTTTTAGGCTTGCTGAGGATAGGTTCCATATCAGACTGTGGAGTTGGAGGAGGTTGTGAAAAAACCGATGGGTATCCAGCAGACAGTCTAATATTTGAGTCTGGAACTTAGGCGGGAGGAGATCCAAGCTGGCATAAGAGCTAGAAGAGTGTGAGCTGAAGTATAGGTGTTTTGCGAGCTTTGGTGCAGATGAAGGTGTCAGTTCTGGGGTTATGGGACCTCATTACAACAAGCGAGCTTATATCTGAATCTCAGAAATAGCCTCATCAAATATTTTAGTTCATTTTCCTTAGAAAAATTCAATAATACCCTACATCAGTCTAGCCCTTTGTAGTTTTTCTAGGGCTTTCATATACATTATCTCATTAAAATAGTGTCTGGTTGGCAACATGGTTGACGAGGACTCATCATCTCTAAAAACATAAATGGTATTTTAAAGGTCTGTATGACTTCCAAATTCCTAGTTAGCCAGGAGCAGGGCTGACATGGGTGTTGTGCTGTTCGGATTTTAATGTGCATTGGAATCATGTGGGGATCTTGCAGATTCTGGTTTTGGGTTGGTGATGGCAGTGGTAGTGGTGGGATTCTGTTTCCAACATACCCCAGATGACATCTCTACTGCTGCTCTGGGGTGCACTCTGAGTATCAAAAGAGTAGAGAATAGATTTTCCATCTCCTTGTTCATCATTCTGTTGATTAATCCATCTTGAGTCTAGATCTAAAACTAAGAGTGGGCAAGACCTGATGAGATATTTATTGCTAGGACTTCAAGTGATGGAATTTTTTCTGATCTTAGAAGCAGATGTTTGAGGGGCACCTGGTGGCTCAGTCAGTTAAGCATCTGCCTTTGGCTCAGACTCAGGTCATGATCCCAGGGTGCTGGGATTGCCCCACATTGGGCTCCCTGCTCTACAGGGGCGTCTGCTTCTCTCTCTCCCATCTTGTGCTCTCTCTCTCACTCACTCAATCTCTCTCTCAAAAAAATAAATAAAAATCTTAGAACAAAAGGAGTCGACCTTTGAGATCTTGCAGATGATAAATCCATGGCCTTTTGCAGAGAGGGAGCTGATATGCTCAAAAAGAAAGTGCCTGCCACACCTCCATGTTGTCCCCTTGATATGTCCCAGGTATAGGAGTTCAACAGGATCCAATAGACTTGCGTGTATAAATGCCCAAGTCACGTGGGTTTCTTAATCCTGAGGTTTGTCTGGCCAAATACAGTCCGGGAATCAGTGACCCCGGGGTTGAGGGAAAGGAAAAGTTTGCATCAGGAATAATTAATAAACGGGGCGCCTGGGTGGCTCAGTCGTTCGTTAAGTGTCTGCCTTTGGCTCAGGGCGTGATCCTGGAGTCCTGGGATTGAGCCCCACATCAGGCTCCTCCACTGGGAGCCTGCTTCTTCCTCTCCCACTCCCCCTGCCTGTGTTCCCTCTCTCGCTGGCTGTGTCTCTCTCTCTGTCAAATAAATAAATAAAATCTTAAAAAAAAAAAAAAGAATAATTAACGAACAAACTCAAATGGGAAAGGACCAAGTGGAGAAGCAGCCCTTTTGGTGTTAAAACCAAACAGATCTTAGGCCAAGCTGCAGTCCTTCGTTCTGACAGGAAGAGTGGGGCTCTTGCTAAATCCTGCTGAGTTATCCTTTATCCCCCAGCCTCTGAGTTAGGAATTATGCTTTTAAAACGCTATTAGTCCAGCCAGGATGTGCCTTTTGTCGCCAGCTACAGTATCATTTCTCATGCGATGATCTTCACTTTTATATTTAATTCCAGTTTTCTGTAATTTAGATTTTGCTGAAAACAGCCATATTGCTGCAAGTGTAAATGAAGGTAGATGAGCATTAATGGTGTCAGTTCACAGATGTTCTTAAGTTAAATAATTACTGCTCACTCCCCTGGATCTCTGTTCAAAATGCCTGCACTATTGAATTAGAAGCACAAAGCACTTTCCTTCATCCTTGTTACTGGGATCAGGTTCAGCCTGAAGAACGGTATGAGGTATGAGACCTCGGAATAAGTCTGGGGCTCCGTCGATTAAACAGAGCCATTTTACCTGTGAGAGGAGTATGGAAGCTCTGTTGTTTTTACAGATTTATTACATTTTCTTAAAAGCATCTAAATTAATGCTACATTAATTACTGATGGGGATGCACCCTGCAGCATATGTTGCTATTAATTGTATCCATTATCACAAAGTAAACATCTCTTTATAAAAACAAATGATGCTTCATTTTAATATGTGGCTCGAAACGACGTCCTCCGCAGCTGTTGCTACTTCTGTTTCGGTGCTTTTCCTACAAAGGGCCACCTGTTACAATAGACATTTCATTTGTTTTTATTTGGAGAAATAGGACCCTTAGAAAATAAAACCCCACCTCCTTAAGGCATAATAATCATAAAAAATGAAGCCCCAGAGGAAATTTGCATTTTTTCCTCATCAGAAGTTCTCAACGTGAGGGCGGCCCCTGGACCTTCACTCTTCTAACTCTCAGTCTAGACTTGTTCGAATTTTAGACCTTGAAGGATCTCATTCTAGGTTAAATGTCTTCATGTTGCAGATGGAAGAACTGAGAGGTTGGTGTTGACTCAAGGCAAAGCCAATGTCCCCGACTCTGACTCCATAATGGGTGCTTTTTGTTCTCTAACGTTTGGCTTTTTAAGTGCATTAGCCTGTCGACCACATTGATTGGCTGTGTGACCTCGGGCAAATTACTTAACCACTCTGACCCTCAGTTCCCTGCACTCTATAAAGGGATGGATAGCTACTTCATTAGCATTGTTGTGAAGATAAATGACTTAATTGAGGGATATTGCTTAGAATAGTGCCTGGGATTTGGTGAATCCTCAAAAAGTGGTGACTATTCTAATAATAATTGATTTTGTTACCATTGCTATTATGGCTATTAGTGCAAGTAGTGAATATTCCAGCGTCCATTCTTCAAACATGTGATGATAAATTACGCAGCACCACCAGCGTGGAACCTCCTTCAGACGCCGCTGAGTTCTGCCTTTATGCACTGTTCTTGATCTTCGGTGGTTACTCAGTGTTCATGAATAAAGAAATACAGTTACAAATTAAATGAAATTGAATTATAAAGGGAGACCCAATATAGAAATGATTAAATCCTAAGGTTGAAATTGTCGGAAACTATCGGGAAAACTTTCTTATCATTGACCACTTTTATGCTCCTTTATTTTTTTTTTTAAGATTTTATTTATTTATGTGTGAGAGAGCATTAGAGAGCATAAGCAGGGGGAGCAGCAGAGGGAGAGGGAGAAGCAGGCTCCCTGCTGAGGGCTCAATCCCAGGATCCCAGGAACCTGGGATCATGACCTGAGCAAAAAGCAGATACTTAACCGACTGAGCCACCCAGGTGCCCCTTTTCTGCCCCTTTAAATGAAGACAAAGAAAAATCACCGTGGCACTTTTAGATTGATCATAAATGACTAAGGACTTCATTCAATGACCACAATGACATTCATTCATTCATTCATTCATTCATCCATTCATTCATTCATTCATTCACTTTTGAATTCCTGTGTGTGAGGGAGGCACAGAAAGTAAAAGTTGTACAATAAATTTCAACAGGTGACTTTTTCCATGAATTGTATGTATGGGGAATAAAAGTAGATGGGGTCATGGTCCCTCCCTTTGGAAAATTTGGGATTTGCCAGAAGGTCAAAGGGTATAGAGCTTGATATAAACTTAAGTATTCAGGTAGCCATGAGCTGGAGAGTAAGCGAAAGAACATCCTGCATGAAGCTTGTTTCGAAAGAGATGGTCTGGAGGGGTGCTGTTTCTACAAGCCTCTCTAGCCTCCTGCAGAGCAGGGCAATGCACTGCATCAGTGTTGCGCTTCTGTCTTTAGCCTCATGCTGCACATGCTCAGATTTATCATTCTGCTAGCTCACCATTCCTCCACCATCAGCAAGATGTTTATAGCCATCTATGAAAATAAAATGTTTAGGAAATGCTGACTATGACATAGCCAGCCTCCTGGAAGTATACAGTGTATTTTGTGTAGTAGAAGTTCAGAGAGTTATTTAATATATACATCATTTTAATTTCCTTAAATTATTATTATTATTATTATTATTATTTTAAAATATTTTATTTATTTCAGAGAGTGAGAGAGAAAGCACACGTGCGTGCACAAGTTGGGGGAGGGGCAGTGGGAGAGGGAGAGGGAAAAGCAGACTCCTGGTGCTGAGCAGGGAGCCGGATGCAGGACTCCATCCCAGGACCCTGAGATCATGACATGAGCCAGTCAGATGCTTAACCGACTGAGTCACCCTGGTGCCCCTAAATTATTATTATTTTTGGTATGGAGTTCTTTTTTGGTGAAACACCTCTGAATACCTCCCAGGATACTAGTGGTCTGCACTGAGCAGCTCAAAGCTTAAGAATTGTCATCTTCCCCTAACCTAATCATAAAAATGGGAGAATGACTCTTTCTCTTTCAGATCTCTGCCGTCTGTCCATGGCTTCCCTCCTGCCCATTTCTTTCAACATCCCTGATTGGTTAGTGATAATAACACAAATTTTTGTCTCACTCTCCTGCTTAAAAGTGATGCAACTTTGGGTAAGTTCTTTTTCCTTTTTGAGCTTACGTTTCCTCATCTGCAAAATGAAGATAAGAATATCCATCTTCTAGATAGCTTGTGAGTCTTAGAATCTAAGGAAGATAAAGAACATGAAAGCACTGGTTGTGAGGCATGATGCCAATGCAGGAGTACTATTAGGTCTACTTGATCTTAAACCTTAGCCTATTTATGCTCTTGGCCTGTGTAGACTTCTGGGCCTGACAATTGAAAACATTTAGTTCTGCTGTGTAAAAGAGCAGATCCTCTAGTTGTCTACAAATCCTCCTTCTTAAACTCCAAGCATTACCTCTTAGGGTTATTTAGCTGGACTCTGTGATTTCAGGCCGCAGGAAGACCCATTCTTCCTCAGCTCTGTGCAGGCTGCTACCCAGGGCACCTGGTGCCTCCTCTGACTTTCTCCTTGTACCCTGTAGGGAGGCAATATTGGCGTTGCTTTGTTTCATCTCTTTTCCAGACCCAAGACTCTTCTTCTTTTGCCTCAGCCTCCATTTTCCCCTGGAATGTAGGGGCCTGAGGGGTTTGGTAGGCTTATTGGCCACATGTTGTTAAAAACATCTCCAAGAATTATATTTAATCACATATTTGGATAAAGACATCTCCTCCTCCCCTGTTCTCAAAAGGCAACAAGAAATTGATGCACACATAAAAAAAAGAAAGGCATAAACCTAGCAAATAATGCCTGAAAGCAGCAGTAAATAAACAGGGATATGAATTGTGATGTTAGGCATATTTTATTATTTAAGAAACTCACTGGAAGTGTACTAAGTGGTTACTACATCAAGCACTGGGCTAAGGGCTAGAGATACAAATTGGGTTTGAAATAGATCCTTTTTCTCTTAAGGGATCTTTCCTTAAAGCAGCTTAAGAAGATTGTGGGAGGAGAATGACCATATGAAAAAGACAAAAAATGAAACAAAACAAAACAAAACAAAACCCTGTTATAGATATTAAGACATTTGTTGGATCTCTCTACTTGCATGAATTCTCTCCATTTTATTGGGTGACAATTTGTCATCTTTGACCCTGTTCCTCAGGTGTGCTTAAGTTTAAGCGATCTTAAAATTATTGGCACAGGCATCTGTAGAGATAGATGAGGGAGCTGAGAGTAGGAGGGAAGTTCTTAACTGCTCATGAAGCTGAAGGGAACATTCTGTACCCAAACACGGATTGTTCTAGATGCAATCGATGTTTCCTGACCTTGAGGTCTTCAAAGACAGTCAATATTTCCAAAATTCGTATGCAAACAATGCGTCCATCATTTGGGTCATAAAGGCCATGCCTAATGAGTGCAATATTTTTGGTATAGACAATCTTGAAAATCATGAACTCTCTGTGGAGCATTTTAATCATAGAAAGAGTTCTAGGTGGTTAACAAGTCAGAAACTATTTCAAGATTGCAAATAATGCTAAGACTTCGTAGATGTTTTTGGGAATGAAGACTAGAAAACTTCTTGAACCATGCTTAGAATTTAATTCTGTGCTATAGTTTCCTCAACATTGGGGGGGGGGGAACCCTTTACATTTTACAGGAATGTCTAAAAGCCGTCTAGCGTCTTTAATCATCACGATCCTTGTGGACTGGCCTTGCCTTTCTCTCCAGGCTCACCCACCCTAGTAACACTCCAAGTTTTCAAAACATCTCCAGCTGTTTCTTGCTTCCGTGCTTTCTGCCCCAAATGCCCTCCCACTCTTACCCAAACTCTTATTCGTTCCTACAATGCCAGCTCAGATACCACTTCTGTGAAGCCTTTTCCACTCCTTTGCAGGCAAATCTGTATCCTGATGCTTTGTGAATGAGGCGGTTTTCCATGATAGATGGTGAATTATTTCCAGCCCCTAGAGAAAGGTCTGACCAAGAGTAGATGCCTCAGTGTTTATTGAATCAAATCGAAATTAATCCTCTTGTTTTCTTTTAAATTTTTTTATTATGATATGTCAGTCACCATATAGTACATCATTAGTTTTGATGTAGTATTCCATGATTCATTGTTTGTGTATAACACTCAGTGCACCATGCAATACGTGCCCTCCTTAATACTCATCACTGGCCTATCCCAGTCCCCCACTCCCCTCCCCTCTGAAACCCTTCAGTTTGTTTCCCAGAGTCCATAGTCTCTTATGGTTCATTCCCTCTTCTGTTTACCCCCCCCACTCTTCCCTTCCTTCTCCTACCGATCTCCCTGCTATTCCTTATGTTCCACAAATGAGTGAAATCATATGATAATTGTCTTTCTCTGCTTGACTTATTTCACTTGGCATTATCTCCTCCAGTCCCGTCCATGTTGCTGCAAATGTTGGGTAATCGTTCTTTCTGATGGCTGAGTAATATTCCATTGTATATATGGACCACATCTTCTTTATCCATTCGTCTGTTGAAGGGCATCTCGGCTCCTTCCACAGTTTGGCTATTGTCGACAATGCTGCTATGAACATTGGGGTGCATATAGCCCTTCTCTTCACTACGTCTGTATCTTTGGGGTAAATACCCAGTAGTGCAATTGCTCTATTGGTCATAGGGTAGCTCTATTTTTAACTTTTTGAGGGACCTCCACACTGTTTTCCAAAGTGGCTGGACTCTGGTGCCTTTGTGGAGATTTTAAAACTGAAGGAAAAGAAGTAAACATTGATTTTAGTCCCAAGGTTAGTCATATCTTCAGTGTCTATTTCAATTACACAAAGAGAATGTCAAAACAAAGCATAATCACACTGTGATGACAAAATGGTGGGGGAATAACATTGTACTTAGGGGATTTGAAGCTTCGGAACAAAGTAGGCTGTGTACTGATGGGGGAATGACTACCAAGCACTTTGCTTTGTTGCCTCTTGAGGTGGCGGTGGAAGACTCTTCAATAAGGTGTTTAAAAGGACAGGAAGAGTTGAGCATTTCTCAAAATGTAATGAACATTCAAATGACTTGGGACTCTCGTCCATATTTTAGTCAGTCTGGGATGGGGCCTGAGAGTTTAGATTTCCAGCAAGCTCCCAGGCAAAGTGTCTACTGCTGGATTGGTTACCTCTCTTACAGTAACAAGAATCGTGAGTGCACAATGATTGGCTCAGCTGTCAATCAAAGCTGTAGTAATATTAATCCCAACCAATCACACAGTTCTATACACAGCAAACACATAAATGCAAACTCGGCCTTTTTGTCTGCCTACCTTGTGATTCAGATATTATCGTTAAATTTTTCCCTCTCTGTGAGTCTGATCTTGGACATGATTAAATATAAATTGGTTGCTAGGAGAAACAGTAAATGGGACTTCACAGTGGGAATTGAAAACTTAGCTGTTAGGTAGTCAAGCGAGAAAAATAGAAAAGTAAATTATTAGCTAGCTTTATTCTTATTCATCATATAACTTTTAAGAATAACAGGATATCAATTAAGTGCTAGATATCCTCTTCCTCCACATTAAATGTGTTAATTGACACTGCATTGCTTAATCAATCTTGTTATACACTAATTAAATAACTGCAGTTTTTTTTTTTTTGAGGATGAAAGAATACTTGGTTACCATTTGATAGCAGTCAATGTACACTAAAATCTCCTCCTTTGAATGAGAAACCTGTTTCTTGTCCTACCTTGTGGAACTAGGGAGCTGTAAAAGATGAAATACCACGGAGAAGAAAAGTGTCACCTGTTCAGTTACTAGCTCCAGAATAAAATTAGTGAATATAAAGTGGATCTGGCTATCTGGAAAATTAACAACAATTATAATGATATAGTAAGAAATGCAAAATTTTAAAAAATAAAGTGGGTCAAGCCTATGAGTAGATCGGTAAGGAAACAGGAGGTCATAGATTTAACTGGGGTCTGAACTCCAGAGGTGGTTCCTGAATATCCATTTATAGAAGAGGAAGTAGAAGCAGAAATCTGGTTAGAAACTCAAGACGCTTGTCTTCAAACCCCACTAGTGTGGCAGGGATATATTTTTTAAATAAAAAACTTTTGGGGAAGGCAAAGGAGGAGTCACTGATGGAGTTCACTGGGAGGCCAAAACCTCTTGCTCTCATCCCAGTCTCCAAAGCCACCCTTTGGTCCTGCCATTAGCATGAAATGCACACAGATGTTCCAGTATATTTAAAAAAACCCCAAAAAACAAAAAACAAACAAACAAAAAAAACCACATGTGGTATGGCCTAGGACCACTACTTAAATTATAATTTTTTTCCTATTATAATTGAAAGAAAAGAAGTCATAAATGAAAGTGAATGCAGTCAGAATCTATGTTGAACCCATTTTTAAAGAATTGCAAGTGAAGTTTTAAATCCATAAGAATGTAATTACGCTTCCATTGCTTAATGTATGGACTGAAATTCTGACTTAATTATTCTGCAACTAAATTTATATGTCATTTATGTAGTAAATCTTGGCAATTGCTCTCACAACTATCATTGGAAATGTAATTAACTTGGGTTAGATAAGTTTTTACAGTGAGAACTAAATGCAGTGTAATACCAAGGCATTATTTAAAAGGCAAAGGCTAAATACATCTTCTTTCTAAACTTTCTTGTTTGTTTGCAATTCCTTTTCCCAGAAGGCTAAATGCTGAGCTTGTTTTCTTTTTCCAGCTTCCCATTTTAGTCTGCTAATTGAAAGTGGTTTTTTTTTCTTTCTTTTTAAAGAAAAGAGTTTTACTCTTTGTATTACAACTTTTACTAAGAATACAATTTATTTTTGAGAAAGGCTTCTCTGTATGTGATAAAGCTGTTGGATTATATTTTCAAAGCTCCACTTCCTTTGTTTTACTGTAGTTTAGTGTTGAATTGATTTTTATTGTTACTTGCAACTGAGATTTCCCTAGAAGGAACATTTTAGAATGTTCTAGAAACTGTATTTTTATAACTTGCAAAGAATTGATGATGTCCTATATTACTTTTATTATGAAAAATACAAATGATATTTAAAAAAAGAGATAAAAGGAAAAGGAAGATTCACAGGCTCTGTGACTATTCTCTATTTTAAGTTGATTGAAGATATATTGATAGATAATAATCATTTTCCCACAGGTTTGGGAGTTGGATAAATCATGATAGTGCATCAAGGTTATATAATGTAGTCTTTTGTTATTATAAGTTAATGTTTTCTATTTTTTGATGAGTTGATGAGTGATATTTCTCCTTTTATTGATGAGCAAAATATAAAGCTCCCTTTTTTTGAAGTTTGGGTTTATCTCCATTTTTGTTCCATCCACTTTCATAGACTTATGGCTATACTAGCATAGATTTCTTATGTTTATCTCACATTTAGTTTTTTATTTGTTGTGCTGGGCTTTCTGCTAAATGCTTTCATATAAACATACATGAAAATAAATAAAAAAGAAATCACATACACAAAAATCAATTCCAAGTAAATCGTAGATTAAAATATGAAATGTAAAACAATAGAGCTTGTAAAAAATAACAGGCAAGGATTTCAAGCTGTACTACAAAGCTGTGATCACAAAGACAGCATGGCACTGGCACAAAAATAGACACATAGACCAATGGAACAGAATAGAGAACCCAGAAATGGACCCTTGGCTTTTTGGGCAACTAATCTTTGATAAAGCAGGAAAAAACATCCAGTGGAAAAAAGTCTCTTCAATAACTGGTGCTGGGAAAATTGGACAGCTACATGCAAAAGAATGAAACTTGACCACTCTCTCACACCATACACAAAGATAAACTCCAAATGAATGAAAGACCTCGATGTGAGACAGGAATCCATCAAAATCCTAGAGGAGAACATAGGCAGCAACCTCTACAACATCAGCGAAAGCAACCTTTTTCATGACACATCTCCAAAGGCAAGAGAAACAAAAGATAAAATGAACTTGTGGGACTTCATCAAGATAAAAAGCTTCTGCACAGCCAAGGAAACAGTCAGAAAAACTAAGAGGCAGCCCACGGAATGGGAGAATATATTTGCAAATGATGCTACAGATAAAAGACTGGTATCCAAGATCTACAAAGAACTTCTCAAACTCAGTACGTGAGAAACAAATAAACAAATCATAAAATGGGCAGAAGATATGAACAGACACTTTTCCAATGATGACATACAAATGGCTAACAGACACATGAAAAAATATTCAAAATCATTAGCCATCAGGGAAATTCAAATCAAAACCACACTAAGATACCACCTTACGCCAGTTAGAATGGCAAAAATTGACAAGGCAAGAAATAACAATTGCTGGAGAGGATGTGGAGAAAGGGGATCCCTCCTACATTGTTGGTGGGAATGCAAGTTGGTACAGCCACTCTGGAAAACAGTGTGGAGGTCCCTTAAAAAGTTAAAAAGTGAGCTACCCTGTGACCCAGCTGTTGCACTACTGGATATTTACCCCAAAGATACAGATGTAGTGAAGAGAAGGGCCATATGCACCCCAATGTTCATAGCAGCATTGTCCACAATAGCTAAGTCGTGGAAGGAGCCGAGATGCCCTTCAACAGATGACTGGATTAAGAAGTTGTGGTCCATATATACAATGGAATATTACTCAGCTATCAGAAAGAACGAGTTCTCAACATTTGCTGCAACATGGACGGCACTGGAAGAGATAATGCTAAGTGAAATAAGTCAAGCAGAGAAAGTCAATTATCATATGATTTCTCTCATCTATGGAACATAAGAACTAGGAAGATCGGTAGGAGAAGAAAGGGATAAAGAAAGGGGGGTAATCAGAAGGGGGAATGAAGCATGAGAGACTATGGACTCTGAGAAACAAACTGAGGGCTTCAGAGGGAAGGGGGGTGGGGGAATGGGATAGACTGGTAATGGGTAGTAAGGAGGGCATGTATTGCATGGTGAACTGGGTGTTATATGCAACTAATGAATCATCGAACTTTACATCAGAAACCAGGGATGTACTATATGGTGACTAACATAATATAATAAAAAAACATTAAAAAAAAATAATAGGCAAATATATTCATGACCTTGGAGTATGTAAATATTTGTTAGAATTTATAAAGGGTTTCAACAAATCAATGAAAACCAAAAACTAATCTAATCTACAAAAAGGAATATCCAAATGGCCAATAAACATACAAAAATGTTCCTAATGACAATTATCATAAAGGAAATAAAAATCAAAACCATAATTAAGTATCCCTACACACCAAATGAAATAGCTAAATTGAAAAATCTGACAATACCAAGTATCAACAAATACATAGAGCACATGAAATTCTCATATATGGTTAGTGTGAGTATAAAATAGCACTGATCACTTTGGACAACCTTTTTAGTAGTATATACTGAAGCTAATCATATGTGCACCATATAATTATGAAATTCCGCATATAAGAATACGCCCACAGAAGTGCATACGTATGTTCAAAAATGTTAGATAAGATTGCTCATAGTAGCACACTTTGCAATAGCTAAAAGCCGGAAATGAGTCAAACGTTTATCTACAAGTGATTAGATAAATCAATTGTGGTATATCTAAGAAGTTGAAGTCTACACAGCAATGGCTACCATACTTCTCCAACCTACTGATACAAAACAACATAATGTTGTTGGGAAGAAGCCATATACTTTTTGGGTTCATTTATATAAAGTTCAAATATAGACAAAGCCACATTATGGTGTTAACATCAGGAACGTGGTTACCTTCAGAGAGGTCAGTGGGGATAGTGACATGAAGAGAAGGGGCATTTGGGAATCTTTTGACCTGTGGTTAATTATCAGTAAAGCTTTCCATAGAAGACAGATGGGTGGACCAAACAAAACCATGAAACAAATAAACAATTTGTCTGGAATTTCCAGTTTATAAGTTAATTCAGTTAATAAGTGGTGTAACCTATAGCACTGTGTTTGACCTTTCAACATAAGTGATAATTAAGATGGATGGCACACGCACTGAATCTGAGTTTAACATAGAAAATGTCTCCCTTGGGACACCTGGTGGCTCAGTCAGTTAAGCGTCAGTCAGTTAAGTGTCTGCTTTCAGCTCAGGTCCCAGGGTCCTGGGATAGAGCCCCACATCAGGCTCCTTGCTCAGCAGGGAGCCTGCTTCTTCCTCTGCCTCTGCTCTCCCTTGTTTGTGCTCTCTCTCTCTCTGACAAATAAATAAATAAAATCTTAAAAAAAAACGTCTCCCAACTACTCATTCGTTTAACAAATATTTCTTTAGTGGTTACTGTGAGCCAGCAGTTGTACTGGGTAATAGTAGTATAATGATGAGAAACACAGATGTGAATCCTGACCTTTTATAGCTGATATTCTAATAGAAAAGGAGGGCAAATGAATTTATAATAGAATGAAGTCAGGGCTATACTATGAATTCCATACCTCTACCCTAACTACACATGTGACTTTTGATACATTACTTAAAATCTCTGATCTTTAATTTCCTCTTCTATGACTGCCATGATTAATTTTGTCAACTGGGCTGGACCATGGTGTGAAGATGCATGGTCAAACATGATTCTAAGTGTTTTGGTGAGGGCATTTTTGGATGAGATTACCATTTAAATTGATGGGCTTTGAAGAAAGCAGATGGCTTGCCATATTGTGGGTGGGCCTTATCCAATCAGTTGAAGGCCTGTTAACAACAAAAGACTGACCTCCTCTGAACAAGAAGGAATTTTACAGCAGACAACCTTTGGACTTTAAGTGCACACTGTCTCTTCCTGGGTCTATGGTCTGACTGCCTTTGACCTTGAACTGCAACTCAGTTACTGAGTTTCCAGCCTGTCAGCCTCCCCCATCAGATTCTGACTCACCAATCCTTCACAATTATGTGAGCCAATACCTTAAAATAAGTCTCTTTCTACATATACATCAAAATAGACCTCCTGTTGGTTCTGTTTCTCTGGAGAACTCTAAAAAAAAGACTATTAGCACTTATCTCATATAGATATTACAGGATTAAACAAAAGCATATGTGAAAAGCTACATGTATACTTTCTCAAGGTAAATCTTAATGGAGTTTCATTTCCTTTCTTCTCAGATACAAACAATATCTTATGTATGTGTAGCTAATGGTGCTTGCCAGCCTGAAAGTTGCTTGGAGACCAAAGTTAATTAAACTTTTACTGAATGCACACCTTTGAAACTTTTTTAGATCAGGTGTTAACTTTTTATCAGAACGGGAAGGTGACATGTTTCTTGGGAATCCAAGGTTGACAAGGGCCAACTGCCAACCTTTGCTATTTCTTCAGGCTGATGGATAGCCTTTTCCCTTTGCACTTGTATCTCTAAGAAAAATTACCTTTTCAAAGTTTCTAGTAACTGGAAAGTGACAAAACAATTTAACTTTACCAGTATATTTCTGTAACAGATGATATAAAAGTGATCCTCTCAGATGTGAAGGTGATATTTTGCACAGATTTAGAAGTACCCAAGAAACTAAAATTGAATAAATAAAACAAAGGTAACATTGATTTTTTTCCTAATGACTCAAAGGCTACAGTTTGCAAATAGGATGCTTTTAAAAATTCTTTTGTGCTGTATTCTTATTTAATAGCTATTTTAGGTCTCCATTAGCATTGTCTCAGCTTCGAGATTGGTCAAATGGAAGTGCAGCTTTATAAGTGATCTATAAAGGACTTTTTTTTTCTTTGCCTGGAAATGGAATTATATTTCTGGTTGATTATCTGAAACAAAATTTAAAAGAAAAAAAACCCCACCAGCGATTCTTAAAATGCCAATGTTTTATCAAGTCTTTATATGTTTTCCCCCTTATTACCGAAGAATTACTGGCTGTGGAAAATAGAAAGACTAATTTGCCTGATCCATGAAATAGAAAAATTGAGCACAAACACACATTTCCTTTGGAGTGCCACCTACCTCATTGCCTGTCTTAGGTGTGTGAGCAGTGAAGATGTTTACACAAAGTCATCTGTCTAAACCAGCAGCCGTGAGAGCAGGGTGTGTACATGGCAGAGGAGATTTTGAGCACATGCATGTTCAGAAATGTCTTTATTTTGTTTTTTACTCTCTAATGTGGTTTGATTAGGTTTAAAATTCTTAATCAATTTCCCTTAGAAATTTAAAGGCAACATATGGTCTTCTACTTACTGATTACTGCTAATGAAAAAGCAGATATTAATCTACTTCTTCCTCTTAGATAGATAGATAGATACCTTACCCTTGTCTCACTTTGGAATCTTAAGGATATTTTCTTCTACAATGTTCCATAGCTTTATTAGTGTTCTATAACTCATGGGTCTCTTTCACTTATTCTATTCAGCCCCTGTGGTCCCTTTTAAGATGTATACTTATTTCTTTAACTCTGGAAAATGGTCTTCTATTATTTCTTTAATTATTTCTCTCTCTTCCATTTCTTTCATTCTGTCTTCTTGAAGTTTTATTGGATGGACATTGGTCTTCTATATCCCTTGCTTTTCTGTCATGTTATCTTTCTCTTTATCCCTTTTCTCCATGTTCTGATATATTTTCCATCCTATCTAATTTTAATTTCACTAATAAGAGACCTTTATTCCTAATTGCTCCTTTTTAATACCAACTTGCTTCATGGATGTGATATTTTCTCAAATCTCTCTGGAGGTATGAATAGAATATATATCCTTTCTTTTTTTATCAAGGTAAGTTATTCAGCTTATTAATTAAAAAATAAATTTGTCATTTCTGTTTGCAATACTGCTTAACAAATTTTGACATCTGCTACTATTTGGTTATCTGTTCATATTTATCAATGAAGACCTAGTTGATTTCACAGAAGGCTTACCTCTGCTACACCATGAAGCTACACTTTAGGTTGTTTGAATAAAGAAGGCTGTCTGTCTTTTGAATAAAAACCAAAAATGGATACTAGGCACTATATTTGACAATTTTATCCCCTTTAGATAAATGGCTCAATTTTTAGAAATATATCTTAAATATATTTTTCATGGGGACGGAACTTCCAGCCATGGTGATGTAGAGTTCAGTGAATCTTTGTCACAAAAAAAAATAATAATAATTTTAAAACTGGACAAAATTGTGAAAAATAACCATTTCAGTGCTCTGGAAATCAATTTAGGCAAACAACAAATTGGGGAGTGGTTACTGAAGTGTAGGAGTCTACAGTCTTGTTGCCTATGGCTGCTCCTATTCCTCTCCCTCTCAAGTCAGTCTGCAAAGTAGTTTTTATCGGGGTGGGATTGGCTGTAAAAACAAGAAGTTTTGCTGCCACTGGGGCCAGGTTTTATTTGGACCAGAGAGTGAAAACTCATGCCCATTGGGCAATTTTGGGAAAAACAGCAAACTTGGTGTAAACAAATAGGGAAAACACACAGCTCAGCCTGAGGTTGTAGACCAAGTTAGGGGTTTGGACCCCTACTATAAATTTAACAAAGATCCAGGAGCCAAGAAAGCCTTAAAAGGGCTAGACAAGCTTGCTACACAGTCCTGGCTGATGGGAAATTTTTATGCATGTGCGGTGGAGACCTGAAGACTTGGTTTCCAGACTCTTTTTTTTTTTTTTTTAAAGATTTTTATTTATTTATTTGACATAGAGACAGCCAGTGAGAGAGGGAATACAAGCAAGGGGAGTGGGAGAGGAAGAAGCAGGCTCCCAGCAGAGGAGCCTGATGAGGGGCTCGATCCCAGAACACTGGGATCATGCCCTGAGCTGAAGGCAGACGCTTAACGGCTGCGCTACCCAGGCGCCCCGGTTTCCAGACTCTTAAAGCCATTCCAGTACCATGGTACTGGGCAAAGTGTAGGCATGTAGAACAATGGAACACAATAAGGAGTCCGGAGATAGACCCACATGTAGTCAATTGATTTTCAACAAAGGTGAGAAGAAATTTCAATGGCGAAAAGAGTTTTTTCAACGAATAGTACTGCAATAATTTTAGATATTCATATGCAAAAATAAGAACCTCTGTCTGTAAATCATATCCTATTAAAATTAACTCAAAGTTAACTAACTAAATATTAGAGCTACAACTATAAAATGTCTAGGATAAAACATTTCTGACCTTGAGTTAGGTAAAAATTCTTAGACAGGACTCCCATAAAACAAAACTGATAAATTTGACTTCATCACCAGAATGAAAACCTTTTCTCTTCAAAAAACACCACTAAGAAAAGACCCATAGATGGGAAGAAAGTATTTGAATATTATGTATCTGAAAAATAATTCATATTTGGAGTGAAGAACTCTTACAACTGGCTAAGAGGAAGACAAATAGCCAATTAAAAATTGAGCAAAATATTTGAATAGACACATCTCCAAAGATGATACAAGGATATAAAAATTGCTAATAAGCAAACAAAAAGCTTCTCAACATCATTAGACATTGAAACAATGTAAATTTCCCCAAGGTAGATTATGTAATACATCTACATCTATATGCCCTCTATTTTTCTAAAAACTGAAAATATCATGGTTTGGTGAGTATTCAGAAAACTGGGAATGACCATACATTGCTGCTAAGAAAATAAAATGGTATGACCACTTTAGATAAAGATTTGATAGTCTCTTAAGATGTTAAACGTATACTTACCATAAAACCCAATGATTCCACTCCTAGGTATCTACCTGGAAAAAATTAAAACAGATGTCCTCGCAAAGACTGATATGGAAATGTTCCTAGCATTTTTAGCAGTATTATTCACAATAGCTTTAAACTGGAAACAATTTAGCAGTGTTATTCACAATAGCTTTAAACTGGAAACAATCTAAATGCCCATCAATGGATAAACAAAATGTGGTGCATTTATATAGAAGAAATAAACTGTTTGGCAATGAAAAGAAATAAACGATTGATACATGCTACAGTATGAATGAATTTCAAAAATGTGGTGTTAAGTAAAATAAGCCAACATGAAAGATCACATGCCCAATGATTTAATTTATATGAAATAGCTAGAAAAAAGTAAATCTGAAGAGAGAGTAAGAATATGAGTGATTTCCTGGAGCTGGGAGAAGGAAGGGGGGTTGACTGAAAATAGGCACAAGGAAATTTTGGAGGATTATGGAAATATTTTAAAATTGGATTTTGTTGATGATTGCGCCTATGTATAGATATATTAAAAATCTGAGAACTTCTTACATTGGGTGAAATACATAGTATGTAAATTAGCCTGAAGAAAGCTATTATAAAAATTAAAAAAAAAAGAAAGCTATTATAAAAAGAAGAGAATCTTTTCCTGCTCCAACCTGAAACAAAATTTTTTATTACTTTTTTTTTTTTTAATGTGGGCCTACAGTATCAGAGAAGAACGTTGAGGAAACTTTGCTGGACATCATTTCCAACACAGAATTTTAATAATAAGTTGAAAACTTGATAGCCAATTTATGAACATCGCAAGTGTTTATTCTCTACCTCACTGATTGATTCATCTGGTGTTGGCAAATTGTAACAATAGAAAGAAAATGGCCTTGAATGCTATCTGAGCAGACCCATACTTAAAGAGGTGTCATTGAAAGACCACAGCTTCCACATATATGCATATGAGGGGGAAAGAACACAGAGTTTGACAAGAGGACATTGATATTCCTGATTTTCTGGTACTCAGCATGAACCCAGCATTAGATCACGCATGGTGAGATGTGGTGTGGATACTTAGTCTGACATTTTAAACGATCATCCCAAAGACCAGCAATATTTTCTTTCATTAAGATTACTTTGACCGATTCTGATGAAATTATTCTTGTAGTAACATCTGCTTTCAAGTTCCCCTAGAACGAAAGTTTCAGAATCTGGAGGTCCTATGTGACTATTAAACTGGCATATACCTCCCTCAAATCTCACCCAGTTGAACTGTGCTGAAGTGTATTTTAGTTTTTACTTCTAAAATTTCTTCTTTCATGGACTCTTATTTTTCCAACTTTATTGAGATAAAATTGACATAACATTATGTAACTTTAAGATGTACAGCATGTTGATTTGATACAATTGTATATTGCAATATAGCTAACAATCATAGTGTTAGCTAACACCTCTATCACATTACATAATTACCATTGTGTGTGTGTGTGTGCGTGTGTTGAGTACATTTAAGATCTACTCTTAGAGCAACTTTCAGTTGTAATAGTACAATATTGTTATCTACAATCTCAGTGCTGTACATTAGATCCCCAGGATTCAGTCATTCTTCTCATAGGAAATTTTCACTTTTTGACCAATATCTCTTCATTTCCCCCACCCCCTCAGACCCTGGTACCCACTATTCTTCTGTTTGTACACATTAGGCTTTTTCATGGACTCTTGTTAATCACTGTTGTATTCTTAAATACAAGTCTTAGGCATAATTATATAATTTTTGCAGACAATTAGCTCTTCCCAAATGACACTTTCATAGCCATATAAATTGTGCCTCCATTAAATGCTATACTAAGAAATTCTATAACTGTGTTCTATCACATAGATGGCAGTTATCGGCAGTAGGTCATTCATCAATTATCTATATTCACATTAAAGAATAGGGATGTCAGTTTCTTTTGATTTTGAAACAAGAAAATATCTCTCCCAAGGATCCTTTTGATTAATTCATTTCTTACGTTCACTCCCTACAGGTTGCTGACCATGTTTCTTTCACATAAATAAACTATGGGTTAAGGTTTCTTTCTATAAGAGATAAAATTGGTTATGTTATTATTACCCTGCTTTACTGGTTTAAATGATTATAGCCTAGTGGATTGCTGTTATCTTATTAACTATGAATTAATTTAATTTGTGAAGGTTGAAAGCATTAGCTGGTTTTCTTTAATTAATTGTTTTTTGGATGAATTGTTGGAGGAATCTTTTGTAATGGTGATGTGGGCTAATACACAGGCTTTCATCTCTGGAGACCATGTCCTGATTTAGATGAGAGCCATAAATAATCTGAAACACATCTTGTTTAGGTGCCACTCACGTCCCGATACTGACTCAATCAGTTAACTGAGAGGAGTACTGGCCTTGGTATAGAGAAAAAGCCTGAGGGACTTCCCTGAGACCTGCTTTTGGGGGGTTACATGGAATGCTCTGTGCATCTGGTAGACTCTGAGCTCTACTGTATTTCCCTCATCTGACTGTCCTAAGACTCATTGGGATTGAATCCTGGCCCCATCCCAGCTGCAAATATCCTGCATGATCTTGGAAAGTTACTTCACTCTCTTGGTTTCAGCTTGCTCATCACAAAATTAGGGAAAATAATTATAATGACTTCAAAGGGTTGGTGAGAAGATTGAATAAAAACCACAAATACATTTATAAAGTAATATCGGACACATAGTTAAATGCTCAATAGATGTTAACTGTATTAGCATTGTTGTGTTGTTTTTGGGTTATCAACCAACCTTCTTAGAAGCCCCTTCCTCACCCTTCAGTTCTCCCTTCTTTCTTGACTTCATTCTTCTGTGACTCTGGGATTCTTGGATATTCTTTTACCTGGACCTAAAAACACCAAAGATGAGCTTGTAATAATTTATGTTTCCAAGATAACATTTTTTCTTTATGCTGTTTAAATGAATTTTTATTTGAATGTGAAAGACATTTTCTTTCCACTTCATTGACTATTTATTGCATGACGCATATTTTATGCTGACATGTCTAAAAGTTGATTGGTTGGTAAAATTTTTATTCATGCAGTAAGCATTTTTGAAAGTACTTTTTGCAAGTATTACCCTTACTTTTTACCCTGAGTATACAACCCTACGTCATAGAGTTTAAAAAGCTCTTTTCATTTATATGTTATTTTGTTTATATATATATAAACATTTATGTTTATATGTTCATTTATTCATGCACCTAACAAATAAAGCTTAGGCACCTGCTGTGTTCCAGGCATTGTTCTAGTAACTGGCATGTAGCTTAATAGTGACCACTGGTTTTAACAACATGGAACTCACTGGTAATCTTGATAGTTGATAGCCTCATCAGAGTGTGATTAAGAGTGAATCAGAGTTGGAGCGCCTGGGCGGCTCAGTCCTTAAGCGTCTGCCTTTGGCTCAGGTCATGATGGGACCAAGCCCCACATCAGGCTCCCTGCTCAACGGGAAGCCTGCTTCTCCCTCTCCTACTCCCTCTGCTGGTGTTCCCTCTCTTGCTGTGTCTCTCTCTGTCCAATAAATAAATAAATAAAATCTTTAAAAAAAAAAGTGAATGAGAGTAGAAAAATGGAAGAAAGCAAGTATAGATGATTTTTTGAGGAGTGTTTCAGGGAAGGAGAATTAAAAATGGGGAAGTAACTGAAAGAAACTATAGAATCAGCAGAGGTTTATTATTATTATTGAGATGGAAAAATAATAGCTTGATTGCACGCTAATGAGAATGCTCCAGTACTGTAAGAAAGATTGTTAACTCAGGAAAGAGAGGAGCAATTGCTAAAAGAGTATCCTTGAAGAAGGGAGAGGAAACAGAATCTGTGCAAGAGGAATGCTGACCTTCGATAGGAGAAGAGAGTTATTTATAGTAAAATAAAGAAAAAGCTGGATATTGGTCATCAATGTTCATTAGCTCAATCGTGCTTAGTCATGTTCTCCTCTAATTAATTGGGCTGCCACAGAACTGCTTCCCTCCTAATGGACACTTACTATCTGCTCTCTCCTATGGCTTCCTTTACCTTTATAGCATCTTACCTACGAGCCCGGACTCACCTCTATCTTTGCATTGAGCTCAAAATCTTATAATGATATCTGCATGTGTTTATCTCTCCCATTAGGACCTACGCACTTTTTCACCGGCAAGATCAAGGGCAGTTGGTGGAACAGAAATCAACTATTTTCCTCTAGCTAGGGAGAGACTGTTTCTAATTTCTCAATGAAGTCACTAGCTGGTTTGCCATTTTCTGCTTTCAGCTTTTCCTAATTTTGCCCTTCCTGTGTAGGGAAACTTAGTTCACAAAATACATATGACTCCTTTAGGATGATGATGTGTGTGAATTCATGTATATGGGTGTATGCAAATGTGTGTTTACATATGAACTTTAATTAGAAATATTTAGAGGGGAGTAGGAACACTAATTTATGGAAACTGCATAAAGACTTGCATTCTACTTTTCCTTTCCAAGCATAGGCCTTGAGTTGAACACCGACACACACCTGCCTTATCCAACGGATGGGAGCACTAGTCCTTTGGTACATTTTGGTGAAAGAGTGGCTCAAGGACGGGCACACACTAAAAGAGAAGGCTGCTCCTTCTCCTTTAATTATAGTAGAAGAAGGAAGTTTTTTTTTTTTTTTAAGATTTTATTTATTTATTTGACAGAGAGAGAGACAGCCAGCGAGAGAGGGAACACAGCAGAGGGAGTGGGAGAGGAAGAAGCAGGCTCCCAGCAGAGGAGCCTGACGTGGGGCTCGATCCCAGAATGCTGGGATCACGCCCTGAGCCGAAGGCAGACGCTTAACGACTGAGCCACCCAGGCGCCCTGAAGAAGGAAGTTTTAATTGCTTTAATTAATGCCTTGAGTTTCTTTGAAATTCCCTTGCTCTTTGCTATAGCCATGATAACATCACAGCCTATGTGCGAATTAGTTCCAGGAGCGATGGAGGACATTGACTTCATTCACATGAAATAGCCTTTGATTTCTTCTCATGTAAAACCTGGTTATCATGGTTACCACCTTGGCTTTGCCAGTTGTTCTGAACTAAATTTCTCATTCCTATTATCAGAGTGATGTTTTATTTAAATGGAACTCAAGAACTCTTTTCATTTTGAGGTAGGATAAAGAGAAAAAATTATGGGGAGGGATGAACTCACTATGGGCTTTTTGTGAACTTTGAGATTCTTCACTTAAAAGATGATCTCTGCTTGGATCTTGAATCAGAAGTACGAAGTAGGAATAATTGATGAAACTTGGGAAAAAATAGAATAAGATACTAATACATCAATAATTTCCTGATCTTGAAAATTATACTCCACTTATGTAAGATGTTAACAGTCGGGGAATCTGGATGAAAGGGTAAGATTCTTTGTACTACTCATGCAATTCTTTTGTAGGTTTGAAAACTTTTTTTTTAAAAGATTTATTTATTTATTTTAGAGGGAGAGCATGAGTGGGAGGGGCAGAGGGAGAGGGAGAGAGAATCTCAAGCAGACTCCATGCTGAGTGCAGAGTCTGACGCGGGGCTCAATCTCACAACCTAAGCAGAAACCAAGAGTTGGATGCTTAACCGACTGAACCACATAGGCTCCCCAGTTTGAAAACTTCTTGAAATAAATAGCTAATGAGTGTCCTAGAGCTAAATCTAAACTTATGTAAACTGGGTGACAATGCAAAAAAAGAGGCTACATTTTGGGGGAAACAGGAGGTCTGCTTGAAATGGCAGATTTTGGAGTGAGGCCATCACCATAGTTGCTGAAAATAGTGACCTTGAGGAAGAATTTGGAGAAAAATCATAGAAATTGCCAAAGTAAGGACTGTGACACATGCTGTCATATGAGAGGGGGATTAGGTTTTCTTCCGTATCACCTTAATTGGTTAGTTAAGGCCAATAGATAAAAGATATAAAAAGTGAGTCTGGGGTTATGATGAAGAAGACATTTCTAGCAATTGGTCTTATTCAGAAATGAAGTTAACTACTGCATCATAGTTTCTTTGCCATCCCTGGAAAGTTAAACCAGAGACCAAGTTACTTTTGCATTTTAATACCGAAGAAAGGGATCCTGAATTGGGTGGGAAGCAAGACAAAACAAGCCGTAAGGTCCTTTCCAACATTAATAGCCTATGATTTTTTTCTTCTAAGTGTTTGAATGATGCTCCCAATTGTATAGTTTACTATATTAATACTACCTCTAGCACTAATATTGTGTGTGTGTGTGTGTGCATGTGTGTGTGTGTGTGTGTGTGTGTGTTTCCCCCCTGAGGTTCAGGGTTTTTAAAATATTTGCCCCAAGATGATGATTTATATGGTTTATACATGTGGATAATATTAGATACTACACAGTGCTATTAAAGGTGATTTATTTGTTTGTAGAACAGTGGCCCAAGACTGCTCCAAATGTATCTACAGGGTGCAGGTTTGAAATTAATGTGCTAGAGTACTTTAACGTAGGGAACATGCTGGCTGGCTTTGCTGATGTTTGGTGCAGCCAACGGCTCTCACCTTGATGGATGGTTGTTTCTTTCTTGATCAATGCATGAATCATCTCTCCTAGGTCAACAAAGAGAGAAAACAGTAGGTGGGCCTGCCCACTGCTGGATTAAGTTCAAAGCCTGTAGAGAAATTTACAATGTAGGGCAGATATAAGAAGGTATGTTTATTTGAATCCCTGACACATTACTGTTTTTCAAGTTTATACTACCTGGGCTGGATGGAAAAAACAAGACAAAACAAAACAAAACAAAAACCCAAGAATATTTTTTTCTTTATTCATTGGAATGGCTTAGATGAGCTCATGGAAGACCATCCTTAGACTTATGTTTGGATTTTCTGCAAGGAATAACAGTTGATTTATAAATGAACCATATTATCAGGCTTTAACTATTAGTTCAAAATAAACTCTTGCAAATATCTTCACTTCACGAGATTGTCATTTCTCTTTGGAAATAAAATAATATCCAAGGAAACAACACAACATTGCAATTGGTCAGTCTGGTTTCAATCTCTAGGAAGATTGAAGGAAGAGAGTCTTGTAAGATATGGCAAAGGCACAGATGCTGTACTCATTGCCCTTATAGGTGGATCATAGAAAGACAGCCTATGAGATGATTAAGTGTCATTACCAAAAGATTTTATAGTTTCAAATATTAATTTTAAGATGGTGTTAGGGATATCTGGGTCTGGTAAAAATAAAGGTGAATTCTACAGGATAAATCCTTTCTCACAAATTCTGCAAACCAAAATATGTGGATAGAATGGAGAAAGAATCTTATCCATGGAAACTGCTGCCTCTACTTGATTTAAAAAAAGAAGGGAGAGGTGCTTTGGAATCAGGCAGGCCTGCAGGAATTTAGATTGTTTTGCTCTCCTTTTTTTGCGATACTGGAAAAATGACTTTTTCATGAGTCGTAGGTTTTTTATTTGTAAAGTGGATAAGTAATATCAATTTCAAAAAGCTGTCATGAGAATTAAAAGAAGTAATCTGGAATACTTAGCACAGCGCCTGGCACAAAATAGACCGTTAACATTTTCATTAAAAAATTAATTGTGTAATTCTTTGTTTTTCTTTGACACTAGTCCATATTTAGGACAAGAACTATGTTGTTATATAGTGTCCTTGGTATTCTAAGAATCTAGCTCTGTGCTTTGGGCATAATAACTGCTTACTAAGTATTTATGGACTTAATTACTTTAATAAGCTTAGTTTTTATTCTAATGGGAGTTGAACTGAAGTGTGGGATTGGTCATTGAGGGAGACAGTGGGGAAGCCGGGCACGTTCTTGCAATGCCCAGGATTTGGCTTCTTGACCCTTTCCATCTGTTAAATTCAAAGATTTTCTTCTCCCAAGAAAGGAAGAAATATCACTTGGGAAATGAAAACATAATCTTCCTTTTAGAACTGGAAAAATCCAACCTATTCTAAATTTACAGCAAAACTCTGGAGTCTTTGCCAGAGGAGGAAGGCTGAGCAGTGGGGGTCAGCAGCATCAAGAATAAAACAAGGCAGACTTGGAAAAAATCACATCATTCTGGTTTCTTCCCTAAGTGTGTTAACATTGATTGTCTTGAAGATCCTTTTTAAGGCGACAGCAGAATCAAGTCCTTCTGGATCTATCTTCCTTAGATGTCAGATGAAGACAGCTGTTTCAGGCACGACTGAAACTGCTCTTATTCCTTCAAGATTTGGATATCGCCTTCATCTTTCACATTAATCAGAGAAGTGCTGACATTAACTTTCCCTGGTGACTTTCAGTCCCTTCCTAGAAGTCTCTCAATCCTTCCATGAATAGCAATGTGTGTGTGTTTTGCAAACAAATGAATTGCTTGAGCTCTCAAGAGTGTCACATTATGCAGACCAATTAGTTCAGAAGGTGGCTCATTATTTTTGAAATTTCTGCCATCAGGTCTCTATGGTTAAATTTATCAGATGAGGTTTTTCAATTTTTAAAAAAAATTTACTAAACTTATTTTTTTCTTTTCTCATTTTTTCCTTCATTCCTTTTTCCCCCTTTACAATGCACCTGAGGTCTCTGAATCACTTCTGATCTTTTACTTTGTGTGTAATGAAAAGACTGATTTTTCCTTCACATTTATAGAAATGAGTGATTCTGTATCAGTGCCCCCCAAACCTCCTCTGAGTACTCCCCTAAAAGCAGCCGGCCGCTCTTTAATATTAATGGCCAGACAAAATCTATGGACAGACCACAGCAATTAAAAGAATGTTAGCCCAACCATACCCGGCAGTTCACTTCTAACATTGGTGAATGTTTTGGAAGCAGAACAGGGAACTCTTGTCTGGTGTTAACTCTATAGGTCTGTAGAGACTTAATTATCAGTGTAGCTACTTGGAAAGTCACACCTTATATAGAACGTTAGTGAAACTAAACAGTGAATGGGTTGTGGCAGAATTCATTGAGGTCATATTGTACATCAAAAACCATGAGCTTTGAAGTTAGAAAAAACTGGCTTGAATTCCTGGTTGTGGAACTTGTTATGTGATGTCTAGAGGCCTCAGCAGTCTTTCCTAAAAAATCAGGTGTCTTTACATATATCTCAGGCAATAGTTCAATGACTAAATTGAGAGAATAAATGTAAACACGGGTAGGGCCATGTATGTTTCCTTGACCTTTCACTATTCATCATTTGATAAGATATGTCTTTGAAATTTATCTTCACCATGGGAAATTACCTACTGTTTGAGTTAGTTTGTTTCTTTTTTAGATAAGCATTCAGGTGCCTAGAGTTAGTTACTCATTATCCTCAGTTTATTGGATACTATTGTCGTTGGTCCACGTGAGTCTCTTCTCATTGTCTTTATTCACTTTATCTCTCAGTAACTCAGTTCCATTACTCTTGCTTCCCATAGGTGAATATTTTAATGTGTTTTGATGTGTCTCCTTTTATTTGTATATATTCTTGTAGAACATGTATTATTGCTTTGTTTGTATATAGTTCTAATTTATATAAATTATATTGTGCAATAGATCTCATTATTTTATCTTTTCTACTCAATACTTTGTTTTAAAAGTTCTACTTGTGTTTTGTGTGTAGAAGTGTACATTTTATTATGTTGTATGCCTCCACTGTATTGTGCCTCTCCATTCTCCCAATTATGGACACAGGAATTACCTCCAGTTCTCCTACTGGACCGGCAGAAATTAGGAAACTGAACAATTCCATGTGATAGGGATTTAGAACCCTCAAGCACTACTGGTGGGAGGATAGATGCGGATGCCCACTCTGGAGAGGGGTGTGTGTGTGTGTGTGTGTATGTGTGTGTGTGTGTCTACCCCTGCACACATGCAGCAGCAGAGAGATACAGATATTGTATATAGCGGGCATAGAAATATATACAGACATTTCTCCAAAGAAAACATACAAATGGCCAATAGACACATGAAAAAGTGCTCAACGTCACTCAATATCAGAGAAATACAAATCAAAACCACAATGAGATACCACCTAACACCAGCAGAATGGCTAAAATTAACAAGTCAGGAAATGACAGATGTTGGTGAGGATGAGTAGGAAGGGGAACCCTCCTACACTGTTGGTGGGAATGCAAACTAGTGCAGCCACTCTGGAAAACAGTCTGGAGGTTCCTCAAAAAGTTGAAAATAGAGCTACCTTATGATCCAGCAATTGCACTAGTAGATATTTACCCCAAAGATACAAATGCAGGGATCTGAAGGGGTACCTGCTCTCCAATGTTTATAGCAGAAATGTCCACAATAGCCAAACTATGGAAAGACCCCAGATGTCCATCAATGGATGAGTGAATAAAAAAAGATGTGGTGTGTGTACACACACACACACACACACACACACACACAAATGGAATACTACTCAGCCATCAAAAATTGAAATCTTGCCATTTGCAATGATGTGGATAGAACTAGAGGGTATTATGCTAAGCAAAATAAGACAACCAGAGAGAGACAATTATATGATCTTACTCATATGTGGAATTTAAGAAACAAAACAGGATCGTAAGGTAAGGGAAGGAAAAATAAAACAAGATGAAATCAGAGAGGGAGACAAACCGTAAGAGACTCTTAATCATGGGAAAAGGGGGGTTGCTGGAGGGGAGGCGGATGAAGGGATGAGGTAACTGGGTGGTGGACATTAAGCAGAGCACGTGATGTAGTGAACACTAGGTATTAAATAAGACTGATGAATCACTGGGCTCTACCTCTGAAACTAATACACTATTTGTAAATTAATTGAATTTAAATTAAAAAAATTGTATATATTTAAAGTGTAAAAAACCCCATGTGATATTTTAAGTCTGTTCAGTGCTTCTAAATGTTTTCAAGGTTACTGAAGAACAGTATAGCTTTGCATTCCTTTGTTTATAATCAATAACATACCATAAACATTGCTCCATGAAATCATAACAACAACAAAAAAGAAATACATACATAGGCGTGCACATACATATGCTACGATCCAGCAAATGTTCTGATGTCTGGGCAGTATAAGTTCATAGAATTCCAGTTTCTGCCGTATAGGAATGCAAATTATGAGGAGGCATGAGCAAGTGCTGAATGTCAATTCACCATTTTGCCATAGTCCTGTAATGGGTATTATGGAAGACCCAAAGGTCCTCCATGTTCCTTCTGGTAAGATTAAAGCAGGAATTTATAATCCTTCTTTGGCCATAGACCCCTTTGGCAACCTGGGAAAGCCTATGAAACCCTTTTCAGGATGGCATTGTGAAATGCATAAAATAAAATTAATGCGATTACAAAGGAAACCAATCATATTGAAATTAAGTTATAAAATACTAAAACATTGTGTTATAATTATTTATATGGTCTTATTAATGGATTAAATGACAAAATCTAGTATAATGCCTAATAAATAATTGCCATAATTTTGAAGGAGCAACAAATGTAAAAAGCTTTTTTAGGATATCTGCAATAGCTAAAATGTGATAAGAAAATATCTATAATTAAGTTGGTGACAAAGTCGTAGGTGCTGCTGATACTATGGTAGTTTTCCATATTTATCAATAAAGAAAATTCTCCGAATTCTAGGTTAATAACCCTTAGTTTAAGGAAAGAAAATGGGCTGAGCCTCGGTCATTACTGGCCTCTTGACAACACCCATTTGCTGTCATATCACTGGGTTTCTGCCTGGGTCAGGAATACACATTTGACCTCTAAAAAAGATTCAGCATTGGGGTGCCTTGGGTGGCTCAGTTGGTTAAGCCTCCAACTCTTGGCTTCAGCTCTGGTTGTGATCTCATGGGTAGTGAGATTGAGCCCCATGTTGGGCTCCCTGCTCAGTGAGGAGTCTGCTTGAAGATTCTCTCCCCCGTCCCTCCCCCACACATGCAGTCTGTCTTTCTCTCTCAAATAAATAAAAATAAATTTAAAAAAATTCAGCATTGGAAAGTACAATATCCTTTCCTATATATCTGGAAGTTTGAAGATCGAGAAACACAAGGTCAAGGGTGACTAGCCACAAAGATTTGTTTTATCAATATGCCATCCCAACAAGGTCTTTGTCTGGCTCTGCTGTTATTCTATGGATACTGGTGGCTGTCAGTCCCTGAAGGGAAGTTGTAGTCAATGATTGTCCCTCCTGAGTGAGTGGGGTGAACATTTGGTGAAGAATCAAGAGCAGAACTACACATGCTCATAACTCTTCTCCCTCTGCCCACTCTGTCCACCCTCTGTTCCAGACCACAGCACAGCCCCTCCCGTTTCGTCTTCCATAGACATCGTCTAACTCGCAAGAACCTTCAGATTCCCCAAGAGCTCCTGACAGTTTTGTTGTTCGTTCTTTAGATGCATGCTCCCTTCTTGCTTCACTGGTTTCTCCAGGGTTTAATTTGAGAAGAAACCAACAGTTCTTGCTATTTTGTCATCTTGACAGGAACATACTAGTTTCACTATTTGAAAAATAGCAGGTTAATGTTATCTTTATATGATTATCTTGAGAATGAAACATCTTCACTACTCATACATTGTTCATCTCTGCAATATGCCAGTGGTGGCCTGATCTGTTGGTTTCCACCATCGGGAGTAAAGCATATAGCAGAGGTCCTTCCCTCTGAAGTAGTGGCTTTCGAACTTGGCCACGTACAAGAATCACCATGGAGCTTGCAAAAGTCTATATGCTCGGGCCACACCCCTGTCCATTTACATTGGGATCTCTCAGGAAGGGACCTGAGCATTTGCACTTTTTAAAGTTTCTCAGATGGGGCGCCTAGGTGGCTCAGTCCGTTGAGGAGATGCTTTTGGCTCAGATCATGATGTCAGGGCCATGGGATCAAGCCCGCATTGAATCGGGTTCTCTGCTCAGTGGCGAGACTGCTTCTCCCTCTCCCTCTGCCGCTCCCCCTACTTGTGCTCTCTCACAATATTTGTCAAATAAATAAATAACATCTTTAAAAAAATAAAGTTTCTCAGATGATTTCAATGTGCAGTCAAACTTCAGAATCTCTGAATGTGATTCCTGACTTGGAAATTGTTCCCTTTCCTTTATACTCTGGGTGGTCATTGAGAAGAATAAAATTTCTAGGTGAGGTGTTCAATTTCTAAATAAAGTCAGCAACCTTAATGTGTTATGCAATATGTGTGATAAATGAAATAGTAAAAGCACTTGGGGGTGGGATGGATTTGAGGAGGAAGAGGAGAGACTATGACAATTCTGGACAAAGGTAATCTTTTCAGTGGTAAAAGGACATACTCCCTAGGAGTATAAAATTCTTAAAGGTAATAAGCAGAGCCCTTTGGAAAAGGATTTATTTACTTGAACTTCATAGCAAGAATTCAGTAATATTCCCCAAGGTGATCACGTCATTTATTATTTATAAAGTTTGTCTCTGTGGTGTTGGGTCTGCAGGAGATTTGACCTGGTGAGACGTATGGTTCTGTGTTATATGACTCATCAGTAGTCCTTCTGGCTCTATATAATTTGAAATAAACCAGATTTGGAACATATTATCTAGAGTTATTATAAACTCTAGTGTTTTAAAGTTGCCTGCCAATTCAGAGTTATATCTGTGTGTTCTTTCCATGGAGTAAGGCGTGGAAGTGGGGGAGAAAGACTTGGCACAAAGGACCCTTCCTTGGGAAGACAGCGAGCGCAGATGGCCCTGACAGTTGGGGGTGAGGAATTGTGAGCTATGGAAGACATCATAGCTGAAGACAGATTATGAACTTCCCCTAGAAAATGTTGTCTGAGCAAGAGTTAATGGAAGTTTATGCAGTTATGTTGAATGGAAAAAAGGGCAAAGACAAATACAAAGGTTCACATCCAGTTTCTCAACGTGACATTTTGAAACCCTTAAAACTACCATAGATGATCCAATGGAATACTGCAATTCAGCACCTAGTGGTGTGATTCTTATGTTTTCTTTCCATTTTAACAATGCCTTCCAATTGCCACTCTGTGTAACATCTAGCCAGCAGCAGAAGAGCAGATTGCCAGCACTAAAATGCTGAAAAGAAGAGCACACAAAAGGATAAAAATTATCTTTATGGTTGCTCCAAAGAAAAAATCCGAAGAAGGTAAAGCATGTCTGCATACCCTTCTCTTCTTTACAACATCAATATTAAAATCGCAGCGGTCTGCCAGAGTCTCTGAGTCAGTGTTCAATTTGGAACAGACTCTTTTTTTCCCTCCCCATCCCCAATCAAATTTATCTCCCCTTGTCCTGTTCTCTCTGATTCTACTCTGTTAAATGACAGTTAATTTGACAAATGACTCCTTACTAATAGATTGAGTGTTAATGCAGTCATTAAAAAGTAATAACAAGCATTTATTGAATGCTTTCTATATGTCAGGAAATGTATTAAAAGTGTGCACATATATTATCTCCAACCAAGTTAACATTTTCATTTTGAAAGGTATCTAATGATTTAACTCAAGAAAATGGCCCAAATGGCAGACCTTTGGGTTCCTAGCAGGGGAGAAGTGGTGTATTTATTGGCTAGAAAACATGATGGAGTTTCTCAAATCACATCTGGTGGTCTATCATCTGTTTCAACTGTGGCAAGATATTTATTAGAAAGCATACAAAATATGAGTAAGAAGCCCTATACTAGAGATGAATAGCTTTTATAGACCATGATCTTCAGCCATTGCTTATATTCTCTGACCCTGTTTCCTCATCAATAAAAGCAGTGTAATCAATAGACCTTTACGGTTGTTGGTGATGATTGATCTTACTCTCTATTTATTTGTAATTTTAAATGATTCATAGATATCTTAGTTATGGGGGTGTTTGCTACAAATGAGGCTCCAGTCTGTTTTTAGACTCAGGACCCCAAGGGTCAGTTTTGGAATTTCTATGGACATCTTTTCACTACAATGTTTTGGAAGTCTTTAATCCATCAAGAACTTCATCTTATTTAAGAAAGTCATACTAAAATATTTGTCCTGATTATTGTGGATTACAATTTAGTTGATGAATGGTTGGTACCACCTTGAAGGAGCACTTCATTATGAAGTGCTATAATATTTTGTGGACTACTTTAATTCCTTGCTCTGTATGTATATGTTTCTAGGCCATGTGGTTTTCTGATAAGTCTTAGTAAAAGTTCAGACATAGGAGCATAATAATTTTTACTTAAGCTTAAAACCATATCAACCAGTAGCTGCTAAATTATTAATTGTGCTAGCGTTACCCAAGTGCTTTTAAAAGGACTGGGTAAAATTATTATTATGTTTTATTATGCCAGAACTTATAAATTTATTTTGGTTTGGCAAAAAGTAGGCAGCAATACTTTGGGAAATTTGATTCAATTGGGAAATAAATAAAAATGGAATTAGGATTTTTCTCTTTAATTTCAAGATGTTTTGCTCCTTTGGTTGGGAAGTTTTGCTCATTAATCTGATAGGTCCATGTTAAAGGAAATGAAATCTGCTCTGGATAATTTTCATTGTCATGAATTTAGTAAGAGAAGTGGTTGATATTTCTCACTAGTTTGTTAGTAATGATAGTATGAGAGATCTAGATTATTTTTTAGTGTATATCAATGTCTTATACAGGCTTGGAAGATATTCTCAATATGGCTGGATCAGTATTCTAGCGTCAGTTTTGTTTGATAACTCCTTCCCTCTCCATCTCTCACGCTGCTCATTCTGTACCAGAGTAGGCAACTTGCTCTGCCTCCTTTCCTAAAACATGGGTGAACATCCCTGAGGTTGTGTTATACTTACCCTTTCATCCGCGGCATCTTGCTCATACCCTGCATCAAAACATCCAGAATGATCTGTGGCTGTCAGTCCAGTTCCTCTGGTCTCCATCTTTACCTGACAAAATGCTACCCAAGTGTCAAGGTTCTTCTTAAAATTTGTCTTTCAGTTTTTTTAGAGCCAAACTTGATCTTTCCAAATGCTGGTCTTAGTTAGTGTATTTTCTATTTTCATGATAGAGATTGAGAATATTAATATACTTAGTAAGTTGTAAATTCTTTGAGAATAAATATAGTGACATACACTAGCATGGTTCCTGAACTGCACTGTTGCACTCCAGTGAGTTTCCAGGCATGGTGCTGCTGGATAGCTTAAATTTTCAAGGGAAACAGTGAAAGTTGACATCTGTTGGCCACTGCATGAACTACAAGCTGGAAGTAATTCATAGTTTCCATATTAGATCATACTATATTCTTTTCAATGAGGTCACATTTTGTGAAGCTGGGTTTGCGATGATTGTGCTGGTAAAAAATACAAAAAAATTGGGGTGCCCGGGTTGAGTGTCTGACTCTTGGTTTTGACTCAGGTCAGGATCTCAGGGTCCTGGGATCAAGCCCCATGCTGGCTTGGTGCTCAGCGGGGAGTCTCCTTGAAGATTCTTTCCCTCCGCTCCTACCCACATTTGTGCATGTGCCCATGCTTGTGTGCTATCTCTCTCTCTCTCAAATAAATAAAATTAAACTTTGAAAAAAACCACAAAAAATTAATGTGGGGCATTAATACCTTTATTTCTATAAGAGTGGCAGTGTAATCTGATCCTAATATCTGAGAATTTGTGCTGAGATCAACAGGCATATACATCCCATTAGTAAATACAAATAAAGTTTAAAAATGTTACGTTTTCTTTCAATGTTATTTATTATTTTTCAAATGGCTATTAACTCGTTATGATCTAATAGTTAATACATTGGTAGGACCTAATTACTTAATACATGAAACTTTCAGTTATTTCTTTCTTCTCCTGGAGTGAGTGCTATGAGAAAAACCTAATGAAACACCAAGGATGCTGTGAACCAAGAAAGTTTGGGAACCTCTGGTGTATTCAATGTTTGTGCTTTTTCAGTACCTAAGGTACTTTATATAGTAGATATTCACTCAACTTTTTTTTTATTAGAAATAACTTGTGCCCATGACATAGTCATGAGTTTACTTAAATAGAATTTTACTTCTGCTTGACATGAATAAAACATATGGAAGATTTCAAAATGAGAAAACAGCAAGCATCAAACACTGCACACATGCATGGGTCCATGCTAGGTACGTTAGTTGTGAGATGTAGTAAGAATTTTCCCTCATAGAGTTCCCCAAATTCAGGTCATTATTAAATGATCTTTTCATGTCACTTCTCTTAATAAAAAGATTTTTTCCATTTATCCAGACTCTTTGATGTCTGAGAAGATAAAAGAAAAAAGAAGATATATGACCTAAGAGCAGATGCATGGTATAGAAAAGATTTCATTAATAAAGGTGAAGACAGCATTAGTCTGAGCATAGGCAGTCAATGTCCTCAATGAGGGCCACCCAGTAAGGCTGCTACAGGTTTGATTTCAAGGGAATCTTGAGGCAAACTGCCTCCACAAAGTCATACTATTGATTGCTCTTTATTTATCATCAAATACTAGGTAAATTTTACCCACAAAATATCCACACATACTATTACATGCGATGGGAAGTACAAAGCCCCAAGAAGTTTCTTATATTTAGCAGAAATCATTTCCAGAAGAATCTGTGCATGTACAATGAATTACATATACAGGGGCAGAGGAATTTCTTATTCTCTGAGATGGGAAAATTCCCATGTCTGAGGCACTTTCGAGAAAGGGCAGTCCAGAGCAGGGTATCATGGGGAGATTAGACTGAATGGCCAAGTTGAGTGGATACTGTCATGGGTAGATGGGCAGAAGAAAGTAGAGAGGATCCGAGAAGAGGATGAGAGAACACAAAAATCACGCTTCACAGATTTTGCAGTTTGCCTCAGGCTGGCCCTGGAGCTACCAGATAGTTTGATTGTCATTTAATATTTGAATTCCTAGTTTATTTAAAAGACTATGAACCTTAAAATACATCTGTACCTTCCTTTGCAATAATTCTGGGGGCATATCAAGCAAGTGAAAGCTTTCTTGCACATAACTTCTTGGGGTCAACCAATATTAAAACTTTGTAGAATCTAATATTTTCCGTTATTGTTAAAAAATTTCTGTTGCCCTTGTACCATTTTGTTTTAGTGAATTATGAATTTTAATCAAGAGAAAGGGGAAGAGAAAAGAGGGAGTTGTTGCATCTCTTAGGAAAATGATTTGAATTGTGAATGTGATATTTTGCCTATTGTTGCATGAGTTAATTTTGAAGTTGGAAGCAGTGACGTGCGCTGTTGATTCTTTTTGAATAACCCAAATAAGGCTGTTAGTTAGATGCTACAGTCAATTAACAATGGGCTTACTAGGAAAATTTATCTAAAACCTGGAAAGAAAGCAAAAGTCCATGTCCTTTCAGTCTTAAATTGGGATGTTGTTTAACAGGCTCACACATGGTCTATTTAATCACTTGGGGGAATGCACATCTGTTTGACTTTGCTATTTTCTCTTTGGTTGGAGTCCAGACACTAAGAAGTAACATGATAACTTGAGGGTGTCTTCCAATAAAAGAGATGATCTCAAAGGTTACAGTTTTATTGCTCTATAGGGCCTTAATTAATTTTATATCTATTACCAAACTAATTTCGGTATTCCTCTGACTGATTTACTATATACATCAGCATTCCTAAGATGCTTCAAACCACCTTTATCATCTTACTAGTTCTTTCTTTAATTAATAAGTTGAATAAAACATTAGGGGCATAATTATTCTATGTTTGCATGAGAGTCATGTTTTTAACTTTTTGGGAATTATACTGGGATACCAATTGGATGGATAATCTTTGCAACATTCTCTGACCCACCTTTTTAAATAAATCAGATCTCACGCTACTAGCTGTTTAGAATTCCGGACAAGCTTTAACTGTAATTTGGATGAGGAAGAAGTACTCATTAGAAAAACTGCCTATGCAATTCAAGTTATTCATGTGTGTTGACCATATGTTTTCTGGCCAGAAACGATGCCTTTTAACTGGAATATATGTTGTATCCCTAAAGCAGACATCACATTATCTTGGCAACTAAATGAAGCATATCAAGGGGATGGAAATGGTAGGGAATGAAACTGATAATTGCTGAGTGCCTACCACACTCCAAACAGTTGTTATTCATGCTCTAGTTTAGCTTTTAAAATAGCTCTCTATTGTGAGATTATTATCCCACTGTATAGATGAGAAAATGAAATTCAAAGAGGGAAATTTGCTTGGCTAGACAACATCATATGGGCCAAACCCAGGTTTAGCTGATGCTAAAGTTATGTTCTTTCTACTGCTGTGGAACTGGATCTGAGCGTTAGTTCCATGACATGAGCTAGAAACTATGAGATCAGCAAGAATACTCAAATACTAAGAATTTTTTCCCCTTTGCTGGCAATCAGAAATTTTGGTCAATAATTTATAAGGATATTTTCTTTTTTCCCCCCTTTATTTATTTGAGAGAGAGAGAGAGAGAAGAAGCAGAGGGAGAGGGACAGGCAGACTTTGCACTGAGTCCTGATGTGGGACTTGATCTCAAGACCCTGAGATCATGACCTAAGCTGAAATCGAGAGTCAGATGTTTAAATGACTGAGCCACCCAGGTGCTTCTATGAGAATATTTTCAGTACTTTGCCACCAATAAATGCCAGAGTTGAGAATACGTAAAACTAGAGTGGACAAATGAAGTGAACGAAGGAAAATCATAGGATAATTTTGAGGCAAGAACTTCTTTATAATGACATATTTTATAGCAGGTTTTAGCTTTCTAGTATCAAGGACTCTTCTAGGCATTCAATTTGGGGAACTTCTCATCATGTTTATTTTTGGTGATGTTAGTGCTGGGTCCCATTATGAAATTTGAAGGCATGAATCCCCTCTCTTCTTGCCTCAGAATATCTGTGGGTGGACACTTGCTGATTTTGGCCAGGTCAATATGTGTCTCTTTCCTGAGATTCTGAAACTTTCCATGGATGGATGTAAATATATTCCACCTCATGGCAGTGGCCAAGGACCTGCATGGACCAAACTATTTCTGCAGAAGGATGTGGCTCTGACTAGGTTTATCCTTCGGAATTCCCTGGATGTGGCTGAGACAGCTAACACTCCCACTGCACCCGTCCTCCTCTTACTCATTTTGTTCAAGTGTAAGCTAGGCACATGACTGACATTTACAAACTTACATTTCCATCCTTGCTTATAACGAGGTGTGACCAAATGACCACGTTTCAGGCAGTGGAATGTGAGCAGAAGTGAGGAGTTTAACCCCCGGAACATTTCCTTGCCCTTGCTCTCCTCTCTTTGTCCATTTCTGGAGACTTAAATGAGGTCATTGTAGCAATGAAGGTCTGGCCTTGCAAAAAAGGGCAACACCTTTGGGGATGGCTGAGCAACAAAATGGAAGGGACCTGTACCCCTGATTGATGTTGTGGAAAGGGCTGCCCCACCTCTATGGACTAGCCTGACTCATGTGTGAGGAAGAAACCAAGGGCAGCAGACATAGGCCAGTGTTTGAGCATTACCTTATTATAGCAGCTGAGTCTCTACCTAGTTAATATATTTAGATTCTTCCCATCATGTTTTATGCTTGACCTTGAGGCTCCATCACTTCTATACATTCCCCATATCCCTGCAGCAAAGTCTCTTTTGATTAATATATTCAAATTTGGTTTCTGTTGCTTACTGCTAAGAACTCTGACCTGTACGGTTTCCATTGTAATATCACTTAGAGTACATTTTTGTTTCTTCTGAAGACTCTGCTACAGTAATCATGGCAATCATGGCTCTTTGCTGATTGTTTTCAGTGTGTCAATGCCAGAACACTAAGTTCTCTCTTAACAGACCTGCATTTACTAACTACGAGTTTAATAAACATGTGGACAGCTGTCATCGTCATACTTCATAGCTCTCAAGAAAACTGTTAAAAAGTTGGCACAAACCACCATGAATACCCTGAGTTGAACTGCTGGAAAAGATTAGGTGAAAAATATGCTGAGTCCATCAGCATCTCAGGGACCAGTCTTGAGTCTCTGGTCTCCACGGGTTAGCCCTGTACCTGATACAGAGTTGATGTCTAGGGAATGTTTGCTGAATTATTTATTGAATCTGTCATTGCATTATCAGCAATAGGAGGAAATAAATCCCACTGAGTTTCTAATTAGGCAACTTATCAGAAGTTATTTTAAAAATCCACATGTCAACATAGATAAAGACATAAAAGCAGAACATAATGGATTCTGTTTGTACCTATATTTTTTGCATTTCTTTAGCAGAACTACTCCTTAGGCTGGGTGTCTTCATCTTTCTCTAGGTTGCTCTCTGCTCCAAGAGGCTGGCCTTCTGGTCCACATCAATAGGGCTCCTGGGTCCTCTGCTTCCTATTGACTTCCCATTCTTCAGAGGGAAGCCTTGGGGGGAGAGAAAAGTGAGTGAGGATAGTGAGGGGTTTCTTGACTGAAGGACGTGTTCCTCTAAAGGGTTCTAATTCTTCATAAATATCTCTCCAACAGGGGCTAAGTGACTGCTTCCTTAACTCACCTCTTAGGACCCAGGAGTGGTCGCAGCTCAGATACTGTTAGATCTGTACACGGCACTATCCCTTTGACTCTTCTACAACCACGGTCTTATAATAATCATTTTGTAGATAAACCTTCTTTGAGTTATTCTAATTTTTGTGTATGTTATTATTTCCTGTTGGATCCCTGGTTGATACTCTTTTTATTCTGAATTTGGAATGATAGTGTTCAATTAGCTAGGATGTAAACTAACCAAGAGACCCAACGTACAGTGGCTTAAAAATTTTGGTAACTTATATCTCCTTCATGTTGCAGTCAGAGGAAACTGATCAGTGTAGGCCTGCAAAGAAGCTCTGTCTTCCCTGACACACATCTTCCACTGGGTAGATGGATCCAAGTCAGTGCCCTGGTCTCACTGTCTCCCAGCCAGCATAGTGAGGGAAACAACCAGGGACGCTCAAACACTATCCTTTCAAGAGTAGGACTCCAGGATGGAGCATATCACTCCTCACGTTGCATGAGCATTACTTTAGTGTCATGGCTGCAGTGAGGTGACAGAAAGGCTGGGACATTCAATCTTTCTTTGGGCAGCATGTGTTCTGCTGAGATTCTATTACTATGGAAGCAGAAGGAAATTGTTCTGGGGAAATGACTAAGTTAAGCTCATTTTATTTCAAGAGGAGGCAGTCAGACACTGACTATACTGCAGGGATATAATATTCAATAAGATGCTTCTTCTTTTCAATGAATTAATGACCTAGTCATAGAGACAGGTACTAAGATCATTTCAACCCCATATATGGGACAAGAGAAGGGTCTGGTGCACGTGCTACAAGAGCATGGTCGGGGGGGACGGTTAGTGCAGGTCTATAGTTCCATAAAGGCATTAAAAATAGTATTTGAGCTGTGCTTGAGACCAGGATCACAAACGGTTGCCTTGTTGCCAGGTTAATCACCAGTGAAGTTGCCAGTCCTTCCATGGAGAGGAATCCATGACAATGTAAAGTTCAGCCAAGCTCTTGCTCTCTGATGAAATCAGAGGATCTTTCTGCATGATGTGGCCCTAGCTTTCACCACCCAGCACAAAGGAAACCCACTCACTTAATCCTGAGCTTTACTGATTTACCCTTAGGTCATGGCCTAAGTCAGAAGTGGCCTAGAATAGAAAGAGAATTATCTTCAGGTTTGGCATCCTCTGTGCAACAAGAGAACAACCTAGTATGGGAACAACCCAACCCTTCATGACCTCCTTTTGAGAAAGTCAGGGGGCTCTCGGGCCAACCTGCACAACAAAGTATGTTGAGTTATTATTCTCATTCTCCCTGTGCATTCCAATAACAGAATATCTGAGACCCAGAGTGATCACATATCTTAGAAAGGAACAGTGACTTTCATTCATTCATATATATTTATCAAATGTCTGGTACATACCACCATGAGAGAAGCTGAGGAGTTTCTCCTAATTCCTTATGTCCTTGTAATAAATCTTGATTTATATAAGGATAATCGTCCATATCTCCTTTGCCTTTAGAAAACAAACTCCTATATCCTTTCAGATCTATTTTTATAAACAAAACTATTAGAGGCAGATTTTCAAACTGGGCTCTGTTGACCCTGAGACTCAAAGAATTTCCTGCAGCACCATGGCATAAGGGGAGGGTGAGACTGAATGGGTGCAGCTCTGGATCTCCCAAACCCACTCTGCAGAGGTACTTCACTTTCACTGGTATTACGGATTAGGATTCTGTATCACCTTTCTTAAACAAAATAGAAAATATAGGGTTGGGGATATAGACAGAGTCCTTGCAAGTACCTGACTGTTCATTTAAAGCTGCTTTGTACTGTTCTGAGTTTTGCTCCACCTACAAGGGCCGAGACTCCACATATTAAGTTTTCAGACTCCTTTGGCAATGGACTTCAGGATGGGCTTAGCTAGTGGGGGCTCTGCAGTGGGGAGAGCATGGGAGATGAGGAAAGAAATCACTCCAGCAGCAGTGATGGTGATGGAAGCCATGGAGAGGTAACAGGGTGGGGGGGTGGAGGGTGAGAGTATGACAATAGCAGTAATCTGATTACACAGGCTCCTGGGTTCCATGGAGACAGCTCGTATCCTCCCATGGAAAGTCCCTTGGTGGAAACTGATCCTGGGCTCTCAGTAATGTGTTCTACTATTTTGCATCTCCAGCCCATAACTATAACCAAGACCTGTATTTAATCCTCTCTGTTGGAAATACTTGTATTTCTGTTTTCCTATTTGGATCCTGACATATTCAAACAGAGTGGGTGTGTGTTAGTTGTTCAAACAAATATAAACGTAAAAAAGAATTGAAAACAACTACTATAAAACACTGTTGCTCAATCAGGGTTTCTTTAAACACTGCTGGATTTTAATCTAAGAAATGGGGGAAGATAAAAGCTAGTGCCTTGAGCATTAGGCATGATGGAAAGCTTATATTTTAGATTCAGCTGACCCTCCATTGATGGTTCCTAGTCCCTGGGAGGGACCCATGTATTTAAAAATGCACGTCTGCAGATCTACACTGGACAGGGAGTGATAATTTTGCCAGTACAACTGCTGGTTTAGACACCACTCACTTTTCATAAAGACAGTCTCAGAAATGGATTTCTCTGACTAGCCATTGGATTATTTACTGTAGGAATGAGGAGAAAGGTAGAGGAATGTTCTGTGTGCCCAGGAAACTGTGGTGGGTTATCTCCCTTTAAAATACATGTATCTTCCCACCACAGTGATTTAAGATTGAGCTTACCCAAACTGGATCCACCAACCCCATGTCCCCATGACAGAATTCCATTAAAGGTATAATCATCTATTGATTGTTCTCCCCTGCTCCAACACAATGTTCAGGATGCCATGGGTATATTTATCAAAATTAGAGCATGTTTAGGTATCCCTTGGAAATAAAATTGAACTGAATTAGAAGTAGGTGAGATAAGCACAAAGTCGCTCAGAGGCGAAATTTGTATAAAGGAGAGACAAGAGGTGTGGGGCGTGACCATGTAAAGTCTGACACTAAAAGCTGAGGTAATTGAAGTGCAATTGATCACAAAATAATAGAGTTCTTCGGCTTAAGAAAGAAGAGAAGGGCCAGAGCTGAAAGGATAAAATAACCATGAAAAGCAGAGTTAGACCAACACCAGGGGTCGGTGAATAAGTTCTAATGGACTCAGAAATGAGAGCTTACAGGAGTTCAACTTCTCTGAAGCCTTCTGAAGGGTATATTCATTCAAAACTGAGATGAAAGAGAAACCTGTAGTCCCAAAGTGTAAGGAAAATGATAATGAAATATCAATATGTGTTTGGCAGGGAAGTTTAAAAGTCTGAAAATGCACAGGCCATCAAGATACAATAGGAAAAATTACAGAGGAACAAATAGCATCTGAGAAGCAGGGGAGAGGTGAGGGGTTATGTCTGAGAGTTTCATAAAGAGAAAGAACAACAAAAAAATTTGTGATAGGTGGAAGGCAAGATCTAGAAAAGTGCAGTTTCATTTTCTTTCTCACAGTACAATCCTGCAAATCTCAGCAAACAAGGCAGCTCCTGGCATTCCAGCATTCGTATTGGGGACATTGCTCTCACTTGGCTAAGTGAGATGAGATGAGTGAGATGAGAGTGCCCCTAACGGGAACACTTTTGAGAGTAAAATGGGGTGCTATACATAACAACACTGGATGACAGGCATAAATAGGAATGATCCTATGCCACTAGGACGTCTGGTCATTCCACTTCTGGGGAGAAGTACACACCAGAATGGTTACAGTGAAAATGGTTAATGTGGAATATGGACAGGACTATGGAAGTGTGGGTCCAAACAAACAAAAAAACAAATGTCCTGTTCTACCTTTTTCTTCTAGCATAATGAATGCAAATGGCATCAAGTCAAAAAGCTCAGCCTTCCCAAGATGGTAGGAAGGGGTATCAACTCCTTTTAATTCTGGAGCAACTAGTTGGACAAAGTAATACTGGTGGCCCAGCCAACTGTCATGGTGATGAAGAAGGTTAAGACTGGGTGTCAACAGCTAATGCTTGAAAGAATAAACAAGGATAGGGACCAAGAGGAAAGTGAGAACAAATTGAGAGAAAGACAACTTGACGGCATGCCCTTTGGTACTATTAATTGACCCAAAGGTGTCTCAGGGATTAGGAAGACATGCTTCTGAAACTCCTTTATTTGTCAAATATTTGATGAGAGCTTACTATATGTGGGATAATGAGCTACAAGTACAGAAATGTTGCTTACACTCAGAGATCTGGTCATTTGGCAGAGAAGGTGGATGTTTAACAAGTGCTAGAAAAAGCAGCATGATGATAGTGGCAGTACTAAGTGTCATGGCGCACAGTGCAGGGGAAGGAGGCAGGAAAGGCTCCTGGAGGGAGGAGTGTGTTGTCTCTCTTTCTCCCACTCTGATTACCCTTTTGTACCTTAATTATTTATTTACAAGAAATTATTGGCTGAGTAAGAGTGAACTACAGCCCATATGTGCATTCTTCAGTCTTTAAGAACTCTGAAGAACAACTCCATGGGGGGCAGTTCAGTTTCCTTGGACAGTCTGACAGTGGTTGGTAGACAGGTCCTCATCATGATCAGCCTGGGGCAAATCAGTGAATTCTTTTGAGCTGTGTCTTTGACCTGTGTGCTTTAAAAGTTCCTATATGCTCCCACCTCTCAAAATTTCTACCTTGGTTATACTGACACTGCTTCCCAATTCCATGGGGGCATCTCTGACTCTTCTATGTTATTGGATGCCCAGACTTCTACACTAAGTAGTCAGTACTTCGTGCTCTAGAGGTGTACCCAATTCATGCCTTGTTCTTGTCCCTGAAAATGCTAGCTTCTGCTGGGTACCAGACCGTATCACCAGAGAAGATACTGGTACCTGTTGATAGTTGCCAAAGTGAGGGTGCGGTAGGCAGAATTTTAAACATGTACCTCTAAGATGCCTGTCCCCCAAGTATTCAAACTCTAATCCAGGTGTTCTAAAGGGAATTTGCAGGTTGAATTAAGTTTACTAATTACTAACCAGTTGACCTTAAAATAGAGAGATTGTCTTGGATGATCCAAGTTGTCTCAACGTAATCAGGGAAGAGAAAGGCAGAAGAATTTAAAAGATGTGGTAGGGGCGCCTGGGTGGCACAGCGGTTAAGCGTCTGCCTTCAGCTCAGGGCGTGATCCCGGCGTTATGGGATCGAGCCCCACGTCAGGCTCCTCTGCTGTGAGCCTGCTTCTTCCTCTCCCACTCCCCATGCTTGTGTTCCCTCTCTCGCTGGCTGTCTCTATCTCTGTCGAATAAATAAATAAAATCTTAAAAAAAATAAAATAAAATAAATAAAAGATGTGATAGAAAAGGGAGGCAGAGGAAAGATGAGGCAAAAGGGAACAGGTTTCAAGAGTGAGAAGCCTTGACCCACTGTTACCGGCTTTGAAAATGGAGGAACAGGAAATCTGGGTAGCCTCAGGGTGTTTAGGATAACCCCTGATCCATAGTCAGCAAGGAAATGGGGACCTCCATCCTACAGCCAAATGCAACTGAATTCTGCCAACAATCTGGATGTGCTTAGAAGCAGATTCTTCCTAGATCCTCTTGATAAAAGCCCAAACTTTTGACACCTTGAGAGACTTGGGGCATAGAAACCAGCCAAGCCCACTGGAATTCTGACCTATAGAACTGTGAGGTAATGCACTTGTGTTGTTTTAAGCTGCTAAATTGTGGTAGTGCATAGGGCAAAAATAGAAAAGTAATTCAGAGGGACAGATAGTAGATCAACATCTTCTTGAAGGCCACATCGGCATGTTATTAACCTTGAATGTGTGGTGCCCAGCGTACTTCCTGGTAGACAGTAGACATACAGACGTGTTTAGAACTGAATACTCAAGCACACAGAGCCAGAGAGAAAGGGTTAGCACCATGGAATCTGAAGCCTGTCTGCCTGGGATTATATGCTTGCTCTACCATTTTTAGACGTGTGGCCTTACACAGGTTCCTTACCTCTCTGACTCAAATTCTTAATTTATAAAAATGGGGATAAATAATAGTACTTTAATCACAGGGTTGTGTATCAATTAAGCTACATGTGCATAAATGTGAACGAGTGTGTTTCTGTGTGTGTGTGTGTGTGTGTGTGTGGTATAATGAGCTTAGGATATAACAGCTAAAATATAAACACTAGCAATCATTTTAGTACTATAACTGATAATTATCATGCTGTTCCTTTGTGTCCTGACCCCTGTTAGGCCATGCATCTATTCTATTTGAGGGCAGAGCAACTGTTCCTTTGTTTGCTGCCACATCATAAACACCGAGCCAAACACATGTACTAAGTTCTCAGTAATTACTTTTTCATGAATAAATGAATGGAAAATGGATAACATCATGTACAAACTGCACAGGCAAAGTCAGCAGAGAATGTTGGATGTGAAAGGTGTAGGAATTCACCTGAATGTGTTTTCCTGAAGCTATTTTTTTTTGATAAATAAATTCTGATATCGCTTGTTTTCTCATCATTTTTCTGTTCTGATAACTGTGCAGCATATTAAAGAAATCGATTTCAGGTCAAGTTGGTGAAGTAAGTTCACAATTTGATGTGCCTTGCTGCTCTAAACATAGAGAGCCAATAGGAAAATAAAAAAGAGATATGCAAAACACATAGGGAAACTTGAAAACATGATAAACACTTTCTGGTGCAGACACGGATCAGAAATGGAAAATGGCTGGTGCTGGGAGTCCTGGGCAAGCTGTTTCCTGGGTCTGGAAGCCTGTAACGGTGACTAGAGATCAGCATCCAAGCATTTGAGAGAATTTAAAGTGCTCTTCTTGAGTTGGGGCCCAAACTAGGCTTATCCATTGAATCTGAAAGATGGTTTGGGACACTTTCCCCCTCGGCCAGTGACAGATATTGATATTGAAGAGGAACTGTGGAAGCCCACTGCTTAGGTCTACGGCTTTATCGGAAACTCTAACCTGGACACAGGGAAGGCAAAGACATCATGACAGCTGGGACTTGAATCAGGCTCCTCCTGGCCTCCCTCTTGTGTCCTTGATGTCCCTGATATTTCTGAGGCAGGAGCTCTAGCATATCTTCACAACATCTAAGTCCAAACATGGGGAGCTTCTGATAAGGAAGGAGAGAAAACAAACAAATGAACAAATAAACAAATAAATGAAAACGGTCCAACACAAAACTAAGAAAGCCAAAAACAGCAACAATAAAAAGAAAACAAAACCAGCAATCAGAATGTGAATTCACTCCTGATGAGGTTAATGTTCTATAGCACAGTCCAGGATGCTCAGGGAGAGAAATGCACGGATGCCATTCATAAAACTAACAAAAAATTATGAAGGTAATTCAGGCCAATGTAAAATGAGAAAAAGAGTTATGAAAAAACAACTATAAATCTTGGACTATATAGACACTGAAATTATTAAAAAAAGACCTTAATATTGGCATAGGTCTAACTCTGACACAGATGGAGAATTAGGGAGTTGGAAGCTAATGCCAAAGAACGCATTCAGAATGTAAGCAAGGGACAAAAAAATACATGAAGAGCAGAAGGAATAAGGATATTCAACCAAGAAGCTCTAAATTACGTCTAATTGATGTTTGGAAGAAAAATGGTAGATGCGATGAAGAAGAAGCAATGTTTGACAATATAAAAAACGTGTGTTTTCAGATTGAAGAGAGATGGTATGCTGATTCTGAACAGGATAAATAATAAATAATCTACTAACACATTGTAATAACCTCCCTGAGCCCCGGTCCTGGGTACTCACATCAAACAGTAGGTACATTCTCTAGGACAAACATTTCTCCATTCCTCACCTCAAGTCCCCAGTCTGATAACCCCTTTCCTCACATGCAATTCATGAGATCGCTTCTTCTTTTACTGAGAAAATATAATTCATCAGAAGAGTTTCATGTGTATTAATCACAAAGTCTATCACCTTATCCTGATCTGTACCCACACATTCTGTCTTCCCCCCTTTTGCAAGAAATGAGCCATCAGTACCCCCACCAAGTTAACCTCCCCATTTTGCCTCAGATCTCCTCTCTTCTTCGAGATATCATTGTTGCCAAAGTTCTCTGTCTCCTACATCATCATTCTTCTACTGAGCCATTCCAACCTGAATTCAACATGCTGCACTTTCTCCCTTCTTAAAATTCCCCTCCCTAAAAGGAAATTAAAACACGGTGAGATGCACACTCATGAGAATAGCTAAAACCCAGACAACACAGAATGTTCCCCTTCAGGCACATCCCGACCTCAGGACCTTTGCACTTGTTATTTCCTCTGCCTTAGAACACTCTTTCCCTAGATATCTGCATAGCTTCATCTTCTTTCTACTTTTTCAGGTCTCTATCAGCCTTATCCATTAGGCCTTCCCTGACCACAGGATATGAAAGAGTATCTCCATAATTCTTTTTCTCTTTTGCTTTGCTTTTTCTTAACACTTGTCACTATCTACAATTTTATCTACTTATTCATTTGCTTATGGTCTCTCTCCATATACTAAAATCCAAGCTCCACAAAAACAAGGCTTTAATATATTTTGTTTGCTGCTGTAGCCACAGAACCTAGAAAGTGGAGGGCACATAGAAGACACTCAGTAAGTATATATATGTATATTTTTAATTGAAATATAATTGACATATGACATTGTGTATATTTAAGTTGTATAATATGTTGATTTGATACATTTATATATTGCAATGATTATCACCATTAAAATGAAATTACAGAATATTAAAAGTAAAAGGACAATCTTGTACTCTAACAGAAAAATTATTTTAAAAATAATAACTTTTCAGCACATTTCATGAATAACTATAGATGCATGACTATAAGGGGGTGATAACTTCAAAATATTGAGGCAAATAACTATTAATTTAAAAATTTATATGCTAGTTATGTCCTGATTTATGAGAGAGTAAAATAAAGACCAATTCAGAGATACAGATCAAAGAGGGTCTGTCTTTACTAAGAGGCCAATTAAAAAAATGTCCTTTAGTAAAACAAAAAATCAGCCCAGAGGGAAGATCCCCAGATACAAGAAATTAAGACAAGCATCATTTTTTTAAAAGTTAGTAAATTTGTTTAATTAATAATTACAAAATTGCAATAACTAGTTTTACAAATAATAATAGCAATAGTAACAATCAAGACAAAGCTAAAGCACCGAAAAACCAAACTAAAACAAAACAAGGACCCATGGAAGAGAGAAATTTTGAGTGATTAAACCATGCTGAAGTCTAGACTATATTTGAGAAAAGGATAAAAATAATGACTAACTTTAGATTTTTGAGGGGGTTAATTTAATAGATAAATGTGTTTTTAAAGAATACTAATGGTAGCATTAAAGAAAAGGAATATTGTTTATAGCCTCCCAATGAGCAAATGAGGAAAAAGGGTGGGGGACCAGAACTTTCTTAAAAGATAAGAGGTGTATTTAAAAAGTCTGGGGAAAAAAAAAAAAGAGTAAGCAACAGACACAAGGCTTAAGTAAAATATCTCAGAAACCACACTAGATAGAAACATATTTAACTCACTAATTAAAAACCGTCACAGTGGTTTAAAATAAAAAAAAAAAAGAAGAAGCATTTGATGAAGCTGCAGTTTTGCTCCTGACGCACACGCAGAGAGGGGCGCATGCGCACTCCACGGAGCTAAGAGAAAACGGAAATAGAGACAGGTGAAGGGATATTAAGAGGCTGTACCCAGATTTCTCCGGATCTCCACCTAGGATCAGATTTTTTTTTTTTTTCTTGGAGAGGGAAGAAGGAAGAGAGAGGATGGTATTAGAGATGATTCACATAGCAGCTTCAAATCTGTCCATGATGGTGTATTACTCATAAGAAAGAAATATGAAGCAAATATGGCAAAATATTAAGACCAAATGGAGCAGGGTCATGCATTCATTGGTATTCATATGTCCCTCTATTCTCGTCTATACGTTTGGGATAATTTATAATTAAAAATAATGAAAACAAAAGTTGAACTAAGAAAACGTTTCTGGTAATTTAGATGTTCTCAAAATTGGTTTTCTCAGTTTTCAATAGTGTGAATTGGAAGAAAGGTTGATTTGGAGGAGGAAAGTCTATGTGATTTGAGGAAATTAAATCTTCCTGAGTTCTTGTAAGCAGTCTGACATACCATTTAAGTTGCATTTGTTAGCTTCTCTGAGCCTCAGGCTCCTCTTCGGTGAAGCCACTGCTATACCATGATTATCCTGACGTCCCTGCTGTGACGCTGCTCGTTTTGTGATCATTTTTATGTGATGGCATTAGACAAATGCCAATGTGAGAAGACCCAGATGGGAAAATACCTTTATTCTAACTCTGGCTCCCTTGCTGCCTTGTCAAATGGCCGTTGTGGAGAAATTTATTTCTAGCTTCTACATTTCTCTTCTAATAATGCATGCTTCTTATCTATTTGATTATTTCCTTTTTAACCCCATCAACTATTTAGGGACTGGCTGATATTGGACAAACAATATTTTCTCTTAGTCTTAAAGACCATTGATGATGAATTATTTGAGAGGAGGCAAATGACGTGAAACGTATCACAGATTCTGAGATACTCCTGTTGGGGTTAAGGTAGGCAGATTATTTTGAGGAGACAGAAGAAAGCAACAACTGTACTATTAATACTAACACTATGTAGATTAATGGTGATACTACTACTTATTTACACATGCCATGAGCCAGAAACTGTGCTAGGATCCTAGCATACGTGTCCCACTTAATTCTTATAACAATTCTGTTAGGTATATATTATCATCCTTAGGTAAGGAGGCTAACCCAAGAGTTCCAACAACACAAAAACAGAAAGAATCAGTCCTTAAGCATCAGGCACAGGACAACATTCCCGTAGAAGTTCCACATTGGCAATACTCAACCTTGGATCCTCCACGGCATGACCCATACGGTCTAGCCCACTGAGCTTTTGCTCCTTCCCCAAATGATGAGATCTGTTTAGCATGATTTTAAAGAGTGTTAGTTGGTACTTGGTTGGGGAAATAGATATGTTATCTTCTGATGTCCCCTCAATTGACACCCATCAAATATGGCATCCACTTTTCCCATATGAAACTCTGTGGACTTGAACATACAGATCTTCATTTGGAGGCCATAGAAATTATGATAAATGAGTGGAATATATTTAAACAATAGGGTTTTTCATCAAAAAACATTGTAAAGAGATGACATGTTTACACAAATCTCTGTTTACTTCCTTTTCTGAAATATCAAACCCTGTAATGTGGGAAGGTCAGCCTTTTCTCTTTAATGAGCCATCGTGTATAACACATTGCAAAGAATGAGGGATCACCTTCTTCTACCATCATTGATTCTGAGCCAAGATTTCACAAAATCTTGAATCCATTTATAAATTACAGAAAAATCTCATGCATGCCTTCAGATTGTTTTATGTTTTATACAGTTTTTAATTAGTTCATCATCTTAAAAATTCTTAAATAGTAGCACAGTTTTGGGGCACCTGGTGGCTCAGTCGGTTAAGCGGCTGCCTTTAGCTCAGGTCATGACCTCAGAGTCCTGGGATAGAGCTTTGCCCTGCATCTGGCTCCCTGCTCAGTGGGGAGTCTGCTTCTTCCTCTGCCCCTCCCCCCTGCTTGTGCATGCATTCTCTTTCTCAAATAAATAAAATCTTTAAAAAATATTAGCATAGTTTTAAAATAATTTTATAATATTTACCTTACTGCAATATTTAGTAATATTTATCTTGTGATTCTTTGTTCTTGTTTTTTGTTTTTTTAAAGATTTTATTTGACAGAGAGAGAGAGTACAAGCATGGGGAGCAGCAGGCAGAGGGAGAGGGAGAAGCAGGCTCTGCTGAGCAAGGAGCCTGATGTGGGGCTCGATCCCAGGACCCTGGGGTCATGACCTGAGCCGAAGGCAGTTGCTTAACCGACTGAGCCACCCAGGTGCCCCTAATTCTTTGTTTTCTTCATTAGGTTCTGGGCACACTTGTACTTGGTTTATTTTAAATGTTTAATAAGAGAAAGCGTGATTTGTCAACAAATAACTTTTTTTTTTTTAAAGAGACAGAGAGAGAGGAGCAGAGGGAGAGGGAGAGAGAGAATGTTAAGCAGGCTCCATCCCAGTGCAGAGCCTGATGCAGAGTTCGATTGCAGGACCCTGAGAGACCTAGGCCAAAATCAAGAGTCAGATGCTTAACCAACTGAAACACCCAGGTGTCCCAACAAATAATTTTTTTAATGACATTATACGAAGGTTTTTTTGTGACTAAACATGTATTAATGTATAGATTGAAAGCTAACTGCTTATTGCAGCATCAAAAATAAAAATCTGCTTTATTACCTTCCGTTTGGAGTTCCTCCATTTTTCTTTTTAAATATCCAATCAGATTCATCCTTCTTTGTGTTTTTTGTTTTTAAGTCATGAAATTAGAGAGAAGAGCCTCTGTTTTGTGGGGGCTTCCACCAATTCATTTCAGATGTGGCTAGTCTTTATCTTAAGGCTTGAAAAGCTAGATTGTCACTATTCTTCTCTCTAAAAACTTCTTTTCAGCGAATTACTGGAAACATCTTGCTTTGCTAGATGAGAATTCCAGTCTTTTGAATACAGATATGATGAAGGTGATCGTGAAGCACATTTGCAAAATGACTTTCCTTTTAGTAGTTTTCATTAACTTGTTTTTCCACATCAATGTTCTTCATATTTCTTGTCTTTGACCAAGTATCCCTAATTGAAACAAATGGAATATGACTTTGAATAAAAGTAATTTAAATTTGCATAAGGGTTAGAGCCACTTTTGTGGTTGGTTGCCTTGGTTGGGCCCAGATCCAGGCATGAGACGCAGGAAGTTTTGAGTCAGACATTCTGAAGCAAAGGGTCCCCTGAGACATGGGACCTCGGACAGGAGCTTTGCTTGCTTGACTGGGCATTATTGGTGATAAGTGCATTAATGGATGAAAATCACTGAAAAGTAGGATTATGATTTAATATTACATTTAAAAATAATGTCAATGAGAGGTGCCTGGGTGACTCAGTTGGTTAAGCGACCGACTCTTGGTTTCAGCTCAGTTCATGATCTCATGGGTTGTGGGATGGAGCCCTGTGCAGTGAGTGCTCTGTGCTCAGCAGGGAGTCAGTTTGGGATTCTCTTTCTCTGCCCCTACCCCCACTCATGCTCATGCACAATCTAAAATAAATAATTCTTAAAATAATGCCAATCGATTAATTAATTTAATAAATATGAGTGATATTATGTGTTGGGTAGTGTTCTTGGGAGGTTTTTGGAAGGACCAAATACAAGCCTGACTCCCCACTGCCTTGCCACACATTCCACACATGCAGTGGTTGCCGAAGGACATGGCGGTAACTGTGATGTACAGCTCACTGTAGTGATGAGAAGCCAGGTTCACTTTGGATCACGATCCAGCTGACTTCGGGCAAATAACTCCACCTGTCTGACTCTTGGTTTTCTCATTTGTAAAATGGTCATAACACCAATCCCTCAAGATTTGACAGGAATTCTCAGGATTGTATATGCAGAAGGTTTGCCATAATTGCCTGGCATGGAGTAAATGCTCAAAAATGGCGGTTACTGCATGGTTCTGACTTTTGCTGCTGCTGCTGCTAATATCACACATCCCAAATCGTGCCCCAACCTGAATTCCAAAGTCCACCCACCCTAGAAGAAGGATTTCTTTTTTGATTATTTGGTTATTTGGTTATTTTTAAATAAACTGATAAACTGATAAACAGAACTGATGTGAAGTTACTTCTAGACCTTGTCCTACTTCGTGTGACTATTAATACCTAAACCTGAGGAAACAGTTCTGTGTTTATTCATGGGGTTTTGCCTAGTCCCTGTTACAAGTGTTATATAATATGCTGCATAGACAACCTGCATAGACAACCTGCAGTTGTATTGTTTTTGTTCTGAATTCCAAAGCAACAGTTGTGAAAAGCAAACAAAATAAAAAACTAAAACACTGGCTTCAAGGTTTTTGAAAGGGGCCTATAGTCTAGCTTTACACCATTCTTGGTGCTCTATCAAGGCTACTGTGTATCTTTTCTATCACTAAGTATTGAATACTCCAACTAAGATGTGTGTGTCCCTTGCTTAAGGTAGAATTCCTTATAAACAGACGAGGTACATTGCCTATGCAATGGAGAGCAATTAACTCTCCAGAAATATATTTGTTTTGAGTAAAAGCTAGTTCTGCATAAATTTCACTTGTGATTTTGCATGCTGTGGTTGCTGAGTAAACATTAAAAAAATAAAGAATCTTAGCAGGGTTGTTATCTTCTTCTCATGTGTTGTTTACTGTGACATTTCTCATGTTCCAAAGTGTTTAGTGAGATAGACAACAATTTTCGTTGTAGTCGGTACACTCACCCCAGCAGAAATGTGGCAGAAAATAGTGCTGGGGAGAGTGGAGAAAGAAACAAAGAAAAAAAAAAATCAGAGATGAATGTTCCTGAAATTCACATTTAAGCTGAAATAGAAGTATATGATTGCTCCATTTTTGCAGCTTCAAGCTACCTCTGTTCTGCTTGGAGGAAAAAAAAATACATACACTTGGCCGTGTCAGCCTGCTTCATCTTGCTACTTTATTTTTCTAGAAATGGCTACAACTACCAAGAGTTATAGGCAAGGATCTTAAAGAGAGAAGCAATATGAACTGGGGTCTCCTTCCTTCTTCTTTGGTATCTGTCCCTTACACTTCCTTATTCAGTGATAGAAGCAATGATTGAATAAATAGATAAATGCCCCTTGTTTCAATCAATGAATGGGGGTATACCTTGCTGTTCAGCATATATTTTTTAACTAGAATTCCAGGGGATACATAGGCTGCTTAAAGACTCCAATGTTTTCTGTGTCATCATAAGCGCTGTATGGTGAGAAAAACCCAGCCTTTGATGGGAAGACCAAGACAGGTTCAGATCCCAGGAGCCTGGCTCTCATCTCTGTGGAGAAGATGATGTAGGTCATGACAGAAGCCAAACAGAATTAGACAATGATAGCATAGGAAGGAAGGTCATTGGGAGAGCTCGATATGATTTCTGGACTATAAGCAAACCTAGTGGAGAAAGTCATGCAAAAATCAAAAACACATTACACCACACTGTAGCAGATAACTTTTCACGTCAGTGCTCTGAATTAGACTACCTCCTATGAAATCGAGTACCAGACGCTTGATCAAATGGTGAAGCGTTTTAGAAAGTTTTTCTGCCTATTTTTTGGAATTCAAATCACTTCAGAAAGAATAACAATTTTAGGAATTTAACTGATATCCCTCCCAAGAAACTACAGATGAGTGAATTTAGCTACTTGTCAAACACCTGCAGAGTGTTATTTGTTTTTGTGTAGCCTGTTTTATGCTAATCTTATCCCACATTGAGTTTTTAAACAGATGTGTGAAATTCATACATTAGTTGTAAGGGACATTAATTAAACTTCGTGCAAGCTGGGAGTCAAAATAGGATCTTACCCAAACGTAAGCAATAGACATAGAATTTCCTCTGAGTCTTTTCTATCTATCCCAGGCAGGGCTTTTGCTTGAATATATAACTGGCATTAGTTTAAATGATTGACCTAGTGATGCAGAGTGAGTCAAAGGTTTCACAGAAAGCTTGAGTATTAAAGGCATTTAAGCTCCATTTCCATTTCTTAAGAGACTATCACTGCGAGCTCAGTTTGATACACCCCAGAAAGATGACTCTGATGTACAACGTGTAATTTGCAAACTAATTCCTAGCGCTGCCTAAGCGTATTGGCCACACACTCCAACTTCTCTAGTCTAAAGAAGAGGTTCCCCATCAGGGATCTGTGTACTCCCCAGTGTCAATTAAGGTAGATTAAGGAAGGGGCAGGAGGAGTGGTGGGTTGGAGGGATGATGTCATGAACTCTTTTGTTTCTATTGGGTTATGGAGACTTTTTAAATACTTAAAAACATTTTTTTTCTGCTTTTGTCCGCATTCTAAAAGCTGAGTTTGATATTACGGATGAGCTAATAGACAAAGTATGTTATCCCCATTCTTGAAATACAATCTTCAAAACCCTGGGCTTTGTGGGATAGGAGTTATGTATTATAAAAGATGAAAAGATGGGGAACTCCTGATCTAAAATAAAACATCTTATCTTTGAAACTTTGACTCAGTCTCTCACCTACAGCTCTGACCACTATGCCTTAGGCAGTCCACTTTGGCCCCAGCACATCTCCCCAGAAAATCATCTGATTTCTCTTCTCTCTTGTCTAGTAAGGTTGTAAGGGGCTCCAGCCAGCTGAAAGAGTCCATGACCTATCTTGCCAGTTTGTGAAACCAAATTCAGCCTAGTTTCTCTGTTAGGAAACAGATGGCATACTTGAAGGGTAGTTAAAGAAAGTTTAATCAAAACTCACAAAGCAAGAGGCTGGGTTAAGGGAAACAAGGAGGGACTGTAAAGTACTCAGGGACCAGCCTATGCCTGAAAGGGCAAGGAGGAGCAGTCACTACAACCCCATTGGAATGGCAGCGCTTGGAGATGGGCTACCCAACAGGAGCTAAATAGACATATTCAGCCCCTGCCAAGCCATGGGCAGCAGAGAAGGAGCCTTGGGCATCTACACCCTGCCCTGCCTGCCTCCTCCCTGCTCTCGTTGTTGATGATGCCTCCCATGGGCTGAATTCAACTGGAACTCAGCTGGCAGTGAGCACAGGGTTGCCTGGGTGATGCAGTTTGTAGAGTTCAGCTCCAGGAACACAGAGGGGGTCATCGAAGTATGGAGCAGGTGGGGCAAATGGAAAACAAGGGGTACTGTCCTCAGCTTCAGTATGGCACAGCAGAAATAAAACCATGGTGCGTGGACTGTTCTGTGGAACAAATGTACACTCAAGTCTAGGGGTCATCAATGATTATCTGTGTGACTCTGGGAAAGTCACTTAATGGCTCCAACTTCCTTTCTATCCTGTATGTAAACTTGTAACAACTTACTTTGTGTGGTTGTGGTTATTAAATGAGATAGGTCTATATAAATGTTAATAGCTCTGACTGTTTTATCAAGGACTCTACAGAATGGAATAGTATCCCTCAAAAGTTTATGCTGCTACTATGGTCTAAATGTTTGTGTCCCCTCCCACCCAAGTTCATATGTTGAAATCCTAACCCGTAAAGGCTAAGATATTAAGAGGTGAGGCCTTTGGGAGGTGATTACATCACAAGGATGGAGCTCTCATGAACAGAATTAGTGCTCTTAGAGAAGAGATCCCACAGAGCTGCTTCACCCCCTCCATCGGGGGAGGATACAGCAAGAAGTCTGAAGCCCACAAAAAGGCTCTTACCCGACCATGCTTGCACCTGGATCTTGGACTTTCAGCCTCCAGAAATGTAGAAAACGAATTTCCATTGTGTATAACGTTGTATACCCAGTCTGCCGTATTGTGTTACAGCAGTTAGAACAGACCAAGACAGTGACCTTATTTGGCTATGGAGTCTTTTCAGAAGTAATTAGTGAAGTTAAGGTGAGATCAAACTGGGTTAGTTTGGACCCTACACCCAGTGACTGGTGTCATAGTTAAGAAGGCCATGCAAAGACACAGTGAGAGACATGGGGGAAATCCACACGAAGATGGACACAGATTGGAATGCTGTGTCTACAAGCCAAGAAACTCCAAGAAATGCTGGCACCCACCTGAAGCTAGCAGAGAGGAAAGGGAGGAATCTTCCTGAGGAGCTTCAGAGGGAGTGGAGCCCTGCCGACACCTTGATTTCAGATTTGGGGCCTCCAGAACAGTGAGAGAATACACTTCTGTGGTTTTAAGCCCCCAGTGGGTGGTACTTTGTTACAGAGGCCCTTGAACGCTGATAAATGCACTTTTTGCCTCTGACATTTTTAACCTCAGAAAGCAAGATGTGTCTAGAAATAGACCACATCTTACAATGGCTGTCTGTCAGGCACATCCACAACCCCCCCAAGGTGCCAACATTGAACCTGGCAGAGTGGTGTCAGCCATTTTGATGAGACACTCGTGGGCCAGTTTATAAAATCGTAGGAAAGAAAGTATGTGGGAAAGGTAAATGGGACAAGTTCAGAACATCCCAGAGCTGGAGTCACGATTAGCCTTAACTCTAAATGATTGTTGGCATTAGGGGCTGAGGACCAATGAGATTTAGTTCTCTTACGCATTCTTCAAACGGAAGTGTTCCGTTACGAATGCGCTTGGTTGCCCCGAGGACCATCTTGTAGAGTAAAACACCAAGTCGTGAGTCTTAGTCCCCAAGTGATTTGAGGAGGTGCAACCTTAACAAGAGGAAGGTTTAGGAGGGGTTGCAAGATTTATTTCAATTGAATTTTCATTTTAAATATGCATACTCGTGCTGTATGATCAGAATCCATTTCTGAATAAGTCTGAAGAAGTTATCTCAAAACATACGGAATAAAAATTTTAAGCAGTGAATATACTATGTTGTGGCTTAACCAGCAGTGGTTTATTTATTTATTTCGGTAGCACATATGATGATTTCCTTTATAGCTGTCAGTGTCTAAGAGTCAACGCCATAGCATTATTAGTACTCTAGCTCGAATGATTCAAATGTATTTTTTTAAATTGTGCTAAAATATACGTAACATAAAATGTACCATCTTAATCATTTTTTAAAGAGTATATTTTTGTTTATTTATTTGAGAGAGCAAGAGACACGATGGGGGTGGGGTGAGAGAAACAGACTCTCTGCTGAGCAGGGAGCCTGATGTAGGGCTTGATCCCAGAACCCTAGAATCATGGCCAGAGCTGAAGGCAGATGCTTAACCAATTGAGCCACTCAGGCACCCCCCCCCATCTTAATCATTTTTAAGTGTACAGTTCCATGGAATTAAATGCTTTCATAATGTACAACCACCGCCGCCATCCATCTCCAGAACTCTTTTTATCTTGTGAGACTGAAACTCTATACCTATTTAACAAGTGATCCCCATTCCACCCCCTCCCCAGCCCCTGGCAATCACAATTCTCCTTTGTGTCTCTATGATTTTGACTTTTCTAAGTAACCCCTAGAAGTGGATTCAAACAGCATTTGTCTTTTGTGACTGGCTTCGTTTTCCTACAAAAATTCACTCTGACAGGTTGAATTTTAAAAAGTCACATTTCAAAAGTTCAGGAATCAAACCTCTCTCCTTAATATAGTCTTGTGAAAAGTTTCTTTGAAAAATGGTGTTGGTTGAGCAATGGTTTCAAAGGCCAAGGTTATACCTGATGCAACACAAGCCAAGAATGTCTTTCGGATAATTATTCTCCAACGCTGTCATTTCGGTAAGGGAAGTGTCAGATTCTGAATAATATTTTCTGAATGCACCCCATTAGGTTGTAATGCCTCTCGTGAGTGGAGCTCAACAGGGCCATTTGCAAACTTATTGGCAGTATTTCCCTTTACTGTATCTTTCCTTTTATATATAAAGAAACGGTTTTAAGGACGTGACTATGAGGTAAGTGGAATGGAGATACACATATTAGTCTGCTTTATCACTTTAAAGAAAGCATAAAATCTCAGAAAATCCTTGTGTGCATATTTTCTGCATTTCAAACCCATACGTTAGTCTCATAACATTGACGAGGTAATATAAATTGTTTATGACATAGTGAATGCAAGATGGCATACATTTAAGAAAACACATATTAATAATTTTTAAAACTTACCTCATTAAGTAGAAACTCTTTTCCTTTTCACATAGTGTAAAATTACAGAATTTTAAAGCTAGAGGGGAACCTTAGATTGTCGAGCTCCTAGTGTGTTTTAGGGCCTAACCTAATAGTTTGGATCTTAAACTGTTTATCTTTATTTCTTGCATTTTGTGAACTCTAAGAAGAAACACTACTCCTGTCTATGTTACTTATCTTTATTCTCATAGTGCATGGTATCCAATCAGTGATTTTTTTTTTTTTCTGAGAACGAGAGAGAGCAGGGGAGAGGGGCAGAGAGAGAGGGAGAGGGAGAGAAAGAATCTTAAGCAGACTCCACATCCAGTGCAGAGCCAGATGTGGGGCTCGATCTCACAACCCTGAGAACATGACCTGAGCGGAAATCAAGAGTCAGATGCTTAATCAACTGAGTCACCCCCAGTCAGTGATTTTTAAGTCAGCAATCCGAAGTCAAATATCTACAGCAGCCAGGCAGGTGACAGCATGAATACTGTCTGGGTGATGTCAGGGGAATTCTGAAGAGTACACACCCTCCTCAAAGGGGTGGAGGCGGGACTTCAGCACCAGGTGATTGGGGGCGGGGCACTAAATCAGTCCCATTCTGGCCAAGGCTTTCTTTTTCAAGAGAAGTCAGAAATCTAGGTCTCTCATGTGAACTCCTACAACCGAAATTGAGAATTAATTAACTATTTTGAAACTCTATATGGGATAAGCAAAATATATCTATTTAGGCCACTTGTTTTCAATTTCTGCTCTTGGTATTTATACTCTGAAATGTGCAATTTCTCTTGAAATAGTAGTCAGGTCCTTTATACAGACTGACTCCAAGGTTTGTACCAGGTAAATGGACTATGGTAAACTTTCTTGTGATGGTTTGGAAACCCCAGAAGTGTGAATAGAAATGAAAGCATGGGAGCTTATTATACTTACTGGCTTAACCAATGGGCATATGAAACAGTTTTCCTTCCTTTGCTGTTTGTGGACAGGTTTCCGTTTCTCAGCCTGTCCAGTTGTAGAGACAAAATAATACTCGTTTTTCAGTTGTTAATGTGAAAATCTGCAACATATTGAGTTATGTGGTTTCCATTTAAAAAGTAATTATTCCATATCTGCCCTGAAAAGGTAGTATAACTGGATTCTAGAGACAGAGTTATAGTAAGACGTGCCTCTTCTCTCAATCTGTTCAACATCTTCTGTGTGGCAAATATGTCCCCTCATGGATTCTTCTCTTGGACATACTTCTTTCTTACTCCTAATCACTTACTGTTTGGCGCTTATGTCATAATGCCGGCAACTTGCATTTTTTGTGTAGATACTGACGTGTGTGTGTGTGCGCGCGCGCGCGTGTACACGCGTGTGCACACGTGTGTGTGTTTGTAGATGCTGCCTTGAGCCTTGTGTGTCATTATTGCAGGCATTCTTCACAACAACCCTAAGAAGTAAGGTTTCTAGTTTCTAGTAGTGGTGTGCACCATTCCCATTCCGCAGATCGGGAACCTGTGGCGTGAAAGTTAATAATTACCCCCTGGATGTACAGATTTCGGTCCAGGACTGTCTGATTGCACTGCCTATGCTCTTCCTAATCTCCATGCACACAGTCTACCTGCCAGGGGAAGACTGGTATGCCAGTTTGGTTTATCAATACCTCATTTCCCAGCACTTAAAGAACACCTGGAATAATGTGGGCACTTTGCACTACAACTAATGGAAAGAACCATGATTTATTCATTCTCAATCAAAGAGATATTTTAAATTCCTACAGTTAAAAACTAGAAAAACTGCCTGCAAGGAACTTAAGAAAATATTTACCTCGTTGATAGCATATGACCAGAAGTCTAAGAAAAGAGTCTATCTTATAAAACTCATTACTATTGGAGAAAGATTAAAAATGTAATTAAATATTAATGAAAATTTGGAAAGTCTTAAATAACATCTGTCCAGGAATTCTACTTCCTGTCAATGCCACTCACTCTGACTTCACCAAACAGAGTGAGGCCTTGATATCAATAGATTGACAAATCACCAGATCATTCTACTGGCATTGTTAAAATATATGATTTTGTTTGATGTTAAGGATTATCATTATGTCGGTGGACAGGGGACCCATTGTGTTAGTTCCTAGTTCAATAAATGGCACCATCATTCTCTAAGCCTACAAATCAGGTGCCTACTTGTATTCCGAACACCTTTCTCTCCTTTACCACTCTTTGCAATTTATCAGCAAATCAGTCAATCCTATTGTCTAGGACAACTCTTGAAGCACCTCATTTCTCTCCCTACTACAACATAGGTGTTTGATGAATGTTTGCTGTAATTCATCATCACTGTTGTTATTTTTCAGTCACCAAATCTGTCTAACCATTGCAATGACTTCCTAAACATTTCTTTTTGCATATCAGAGCTCATATCCCACCACCCAAATGATATTTTGCCTTATAGCTAGACAGCCTTTTTAAAATGCAACTCTGATGATATTATCTTCCTTTTTAAAACACTCACATGGTGTAGGTGACACACTATCTTTAATTTCACACCACACTCTCTGCACCCAAGGCACACTGACTTACCTTTGGTTTTATGAATGAGCCTTCCTTCTCTACCTCAGGGCCTTTGTACATGCTGATCTCTCTGATTTGTATGCTCAGCCCTTGTCTCTATTACTCTTATTTACTCCTATGCATGCTTCTTACATCACTACCCTTGGAAACCCTGCTGAGAGATTCTGCATAAAATGCATTCCTCCCTATTATAATGCACTCTGTCTTAGCACCATTACTCTCCTGTTGAAATATTGATCATTATTTTAATTTCACATATATTTATGTGAATCTTTGATTAATGTTTCCTTCTTTCTAGACTATAAGGTCTCTGAGGAAGGGGACTATTTACATTCAATATACGTCTACTGCATTAATGAATAATGTTACTTGAAAATATCAGATTCGATAACTAATAAAAAGATATTACAGGGTAATATAATCATAGAAATTATTCAAAAGAGCACATTCTCTTCAATCTGAAGGTTTATGGTTGTCAGGCTCTGTACCTTGCGAGTACTGTTCTAATGCATGTATTTTAAATAATGTTTGCATATTTAGGGTCTCCGGGAGAAATGGGGCCTAACTATGAAATACCTATTGGCAGAACTAACAGTGTCTATAGGGTCTGCTATTTGATTCTCCTTAATCCTGGTAAGAAAGTAGACTCACATTGTCCAGTCAAAAAGAGTGAATTGTGACTTATGTATTCCCAGGCAAATGAATGCATTATTCACATGTTCACAAGTTCATGTAACCAAAGAAAGCCTAATGAAGATTTATATCAGGATCTACTTCCTGACTTTAAAATTTATTATTCCTTGGACTTATCATGCAAGGGAAGTGGTGGAAACCCCATCCTCTCAGCTATTAAGACTCCATGAACAACAGATTAGAAAGCACTCTAGGGACCCATCTTTTATGGATTTGGTGGGGTGGCGGTCATGGATTTGATGATATAGTTGGTCATCTATCTTTTCAATTTTCGTAAGAGGGCCTAAAAAGAAAACGTGGCCAATGGAAACGCTTTAATCATTGCTGAGTGTTCTTGTTAAGTAAATACAGTAAGCTATGGAAGGGGATTAGCATCCAATGTTAACCTTGGTCTTTTACATGAATTGACTTGAAACCTCTGGCTCCCCTAAGCACATATCTCTCTACCAGGAACTCGTAAACCCAATATGTGTTTTCTGCAGGGGTGCTTGGCCATGTGCTCTTATGCAGTGCTGAAATCTCTTAGTCATCCTGCATCCTCAGGGACTAGCAGAGTGCCTGTCACAAAGAAGCCATTGGACATTTGTTGGTGACAAGAATGGATGGATGGATGGATGGATGGATGGATGGATTAATGATAGAACTTGGCTTCATTCCTGGGAATTATATTGACTCACCACCAACTTTGAAAAAAGAATCCCAAACTTTGATTCTTCAGTTAATTCTTTTCACTTGGCTTTTTGCACCTCTTTTTTTTCTGACCCTGATTTCCTTCTGCGTCTGCTTCTCTGTCTCTTTCATGCTCTCTCTCTCTCTCAAAGTTTCCCATCCTGCTGAATTAAAAGTATCTGTGGACTTTATGACATCAAAACTTTATTCTGACCAAAAAAATCCATCTGGCTTTCTGTATTCTACTTTTAAAAACCTTTGACACAGGTTGCATTACTAAGTATTGCCACGTATGTTTTCCAATTTGGAAATCGGTGGGAAGGAGATAACTTTTAATTATCTTTGAATTGGGCAGCTTAACAGTTAAACCTGGTACTCAGAGGCTGTAATACAGAAAATCCGTTTTTGGTTTGTTTTTGAAAAGCCAGCCAGCCATTCTCTGAGCCAGTATAAAACCTCTTTTATCTGAAAGTTTCTTTTCAACTTTAGTAATGTATGAAGACTGGGCTCTTCAGAGATGGACCACAAATGGAATCTTAGGGGCTCTAAGATGTTTGTGTGAGTATTTGTGATAATACATTGCAGCGGTTACCTGAAACAGCAATATAATGTGTCGTTTATGAACATGGTAATCGGGATGCTTTCACTTTCTTATAAAATAATTGTTTTAAGATTATCTCCTTAATATGACATATAAAGCATATTTCAAATATGTCTCTTTAATAATAAATAACATAATAATTGAAATGTTTATATTTAGGATACATAATTTAATAAGAAACATGAGCCTAATTTACTCAAAGTCATAGATTTACCTAAAGTCACATGTTGAATAATAAAACATCAGGTCTTTCTAACTCTAAAGACCACATTACATGCCAAGACCTTTTCTTATCCAGTGTGAAGATGATATTGCAATTTGACATTTAAATTTTGAAAAATTATTTTTATTACCGGATTGTGGATAGGATGGCTGAGACATTTCAGCAACCTTCAAATTATTTTAAGAGACATTTCAGTGATACCTAATATGATGTTCTCTGAGTTGTGAAACTTCTTTCATATACATTTGGTTTTGTAAATTGCCTTCATTTCATCAAGAATGCTTTTTCTAGTAAATACCTACAGCTTTGCTGCGAGAAAAGCCCCGTAGGACACATTCCTATACCCACCATTAATGAGCACTCAGAACTCACCGCTGGGATGTTAGACCCCAGCACTTCTGAGCTACAAAAGTGAGCGCTCCCCTGAAAGATTCACTTGGAGCATAGCCCACGTGACATCTCTGAAGAGGAAGCCGTACTGATTTCTTTCTTGGAAAACATACTGTTTGGGGGCTTTTTTTCTCAAGGTCAGTCAAAGAGAAGAAAAATGTAGTGCTATAATTTCTTTTCACGTCAAAGAGAAGAAAAATGTAGTGCTATAATTTCTTTTCACGTGCACAGTAAGTTTGTCTTTTTTTTTTTTTCCAAAGATTTTATTTATTTATTTGAGAGGGAGGGAGGAGCAGAGGTGGAGAGGGAATCTCAAGCAGACTCTGCACTGAGCACAAAGTTCGAAGGGGGCTTGATCCCCCAACCCTGACATCAGCGTCTGAGCTGAAATCAGACGCTTTATGAACTGAGCCACCCAGATGCCCCAGTTTTTGTTTTTGTTTCTAATTCGCTAGGCCTTTGTGTATGAAGCTTTTCCTCTTCCGCCCTTGTATGCTCAATTAGAAACGAACGGAGCAGACACCTGCCTATGAGAGGTAATCTTGTAATTTCAGATACCCTCAGAGGAAACAGCTTTTGACTGGAACCTCTCTGCAGCTTCACCTACTTGTAATATCCAAAGGTCTCTAACAGTTAACTAAGCCTTTCTCTCCACAATTGACAATAAAACAAAAATATCCAAGGAGAGAGAAAGACACTGACTTGCATGTCTGTAAGATGGACAGGGCTGGTATCAGATCTCTGGCGCAAGTTCTGACTGGGGTTTAGGAAGGAGATGGCCCTTTGGATGCTTTAGCGCCTCGCTGAATGAAACGTGATGTGGTCTCATCCTCCCCGGCGAGAGGCATGATGGGAAGGGAACAGGTGCTCCCCACCGCGCAGCACACGCCGTGCCAAATGAAAGAGTACCTTCCTCCTCCAGTGTGGTTTGCTCTCCCTGCCTCCTGCCTTTGCTTATGCCTTCCCCTCAGTACCCGTGAAGTTTTTACTAATCTTTCAGCTCCACCTTCTCCCTCACAAGTTTTCCCCCAGGCTATCCTTGAAAACTAACTTAACTTTGTTTTTACATTTCTTAGGATACTTAACAATGTGAGGTATTTTATTTTAGTCATTTCTTAGTGTGATTGTTTTATTTTTCCTGGTTAGATTGTCATACCCTTGGTAAAAGGACTGTGGCTCATTTGTTCATTTATTTTTTTAATCTGACATAATATGGAGTTCAAGTACTTCCTTCAACAGGCTCTCAAATTTTATTACATTTAATTGACTCTTCCTGTTAAGCAAACATATTAACTTTCCTGGATGCATTGAGGAAATTTTAAGAAGTCTTTGATCACTATTAAGGGTCAGTTATACACTGAAATCAGGTGGCTTTGAATCCTGGTTTGACGATATATCAAAAAATCATACCTGAACAATCTGAGCAGACTTAACTAAAGATACACTGAGAATGTAGACGTCTTTCTAGTTCTAATAAATATTTCTTTTTCAGTGTCAAGGGAAATATTGGCAAAAGGAAGTCCAATTTATGTTTTATGATAGCTACAAATACGCATCTTAAATTTCACTTGGAATCAGTTGAGATTTTCAATCTTCTATTTCTAATCCACTTACTCGACACCCAATCAATTCAACACTAAGTGTCTTTGCAGAGGGCTCTGGACTTTTGTAGAGGGTACATTCGGGGGACCTTGAATCATTTGCCAATTTTTTAATTTCCTACAAATTGCATGGTAGTAAATCTAAATGCTATCAGCTGGTTTATTATGAAGAGTGGATAGAACACAATGATATTGAGCATGGCCACCATTTAGTTGTGTGGGATCATTCATTGCCTAAGTGAACCACTGACACATCATCTTTTGGACCCCATCAAAATAGCATATTATTATGGACCATAGTCTTTTGGGATAATTCATAGATAAATGAAATAACAAATTTTAAATTAACAGATGCCTAAGATTTACCATTTTAACCTATACTATGCACAGGGTATTGTGAAATGGGACCACAAATCACAGAAAGGTGAGTATAATACCAACGTTCTCCTGAGCACAAATAGCATTGGTTAAAACATAGTGTGAGGAAGGTGCTCTGAGAAAAAACAGTTGTCTTTATCTGGCAATACAGTGGAAGTTTTCATGAAAAAGAAAGCATTTGTGTGGGGTCATCAAGGATGGGTGGAGAATAAAATTGTGGGTCAGGAGTTCATCTAAGATGGAGGGAAGAGTTGAGAAGGAAAATGAGGTTTGGGTGCTTTGCTAACTCCTGTAGAGAGTTTGGTCCCAAGTCCTATCATTCTAAGTCAACCAACTTTGTCTCTCATCCTTTTCTGAGTTCAGTGTCTCCAGAAGCCCTTTCACAATTTGTCTGAACTCCCTGCTTAATCCATGTAGCTATGAGACAATGTCTTCTGAAGGTATTTCACCCCCAAATGCATACTGCTGTCAAAAAATTGATGTCATGTCACTCTGAGACTTTCCTGGTCTTTTCTTACTGAATTTAGAATTATTGTGTGTTCCTATTCATATTGTGATACGTTACACATCTATATGTATCAGTGGTTAACCTTGTTATTTATTTTTGAAAGGGGGTTTTTAGTAAGTAGCACCAATAAGAAAATAATAATACAAGTTCAAAAAATAATTGACCTTAAAAAACACTTTATTGAGCCTCTAGGACCAGGAGAACTGTAACGTGAGCCCCAAGGCCAGGAGTGGAGGGGTAGAGGGGGGACATTGCTTTTGGGCTTGGCCTTTTTAAAAAACAAAACAAAATAAAATGCCACTTTATTGAGGTATGATTGACATGTAAAAAGCTGTACATATTTAATGTATAAAACTTGGTGAGTTGGGGGATGAGTATATATACCAGTGGAACCATCACCACCATCAAGGCCATAAACATATTCATCACCTCCCCAAGTTTTCTCCCACTCCTATTATTACTATTATTATTATTATTATTATTATTATTATTATATTGTGATAAAAACACTTAAGATCTACCCTCTTAGCAAATTTTAAGTGTACAGTACAGTATTGCATTTTATATAATACATAATCATGTTTTTATAATTATATTTTATAGCATATGAAGTACATAAAATATTTGTATAATTCTATATAATGCATATTATATAACAATATTTTACATGTTTATATTGAATTGTTTTGACCTTTTTAGCTTTAGTAGGGCTACATTTCACAAAGCCTTAAATTATATATATTTTTAAATTTTTAAAAAGATTTTATTTATTTATTTGTCAGAGAGAGAGAGAGAGCACAAGCAGGGGGAGTGACAGGCAGAAGGAAAAGCAGGTTCCCCACTGAGCAAGGATTTGGTTGCAGGGCTCCATCCTAGGACACTGGGATCATGACCTGAGCTGAAGGCAGATGCTTAACCAACTGAGCCACCCAGGCATCCCAGATTATACATATTTTAATTAGGAAAAAAAGTTTTAGCTGAACCCAAAATGATTCTGTTTCTATCCTTCATTTCTATAAGAATCTACATGAAGAGAAATAAAAAATAAGTAAAAACTTTAAAAAATATATTTTATTTATTACTTATTTGGGAGAGAGAGAGAGCAGGGGGAAAAGTGAGGGGAGAGGGAGAAGCAGACCCCCCCACTGAGTGCAGAGCCTGACACAGGGCTTGATCCAGGGACCCTGAGATAATGACCTGAGCCAAAACCAAGAGTCAGGTGCTTTGGCTGACTTAGCTACCCAGGGGCCCCAAAGCAAAAACTTTTAAAAACTTGTCAATACAATTTTGTTAAAAAAGGAAAAGTATATTAGCCTCTGGTAAGCCACTTTATGGTTTTGGAAAGTCAAAAAATGTAATTTCAATATGATATCACAATACCGCATTCATTTAAGATATCAGATATATTTTAAACTAATTTTTTAACACTGATTTCAGTGGCTCAAGTGTTTTCTCAGCTGTCTTGCCATTTTGGTTTTGGATAATACAGAAGGTTTATTTAAGGAACAGTAGGATAGAGAGTTTAAAGGAGTGACGCCATTTTAAATATATGATTGGGTCTCTGCCTCAACCATGCACCAGCCGACCTGCGTCCACCCCTCCTCTGCAGGTCACACTCAGTATCCTTTCTCTAGTAGGGTGACTTTGTACACTGCCATGTTCCAGGAGTTGAGGTCGTGAGACAATGCTGAAGGCTCTGGAGTGGTGATTTCCTCCACAGAGCAATCAAGAGACAAAGTGGTAAATTCAGGTTGTAATAGGAAGGAGCTCATTCCTTCTGCCTGTGTTTATTTTCCATTGATCGCCTGTAGTTAGGGGAGTGTTGGCTCTTCTCGGTAATACCTACTCTGCCTGACTCCAGATTGTTCTTGGCCCAGTTGTAGGCGTGTGTATTGTGTCAGTAAGAATCCAGGAGGCTCTGAAGTGTGACCTGCTACTGAATAAGTGTGGCTTAGCTCTCTCGAGGGGAGCTGGGATCAGCATGGCTTAAAGCTGTTCTCAGCACGTCAGTCCATTTATAGAACATTATGGTTATTTGTGGCTAGTCTCCTTAAGTCCAAACTCAAAACATTTTCTCTTTAAATCCTGGGTCTCTAATTAGAAAGCAAACTTCGCCCAGATTTTTACATTCTTCTAACAATTATTGTTAAAAATATTCTAATTTACTTTCTATTTTTCCTTCAGTTATTGTGGGGGAAATAGAGGTTTTACATTTTTAACGTTACATATTTGAGACATTTTACTTTTAAATAAGGAAAATAATTTAAGAACCTACAAAATTAGGCAACGTTAAGTAGGTTCTATTTTTTAAACTTAGTAACATAATGCATGCCACCATTTAAATCTAAGAGAAATTTTCAGTGAATGGTAGTACAAATTGGTTTTGCCTAAATTCTTTTTCTGGTGTACTTACAACAGAAGTAAAATCTCATATAGAAACCATATTGACAGTTCAAAGCTTCTTCGTCCGTGTTATTTACACTTTTTGGTTTATTGAGTTTTATTAAAACTAATCTTTTGATCTTTTGTTTAGCATCTTACAGTTATTGGGCTGAAAAATATGTAACCTTCACATTCCATAATTAGGTGTTACAAGATTTTGATACCCAGTGGAGCACAGTGTAGCTCTGGAAAAGAGATTTATTAAAGTTTAATGAATGATTTATAACTGCATTTCCTATTGGAAAAAGAAAGTTTTGCAGCCCCCAAGCTTGGGAACATCATCTTTTTCTCAGAGCTGAGGTGATATTTATAAGGAAATCAAGAATTACAATGAAAATATTGGAGGTTTTTGGAATATTTTCCATCTATGAATCTTGAAGGCATTACAAATATCAATTATAATTTCAGCGACTCCTTGTCAGTGTTTTTTTTATTTTTCCAATCATACCAAGTGTGTCATCTAAAGAAGTTGGGTAGAATTAAACTGCTTGTTTTCTGAATTAGTAGAGGGAAAATTATCTGAATAATATGAAAAATAAACAGTAATTTTAAGTTATTTATAATTTGCTTTTGAATTCACTTTGTTTTTATAGATGAAAAAAAGACTATTTCCTATAGAAATGCAATCAGCTGCGACTATTGTGTCACCAAATACACAAGCATACTTTATTATTTATGTGGCTAGTGGGGTTACCAGATTTAGAAAAAAAAATATGAGATACATAGATTTGAGTTTTAGAAAAGTAACAAGCTTTTAGTATATACAGTGTGGTAGTTAATTTTATGTGTCAACATGACTGGAACACAGAATGGTCAGGTACCTGGTTAAACATAATTTCTGGGTGTGTCTGTGAGGGTACTTCTGGGAGAGATTATTAGCATTTGAATTGGTAGATTGAGTCACGCGGATTGACCTCCCCAGTGTGGGAAAGCATCATCCAGTCTGTTGAGGGCCTGACTAGAACAGCGAGGTGGGGGAAGGAGGAATCTCTGCTTGATTGTATGAGCTGGGAAGAGATCTTGCCCTTGGGACTCTTGGTTCTTAGGCTGTCAGATCTGGACTGGAATCTATACCATCAGCTCTCTGGTTCTCAGGCTTTTGAACTAAACCACCTGCTTTCTTGCATCTCCAGCTTGCAGAGGGCAGATGGTGGGATTCCTCAGTCTCCATAATTGCATGATCCAGTTCCTTATAATAAATCTCTTTATATATCTATTATATGTCTTATAATAAATCTCTCTTAATATATCTCTCTCACCTATTGGTTCTGTTTCTCTGGAGAACTGTGACTAATATATATCGATCTATGTCTCTGATACTGCCTGTGGCATACTTATGCTAAAATTTTTGCTTGTTTTTTCACAGCTTAAGGAAGAAATTTCACTGTGCCTCGCTATAATTGGTCCCCAAAGATCTTCCAGATTTTCAGGAGATACGCAATGAAGAAAGAAAGGTAAGGTGAAAATATCCATGAGAACACCCACTGGGTCTTAAGGAACTTACTCCTTACACTCTGACCTCTTCAGAGCAAAGATCTTCATCATTCCATGAAGAAGCCAGAAATACTTCTTCCTCTTTAGTGAACTCGCTAGAGATGAAAGCAAGTAGCATAAAATAAAACAATCAAAACAAGAGATCTTGCTTTTCAGGTGTCTCCTCTATCCCTGTGTAGTGTAATCTTCAGAGCATTAACTGACGTTCTACCATGAAATCACCATAAAATGCACTTTAACTTCGACAATGACGGAGCTAACCAGGAAAATTCTGTTCATGTGGCAATACCCATTTCCAATCATAAGATTAAAAGCCAAGTCTTTGACAGATGTTAGGGAAGTTACATTATTTGGACTTAAATGATTTCATCCTAATTTCAGTTTCCAGCTGCTAGTTATAGAATCTTCACAAGATTTAGGCACCTCAGCTCATTATAGCTCTGTACACCCACGATTTCTCCATGTATTATAAATGTTGCATTAATCAGAGGCACAAAGGAGAAAAAGTGGATGTCAATTCTGGGAAGGAGCGAGGTACTATGGGTCGCTGTTAAATTTAACAACTCGATTTATTGGCAACTATTTTTAAAGCACTTTCTTAACTCTCTCCATTCTTTAAATTAATTTTTAACATGCAGGCATGTTCTAACTCTCATACCTTTTTTTTTCCTCTGCAAATATGGTGCATTTTTTCCCTCACCCTTATTTGTTTGATGTTTATATTTAGCTGGTTGTATGAACGGATCAGGGCCCTGAAGACAACAGTTGCCAATCTTTTTTTCTTCTATCATAAAAACTGTGAAAGAAAAAAAAAATACTCCAAAGTTGTTTTGTTTTTCTATATCTATGAAATATGTTTTGCCTTTCTGTTATTAGTTCAATTCTTTTTCTAGCATTCTAAGACCTGTCCATATCGATAATTTTAGTCATAGAAATCCCTTGGGCTTTTAAGAATTACATAGTTTTTTGAAAATGTGTTGGGCAATCAACTGAAAGCACATCTGAACCTGGTGGTGTTTGTCATTGTTATTTTCTGTATTAAAAGCATAGCCTTTTCTTATTAAGGATCAATATGTATAATAATTTATACTGTCAAGAATTTTATTCCTATATATTTGATCATGGAACTATTTGCTCAAATGAAATGTTACAGTGGGACCTAGACAAGGAATACCTATTAAAGTGGGTCCCCTCTGACTGAAGTGCCCTTATTCCCATAGTTCCTCCGTGGGAATTGCTGGGGAGATTTCAGGGAATCTTCTGGAATTCCCCAAACCATGTTTTGAAGTACAGCGCCCTCTACAAATATTCTAAGAAGCAAGAACTTTTATAAAGCCACAATTATAGAAGGAAACAAGAAATGGGAGTTGATTCATTCATTTGCTCTATTACCTAAATGATCTCTCCTATATAACGTTCACACGGACATCAGATATTTACAGACCAGGTGAAACTTTCCTATAGTCCTCCACCTCACTCCAGACACACCACTCTTTGGGTCATTACACAGTGTTATTACAATGCTTTGCAGATCTGTCTATCACAGACTGAGCACTGGGGATGTGTTCTCTGAAGCACCATCTCTGGTCCCAAATGCCCTAGCCTGTCCTCCGGGACTGGCTGGCATAGACAGTCCTAAAACTGTTGAGGAAGGCACCCAACATTTCAAACGTCTAAGGCTCTACCTTGTCTTGAGGTGGGGACTACCACTGCCGTACAAATTCTGCCCATGCACTAGGCTTCTTTGGTATCTTTCCCTCCAACCTGAACTGCACAGTGAGAGTCAGAGGCAAGGAGATGGTGGCTCTTCTGTGTCTGGTTCTAATTGATGTTTTAGCCAAATAGAAAGTTAAAGCATTTTCTTGTAAGATAAAGTTATGAATTGCTCCCTACCCAATTTTGCCTTCTCTTCTGCCTCCAGTTTCTCACTTTCCTTTGCTAGTGTCTTCCCCACTCCTCCAAAACCAACAAACGGCACGAAGTAACTCTGCTTCTTTCTCTAATTTAAAAAAAAAAAATGAATTACCTCCATGAGTAGTTTAAACCGAAGCCTCTACAACTTCTTCCTTAACAAGATGTGCGTTTTTTGTCAATTATACTTCTAATAATATAGACTTCAAGTTTGATTAAATCTCACATTAGTTCATGAGTTTAGAACTATAAACCCCTTTTATTTAAAATTATCTGGTCGATTTTTGATAACTCATGAGGATTTTCTTGACAGGTGGCCACGACTTATGGATTAGTTCTACTAACTTATGGATTCGTTCTACTAACATTTTCTTCATCTACTTAACTCACATGCAAACTGCCAACTCTTGTTCTCCTGGAAAATGCCTTTGGCCTGCGTTCTCCCATCTCAACACAGCAATCTCATTTGGACCCTCTGGTTTGTTCTCACATAGCACGTGTGCTTACCTTCTTAAACTGTAAGCCTTGGAAGTCAAGGCCAACTTTACCTCACATTTTATCCTCAGTGCTTACTTAGCATAGGACATGACACATGGCAGGGATAAAAGAAAAAAGAGAAAAGTTCTACGTATGAAGTATCTGCTATGTAGGTATAGTATGTGAGACATTCATGATTCAAAGATAAGGATTGATGTCTGTCCCATAATGGAACACCAATACATCTACATAAACAATTATATGTTTAATATGATTTTAAAGACATAAATCAAATATGATAGATTCATGGAGATGAAGGAAAGAAGATAGTATTTAACTCTGATAGCATGAGGAAAAACCACAGAGACATGAAATTTAAGTTAAAACCTTGAGGGTACAAGTGTATCAAGGAGCAAGGGTGCAGGGCATATTTGAGATATTAGAATTCATCAAACCTCAGACACCGTACGTTATAAGCTACACAGTTAAAATTAAAAACAATTTTAAGGGGTGCCTTATGGCACAGTCATTTGGGTGATTGACTCTTGGTTTCAGTTCAGGTTGTGATTTCAGGGTCATGATCTTGGGGGTCATGGGATTGAGCCCCATGTGGGGCTTCACGTTCAATGTGGAGTCTGCTTGGGTTTCTCTCTCTTCCTGTCTGTCTGCCCCTCCTTCTTGTACTATTTCTCTCTCTCTCAGGCTCTCAAATAAATAAATACATCTTAAAAAAATACATGCACAATTTAAAAAATGTGTATTATGAAAGAATCTGCGTGTATTGGTTATTTTTTATAATGATAATTTTAATAGAATCTGGCTTATTATATATCCAAGTTACATTGTATAATAAGTGGCTGAGTTAGATTATTATTTTGAGTTGAAATCAGTTCTAGATTTGTGTTCATCAATGAAGATGCAGAAAAATTAAGGATTCTTTTTTTTTATTTTTTTAGAACAAACACATGGCATGGGGGAGGGGCAGAGGGCGAGTGAAAGAGAATCTTAAGCAAGCCCCACATGCAGTGCAGAGCCTCACATGGGGGCTCGGCCTCAAGACCCCGAGATCATGGCCTTAGCCAATATTAGGAATTGGCTGCTAAAACGACTGAGCTACCTAGGCTCCCCAAGGGTTATTCTAATTATAGGTTTAAATAAACATATTTATAAACATTATTTATCAACTCATAACTTATTTTAAATATTTACCGTTTAGTTTATCAATTGTGAGACATTTTTCATATTTTGAGACACATTTATCCCTGAAATCAAGATGTGTCTTTCAATCAATGGCATGTCATAGTTTAATTGGCAGCTTTTTCTTTTTTTGGAATTATGGTATGATATAAAATGACATATCATTTCTTATAAACAACAAAATATAAAATGATGTTTCTTATAGTGAAAGCTGTTAGTTAATAGATTTTGTAAATAAGCTTTGTAGTCAGGTCAGGTAAAATAGTTAAAGAGGAATTAAAATATAGCAAAATTAAAAGCCAAATTATTGGGCCACCTGGCTGGCTCAGTCTTTTGGGTGTCTAACTCTTGATTTCAGCTCAGGTCATGACCTCAGCGTCCTGGGATCGAGTCCCATGTTGGGCTTCATGCTCAGCGGGGAATCTGCTTGGGATTCCCTCTCTCCCTCTCCCTCTCCCCTTCAACTTGTGCTCTCTCTCTCTAAAATAAATAAATAAAATCTTTGAAAAAAAAAAACCAACTACATTATTGGAAACTGCTCCATTTTAAAAGTTTTCACGTGGGACCCAACATTATTCAAAAATTCTTTAAAAATAATTGCTAAAATCTGCTAAACTTACACATAGAATATGATTTACAAGCTGGACTCAAAACCTTGGTAAGGAACTAAGAATTCAAACTGGTAACTTTAATAAATCAAACATTAATTTTTTAAACAGAAAGAAACATCTCAATAGTCATTCCTATTTATAAAAGTCACCCTAGATTCACTATAAATGATGGAGAACAATCCAGAAGGAGAGTAGAGTAAGAGCAAAGGCAAGGGGAAGTGAAACAGCCTGACATCTTTTAGAAACTAGGGTGCAGGGTGTATCTGGGGGAAGGATAGTAGCTAAGATTAGAGAGGGAGACAGATGCCAGAGTAAGAAGGGAATTTTATGCTAAGTACTTGGAATTTCTTAAAAATCAATGGAGACAGATTTAAAGATTTAAAACATGTAAATCATAACTGTATTTTATTTTAAAAAATGAAGATGATTCAGGTCTATGCATGGGAAGTGGTAGCAGAGATGAAATAAACACAAGGTGTCTCTCACGTTTTGCTCTGAGGATTTTGACTGACTGGACATGCGCATTGAATGAAAAAGCAAAGGTAGTGAATGGCTTGGGTGAGGCCTTTTAGTAAGATAGAACAAAAAAGTGTTTTTTAAAGGAAACTAATAAGAAAGATCACCCTCCTCCCCAGGCTATTCCCACCTTGCCAAAAGTGACTGACATCCACCATTCATAATTTCCTTTAAGCTCAGAATAGGATACAGGGGGAAGCTCCAATCCAAAAGGGCTGCCAATTAGACGAAAGGAAGTCTTTAAAGTTTCCTGTGGACTGGCTGCCAGTGAGGAGGCAGGGAAGCCGCTACATCAGGAACCAGATCAGATGATCACCCCAGTAATAGAGGAGAATAGCAAGGTGCCAGGGCTGTAAGGAAATCCAGGAAACCAGAAGGAGGCATGACTTTCCCATCAGCCATGTACAGACGGTCATGTAAGCAGATTATTCCCACTGTGGCATGGATGGGCAGTGGACAAAGGGTGGATAAGATTCGGGAGAGAGGATAGGTGGGGAAGGAAATGGCGTCTATGAACCTGACTGGGATTGGAATAATAATCTTGATTTGTCTGAAAAATAATCACAATATGATACCAAATTTACATGAAAGCATATAGATTAAAATTTGAGCCGTTGTTGGAAATGGGAGATCAGAATTTTTTAAAAAAAGTAAGTTCAGGGAAAGAATAAGAAAAGTTCTATTTTTGGACTCATGGGTGGCTTAGTCGGTTAAGGGTCTGCCTTCAGCTCTGGTCATGATCCCAAGGTCCTGGGATCAAGTCCCACATCAGAGACTGCTTCTCCCTCTGCCGGCTGCTCCCCCTGCTTGTGTGCTCTCTCTCTCTCTGGCAAATAAATAAATAAAATATTTTAATTAAAAAAAGTAAAGGTCTATTTTTGAATTTCCGAGTTCTATAAATCATGTTAAAGTGAAACTATTAAAATGGTTATAGTGTCAAAGGAAAAGACGGGATTCCATATAGGTGCTCTTAACCAAGGCTCTGGGTACTACATGCAATAGATGTGACCATCCCAGAGAGAACGACTCACTAACAAGTAGAAATTCCCAGATTTCCAGAATTTGAAGACAGTCGTAAACCCCACAAAAGGATCAGTTTTAGATAGAATGAGAACTCCTGGGGGAGATTTTGTCTTTGGAGAAAGCTGTGCTTGGAATCTCCTGGAGTGGGGGTGCACAAAGCAATGGTGCCTGCCTTCCACCCAGGAGATCCAGGTTGCAAGATATTTGGGTTGGTAAGTGGACTTGCTGGAAGAGTGAGGAAGAGCCATGGCTAAAATGGGACTGAACTATTCTGCCAAAATATGTCGAGGAAAAAAGAACTCATGACCTTTTCCCTTGGATAAGAGTTGAGACATATTGGGCATGTGAGTGACCTGGACTTTTATCTTAGAATCTTTTAACATCTTCTTGAAGGAGTCCAGTGGACAGAGTTTATATGGAGCAGAACTCTGGAGGAAAAAAAAAAAAAAAAAGCAGAAAACTAACAAACAAAAAACCCCAGGGGCTGTGGGTGGAGAAAATGGAGGAACAGAATATACCTTCTATGAAACAAGTATTTTGGCTTGATGGACCCAGCATGGAGTCTTCCAAGGAATCCATGGTCATGCAAAAGACAATGAATGAGCTCTGAGTATTCATCAGGCTCACATAGTGCAAAACATCTTACTAAAGCCCAGGGAAGAAATAATGTCGTCAAACAGTGCTAGGTTTATTAATTTACGGTTCTACGGGAAACCTTACACCACGAGGAGCCGTGGGGCCAGTGAGTATAAGGGGATGTAGGACAAGCTTGTAATAGGGTTTGGCTTGAATGGGTGACTTTGGGGAGGTCTTAAGAAAGTGAGGGCTTATACTGGGTTGGAAGTTATCAGCAACAAGAAGTAGTTGATGATGGGTCTCTTCATAACTTTTATAAAGAGGGTAGGAGTAATAACGTGGGATAGAGTTGTCATTGATAAAGAACCGATGGTCCCTAGTGTTAGCCAGGCAAGACACATGTTTGGTCCTTTTTGTGGTTGTCTAATGCCCTTGTTTGTGTCTCCTCCCATCATAGTCAAGGAATAACCTTTTCTGATGTTGATTTTGAGTGAAATTGTTTATGTCCAGTACCAACTTAGTTGCCAGGCCAGCTACCTGAGCGTTCTCAGCTATTAGGAGCATTGTTTTGTTTTGTTTCATTCCGATTTACTTATAAAAGTCAAATAAAAATGTGCTGCTCCGTCTTCCTCTTTTTCCACCACGTTATCCCACTAAGGAGGGGGTCAGTTATAATTTTAGATGTGGTTTGGGTGGCAAATGGGGAAGAACGTGTCTGTGGCTAGAGAAGTCAGTGCGAATCCCTGTCCCGAAGGCAAATGCCATGCACCTGTAGGCAGGTGACAAATCTGCAGTTGACTGACATCTGACACGTTGCCTTTGGATGAAAATTGAAGGAGTGGTTTATGTTTTTCACTGGATGATCTAAATCTTGATTTAACTTGCAACGTAGAGTGACCATAGACATGTTATATTAACCATGTATAACCAGGAGCATCGTGACTTGCTTAAATTTCCATCTGGAAGCAGTGAAACTTAGCCATGTGAAGATAGCTGAAGAAAGTGGGAGACGAGAGTAAATTTTCACTTTGAAAACATTCTGGAAAAAAAAGAAAAGAAAAGAAAAGAGAAAGGGGAAAAGAAAAGGAAAGGAAAGGAAAGGAAAGAAAAGAAAAGAAAAGAAAAGAAAAGAAAAGAAAAGAAAAGAAAAGAAAAGAAAAAAAAGATATCCCAAGAATCAGGAATGGTCAGTGCTCCACCTACTTTCTTTTCTCTGGTTTCTCCTCCCCTGGCCTAACACTTCACCAGGCACTGGGCGTATAGGCTCAACAGTGTCAAGGTGTAGACTTCCCATCCAATATAGCTAAGTCATGAATCTTCCCGGTGTCTTGGTTTTCCTCCCTAATTAAGTAGACTTGATACCCATAGTATATGACAGAAACTCAATATACATCGAATGAATGAAATTGTTCAAGCACAAAGAGACAGTGTAATTAAATAGTCTCGTACAATCATCCTATTCAGAGTCCAGTTTGAAGTCCTTTATGTGACTTTCTTTGGTTAATTATGTAAAATATTTCATAGGAAGGATTTCTTTTGCTGTAGTTTTTAAAGGTTTATGGAGGTAAACTTGAAATCATTAAAACCCATCCATTTTAAATACACAGTCCGATGCATTTTGACAAACACATACAGACATAACCCATAACCCATCACCTTGAAAAATTCCCTCATGCCCCTCTGTAATAAATCCCCTCCCTGGACACCCAGCCCCTCGTAACCACACATCTGATTGTTATCCCTGGAGTTTCGTGTTTTCTAGATGACATACAAAGGAAATCATTTGGTAGTTATCCTTTTAATGTCTGGCTTTTTTCACTGAAAATAATAGTTTGCGATCCATTCTTTCTGTTACATATCACAGTGGTTTTTCCTTTTTTATGCTAGGTAGTTTTCCACTGCACAGACTTGCCCCTTGATGGGTACTGGGGTTGTTTTTAGTTTGGGGCTGTTATGAACAGCTGTTATAAATGTTCAGTCTTGTGTGGATAGATGTTTTAATGTCTCTTGAATGAATATATGAGTTGGTTTGCTAGGTCGATGCTGGGTAAGTGTATAAAACACTGCCAAGTGGTTTTCCAAAGTCAGTGTATCATTTTGCTTTCCCAGCAGCAATGCCCATGAATTCCAGGAGGTACTCAACTTTGTCTGCGCTTGGTACTTTTGCTGTCCTTGTTATTAGTATCTCTCAGCCAGTCTAGTCTGTAGTGGTGTCCCACTTTGTTTTTATTTTGTGACTTTAATTAGAATTTTTCTGATGATTGTTGATATTAAGCATATTTCCATATGCTTTTTTTTAAAAAAACTATTTGTGTCGCTTTTGATAAAGTGTTTAAGTTTTTGACCCATTTTTTTTTTAATTGGGTTTTGGGTCTTCTCATTATTGTGATGTAAGTTTTCCTTCTATGTCATCAATGTATATGGCAAATATTTTCCCCAAATATGTGGGATGTCTTTTCATTTTTATAAGCATTTTTAATAGGAATTTTTAATATTAGGGGAGTATTATTTATCAGTATTTAAAATATATGTGCTTCTTGTGTTCTAAGAAACTTTTTGTCTAACTCAGGATTACAAAGATTTTCTCCCTTGGATTTCTCTACATTAGTCACCTCAAGCTAATTTTTATGTATGATGTTTATTTTTTTTTCTTCTGATGCTTTGTGTTTAATTTGCTCTTATTCTTATTTCTTAAGACAGAAGCTTAGTTCATTGATCTGAGATATTTCTCTCTTCCTAACATTAGTGTTTAATGCTATTCATTTCCGTATGAACACTGCTTTTATCTGTACCCCACCAACGTTGATGTGGTATGTTTCAATTTCTGTGGAATTAAAAATGATTGTACTTGGTGCTTGAGTCATGGTAGGACCGGAAGGGATCTTTATTCTTTATTCTTTCGTTCCAGCCTCAGTATTAAGAGGATCCTATGAGTCTCGGCCTCAAAAGTGGGGCTTTCTTAGCACTTTTGCTTCTGCTTTGTTATAGGTTGAATTGTCTCCCATTCTCAAATTCAAATGTTAAGGTCCTTACCTCCTTTACCTCAGAATCTGACCTTATTTGGAAGTCGGGTCATTGCAGATGTATTTAGTTAAGATGTAGCCTTTAGGGTGGGCTCTAATTCAATGTAATTTACGTCCTTGTAAGAAGAGACCACTTGCACACAGACACACACGCAGGGAGAACAGCATGTGAAGATAAAGGCTGATCTGAGGGCCATGTTTCTACAAGCCAAGTAGTACTGAAGATGGCCAGCAAACCACTAGAAGCTCAGGGAGATGCCTGGAGGAGATTCTTTTCATTACAGCCCTTGGAAGAAGCCCGCCCAGCTGACACCTTGACCTTGGACTTACAGCCTCTTGAGCTATGGGACAATAAATTTCTCTTGTTTCAGCCACTCAGTTTGTAATATTTTTTATGGCAGCTCTAGCAAGCTAGTACACACCTCCCGTGTGGCAGCCACATTCTGCATAGGATCTGTGATGGGTCTGGGGTGGGGGAGAGTTTCTACCCTTCCTCCAGTGGTGGCAGACTTCTGCTTGGTATCAGTGGGTGCAGGACACTGGACCCAAGAGATTTAACTTCCTCTTCTCCAGAAACAAATGGGATTTCTTCTATGTTTCCATCAGAAGCTGCTGGTTTTTGCCTGGGTCTCTGTGGCCTAAGTGTTTCCTGCATTCTCACCCAAACCATGGGAGACAAAAGCTGTATGGAGCCTACAGCTTCAGATGTGGGATTCTTACGCAAGAAGGGTCCTGGGACTTGGGAGGGAGGTTTGGGTCCTTTTGCCAGCGGCACCTGATTTTATCAGCACGCCTGCACCATGGAGGGGAATCGTTCCTGTCTCCCGCCCTGCCAGAAATCCCTCAGTCCTTTTTGTGAGCATTAGGTGCTGCTTGTGGAAAAGAGCTCATTCCTAAGTATTACATACTTCCTTTGCCGGGGAGTTTCCATTCTTAACTGATTTGCTAGCCTACCCTCAACCTTTAGGAATCGGTTAACACTCTAGCTGACTGCTTTGGTCTCTGATTCTGTGGCACCAGGCTCTGCCTGGCTTGCCCCTTGAAAGAGTTTGTGTGTCCCCACTCCTCAGAGAAACTTGACCCTTTGAAATTCAGTTTGCTTGATTGATTTTCAAATTGAGCTTTCAATGGGCTCAAGAACAGGAATAACCTGGTAGATTATATGGCGTTTTCCTCATGGTTGGGATGACAACAAGGGTAGTAGTGCGTGTGTGTGTCTTTCTACCTACCAGCTACAGACAGAACAAAGTGTCTTTCTTTGCTATCATAGTTGGGTTGCTCTTTACTGTTGCCTGAGAATCTGTTATGCAATTTATGCTAAGTTAATAATTCTGATGGGGTGATGATCATTCATGCAGACTGTGCTGCAAGATAAAATAAGGCCAGTATGGACATGAAGTTCTGGCCAAGGTGAATTTTCCAGCTTAGTGATGCTTACAAGAGTGTGATAGATTCCTCTCCCCTCCCCCCGCCCCCAAACAGAAAAGATCCATTGACATGTCAACTCTCAAAACAAGACATGCTTCCTGTTAATTTTAATTAAGAGAAAGAAGACTTTCATTCATAGAATTTCCATTTAACTACTTAAAATAAAATTCTTCCCACGTTCAGGAGCTAACTTGTTAGTGTTAGATTTGGGTTTAAGATGCTGAGGTCCGTGAATTGGGGTGATGGATTGGACTTGTCCCAGCTGGGGAATTTGAATGGAGCTGCAGGAGCTCTGAGGTCATTGGACCAGACGTCCACAGACATCTACACTTGAGGACACACCTGAGATCAGTATCAAGGATTTTCACACTAGCACAGTGATGGTCCTCCCATCGTTCTGACATCGGAAGATACATTTATAATTCTAGAAACATGTTCAAATTTATATATTGTTATATACTTTAAAGCATCATTAAATATGAACATTTTTGAAAACTTGCTGTAGGACAGGTACTACTTTAAAGCATTAAAGAATTACATATTTCCCAAATATTAGTAATTATTAATAAGATTAAATAATGTAACAATAGCTAATACTTTTGTGCCAGATACTGTATTGTCTTGCATATACTTTTCAGTATTAGTAATAACAACAATAATAATTTGATGATATTGATGATAGCTAATATTTATTGAGTGCTCTTTCATGCCTCATATTCTGCTAAGACCTTTACATACTTGAGTTCACTTACTTCTCACAAAAGCTCTATCATATATGTACTATTGTTACTGATATTTTATAAATGAAAAACCTGATTTGTAGAAACATGATTTGTCCTAAGATATAAGACTAATAAGGGATAGAATAGGAATTTAAACCAATGCTATCTTATTGTACTAATATAAAAGGATCAGGTTAAGCTCTCTAGGGAATACAGTTGGACTTTTTTGGGTAAACGTATTTTTGAGTCAGATTATGTTGTTTGTATGGAGCCTACATTGGATAGTGGAAGAGAGCAGACTGTCCTCTGAGGCAGACCTTTCCAATAGTGGAATACATTTCATTGCCTGGGCCAATTATATAACTTAAGCCTTGATTTTCTTATTTGTAACATGTAAATGATACCATCTGCTTTTCCCCCCCGAAATATTGGAGGAAATTTACACGTAGAAGCTAGATCCATATATGACACACTTTTCCAGTTTCTGAAATTAAGACAGGTTTCCAACTCAGAATCCGTTGACTGAAGAAGAGGCCAGTATCAGGAGAAAGGATGCTGAAACACAGTGGGAAGTGAACTTGGCCAGGATTTCCCAAGTCTTTCCCCAAAGACAGTTATTACCACCTACATTGGTACACTGTGGAATGGGGAACGCAGAGTGACTTCAGGACTATTGGATTTGGGTCATGGTTGGCACTGATATCTGGAGACTCAAAGGATCATCATGGCACCCCTGTTAGGATAGAAATAGATGTGAGTCAGGTGAAGAATGAAGTCCTGCTCCAGGACTGGCTCATAGCAGGTTTGTAGAATCAGAGGAATTATCCTGGTAAATACTGAGAGACAGGCAGAAGAAAATGTTTGGAAAAAAAAAAAAACAAACAAACTTGGGGAGAAAGATCATGGTTGGGTACAGAAGCAACAAGTAGTTTTGAAAGAGATGAGAGCTGATATAAAGAGGAGTGGCCAGAAATGTGGACAGAGCATTATACATGGAACTTGCGTCATGAAGCCCTTATATTCTGATATAATTATAGAGGCAAAGGAGTCATAAACAGATATTTTAAAAAGGAGGGCTGTGAACACATTACAGACCTGAACTATCACTGTGGCAGTGTTCCAAGGGGTCTATTCAGAGACAAAGCTGAGGACAGGGAAAACATGTGGATGGCCAATGTACAATGCAGGAGAAAAATAGGGAGAACTTGAAGGGCCTAGCCAGAAGTTAAAAGATTCAGAAGATTTGAAGAAAGCATATATAATAATATTTGGTGACTGATTAGATAATCTAGGAGAGAAAGAAGTGACAGCAATTTCTAGGTATCTGGCTGGGGCAACTGGATGAACAGTGGTGTCATTAATTAAAACCTGAAATGGAGAGGAGGAAACGTGGCAGGGAATGCAGGAGTTCAGGTTGGGACATGTTAATTTGGAGATGTTCAAGAGTTGATACCATGCAATAGGGAGTTGAATATATAAATATATGGCTTTTGAATTCAGTGCAGAAAATCACACTGTCTGTGCAGATTTGGGTGCTACCAGGAAACAGATGTCAGTGAGGGTATAACAGTGGATGAGCTCACCTGGGTCATGTGTTAACATAAGAGAAAGGATTCGAAGACTGGAATGTTGGGATGCTGAACGTGTAAAGGGAGAGAAGATGGGGTCAGAGCTCCACCAAGAGCACCAGGAAAGAGCAGCGTCAAGGAAGATTGGGGAGAAAGGAAGTGGATGGTCCCCAGCATTAGGTGTTGCAGAAAGGTTAGCTGAAATAAAAGCGGAGGCACGCACAAGGACAGGCACTGGGAGAGTTGAGGTCCCATCTGAAGTTTTCCTGGATGCCCCCCCCACCTTCTTTTTAATATAAACTGAATGTAATGGCTCTATTCTAGGACCTTCCAGTTTGCCAGTATCCCTTCTGTCTCAGGGTCTTTGCACCTGAGTTTTCCTCTTCTGTTGGGGTTAACCTAGAGCATGAAATCAATCATAATACCTGGCTTGTTAAAATGTAACACAGTGGCGGCTGAGGACAGGGAAGGTTTCGGAAAAGGGCGTAGGCCTTTGGAATGCCAAGGTCTACATGACCACTCTGCCGTTGGGAGTGCTGCGGGGAGTTGCTTTCCCAAAGCTTTCGGAGCCCAAACAGCCACCCTGTGCTCTAAGAGATGTAGGCATTGTCCCTTAAGCCGTGTTTAGCAGCCCTTGTAGAACACGCCCAAATTAGCATATCGTATCTTTCCTGGTAAACAGATCTCCCAGTTTTCAGTAAGCCCCCTTGTCACACATCCTGTGTTTGAACAATGATAAGGATTTGTGATTATCCTGAAGGACCAATAAAAGCCGGAGCAAAGAAGAGCAAAGGGTTTTTGTCTCTGAGCTTGCCCTTCTCTCTTTCACAGGGAAGGTTGGAGTGGCGAAGGTTGGAGTGATCTTTCATCTGTTGGTACAGGGATTGCAAGCCATTTCCGGCACTCTTCCTAAAAGGCTCTTATTCCAGCTGTGTTTTTGCCTACCTCCTTATTATCCCTTGGTTCTCAGGTCTTACATGAGCTAGATTCTAATCTGGGTTATGTCTTCCTGCCATATGCCCTCAAGATAGATCATAATTTTTTTATATGGCACTTTCACAAGAATTATGAAATAATTATTTGTAAAATTTTACTTTCAATGTCTGTTTTTTCCCTATGTGACTATAGGTTAATTTTTTTTTATCGTTGTTGTTTTGTGTTTTGTTTTGTTTTGTTTTGTTTTTTTCCCATGTGACTATAGGTCAAAGAGAATAAGGATTTTTACATCCTTTGTTCAACTTTGCATTTCCAGCATCTGGGAGACTGCCTGCAACATAAGTATTCAAACATAATTGAGTTTATTTATTTTATTCATTAATAAAATTTATATGCTGCTTATAATATGCCAAGCATTATTTTAAGCACTTTATAAATATTAACTCACTTAATTATTGAACGAAGAATATAGTAAGCAAGGATGAGAATGGAAAATTACAGAGCAACTGCCAAGAACTTCTTTCTGAGGATGCTTTTCAAAATGATTAGGGAAAATGGGACTTCAGAGAGAAGATAGCTCAGTGGAGGGGACACATCCTAGAGCTTGAATGCCTAAGAGCAAATGTAACCTCTGTCCCTTCATAATTATGTCAGTTGGGCAATCATTTCATCTTTATGATCACTTAATCATATCCTTTTCTTCATCTATATTATGGAGACAATAATAGCAATTATCTTATGGTTATTATGGGCATTCAATGATTTAATGTATGTCAAGCCCTCAGAGTAATGTTTGGCATGGAGGAGACCTTGTAAGTCTTGCTATTAGATTTCATATAGTCTAACATTTCCCCTTCATCCCCTTTCCAACCACTTCTCCTATTTTCTGTATCTGTCATGGAAACAGGCCAGGGATCTTTGGCCATCAACAGCCTAAAAATTAATTTTACCTCTAAGCATATTTCCACTCACATGTGTCATTTATTTTTTAGTGACCTGAGTGGGTTTCAAAACCTTAGGTTTATATCAGTCCATTTGATGCTATTTTAATTGAAATTATACTGCTACTGCTTATAAGAAGAATGTAATTACTTCATCTGGCATTTGAACATGACTATAGGCTACCCCATTAAAAATTACATGACCCTTTCAATGACTATATTCACTTTTTTTTTTTAACATCAGCAATGAAGAGCATACTAGAGCAAGTCTCCTCAATGCACAACAGAGAAATGGCATCATTTCTGTGGCCTCTTTTATAAGATGAAATCTACCATTTATTTCAGTTAAGTTATTGCTATATCAAATCCAGAAGCCCAGAAAAGTGGCTTTACAAAGAAATATAATTAATTGTTTAAATCATTTATAATAGAACTTCAAGAAAATATACATGATAACATAATTTGGGTAGACAAGGTTTTTTTATAAGCATAATAAAAAAGACAAACATTTTATGGAACACATTGATATGTTTGGGAAAATAAATGCAAAATATATATTAAAATAAAAACAAAGGAATGACAAGATATATTTTAGTTATATGTCAAAAAGTTATTCTAGGTATAGGAGGAACTCATAAAAACCAAGGAAAAGATTAACAACCTAATAAAAATAGATATATACAAGAACAGGCAATTAACACATATGAAAGAAGTCAAATGACCAATAAAGTTGGACACAGTCCACTGCCAAGTCACGTAAAATAATTATGGCCTCCTTTTTTTGTGTATTATAAATATTGAAAAAATGATTTCTAGAAGCATCTTGAATGCTAATAAATAAGAAATTTAAATAAGTTGTGTACATCCATATCATGAAATACTTTATAGCACAAAAGATTAAAATACTATTCAAAATTTTTAAATGATTAAAAGAACTAGGTAGATCTATACACTGATATAGAAAGATAGGCAACGAATACTACTGAGTGAGAAGAGAAGCTCAGAATAGGAAGTAACATGCTTACTTTGGTAAAAGGAACACACACACACAATGCACAAAGACATATATGATAGTATATATGTATTGCGTGTACATGTATATACATATATGCACACACACATACATAGATACATACACATACACAAATTCATGTCTCTGTATATATAAATACGTGCATGCATTTACATGCAAAATTACTGAGCAAATGCCTAAGAAATTTCTAACAGTGGTTGCAGACTAGGGTATGACATGGGTGGAAGTCTCACTAGTTCACATTAAAAAAAAATCAAGCTAATGAGTATTTATATAGAAATACTTTTTTTTGACATAGAAATAATTTTAAGGATTTTTTTTTTAAGGAAAGGAAATAAACACTCTTATGTTTTCCTGATGAGTATTGCAAGTTTTCTGTTGAGTGACTTGGTAATATGTATCTCAAGTCTTAAAATGTGCTGATTCTTTAAACTAGCAAAACCTCTTCTGGACACTTATTTTGAGAAGATATCAGCAAAAAAAATCTATATAGGGGCTTATTTTAATATTCTGTATGGTAGTGGAAACCTCTAACCCTAGAGTATTACAGAACTCCATGAAATGATATAATATACTATACAGCCAGTGAAAATCATGTTTTCAAAAAGTCTTACACTCTGGGACATTTTGTGAGACATAATATTTACAAAGTAGATATAATCCAAGCCACAGTATGATTTCACTATGTTAAAATATATATTTAACAGTAGAAAGATTGGAGGTATGTTATGAAATGTTATGATGTTTCTCTCTGGGTGACTACGTTGAAGATGGTTTTAAATTTTGTGTTTTTCAGGATACTCCAAATCCTTTCCACATAAATTCTGTATTTTATCATTAAAATAATTATATTTTATTATACTTATAAAATATAAAGTATAAAAAATTTTATTTTATTATTCCATCATATTCACTGTGGAAATATTGAAAAATACAGATAATCAGAGATAACTTGTTTTATAATTTTGTCTATGCTTTTATAAATATTTTTATTACTGTATATTTGGGAGGGAGAAGATTATGGTATATATGTAGTTTTATAGATGGCCTTTTTATTCTAATTAACATCTCATGAACACATATTCATATTAATATATATCCATTTATAACACAATATATAATTTTTATTTTATTATGTGGATTACCTTAGTTTATTTGCAACCAAGATATAATGTTGGCTACTTCCATTGTTTATAAGTATATATTACTCTAATAATATTACCATAGAATATCTGTAGCTAAATTATTAATAAATCATTGATTATTTTCAAAGAGAAAATTTTCAAGTAGAGTTGATATTTCAACGAGTGTATATAATGGTAAGATTTTTGAGTGATACTGGTGCACTGAATCAGAAAATTATAGCAATTTACAAATCCGTGCGCCAGTTTTGCTCTTAACCGAATAGATACTTTTGTAATCAAGGAAAACATGATATTGTGTTTTCCAGTGGTCAGCCCTTCAGTAAATCATCTCCCTAAGCAGTCTTTCTCCATAGTAATCCAATTTACTCCTCTAATGTTTAATCTAAAAAGACATGGTATACACTAAATCTGGAGGTGGAATTTCAAAGATGACCAAGCTAACGTCTCCTTTTCTTAAGACTCTTCTTAGACTATTCTACAGAGACAGACACATGATAATTGTGTGGGTTTTATGAGAGTATACAACAACACAGTGTAGCAAAGTTGTTTTATTTAATTTTTTCAGAATCATGATGAGACCTTTTGAGGCAGGTATTTCTGATTTCAACTTGCTCATTGGCAAAAGAACCAGAGAACAAACTAGTAGGTGTACTGGCCTATATGTGCATCTATTGAAATATTAATATATTAATGCACATTACTGCACATATGTACACACGAATGTGCATGTGCATCTCATATAAACTTCAAGATGCCATAAGCTTTCTTTTTTCTCCTCTCATTTTCTTTGTGAAATCTGCTGACATGCCACTTATCATTTGGTAAACTGTTGAAAATCCCCCTCCATTTAACAAAATAATATTCAGTATTTCCTATGCACAAAGCAACAAAAAAGAAAATGTGGTCCCTGCACTTAAGAGCCTTCTTTACAGTCTAGTGAAGGAGGCAATGGCCAAACCTCCTATGATCTCAATATAGCTAATGCACTCATGTAAAAACTGATCAAAATTATAATTAGTTATTTAGTCATTAGCCATGTGACATATATTCATCAAGCTCTTATTAAGTACCAGGCTCTGTGCTTAATACAATATTAAATAAGAAAAACATAGATGCTTCCATCATGGAGGAAAATATAAGAGCATCACTTTAATAAGCTGCATATTGTCTTTTTAAATAACGTAGTTTTGAAAGAATTCTCAGTGGTTTGGGGAATATATTTTAATCTGTCTCCCCCCCACCCACCCCTGAATGTGAGTATTCAGTGTCCGCCTTGTTGTGATGGCATTTCAAATTGGAATATGAAAAATGCAGATAAATAAATGAGTTTTTAAAGGCTATTATAAGTAAAATGACAGAAGTGGAATTGTCAGGGTTGTTTTTTACTTTTCCTTAATTTGTGGTATAAAGAAAATTAGTATTCTTTCCCTAGCTTTAAGATCTTAAAGAAAAATTAACATATTAAAATCATACCATTGGTTATAAGTTCTTTAAAAAGTACAACACAATTTGGTTATATGTTAAGATTTTTGAGTTGAGGAAGTAGAGAATGTATCAAAAGAATGGGTTTGCAATGTGAGACATTATTGTGGAAATAATCCAACATAAATAATGTCAGTGCAGATTTTTCCTTCTAGGGGAGCTAAATGTGTGTACAAGTTGATGCCAGATGTCAAAGAGGACAACTTAGCATGTTTTAACGGCATTATGGTATAAGTATCTATCATAGACTCTTTTTGCTCTACCTATGATATTCAAAAATTACAATTATTTATTTTTTTAATATTGCATCGGTCAGTCCTCTGTCTACAGAAAGCATTTATTTTAAAACATAATATTTAGGGGCAACTGGGTGGCTCAGTCTGTTAAACATCTGCCCTCAGCTCAGATGATGATCCCTTGGGATCGAGCCCTGAATTGGGCTCCCTGCTCGGTGGGGACCTTGCTTCTCCCTCTCCCTATGCCACTCCCCCTTGCTTGTGTTGCTCTCTTTCTCTCTCTCTCTCTGTCAAATAAATAAAATCTTAAAAAAAATACTCAAAAAACTATAATACTTAGACTGGCGCCTGGGTGTCTAAGTCGGTTAAGCTTCTTACTCTTGATTTGGGCTCAGGTCATGATCTCAAGGTCCTGGGATCCAGCTGCCCATGGAGCTCTCTCCTCAGCAGGGAGTCTGCCTGAGGATTTCTCTCCCTCTACCTCCCCCCACTCGCATGCCTGTGCTCTCTCTCTCTCTCTCAATAAATAAATAAATCTTAAAAAAACCCCAAAAAAACACATAATATGCAGAAAATCTTCACTTTCCCTGATAAGCAGTTATGTAACTTACTAAATTCTAATTCATTATAAATTCCTTACTGAGTGTTATAAATTGCTGGAGTGCTTTATGGAATTCGTGTGAATTTAATAAGTGGATTGACACATGATTCAGTTTGTAAATCCTAAGTGGAAATAATTGAATTTATTCTTCATACTTCAATGACAGAGATTAATTGATGAGACAAGTTAGTAATAAAATGAGAAAAAATATTGACCAATCATTAGATCGAGAAAGGAAAAAAAATATTTGATAATCAACTAGTCAATATCTTTAATTAAATAGTCTCCATTACTAGCTATAACATTTTAATACATTACTCTAGTAATTTAGGTTTTTTTTTTTTCATGCATTGCATCTTAGGAATGGTATTGTAGAAGAATACTGAAAGCATGATTTCGTTTATGCCTAATTTGAGGGTGTGTTAATGATGTTGGGAAGTAACATCGTTAGGAAATTATAAAGGTTGTATTTCCTTCTTTGATGGAATCATTAAAGACTATTTTGTTTTTTGGTGCTTATTTCAGAAAAATTATTTCCTGGAATCAAGAAATATGAGCATCATTTATAAACCATTATATTCTGTCCATAATAATTACAACTTCATGAGAAGTGGAAGAGGAAGGAAATGATACATATTGATAAGCTTGCTGGAAAATTGAAAAATTAGGAATATGATGAGTGGTATCACTTTTCCAATCTGCTTTGGCTCTTCCTGTCTCTTGAGGTCAGCACGGACAAAAGAGACTAATCAGCAGAGTTTAGAACACGATAGTTGAAGAGAACAGGTCTTGAAGAGAGCAGTTGGAAGACAGCAGGTCTTGGCTCGAGGGGGAGGGTTTTGGCAATGACTAGGCAGACCTGAGCCAAGACAGTCAATGTTTTTGGAAGCATTACATTTTTAATAAGGGAACCCAGGTGCTGACCAAAATCAAAGTTGAAATGCTTCTGAATACTTTAAAGAGATGAGGCAGGTGACAGAGGAAGCTGAAGTTGTGGGCGGAGTGCCCATGGATTTGCTCCCAGGGTTCTAGCTACAAGATGATCTCCAGGGCCCACCCTGCAAGGCATAGGGACCTGAATATACCTCCTGAAGGACCCTGCTTGAAATAGACTGATAAATTCAGGTACTAAGCATATGAAGAAATTATAAAGGGAGATACAGTATTACACACACACACACACACACTTTTTCAGAGATTCTTTTTTTAAAAAGAATAATTAATTTAAAAAATATATAAAGACATATTATACCAAGAACATTTTTATCTGATATAGGGTGGATGTGTAACAACTCCAAGGATTTTTCAAAGATTCAACTCACAATCCTGACTCTGTGCCAACCTAAGCAAAATATAGAGGCTCTGTATAGTTTTTTGAAAAAAAAAAAATTCAAGTGATCTCAGTTGTGGAAAATTTCTGCTTTTCTTCATAAAAAGCAGTGACACTTTGGGTTACCTGCTGTTAAATTTTTAAATATAAACATAAAAATCAACTGAAATAATGTTTGATAATGAAGATTCTTGGCTTAGTGAAAGCCTTTGCCAGGTCAAAAACAGTGAGATGAATATATGAATAATCAGTGGCCTTACAGAATGGTCAAAATCATAAAAGAGTCCACAAAACTTCTACTAAATGAGGTAAATAATCTTTGCAAATTTCATATGTAAATTATTGAAATTTCCTGGAAATTGCACAATGTTTGAAAAATGCTCTACATCCTGCCCCCACTTTTTTCCCCAGCAAATGTCAAGAAATATTTAATGTAATCATCAGCTAAACCTTAGCTTTAGAGATGATGAAAACATTTAGTTTTTTGATTATCTAATTTGTTGGACTTCGGCTTACATGCTCTAGTCACATAGACTCTTCCAAGTGGTGAGCTTGCTAAAGGTTGATCCAAAAGTTTCATCCATCTATCTCAGGAAAATAAATCAGGAGGTTTAGCCATATAAGAGCTTAATAAAAAATACAATTTTTCTACGTAACTAATTTTGTCATGTCTTCACTTGTTCCATTAATTAAGATCAAAGAAACATGTCATTTCTTACTGCCAAGTTATTGAATTTCATTGTATGCTTTTGATGTTTATTAAATTTTAAATTAAAATTTGTTCACAGCTTCAACCACACAGGAAGGTCTAGGAAAAAGGTGGTTTTCCTGGGTTTTGCTGCAGTAACAAACAACTCCTGGTTTTTCATATCTGACCACATCCAAATTTTAGTTCTCACATATAAGTTGGATGGCTATGGGCTAAAAGTGTTGCTACAGATAGCCACACCTGCCTCAGACTTTTGAGGAAAGTAAAATGATTAGCAAAGTCTGAGAGTAATGGAAGAATTGTTGTAGGGCAAAGATTTGATGAGGGCCCAAACTAAGGCAGGACCAGGTTTGGGGAAAATGTAGAAGAAGGAGATTTGATAAACATTTCAGAAGTAGAATTAATGGCACATGGTCTTTAGGTGATATCCTCTAGTCCATGGCTTTAAAACTCCTTTTCTGCTCATGAGTCCCATTTTTCTATACAAGTCCTGACCTCTTGGTTGAAGATTAGACTACTAAAATATGAGTTTAGGTGCTGGATATACATATCACAATAATTATATTTAAAACAAACTCCTTAATTCTTTGTTCCGGACTTAATCTAATCTTCTAAACCTAATCTTCTCCATGCATTTTTTTTTTTTAATCTGTAGAAAGACAGTTGCTCAAATCAAGAAGCCAGGAATCATTTTTTTTTCCTTTCTTTTACTTTCTCTCATTATAATGCATCTTCCAATTCTGACTGTTGAACCTTCAAAATACATCTTATATATTTTCAGTTCTCTCTGGCACCACCTCCACCATTCTAGTGCAAGCCAGTTTGGAAAAAGTGGTTAAAAAAAGATAGGTCCTCCGGCACACCTGGGTGGCTCAGTCGTTTGGCGTCTGCCTTCTGCTCAGGGCGTGATCTTGGAGTCCTGGGATCGAGCCCCACATCGGGCTCCTCCCCTGGGAGCCTGCTTCTTCCTTTCCCACTCCCCCTGCTTGTGTTCCCTCTCTCACTGGCTATCTCTCTCTGTGTCAAATAAATAAATAAAATCTTTTTTAAAAAAAGATAGGTCCTCCATATATATTTGTTGAATGAATGAATGTTACTGTATTTGTCTCTCCCCCTCTTTATCTTCTGTGGTCCACTCTCCACACCACTTAAAAGACAGATCAGATCATGTTACTCCTCTGCTAAAAATATTTCATGACCTCCTATTTAGCTTTCAGAAAGCAATTTTGTCATTACTGTGACCTACAGAATTCTGACTGTTCTACTTCTAGTCACCTCTCTAATCTGTGTCATCTCATGGCTTTCTTCTTTCTTGAGTTCTCTCCAAACACACATATTTCTTCGTTTTCTCAAACTTGCCAAACTTTTCATGCTTCAAGCGTTTTGAAATTTTAACTTCCTCTGCCTAACTATACTATTTTTTTTTTTATTTTTGAGTGATTGGCTCATTCTTATTTTTGAAATCATAATTCAAATGTTGTTTCTGCAGAGTCCTTCCTTAACCTGATTAAAAGTTTATTCCTCTTGTTACTTTATATCACATAATTAAAAATATACACATTTCCAGCATTATAATATTCTTAAATTATTTAATTTATTTACATGACTTCATTCTTCATTACATAAAATCTCCATTAAAGCAAGGATCCAGTCTAATTGTAACCCCAAGCACTAAACGGATACTCAGTACTGAATGAATGGTGACCAATTGGATGAGGGTTGTGGGAAATAGTAAGGGATAGAAAATGGTTCACAAGACAGGGTGAATGGTGATATACTGGTCTAAGTAAGAAATACCAGGTGAGATATAGGTTGTGGAGCTATATGCCACATGATATGTTACTTTAAACTCCAATGAGTTTGAGGTGTCTGCAGGACATTGGACACTGCAATATGTTTCTGGAGCTCACTAAAGCAGAGATGAAGGAGATGTAGATGTGGGATTGTTAGCATAAGTGAACAAAATTAAGAAGTACACATTTTAATCAAGGAGAATATATTATTTTTCTATTGCTGCCATAGTAAATTACCATAAACTTGCTCACAACAACCCAAATTTATTATCTTACAGCTCTGAAGTTCAGAGGTCCAGATTGGCTTGACTGGTTCTGGGTAGCACATGGTGGAAATTAAGCTGGTGACTGTCCGGTCTCTTATTGAGAGAGAGGTTCTGGGAAGAATCCATTTCCTAGCTCATTCACATTTTGGCAGATTCCAATTCCTTGCAGTTTCAAGATTGAGAGAGTAAAAGATGATAGCATCTTTCATGCTGTCTGACAGTCTGGGGATGCTGTAACTCCAAGAGGCTTCTTTCCAGTCTCAGCACAGGGGTCCTGACCTCTCAAAACAAGAAGTGGCATGTCGACTCCTTCTGTTACTTGGACCTTTCTGACTTTCCCTTCTGCCACAGCATCCCCCTTGCATGCTCTTCTACCACATCTCCTTAACGGAATCTCCCAGCTTTATTTTCTACTGTTAAGGGCTCATATGATTAATTACATTGGTCTCACCCAGATAATCCAGAGTAATCTCTCTATCTTAAAGTTAGCTGGTTAGTAACCATAATTACGTCTGCAAAGTCCCTTTACAGCAGTACCTAGAATAGAGTTTGACTGAATAACAAGGATACAGGGGTCTTGAGGGGCATCTTTAAAATTCTGCTCCTCATGGAAAGTGTGATAAAATTCTTAAGAAGTAGGAGCACCTGGGTGGCTCAGTTGGTGAAGTGTCTGCCTTTGGCTCAGGTCATGATCTCCAGGTACTGGGATCAAGCCCAGCGTCAGGTTCCCTGCTCAGTGGGGAGTCTGCTTCTCGCTCTGCCCTTCCTCCTGCTTCTGTGCTCTGTGCTCTCTCTCTCTCTCTCAAATAAATAAATAAATAAAATCTTAAAAAAAAAATTCTTAAGTGTACGCATCCAAGGGTTAAAAGAAGAACTAACAGATAAGTAAAAACACCACTTGGATTGGCAAAAAACACAATAGAAGAAAATGGTATCTTGAAGTTAAAGAGGAAGTGAACCATGTTAAAATGCTACAGAGAGGAAACCAGGAAATCTTTCAAGACTTTTGAAAAAGAAATTCTGTGGACTGGTATGGACATAAATCCAATTTTAGTAGGTTAAAGGATGACTGGAATATTCTAAGGTTGAGCAGGAGAATTTAGAGTACTATTTCCAGAAGACCAATGGAGAGATCAGAGAAAGACGGTCAGATGACAGTGCTCTTCCAAGGAGGGATGTTTGATGGAACAATACAGTTTTCTTCAAACCACAAGCTTGTACCTCTGAAGAAGCAGAGGTACAAAAATAAAATTAAAAAATAAAATAAAACTGAGTCCAGTCATCTTCCTGCATTATTTCCTTCAGTGATTCACAAATATTTAGAGCCACATTTAAAAAAGGTGTTATGTAAATTATATCACCACAACCTTTGGAAAACAGCTTTTATAAAACAAGTCAGAGCTCTGTACTGACATGCAGGGAGATTAGAATAAGAATTCTTATTGTACACTAAAAGCCACACAAAAAAGAGGCAAACAGCAACAATCTCGGGCTAAAAAGAAACAGCTTGATTAAACTCTTACTGAAGAGAGATTTTAAGTCTTTATAAAGTTCTCATGATGTTATTTCCAACCAGGCTTTTTTTTTTTTTTTTTTTTTTGAGACTAAGCTCTACATGTTGTCTACATTCTTGTACTTTTTAAAAACAGTCAGCTAACTGATGGTCAGATGTCCGTGGTCCTTCAAAACTTTGAAGGAGGCAAACAAGATTAAAGCAAAGGCACACACATTTGCTGGTATGCATTTGCAAGAAGTAAATGGGTGCCATCTGTGAGAAGATTTCATTTGCTGCCTAATTAATTCTCCCATGTTCTCTGGTACACCAATGCAAAACTCATAGATACCATTGGAAAAGGGAACAGATGGCATCTTTCAGTTGCGTATTGACTACTGTGATCTTCTTGCTAATTAATCTAAATAAAGCACCCATTATTTAATCTTAAACAAAATTTCAACTGGATAAGATTTTGAGGTGCCATTAAGAAAATGCTTTCCTTTGTTTGCATTTGCATAAATCATCCCGGTGTTTACTCTGCATTTTAATGACTCAAAGAAGTTGCAGAAACATCCACATCAGCCAGAAGGCCTTCTTCCTCAAATCCACCAGAAGATAACTTTGAATATCAGAACTCTAATCCAGTGACAACTGTCATAGATTGAGTCTGAGTTTTTTTAATTAACAAAGGGCAACACGAAGATAACAAAACATATACGCTTCATTAGAAATCCAAGGAATATTTTGTCAGCAATACCGAAGATCGGGTACTTAGAAGTTGGATATTTGTGATGTCAATCTTTATTTTTCATTAATCATGTTGAACAGTGTTGGCTTTTCTTTGAAAGTTCCTGCATCCATAGGTTTCCAAAAATATTCTTGACTGATTTTTTTACCTTTACATTTCAAAATTTTTCTTCTGTGTTGCTTCAATAACATGAGCAATCCTATCCTCTTGTTCCTCACTACCCTCATTTTTCAGGAATTGGAAATTACAGCCTCTTCGATTTTGGAAGAGGCACTCTCACTTGAAAATAATTTCACAGTATTTTTAGTAAGTTATTAAGGGAGATATTCCAATAGAGAACGCTTAAGAGTTACATAAGAGTTTGTTTCATTTCCTATAGCTGGAAAAATAATAACTGATAATATGAATTATTATGGAAAACCAATTCAATTTAACCTCAGGTAGGTATGATTTTTTTTTTTTTTACTCTAATGAAGCCATTACGGTACTGGGAAGGTGCTTCCATCTTAAAACAAAACAAAACAAAACAAAACAAAACAAAACATAAAAGCATCTTAACAGTAAACAGTTTGGGTTTCTTCCAGCAATGTAAGATGATTTTATATTCGTTGCCCCTAGAACTTCTTCAGTAAGTCAAGCAATTTAAATATCTATTTAGAATAACATTTTTTCTTGGGAAGAATTGATTCTTTAGAAGTTCCATTTTTCTTTATAGTTCAATTACAGCACTTATCATGCTGTATTGTTATTCATCATTTTTTTTTTAACATGACTAACTTTCACAAGTTTGAGAGATTGGTTCTGGAAGTCAAAGACATGTCCAGTTTATCTTTTCTTCCCCAGCATGTAGAGTTGTGCTTGGCACATAGTTGGGAATCAATGAACGTTGTCCAAGTGAATGAATGATTACATTTAATCTGAAAGAGTGGTGATATCATGCAAGACAACCTCAAAGTACACTTTACTCAGGAAAATAATGAAGCCGATTATTTGGTGAACATGAGGAAACCCGCAGTATTTCTTTAAAAAAAAAAAAAAAAGGAAACAAAACCAAAGATTCATTCATTTTTAGGTCAAAATGTTTCACTCCTTTTGTTTCACTCTGGTTTATGTGTCAGAGAGGTAACAAACCCTAAAGCAGCTCTTTGTAAAGCCCTTAGCTGGACATGACTGCTGGCTCCTTAGGCAGTGCACAGGTGAAAGGAAGCTTATCCTTGGCTTCTACTGTCTTGGGCTATCCTCACCTTGGCTTAGGTTGTTACCTCTCTTACATCCCAGCTTGAACAAACGTCAAGCCCCTTACTGGCTCCAGCCTAAAATATTTTCTTCTTTCTGATCACAAATTAATACATATCTGAGATCTAGGTCTTGTTCTTACTGGATTCTCTAACTACTAGGTTCCCATACATGGGAGTATTTGAAACAACAAAATACCTGAGAAAAATGGGCCATACCTGTTGTCTAGTTTAATTGTTCTCCAAAATTTGCCTCCAATACCATGATGAGTTATATCCCAGGCTCTGCTTAAACCTATCCCTTAGGAGGTACTTTGCATGCGGCATTTTACAGCATTTTTCCTAATACTGAACCCAAATATATTACCTTTTAATTTGTTTGTGAGATAGTATCAAAGAAATCATATTACAGATCCAAAGGTAGGCCACCGACGTCTGAGGAGGACTTCCTGACCACTCTAGTTATCTGACATACCCAAGGAGAAGAAGATAGCATGTCCTCAGAAGGATCCTTTGTGCAGAGTGGAAATGAGAAGCACTTAACAGGCAATAAGAATTCATACTGTAGAGGATTCTGAAGAGCTTAGTCTCCAGTCTCACTGAGGTTCCTGAGTAGTACCATGTTTAGAACATGGAACTATATATGTAATTTTAATTTTCCTGTGTGCAAACAAAATTGCAATGCAGACACTGCACACACAAAATTTGGGTAATGATAAAAGCTAAGTATTAGACCACAAACAGTAAACTAGAAAAATTTTTATAAAATATTTAAATAAAAAAGAATAAAAATATTGCTGGAGAGGAAAAAACCACATACTCTAACAATATTTGAATAGATAAGTGAATGAATAAATGAGTGAATTAGTGTATGAATGAGTGATTAGATTAAGTAATGGATGCAGGAATAGCTGTAGAAGTCAGAAAATTTCAGGCAGAGCCAAATCAAGGGCAGGTCTGCTACTTATAAGATACCTAATTATAGCAGTGTGCTACATGAGAGGCAAGGCTTTTGCTACCACCACAAGGGTCTCTGGTCCAATGAGTGAAGTTTGATAGTAATTCTTGCTATGAGTTAAAAAAAAAATCCTAATTATAATGCTGTAAACTAATAATTTTGAATATTATTTAGTATTCATGTCAGTTAGCTTTTTGAGAAATTGTATTAAATTATAAAATGAAATTTTAATTTAGGTGCTATCATTATCACAGATAATGGTATGTGTGGAGACAGAGAAAGATTGGTGAAAACATAATCCCTGCAATCAGCTAAAGAAAATCACTATCCTATTGATAGAGTCATTAGTTTAAGCTACTTTTGGATGGTAACTTACAGGACATTTAGCAGAAAGAGATCAGGTAGCTAAAATCCAACCATGTTTATTGAGCATGTACTACTCGTTCATCTGTGGAACACTTTGCATGCATCATCTCTTCATCTTACCTAATCTTCACAACTCTGTCAAGAAGGAATTATTGTCCAATGTTCTAAATATCAAGAGTGAAATACAGAGAGGTTGAATAATGGAGTGACTTACCCAAGGTCACACTTAGTAAGTGGCACAATGATTGTGGAGCTGTAACTTACAAGCGCCATGTCATGGGGGCATCTCATCTTTGTGAGAGAATCAGATCCATCCCTTTGAGATATACAAATCTTTTTACTTTCCAGTCCTTTTGCTATAACATTTAATATGGGTGCAGTAAGACTAAGAGAATATAGAAAACCTAAAAAGGTGAGCAAAGAAGGTAAATACTAAAATGTTTCCGTGCAGATGTTTCAGATGATTTTAAGCACTTGTCTCCAGGATATTGGTTGCTTCCTATTTGAGGCAGCACAAGATGCTACCAAACGCTTAGCTCAGAGATGTGGATGCATAGTCTAGTGTACTGACAAGTCAAGAGCCCTCTTCCTTCATTTGTCAAGTTGCGGGAAAGATTGACTCTGTTGTAGAGTGGGACCTGCCCACATCACTGCAACTTCAGAGTAAGGGCTTTCTGGCTGAGCTTTTCATGGGTTTTAGAAAGCCATTGAGACTGGGTCATCAAAGAACCCAGACTGACTGACAAAAATCAAGGTCAAGGAAATCTAGCATTGAATGATTTGGTGTCTGCCAATTCTGGAGAATGTTCAAAGAAAGAAAGAGAGAGAGAGAGAAAGGAAAGCTCTTATGAGAAGTGGTTTTTCACCTTAAAAACAAAACAAAAAACCTAAGCATTTGGATTAAAATGAAGGAAAAAAAGTTCCCAATCAAGAACAAATCTAGCACAGTGTCTGGCAGGTGCAAAGGGCTCAATAAATATTTTTATCGGATTATGAAAGAGAAATATTTCAACTGGATCTTGAGATGGTAGAGTGATGTATGAAAGAATGAGAGAATTTTTGTCTTTCCAGATTCCATTCTTCTCCTATTCTAAGATGTTATCAATTTTAAGAAGCAATTGATTCATTAATATACTTTGGGAGAAACGTTGTAATAATTAAATATAGATAGTTCAGTTTAAAAATGATAAAACAGGAAAAACGCATTCATATTAGAATTGAGAAAATAGGGAAAGTCATCTGTGAGTATTCAACTGCATTGCCCAACTTTGATTAGGCATCATGGTTGGACCAGTAAAGAACAAAAAGAGAAATGAGACATGTCCAGGCCCTAATATTATAAATCCTTGAGTAACTGAAAATGTTGTGCAACTATGGTAACTGTTTCACCTGATTCTTTAAAAAAAAAATCAATTTTTGAAGAAAATTAAAGAGTTTGTGTCCAACTAATGAATCATCGAGCCTTACATCGAAAACCGGGGATGTACTGTATGGTGACTAACATAATATAATAAAAAATCATTATTAATAAAAAAAAAATAAAATAAAGCAAACCAACCAAACAACAACAACAACAAAAAAAATAAATAAATAAAGAGTTTGTGTCCATCTGAAGTCCAATTAAAATGACAGATCTGTAGTTTCAGTTGCAGAGGAGGTACAGAAGGGATATATAAACACACTGTTATTCCCAAATTGTAAAATCCATCTCCCATTTAGGTACACAGCTTATTAAACTTTTGGATGATTAAGCCACGAAAGAATTAGAAACAGCAGTTTTCTTTTGTTTCTGTAGCAAATCCTTAATAACATTTTTATGGCTTGTCTAAAGCAATGGCTTAAATCCTAGTTTATCTCAACATTTTAGTTTCCCCGTCTGTCCATTTTTATATACTCCAGTAAATATCCATCTTCATCATTGCTAAAGATAAACTACTTGTATCCCCATCTTATTCTTCATAAGAAATCCCAGATATCGCTACGAATAAAAGGGAAAAAAAAAAGTTAAGTATGATAATGGTGTGTTAGATACTATTCAATGTATATCTAAACCATTAACAAGCAAATAGAATATAAACAAATCAATAACAGAACCTATAAAAGCATGAAAAAGCAGGACATTAGTGCTTAAAGAATGTTCTTGTCATTGTATTACTGGAATCTACTACAAATTCTCGCCCTAGGGAGTAGTCAATTTACTTTTATTGCTGTTGTTATGGGTTGACTACTCCAAGCTATGTATTCAGAAGAAACTAAAGGAGGGAGCCATTTGAAGCCAAGTCTCTATAGTCATTTGGTGAAGATTATTATAAGGTGAAATGCAAAAATCACAGCAGTTGCTGTGTAAGATGTCACAACATCCCAGGAAACCCCAGGGAAGATTCAGAAATTTTGATTGTCTACCCACAAAGTTTTCATTCATCTGAAAACTTTTAAGCATTTCCCAAGGATTTACACCACACATCTTAACCCTCGAGGCAACGGAAGTGGATCTGTGATTAGCGAATATTACTGCACTAAGACCATGCTAAGATAAGGAGACTTTTTGAGAAGGCTTACCTGATGCAGTAGTATAACAAAGACATAACAGTCTACAGTTCTTCTTCCTGCAGCCAATTAATGACTTCTTTCATCATCAAATCATTCTTTTTTTCTCTCTCTCTTGTTTTTTGTGAGTACTTCAGCTGGTCAGGAGTCTTACCTAGTAAGGAAGTCCATATGTGGTTCTCTTCTAAGTAGTCTGAGCTCCTGGTAGTTCTGTCAGAGCAATGGTAATTTTCATTAAGCTTTAGCAAAGGGCTTGTAATATCAAGAGTTCATTCTGGGTTCTGTTCCTACTTCTCCCTCTCTAATTTCATAGTGGCAACATTTTCTGCTTTGGATATTCGAGGTGTATTAGCAGCGTGGGCTGCCAAACAGAATACCAAAGATTGGATGGCTTAAAGAATTTATTTTCTCACAATGCTGGAGTCTGGAAGTCTAAGAGCAAGGTAACATCAGGGCTGGTTTATGGTGTGACCTCTCTTCCAGGTTTGCAGATGGCCCCCTTCTCACTGTGTCCTTGCCGGGGCTATTCTCTGTGCATGCTGAGAGAGGGATATCTTTGGTGTCCCTTTCTCTTACAGTTAGAAGAAGAACCTAGGGTTTCAGTGAACTCATCGTAGTGTTGCTGGGATAGTTGAAGTATTTGAGGGAAATCGGGATACTTGTAACTTGTTACACAATACTACTTCAAAGTAGCTCACGGTTCCAACGTTAGCTGTACTACATTCCTTTCAATGACATAATTTCTTTGAAAAGTGAAGTCCTTGGTGGTTGCTGTGATTAAAAAATGAGTACCCTGTGTAAATTAATGTATAATAGGAAATGAGAGCGGTGTTTTCCAATCTGATTCCAAGGTTGACCATTGTGCAGTGACCAATAGGTAGACACATCTCATTAGTCATTAGTAATTGCAATTAGTAATTGTGGATAAGTATGAAATAGTGTGGGTTCTTTATTTTTCAATTTTTACATGTCCTTTAAGTCAGAGATATTTTATATCAGTGCTTGTTTAATTTTAGAGCACAAAAGAACCCCCTGGGGAGATTGGTAGAGTATAGATTCCCAGGTTCAACCCCAATGGATACAGATACAATATTTCTGGGATGGGACTCAGGAACCTGAGTTTTAACAAATGAGTGATTCTAATGCCAATGGCCTTGTACCACACTCTGAAAAACAATTTCTACATGTTGATCTTTCTAGAGCCTTTAAACTGTTTAACAGTGGCTTTGAACTTTTAGATGTACCTTCCCCTGCTCCATTTTTTTCCCTGCTTCCCATATGGGGGGGGGCAAGGAGCATCGAACTTTGTTGACTCCAACGTGCTGCATGAAAAATCTCCACTGTGTTGTGCCTTCAAGCCATGGTAGTGAAAAAGCACATTTGTCATTTCTATTTCCCGATATATGAAATCAGTGCCCTAATATAGACCCGTATGTAACCCCTGTCTGAGACAATGTGGCTAGCAGCTCCCAACGTGGTGTCACTGCTCAGAATATGAGTCATTCCCTATAGTGCACAATATGATCTTCCTTTCCATTCCCCTGAAGGTAAACAACTTGACTAAATTTGAAAGACATGCAGAGAGTGACGAGAGGAACGTGTTGCTCAAGCTGCCTGTCCCACAGAGCTGCCGAATTGGCGACTCTGGATTCTTCAGAGAGGCTTTTTTTTTTTTTTTTTTTTGACAGCCTTCTGCCTGTGTGGCACAATATTTATCTTGCAAGATTGCTCCTGTTTATGTCAAAACAAAACAACAACAAGAAAGAATCCAGCACCGAAGAAAATGACAGGCACAGATCCCTCTCAGAGTACGCACAGGAGGCTGCCTTTCTGACTACATTTCTGGAGGCAGTCTTTGGAAGCTTCAGGAAATAGGTGATACTTATGCAGTTGTGTGTAGCTCCTCCTTTTGGTTCTGGGCTTTGCTCTTTCTGTACACTGTCCAGTTACAATTATGTTCGCCATATTATCGGTTTTCTTTTCTTTGCAAAGCTGTGTCTAAAAATGACATAATCCTATAATTCAGTCATTTACCCATTCTTGTATTATTCTGAGTGCAGTCTCTGTGCCAGGCACTGTGCTGTTTTCTTAGAAACAATAGTGAGTAAAATAGACAAAGATGTTGCACAACATGGAGTTCACTGAACATATAATATATGATATACTGCACCCTTTGTTTAATGCTTTAAAATGTATTTTGTCATGTAAGGCTCTCCATAATCTGAAATGTAGGTTCTAAAATTACCTCCGTTTTCCAACTGAGAAAACTGAGACTTAGCATGACTACAGGACATGACCGTGATCACATAGCCAGATGGAAGATCTAGATTGTAATCAAGGTGATTTCAATCTAAAAAATTAATGATTAACAAGTGGATTCTAAGGAATAAATTATTAACAGAAACTAAATTACCACCTTTTCCTGAATTATTTATTCTTTAACAGGTGACAAGTCCTAAGCCAAGGGAATGGATCTGAGGTGGTTCATTTTAGACACTCGCATCCTGGAAGAATGAATCAAGGCAGAATATGGCAGAGATTGATGGATGAGAAGTGCATATGTAGGGCCTCTAAAAGTATAATATATCAACCCTTTGCACTTGCTTGTATTTCAGTCCTACAAAGCTTTTAAAAGAAGTATCACCCTTAGAAAATGTCCGGCCCCACCCTACCTTATAGGACTGATGTGATGAAAAGTTATGTGTCCTGTTCTCACCGTTCTCCAATTAAGGAAAACTGGAGAGGCAACAGTTAAAAAGAGAAGGAGTTAAATTTGTATTGGTAACCATCTAGGACTCTGATCTAGTCCTTGGAGGAAGGTTTAGATGGGAGATTGCGAACACGTGTGAGTCCTCTGGATGCAGTTGGTAAATAAAACCCTGGGGTGTGGTTGGCACTGTGTTGAGTACAAGGAATACAGACGTTAGAAAGTCAAGGGGTATTTGTAGATTTGCCTTATTCCATTCTGTGATAGGTTGTCAAATGTTTTGTTTTGCTTTGTTTTGAGATTTAATTTATTTATTTGAGAGAGAGAGAGAAAGAGAGCTTATGAGCAGGGTGAAGAGAAGAGGGAGAAGCAGACTCCCCACTGAGCAGGGAGCCCCATGTGGGGCTCGATCCCAAGACTTTGGGATCACGACCTCAGCCTAAGGCAGACACTTAACCGATGGAGCTACCCAGGTGCCTCAGGTTGTCAAATGTTTGAGAGCATTCTAAACTGCTTTGTAAATTACGCAGTAGCATACCAATGTGAATTTTCATTTGCAATGATAAATGACAAAAAGATATTTTTGCCTTACATGATTCCAAAAGAGAGTTTAATGGAGGGACTTAGGAAAGATAAAGTAGATGATGTAGGAAAGGCTTTGCCCTGTTGATGAACCTTTAACACATGCAGAGAGCAGTATAGGCAGAGTCCTCAGAGAGGGAGTGCTCCTGAGATCGGGGGCCTCTCTCTCTGCTCCAGTACTCTTCATAAAGCTCCCAAAAGGTTAAAGCTGTTGTAAGTCTCACTGATCGTATAGTTTACTGTTTTATTCATTTGTTTGTTGAGCAAATATTTATTGATCACTGATGACATACCAATTAGTCTGTTAAGCACTTGTAACAAACTAGACATAACTCCTTCTCTCAGGGGGTGAAGAAATCTAGTGAAGACATATCCTACTCTAGACTTTAGACGGGGCACAGGGAGATGCCCTCCTGAGAGGGGAGGATGGGGTATTTCGGATGAACAAAAGTGGGTCATGCAGAAGTGTGATGGCAACAGTGGGAACAAAGAGCTAGCAGGAACAGGAAATGTAAGCACCCTTGATAGGGGAGAGGTGGATCCAGAGACTTCTGTGAACTGTCAGAAGGCAATTCTCAGAATGAGGAAGCAAAAGAACCCAAAGCTACAAGGGGGCAGTGGCAGAAGTTGAAAGTGGCATTAAGGCCCGGTAATGCAAGGCTCTGCAGAAAATTGGATTTTGCCTTTATTTTCTATTGCCGTAAAATACATCAGCACTGATTTAATAGCTTACAACAGGACCTGTTTACTATCTCATAGTATCTGTGTGTCAGAAATCTGGGCACAGCAAGTCTCCACTGGATCCTCTGCCCCAGGTCTCCCAAGACCAATCTCAAAGCATCCAGTGGCTGTGCACTTATGGGAGGTTCTGGGGAAGATTCTGCTTTCAAGCTCATTGTGGCTGATGGCAAAATTCAGTTCCTTGCTGTGAATGGGTGGTGGTCCCATTTTCCTGCTGGCTGTCAGCTGGCAAAGTCCTCAGCTCCTAGAGGCCTCTCTGGTTTCTGCGTGTAGGCCCATATCTCAGATGCACACTCATAATCTCTCTGACCTTCCCTTCTGCTACATCTCTTTCTGCTTCCAGCTGGAGAAAGTTCTAGGCTTCTAAGGGCTCCTGTGATCAGACTGGGTTATCTTGGATAATCCAGGATGATCTTCTTATTTTAAAATCCACAATCCTAATAACATCAGCAAAATCCTTTTGTCAGTTGCAGATTCTAAGGATTGGGTTATAGAAATATTTGAAAGCCATTATTCTGCCTTTTTCAGATTTCATTTAAAGTTAAAAAGATCAGTGAAAGTGCTAAATAGAAGATGATTCTTTTTTCTTTACTGTGAATTAAATGAAACTTGACAAATTGCTGAATTTAGACTTGTACCCCTCTGTGCTGTGACTCTGGGAGTGGATGTTTAGCCAAAAAGCCTAAAGTATTGGGGAGGGGAGGTGTCTCATTGTCTTTCTGGCCATTGTGGGCGCTCTCCTGACCTGGGAAATGATGGACATGGTCAGACATCATCATCATGAAGTCCACTTGTCTAGAGAAGGGCTAAGGAGGCAGATGGTGAGTAGCGAAGAATCCACCTTGCCTGTTCCTGGTGCTGTCAGTTGGTGATTTTCCTGATACTCTTTGAAAGCAATTTGAAAATTATGTACCTCCTCTCATATTTGTAAGTTGACCTCTATGATTTTTCGTTCTTAAATATTGAGGAACTATATGGTTCTGTAATATAATCAGCATTAATATTTTTAAATAAAATTGTTGTATTATTTCTTAAAATATAGCCAATGGAACCTAATCACAATTACTATAAACCCACAGTGATCTATGAAAAATAGATGAACAAGCTCTATTTTAACATTTAATTTTAAATCTAACTACCTTTCAATTCATATTTCCATTACCATCTCCACTGAAATTTTATCCTCAATGTCTTTTTATGCTTAAAAGTTTACTTAAACCATTAAATATGTATATCTAATATTTTAGAAGGTACTTTTAAGAAATTCCTCTGACCACAGGTTCTAAATATTAGAAATGTACTCTGTCTTAGGTATCGTTACAATTATTGTTAATAAACATTTGCTCCAAAAACCATAAATATAGTAAATATCGTAAATAAATTTTAAACATTAAATAGTAAAAACAAAAAACAACAACAACAAAAACCTATTGGACATGCAGCTCTTACACATCTCCAAAGGCAAGAGAAACAAAAGAAAAAATGAATTTGTGGGACTTCATCAAGATAAAAAGCTTCTGCACAGCCAAGGAAATAGTCAACAAAACAAAGAGGCATCCCATGGAATGGGAGAAGATATTTGCAAATGACACTACAGATAAAAGACTGGTATCCAAGATCTACAAAGAACTTCTCAAACTCAATACATGAGAAACAAATAATCAAATCAAAAAATGGGCAGAAGATATGAACAGACACTTTTCCAATGAAGACATACAAATGGCTAACAGACACATGAAAAAATATTCAAAATCATTAGCCATCAGGGAAATTCAAATCAAAACCACATTGAGATACCACCTTATGCAAGTTAGAATGGCAAAAATTGACAAGGCAAAAAACAACAAATGTTGGAGAGGATGTGGAGAAAGGGATCCCTCCTACATTGTTGGTGGGAATGCAAGTTGGTACAGCCACTCTGGAAAACAGTGCGGAGGTCCCTTAAAAAGTTAAAAATAGAGCTACCCTATGATCCAGCAATTGCACTAGTGGGTATTTACCTCAAAGATACAGACGTAGTGAAGAGAAGGGCCATATGCACCCCAATGTTCATAGCAGCATTGTCCACAATAGCTAAATTGTGGAAAGAGCTGAGATGCCCTTCAACAGACGAATGGATAAAGAAGATGTGGTCCATATATACAATGGAATATTACTCAGCCATCAGAAAGAATGATTACCCAACATTTGCAGCAACATGGACAGGCCTGGAGAAGATTATGCTAAGTGAAATAAGTCAAGCAGAGAAAGACAATTATATGGTTTCACTCATTTATGGAACATAAGAAATAGGAAGATCGATAGGTGAAGGAAGGAAAAAATGAAGGGGGAGTAAACAGAAGGGGGAATGAACCATGAGGGACTATGGACTCTGGGAAACAAACTGAGGGCTTCAGATGGGAGGGGGTGGGGGACTGGGATAGGCTGGTGATGGGTATTAAGGAGGGCACATATTGCATGGTGCATTGGGTGTTATACGCAAATAATGAATCATAGAACACTACATCAAAAACTAAGGATATACTGTATGGCGACTAACATAACATAATAAAAATTATTATTATTATTATTATTAAAGATTTTATTTATTCGACAGAGATAGAGACAGCCAGCAAGAAAGGGAACACAAGCAGAGGGAGTGGGAGAGGAAGAAGCAGGCTCGTAGCGGAGGAGCCTGATGTGGGGCTCGATCCCACAATGCCGGGATCATGCCCTGAGCCGAAGGCAGACACTTAACTGCTGTGCCACCCAGGCGCCCCAATAAAAAATTATTATTAAAAAAATAATAAATGAGTGTTTAAGATAATTTATTTTCTATATTCATTAATACATATGTTTGATTACTGAAATGACATAAGACTGCATGTCATTTTTAAAAAAACTATTTTATATTTTTATAGATAAAATCACTGAGTAATCTTGTTCCATTCATAAGAAGAGGGAAGGAAAAGATAATGCCCATCTAAAGCAAAAATAATTTGTTACTTTATATCAACTTTCCTAAGATTTACAAATACCTGTTTTATCTGTGAAGTTTTTACCTGGAGACACTTTGTTTAACTTAACATGCTATAGTGAATTGGAAAAGAAAATGTTGTTATTCATATCTTTACATCTTTGCTAACACTTTTTTTTTTCTATTTCATAAAATGTGCTTGTTTTGTAAGTGCTTTTGAGGTGGGCACAGAGATCCAGAACTACTTGGGGAGGACTTGTCTAGTGGTGGGTATTGTGGTCATCCCACCATTTTGGAGTGATGTTCAACAGCTTTGATGAGCACATCTTGCTGCAGAACTGCCACTTGGGTTGACCTAGGCAATGTTGGGCCTGCATCATGTTCCGCTTCTTTGTAGCCTCAATCCTGTTCCCTCAACCTCTTCTCTACAGGTGTTGATTCCAGTGAAAACTTCTTTTATCCTAGCCTTCATCTGCTTCTGGACAATCCCACCTGTGGTGACTTCAAATATAATTTTGTCGAAATGCTGGGCTTCAAATTAGCTCTATTTATGGAAAATATCTATATTTTTTAAATAATTTTTTAAAGATTTATATCTATAAGTAATCTTTATACTTAATGTGGTGATTAAACTTCCAACCCTGAGATCAAGAGACCCATGTTCTACCGACTGAACCAGCCAGGCACCCCAGAAGATCTCTATCTTTAACCAAAATGGTTAGCCAAATCAGTTTGAAATCATGACCTGAGCCGAAGGCAGTCACTTAAGCAACTGAGCCACCCAGGTACATGTCACAAAACAGATATGTGTCATGGTATTTTTCTTAATTAACTAAATGCCTGTCAGACCCCTATAATTATTTTTTCTAAATTGTTGTCTGTAAACTTTTTGATGATTTCTTCATATAATATTAATTTCTAGTATTCTCTCTAGAAAGAATATAGAAAGATAATTCAGTCTTAACTGTCATTGGTCAAAATTTATTTTTTTCTCAGAACGACTGGGATGCATAAGACGTTTGAGTTTACTGACAGACACGTGCTACTGAGTACTGTTTTAAGGTTGGGATTAATAAATGCAGACCTCCTGATAAATGTTATTTCTCAGATTCTCATCAAAAAAGAAAAAAAAACCTTGTAGTTTTGATTATTATTTATGCTGCATTTTCTTGAAGGGAGAGAATTTACGTATTGGTCATTCGTGGATAAGAACTGACTCCTTGGTTTGTCCTCTTTCGAGACTGATCATTGGAAGAATTGTCCTTAGACCAATTCTGGCTCTGTACAGTTCAATCCTTACTCCACCTTTCCCAGGCATGTATTTCCATGTCCTTTGGGGCACGTTCACATCATGACCCTACATGTGGACCAGGATGACAGCAGAGTCCATACAGAGGATGGGCAAAGATTTCCTAGAAGCCATTCCACCACCAGATGGCTGGCAAAAATGTAACTATATACTGATGTGACTGCAAACCACATAAATACTTCCCCCTAATGCTGGACTGAGCCCATCCCCAGCTCAACTGTCCTTGGATAGATCCTAAAAATGTTCACAGCCCATCTAAAGCTACTCTATGTAGGGAGAAGCATAACTGGATGTGAGTTTGTATAGACATGAAAAATGATTTTATCAGATTAGTTTAATAATTTTTATAGTAACACATAACTCTGTGAACATACCGGTAGTGCCCCTTCCAGGGCCTTGGAAGGCTCCCTTGCCAGTGGGGATCCTTGAAGTTAAGCTTCAGTAGCTTTAAGGTAAATCCACATCTGTTTATGTTTAAATAAATGAAAATATTTATTTTAAAGCTCAATATTTCCCATCGATGATTTGTGCTCTGTTCTCAAGGGGTTTCTCTCAAGAGAGATGCATTATTTCACAGTAGTGGTTTTGGTGGGTTTTGTTTTGTTTTTGTTTCTGGTGAGAAAGGAGATGGGAGAATTCAAGCTGTGAAATAAAAATTGTCCTTACTCCCACAATCTTACTTTACTATCCATTTATCTCAGTTCAGAATATTCTGAGTCCAACATGCCCATGTGAAGAAGTTTTGCCTCTAACAACAATGCTGTAAGTCAGGAAGAGGCTGGAAGAATTTCATAATGTCTCAATTAAACATTAAAGCTTTCACTTTGTCCCCTTCGGGGAAAGGTGATGCTGTTTACCTGCTTCTTTTTTTTCTCTCTCTCTCCCCTTTCTTCCTCCCTCACTCTGTCCTTCTTTTCCTGTTTCCCTTCCTTCCCTTCCTCCCTCCTTCCTTTTCTCCCTCCTTCCCTCCTTCACTGGAAGGGCTAATGTGAACTCTGAGGCTTTCTCAAGGTGGCCTTTAGGAAAGCCCATGAGAATTTGGAAAGCAATTTCCCGAAGACTTCCAGAGCATTTGTAGACTTTGAAGAGTCTTCGCCTACTGCATTTTGAATCATTTTGCTCTGGACCCGTGATTGGGCAAGACTTTCTATAAAGGGACTCAAGGCTGCCATTGTAATGCAAAAGCAGCCATAGAGGATATCTAAATGGATGGGCGTGGCTGTGTTTCACAAGATTTTCTTTACCAAGGAAAGCAATAGTCTGGATTTGGCCGCTGATCTCTGGTGTGCTGACTGATCACAGCCATTGGCTGCTAACAGGTCTGATGACAGGTGGATCACAGACCAACATTTCCAGAGAAACCACTGTAAGTTCCTCAGAATTTGAAAGCCCTAACTTTGTTACCTGGAAAGCCTAGAGCCCATTGGTCAGTGATTCCCAAAACATACATCCCCAATAAGTAACTCTGCAGTGCCTTGCCAGAGAGAAAGTACATGATATTAGATAGAAAACACATTATATGCTAATTCTTTTCCAGAATCTAGGGTTAACAGGGCTCAATTTCAAGAAATGTATTTAAACAGAACTTGGCAAAGTTTGTAAAAGTTGCCAAGTGAGACGAAAAGTACTACACATCAGCAGTGCTCACTCAATACCTTTTGTAGCGGTCACACAGACACCATCAATTTCCGTTTCACCTTGCACGTGGTCTCATCCCTGCCACCCAGGACAGCTATTTAACCTCAAATGAAAGGCAAATGTCACTTACAAGGGAGTCCTGGAGAATTCCCCGTCCACCAGCTAGGGCTCTGTTTACTGTAACAAAAATGTGCCAACTAGAATAGGATCACATCTCCATAAAAAGTCTGCTGTCTAAGGGACACTGAAATGGGATAATTGCAAACACAGAAGAAGAGAGATTGGGGTAAAAATAACAGAACCGTGACAATGATGACTGTGTCCCAAGAAGATCTTAAACTTGGAAAGTGTGCCAGATGTCCCAACATGGCTGTGCATGGGGAAAACAATCTGTATTCCATGGATCAGGCTAGCAGGCCGCTTGAATCCGTCCTTTAACCCAACTTCAGGCCAAGGAAGCTGGGTTACAAATAGCCACAGACTCTTGGGGGGATGGGCAGAAATGGTTTATATGCTTGGCATGGGAAGGTTTATCAATTCAACTTTAAATTTTTTCTTAGGCACACAGGCAAATCATAATCTGTTGTTAAATATTTCCCATCATGTATTGGGGTTTCTAACATCTAAAAGAAGTGATTTATTCTCTCTGAGATACATGTCTACACTAGTGTTTTGATGATATTTCATGATCTGACATCGGATTTCCATTGGAGTGGGTTAACAAGGAAGGGAAGAATAGGGGAGTGGCTATATACTATGCTTTCTTTTCTGTTACACAATTGTTATTTGTATGATTAGAATTATTTTAAAAGCAAACATAAGGGTTACTAAATCTTATTAACCACATTAAAGCATGAACTCAACTGCACCTGGTTTTTTAAATATAAACCTTCTGGTTCCATTGAAGTTTTATTTTCTGAACCAAATCCTGAGGCTCTTCAGATCTAAGAAATAGCTAACACTTACTGAGCACTTACTATGTCCCTGGCACCATTCTAAACACATTGCTGGTAATTGATTTAATGCTCACATCGGCTTCATAGGTGGCTACCATGACTGCACTCAGTTCACAGGTGAGGCTCAGAGAGTTATGCAGCTTACCAAAGGTCACACAGCTGGCCATGAAGAGTCAGGTTTGGAATCCAGGCAAGTTAGGTCCGAAGTATGCTGTCTTAGCCAGTATATTCCCATTCACTCTGGGTATTTTGCTTGAGAATTGATGACCTTCTAGATTCAGCATCTCTGGCCAACATTTGGTTAAAGCCCTTGCCTGGACTACACAATCCATCCATTTATTTAGAAATTAATTGGAAAACAAATGTTACTTGCCTCCTTCCTGTTATTATCAGAAATAAAACTTCCTAAATCTTTCTAGTAAAGAGGTAGCCAAAAAGAAATCTGAAGGACAGAGAAGAGAAATGGATGGGGGAAGGGGGTGGTAGAAAGTGAGAAAGAGAGAGAGCCCTCAAAACAAATTTCTGTATGTGTTAGCATAAAACCTCCCAGGGGTTGTCTTTTCCCAATTAGGAGCGACTTCCACAGCTGCCACGCCACCTCTGTTAACCCCAGCTTGGTTGCCCTTTGAGACCCAGTCTTTTGTTATCCTTAATCTCCATCAAATAGTCCCTCAGCTCCCCTAACACGTACAGGACCAACTTCAGAGCTGCTTCCTGATACAGCCGCTTGCTGTCAAAAGGCTTGAAGTTACTTAAGGCAAGTTTATTCCATCATAAGTTTTACAAATGCATTTAACCTAACAAGATTCTAAAACAGTCACAAAGTTATCCATAACAGTTATCAGGAAAGATCATCTCTGGAACAAAGAAAGTCTCTTCTTCCACCCACACTCCTGAGGAGAATGCCTTAATGCTCTCATCAGCTGCCTTGTGCAAGGGGAGGATTTTGTAGCAGTCACACAGACACCATCAATTTCCATTTCACCTTGCACGTGGTCTCATCCCTGCCACCCAGGACCTTCATCCCCCTACAGTTGGCTGGAGAATGTCTACAAAAGCTTTTGTAACTTGCTAACCTTTTCTATCTCCTTCTCTGGACTATATGCTGCAGTGTGGAATATGGAAGGTCACAGGGTTTGGCACCAACAAACCCAGACCGGAACAATGATTTTCGATTCTCGATGCCTCGTGAGATGGATGACTTAGAATTAGAAAAAAAGAAGACAATAGTGAGTGTGGGTATCTCTGTGTGTTTTACAGTTAAATGTGTTGTATTCATTTCCCATGGCAACAGATTGCCACAAATTTGGTGGCTTAAAACAATAAAAACGTGTTCACTCAGAGTTCTGGATGGAGAAGTTGGAAGTCAGAGTGTGGATGGGGCCCTGTTCCCTCCCAGGGCTGGCGAGGAGAATCCTTCCTGCCTCTTCCCCAGCCCCTGGCACCTGCATACAACCCTTGGCGGTGCTTGGCTTCTGGCTTCGTCACTGTAATCTCTGACTCATCTTCATGTAGCCCTCTTCCCTCTCGTTTCTCCCTTTCTGTCATTTCTAAGGACCTTGCCATTGCATTTAGGGTCTACTCAAATCCAGGACTACATCTCCATATCCTTACCTTAATACGTTTGCAAAGACCCTTCTTCTAAATGAGGTCACTTTCCGAGGCTCTGGGTTTGGACCTGAACATCTTTCTGAGGCACAATTCGGGTTACTATAAATGTGTGCTTGATTATACGTTACACTTTTTTCCCTGAATGATACTATTTCTAATAGTTGTGGAGTTAAACTGTCCTTTCTGTTGTGATATGACAGTAAGTGGTTGTATTTACATATATATGTGTATCATAATTACTTTTTTTTTGGCAAAATAAAACGTTGGCAATCTAATTCCCTTTCCGTGTTTTCTTAAAAAAGGTCCAAGCAATCAATCACAGTTGGAAACTGCATGATTAGAAAACTGACCCCAACTTTCTGAAATGAGGAAGTCTCTGATTTTATATATTTGACTTTCAAATAATTTTCACTTTGGTAGGTAATACATGAGTACCTCTAATCCTTTTCAAAAACCGGAATCAGACTTTCTCATACCAAAAAAACCAACCAGTTATTTCAAACTATTTCACAGTGACACTACCTGCCATCCAGGTGTCAGATGTGACATTTTGTCATCTTTTTATACAGTTGGGTTTGTGAAATTATGTGAACATTGTATTGTGTTTTGATTTAACAATTTTGTTTTTGAAATAAGAAAGTGATAACATGAAAATAAGAACTGGTCTCAAATATAATGTAACTGAGACACAGGTAAAAATACTAGGTGGGCTGAAATGGTGACTCCTTCACCTCAATTGGACACATCCCAGAACTAAGGTGAGTAGATAGGAGTTAAATTTGAAGGAAAATGACAGTTAGACACTATATGTAAGTGGTGGAAAAATAGCATCAGTGGTTATATCTTCAAAGTGAGTCATGATGGGAGGTTCATCATGCATTTGAGTAAATTTATTTTCTTCCCTATGACTTCCATTTCCATTATCTGACATGTCTTTGGACTATATTATGGTAGGAAAATAGGGGATTTGTAGTTAAAATTGTAGGAATAGAATTAGTAGTAGCAATAACAGTTCTAGTATTTGTAGACATAGTTAAAAGCAATACGTTAGCAGCAAAAGTAAAGTAAGTGTATTGTCTTATGTTAAAAGTGATGATGCGTACATTGTTCTATACCTATTAGGTTCTAGACAAATGTTAATTATTTTATGCATCATGGTACAGTCTTCATTTTGCAATAAAGGCTCTCTCATGCATTGGTTAAATGGGATGTCTTATTGACCTGCTTGGTCATGCAGCTCTAATTCATAGTTTTCCTTTACTAATCTAGAAATTAAGCTCTTTGGTCCAAAGTCAGACCCTACAAATAGGTGAATGAAAGTCAAATATAACCCACAGATAGTTAATAATTGTTTTGCTTTTGAATCTAAAATTTTGGGACCTGACATATAGTCATTTTCCCCACCATTCCCATTTCCTTGTAGCTCCCTGCTGGAAGTGTTTGTCATGTGACTCCTGAAGCCATTTGTGCTTGAAACTCTGGACAAGTGGTGAGCAAATGGTGAGCACCACAGGAAAGAACTGGAATGAGCTTTATTTCCTTGATTAACAAGAGTTGAGGACCGTCTAGAGATCTCCCCTGGCTTCTCCTTGCTCAGGACTCTGCTGCAATGAGGTAGACAGTGGATGACTCAAGGAGGTTACTTTGCTAAATCGGGAGCAACTGGCATCTGCCTGCAAAAGTCCTTTACCCACCACCATACACACCCTTCTCTCCCTGGAGCCCTTTTCAATCTACTGTTGCTTTTGTTCTTTTCAAATATTTGTTTGTTTTTAAGATTTTGTTTATTTTAGAGAGAGAGAGAGCGCGCGCAAGCTGGGGGGGAGGAGGAGAGAGAGAATCCTAAGCAGACTCCCTGCTGAGCATGGAGCCTGATGCAGGGCTCGATCTCACAACCCCCAAATCATGACCTGAGCCGAAAATCAAGAATCGGACACTTAACCAACTGAGCCACCCAGGTGCCACCTATTCAAATGTTTAATTAAAGGAGATGATAAGAGTTTTTTTGAAGCTGGACATATAAAGGTAAATATATAAAAATTATAGATCCATCACTGAGCATACATCTAGTACAACATCTGGTTCTAAGTCAAGGTTTTCTTTCAATCATATTTACGTGTGAATATTCTAAAACACCACTGTTAAGCTCAGGGAAAGCTAGCCAAGCCGTCCCACTATGTTTATT
>NW_024425008.1:15003044-15091735 GCF_017311325.1 Ursus maritimus
CCTGCTGACTGGCATGATTCCCTGCAGTAGAAGAGAATTGGTTTGCACTTTGTCCTCTTTTTGCTTGTAAAAGATGCTTTCTTTCAAACCTGAGCTGATCTACATAGTCCTGACCTATATCAACTGGAGTTCCTTTTATATAAATGTGACAAATGAAGGATTTGTCTCATTTGGGCCATTTAAGTTATTGTTTCTTGTGTGAGGTGATGGGGATGTGACATTGCATCTAGGCTAGAGTACTGGGCTGAATAATAAATTTTATTGAGTAAACCCCCAAACCGACTAATAATTCTATGATAATTACATTGATATAACATCTAAGACAATGATTTGCTCTTATTTCTTTAGTTCCTTATTTCATTTTTACGGAGAGGAAGCAACCGTGCACATATTTTAGTGAATTAAAGAACATAATCAGGGCATTGGAGGTAAATCATGATTTAAAATCATCTTCTAAGATTTATTTGTAAGAGTATTATTATTACTCTTTTTTAGCTAAACTAGAACCGAAAGCCTATGAATGTCTCCTTAAGTGAGAAGTTCAAATGAATTGTCTGCGAAATGGTGCTTACCTTGGCTTGTTCAATTTGTTCCCCAATTAATAGAGATTGACTTATGTCAAATATAATTTTCAAAAAGTTAGAAAGCATGGACCATGACTATATAGAATGACCTATATCAAATGACTCTTATGAACTTTATTTAAACGAACACATATCAAAAATTTAATTCATTAGGGGCGCCTGGGTGGCACAGCGGTTAAGCGGTTAAGCGTCTGCCTTCGGCTCAGGGCGTGATCCCGGCGTTCTGGGATCGAGCCCCACATCGGGTTCCTCCACTATGAGCCTGCTTCTTCCTCTCCCACTCCCCCTGCTTGTGTTCCCTCTCACTGGCTGTCTCTATCTCTGTCGAATAAATAAATAAAATCTTTAAAAAAAAATTTAATTCATTAATGAGAAAACCAGAAGAATGGCAAGTCTGGAGAGCATTTGGGGAGTAGGGATTTATATAGTTGGTCACAAAAGGCATGCAGAAATAGTTGGCCCAGTTAGGGACACAACTGATTAAGTCTTGGAGGGCATGATGTTTGGCATTACTTCTCTACAGGACTGACATTTCCTGTATCTCTGCAAGATGAAACTGTAAGTTAACATACAACCTCATGGAGTCTAGATCCTAATCTAAAGGTAAAATGTGCTAGAAAATTAAATATTCCTTAGAAGAGCCTACTGAACAATGATGCAATATGACATTAGAGAACATGCTTATTTTCAAATTTGGGATAATTTTTTAATAGTCCCTCTGGTGACCATAAATAATTTTGAAAGATTATTTTTTTTATAAGATTTTATTTATTTGACAGAGAGAGACACAGGAGAGAGGGATCACAAGCAGGAGGAGTGGGAAAAGGAGAAGCAGGCTCCCCACTGATCAGAGAGCCCAATGCGGGGCTTGATCCCAGGACCCTGGGATGCTTAACAACTGAGCCACCCGGGTGCCCCGTGAAAGATTATTTTTATTATAAAAATATGCTCATCTCATTCTGTTTTTGATGGGTTAATTTCCTGAGGAGCAAGAGGTGTTAATGAACCATAGAAGTCTCCTTGTCAATCACCTAATTCAGAGGCTCACAAGGGTGAACAAGAACTAAGGCCAGAGAATTAACATCTGACTGGAAAATTCATAGGGTTTCTCAGATTGCATTTTCAAGAACATCTATTATTCTTGAGGTTTTTTTTTTTCCTTTTAATTGTTCCCACTGACCGTCTTATACCATGGCGAGGAAAGCAAATGCAGACATGAAACATTCCCATCCACAGTTTGTACCTGTAGTTCCTATACATTTGGCAGAATTGCTCACTGCTTAAACTCTGCCAAATCTGATCAGGTTCTGCCTGCCTATCTCAGTCTCTATCAGACACGGAGCAGGTCTTGTCCCAGATCCCTGGGAGAACTGTGTGGGCATCAGTTCTACATATGAAGGACAATTCCTGTGCCTTAATGATGGGTTTGTCGTATCTCATTACGAGATTTATCCCCAACTATATTACTGCAAGTATAGGCTTGATTATAGAATCAATTTGTTCAATTATTTCCTGGTTAAAAAGGAGGTAAAATTCTAGTAAGTAACTACATTTCCAAGAAAAGTAATGAGACTCAGGAATAGTTTTTGGGTGTATGTGTGTTTGTTTGTTTTTAAATTTAGGGGTCATGATGGACAAGATACCATTTACGAGCTCAGGACTACAGACATATTCAAAAGAAGAGAAAGAGCTTCTTTTACCAATAGGGAAAGAGAACACAAAACTAGTGTCAAAATATTCTAAAACAATAACTACAATTAGATTTCCCTTACCCATTCATTTTATACTGTGAGAATTAAGCTTTGATCTTTTGGATTTGGGGTCAGCAGTTAGTTTTCATGAAGTCTGTTTCTGAATGACAGAGGCTTCTGGAAATTCTGAGTTGATTTAGAGTTAACTTGAACAATCTCAGAGTTACCTAAGTGATGCCAGCTCAAGCTTCAAAGCCTGTTTCCGCGAGTTGATTTCTTGAAATACCAATAGTTACAAGCACCTGATAGAGTCCTTTTTACTGAGGTACTGAGACTATTCTTCTTTTTTAAAAGCCCAATGTCCAGCTTGTAGCTTATAACAAAACTTTCAAACATCTGCTGATGAAAGGCCCAGTGGCCACGGTTAATTTATTATAGTAACCAACAATATGAGAACAGAAGAGAGTGAAATTCTCCATTGGGTTCTAAGAATCTGATCCATGTCTCTTTTGAAGATAAAAACATGCCAAGGATGGCAAGGGGGTTGACAAATCTATGAAATTTATAATCTCTGAAATATTTACAATTATTGTATTTTACCTCCATAATTCTCCTTTAATTTGAGAAACTTTTCCCATGCAGCTTTTATGATAATTGTTGCAATAATAAAGAAATATGGGTACATCAACCAAAACAAGTTACTTTAGCATCTCTCTTTAGAGTGAAAGAAATCTGTGCTAACCCACTGCAATCTAGTTCTACATGTAAAATATATTTAATATAGACATAGTTATTAAATATGGACTCATTTTGACAAGACAAAATCAACAGACTTATCAAAAAAATATTTGGTCTTTTGACTAAGAAGGATCAAGGGTCCTGAGAATATTAGGTTGATTTCTTTTTTTTTTTTTTTTTGATGTAAAGTTTGATGATTCACTAGTTGCATATAACACCCAGTGCAGCATGCAATACGTGCCCTCCTTACTACCCATCACCAGCCTATCCCATTCCCCCACACTCCTCCCCTCTGAAGCCCTCAGTTTGTTTCTCATAATCCATAGTCTCTCATGTTTCATCCCCCCTTCTGATTACCCCCCCTTTCTTTATCCCTTTCTTCTCCTACCGATCTTTCTAGTTCTTACGTTCCATAGATGAGACAAACCATATGATAATTGTCTTTCTCTGCTTGACTTATTTCACTTAGCATAATCTCCTCCAGTGCCGTCCATGTTGCAGCAAATGTTGAGAAATCGTTCTTTTTGATAGCTGAGTAATATTCCATTGTACATATGGACCACAACTTCTTAATCCAATCATCTGTTGAAGGGCATCTCGGTTCCTTCCATGATTTAGCTATTGTGGACAATGGCTCATTAAAGTGACAGTGCAATATTTTAAGTGAACATAGAGTATAAAGCAGTTAGAAGGAAATTAATTCATTCAAGAGTGAAGAACTTTGTTCTTTTTTTTTCCTTTGGATTATAGACATGAGAGTTTGCTATAGCACAGAAAATGATTCTAGTGAGATAGAGAATCTGCTGAGTAGATTACACAGAATGTAAAGAGTAATATTTACTATGTCTTAGAGACGATTACTAAATAGTGGAAGATCATTTATCATTTTAACATAGAGAAAAAAATCCTAGTTTGCATTAATATAGTATTTGGCAGTAAAAGATTAACAAGATACAAATAAACCCATCAAAAAGAATCAATGCTACAAAATTTTGATGTATTTCATTCCTTTTTTCATGATCATTTGCAATTATTAGAAAGCAAAACAAATAAGAGTCACGGCACTCAAATCTTTTGCAACTTTCTGTAAATGCTCATTTTGTCCTTTATGCTAATTTTGTATTGGAACAATCTGATATTTTAAGACAAGTCTACTCTCCTAATCCTTCAAAAAACAAAAATACATCCACACTTTGTATACACACTTGTAATAGTGGCAGCATCTCAGTATTCTATCTTATTTAAATGTTATCCAGATGTCCAAAGATTATACATTAATTAACTCAATTTAACATTGGATTAAGGGTTTAAGTTAACTAAGGATCTTGAGGATGATGTTTAATCTAAAAATGTTTAATGTAAAAATATTTGTCAAGGTTATAATTTAAAAATGTAATTTTATATTTTCTTAATTTTAAATATTTAATGGAAATACTATTAACTTATCTGAGCAATAAGTAAATATGAGAACTCAGAGACATTCATATTTGCAGTCTTTTGATGGGAAAACAAATCCAATCTTCCAAAGTTATAAAAAATCTATAAAACAAAAAAATGTACTTTTGTATTATGTACACACTGATAAGGGATAACACTTACAGCTGTTTTTAAACCAATATTACAAACCAATCCAAGGATTCATCTTGATTACATGTACTTAAACTCTTACCAAATGCTTTGGCTTTTATTCTCTATAAGGATTTTCTTTTTTCTTAAAGGTCTGGCACACTTTAGGTATTTTAACTTCAGCTTCCTTATTTTCTTGGGATTCTGGGAGTATTAGATTCATGCAAGCACTTATTCAGAGTAGACCTTTATTTTGAGAGAATTTAGAATTAATTTGCCAACGCTCTTCAGAGATTAGGAGATACCTCACATTTACACGTGGAAACGTACAGAATCTTCTCAATTACAAACATACAGACACAGGAAAAGCACGCAGCTTCCATTGCCCAGCATCTGCAGGAGGTTAGATGTAATCTAGAAACCAAAACTCAACCGTCCAAATCTCAAAGGGCAGGTATGTTTTCCACTGGGTATGTAATACTTCATTTTTTTTAAGAGAGAGAGATAACTTGTATGCATGGGGTGTAGGGCAGAGGAAGAGAGAAAATCTTAAACTGACTCCACACCCAGCGTGGAGCCCAATGTGGGCTTTGATCTCATGACCCTGAGATCGTGACCTGACCCGAAATCAAGAGTTGGTTGCTTATGTTCTCCTCTAGGATTTTGATGGATTCCTGTCTCACATCGAGGTCTTTCATCCATTTGGAGTTTATCTTTGTGTATGGTGTGAGAGAGTGGTCAAGTTTCATTCTTTTGCATGTAGCTGTCCAATTTTCCCAGCACCATTTATTGAAGAGACTGTCTTTTTTCCACCGGATGTTTTTCCTGCTTTATCAAAGATTGGTTGCCCAGAAGCCGAGGGTCCATTTCGGGTTCTCTATTCTGTTCCATTGGTCTATGTGTCTGTTTTTGTGCCAGTACCATGCTGTCTTTGTGATCACAGCTTTGTAGTACAGCTCGAAATCCGGCATTGTGATGCCCCCAGCTTTGTTTTTCCTTTTCAACAGTTCCTTGGAGATTCGGGGCCTTTTCTGTTTCCATACAAATTTAAGGACTATTTGTTCCAGTTCTTTGAAAAATGTCCTCGGTATTTTGATCGGGATAGCACTGAAAGTGTAGATTGCTCTGGGTAGCATGGACATTTTAACTATGTTAATTCTTCCGATCCATGAGCATGGAATATTTTTCCATCTTTTTATGTCTTCCTCGATGTCTTTCAAGAGTGATTTATAGTTTCTAGAATATAGATCCTTTATGTCTCTGCTTAAGTTAATTCCAAGATAACATATGCTTTTTGGTGCTATTGTAAATGGGTTAGATTCCCTAATTTCTCTTTCTTCAGTCTCATTATTCGTGTATAGAAATGCAACTGATTTCTGAGCATTGATTTTGTACCCGCCACATTACTGAATTGCTCTATAACTTCTAATAGTTTGGAAGTGGATTCTTTTGGGTTTTCCATATAGAGTATCATGTCATCTGTGAAGAGAGACATTTTGACTTCTTCTTTGCCGATTTGGATACCTTTTATCCCTTTTTGTTGTCTGATTGCTGTTGCAAGGACTTCCAGTACTATGTAAATTGTAGAGGAGAACATAGGCAGCACCCTCTACGACATCGGCCAAAGCAACCTTTTTCATGACACATCTCCAAAGGCAAGAGAAACAAAAGATAAAATGAACTTGTGGGACTTCATCAAGATAAAAAGCTTCTGCACAGCCAAGGAAACAGTCAAGTTGGTACAGCCACTCTGGAAGACAGTGTGGAGGTCCCTTAAAAAGTTAAAAATTGAGCTACCCTATGATCCAGCCATTGCACTACTGGGTATTTACCCCAAAGATACAGACGTAGTGAAGAGAAGGGCCATATGCACCCCAATGTTCATAGCAGCATTGTCCACAATAGCTAAATCGTGGAAGGAACTGAGATGCCCTTCAACAGATGACTGGATTAAGAAGTTGTGGTCCATGTATACAATGGAATGTTACTCAGCTATCAGAAAGAATGAGTTCTCAACATTTGCTGCAACATGGACGGCACTGGAGGAGATAATGCTAAGTGAAATAAGTCAAGCAGAGAAAGACAATTATCATATGATTTCTCTCATCTATGGAACATAAGAACTAGGAAGATCGGTAGGAGAAGAAAGGGATAAAGAAAGGGGGGATAATCAGAAGGGGGAATGAAACATGAGAGACTATGGACCCTGAGAAACAAACTGAGGGCTTCAGATGGGAGGAGTGTGGGGGAATGGGATAGGCTGGTGATGGGTAGTAAGGAGGGCACATATTGCATGGTGCACTGGGTGTTCTACGCAACTAATGAATCATCGAACTTTACATCAGAAACCAGGGATGTACTATATGGTGACTAACATAATATAATAAAAAAACATTAAAAAAAATAGTTGGTTGCTTAACAGACTGAGCCACCCAGGCGCCCCTCCAATGGGAATGCAATATTTTAGAATGTATTTGCTTTCAGTTCACAGATAGACAAACAGATAAGTAAAAATGACTGACAAAGTCGGTTGGGTATGGACAGACCAACAGTCTTGACCAGGAACCAGAAACAGAGAATTAGGAGGGGGATGAGAAGGCGAGAACGAGAAACAGAAGTAGTAAAGGTAAAGCCCTAGCATCACTTGGGCTTCACTTCTGCGACTGAGACAGTATCTCCCCAGGCTTGAAGAGCGCATGAGTTGCACTTCTCAGGAAATGTAATTGGCACTTCTGTCCATTTGGACATGTCAGTGGAATATCCGTCAAAACTGTCTATTTTTAATTTTCAAAAAACTAAAAACATGAATTTCCTATAAAATTGAGTAAATATATGCCAAAATATATTTGACTTATTATTGAGTGAACCAACAGAATAGAAAAATTGATTGGAACAGAACCTTTGAGGATCAGGGTCTATGTAAGTCTATCAGGAAAAGTGTACGGAAGGTATTTGCTAAGATAAAGGCAAAACGGGTTAAAGCCTACAGAGCAATAAAACTATATAACTTAGGATTCTCCTCTCTACCCAACCAGATTATTTGCATCTCTGTAGATAAAAATCAATAAGTTATCATGCAACTTCACAGACTCTAGGCCCTAATCAATAGTAAATAACAAACAGAAAAGCAAATCCCTTAAAGACATAAATAATCTTGGGTGTGAGGTTAAAGCCTATTCCAGTATGATATTAAGAGTCATGCAACCAACCTTTTGCCTGTTTCCAAGTTTTGGATAATTTGTCTTAATGCTGAACAACTAGCAGGAGAGAAGCTAGAGCCAAATGTTTATAGGGCAGACCAAAACCTTTCGATCATCGAAAAGTGGAATTTGAGGTTGCTATGGATTTAATATTTTGCTCACTCTCCATAGTTCATATTAAGAAAGTGGACATTTTTGTTGTACACCGTACAAAATTGGATGAAGACTTGGGAGTGGGAATAATTTCATCCTAAGCACTATCTTATCTTTTTATAGCAAGAACTCTAGAGAGCAATTGGAAGGCGGCCAGGGCATTATCCCTGTCTTCTGTTTCCCTTTTGCCATTGTAGCTGTTTGTAATTACCCCCCTCCGGGAATTGTGTATCAACTTCAATTCCCTGCTAAAATGCTCATTACTTCTATGTAATAAAACTGGCCGAAGTGCATTTAGTTGCAGAAAATAAAGCTACCGCCATAAACACAGCTACTTGTAATCCACATGGTAACGGGATATTTTCTTCAACAACAATTTAGAAGGGTCTCGTTCGAAACCTTGTTAACCCCACACTCACCCATGCACCAGAACACATGCACATCCACCCACATAAACCAACTAAAATTTAAAAAAAAAATTACGATGGCTATTTTTATTTTATTTGTGTGTATCTTTCCACCCCCAGATTTTCTAGTGAACATCTGTCATTTGTTTAATTAGATGCAATATTAGCCAACTGCTAGGCGTTTACTCCGTTTCATTTTCATCTCCTTCAACTCCTGACCTGGTTTGACATGTTATAGAGAAATGTCAAAAATTTCCCAGCAAAGGCCCTAAAACACCTGCAGACCGTTTGAGCTTGATTGCATGGCAGCTGATGCTGATTGCAGTGGGAGCCATGATGGTTCGTCTCAGACTTTTGAACAAACTCAAAGAAATTAGCGAGAGGATGGCAGTTGGGGCACTCTACAATTGTCTCACGTTGTTCCCACAAATACATTTACAGGTTACACAATTCAAAAGATGAAACGTTTGTATTTGTGGGACAGGATGCATGTTCAATACGAAAGGTTTTCAAACACAGGAGATTCTCTTTAATTACACTTTTCCCTACCTTAAAAATGTATTCTAGCCATTGGAATGATTTTGTGACTCACTCAAAGTTTGAAGTAAATATTGAGTCAAAAAAATTGGGCCTATTTTGAAGCCTCTCAGAAATTGTAGAGCGAAAGCTTATGGGTGGACAGTTTCATGCCCAGATGACTTTAATTTTTCATGTCCTTTCCTGGGAGGGACCATCCTCCTGTGTTACATGGCATGGCCAATGTAAGATTGTGTGATTCTTCTGACAAAGTCACGACATTAGTCATTTTTCTGTTTGACTTTTCCATTGATTTTACACTGATACTTTCCAGATTAATGAGACCTCTGTTATGAATTATGAAGCATTTTGAAGATGCCTTCAAATGTCTGTGAGTTATATCTGTGGCTTAATTTTTGTCTTGTCTGGAGTGATGAGGGACTTTTTGGCTTCTCAACAAACTCAGCATGGAAACCTTTCTGGAAGCTTGGTGTAGACGTGTTAAGCTGCCCGGAAATAGACTTCTTAGAGAAACAACCAGAGCAGAATGTTCACATAAAAGTGCTTGGCTAGATAATAATCATATTTAGCACTTATATAGTGGTTTTCATTTCCCAAACGCTTTACAAACAGCAACTAAATAAACCTTTCAACATCCCCATTAAACAGATAAATAAGGATTATTATCCTAGCATTCTGTTTGGTGGAGAAAAAAAAAAAATCTTTCCTGGTTTATAACTGCAGGAGGAGACGATTTCAGAATAATGATTCTAACTCCTGCATCTGGAAGCCAGTCTCCAGCTCTACCTGTTCCAATTTTCTTTTCGAGGGAACTGATTAATTGGTGCTAGAGTTAGCCATTGTGAAAGTTCAGTCAATGCCATTTCTCTCCGGTATCGTGAAGTTCAAAGAGTTACTAAGAGATGAGTGCCTGGGAAGGTTCCATTATAGTCCCAACTGGATAAAGAAAAAATGAAAGAAAAAAAAAATCAGAAATCTGTGGAGGAAGTGAACTGCCCGGGTCTCTCTCGGAGAGCGAGTTCCCCTGGTTAGCATTAATGATGCTTTGCAAGCCTCGTAATTAAACCCTCACCAAGACCTGGTAGAAGACAGCATACTGCTTATATTTAGCAAGCTTCTGAGATTGCAACTCTTTCAACGGCCAGGAGTACATTTATTTCCTCTCCTATTATTTTCTCAGGGGCATAGAGAGTCATTACCTACCTATTCCAGCCTCGGGGAAGATTTTTCACATACATTTTCTGTTTGCTCCACTTTCACTATACCTTTTTTTTTTTCCCTGAAAAAAAAATTTAATAGCCTCTTTGTGTTTAAAGAAGGCATGTGGACATACTTTTCTGCAACTGAAGTAAAATTGGTTTACAAATACTGGCATGACACAAATAAGCCCTCTCTACCATCTTGTGTCATTTGATGGCTTGGTTCTTAAAAACTTCAAAGTGCAAAATCAATTCTCATTTATGTTCTTCCATTCCAATGGAAAGCCTTCTCAAGAGGTACGGAGCAGTAGTTGAGGGTGCGTGTTCTGGCACAGACCACCTCACCAACTTATTTAATCACACCAAGACTCAGTTTCTCAACAGTAAAATGGTACCGTTAACAATATCTACCTGAGTAGGTTGTTATGGGGATTAATGATACAACGTATTTAAAGTAGGAGCACAGGGATGGACCTACAGAAGGGGTCAATAGATGTCAGAAACAATCTTTACCATCATCTTCATCATCATCATCACCATCATCACCATCAACTCGCAATGTTACAATTTAAGAACAGAAAATAAGATTTGTGCTTAGAGAGACAGTAACCATATAAACCTGAGTAATTGGAAGCTATAAAATTTATCTTGGTTTTACTTGATCTCTGGAGCACTGGTTCAGCCATAGTCATACATAGAATGATGGATTTCTAGAGTTTAGAAGGACCTCAAAACTATTATGCCAAGTTAAGTAAGCCTTGAGCTAGACAACTTAAAGGAAGTTCAGATTCATTCATATCAAGAGTTGAGTAGAAGAAGGGAATGATTTCCTGAGTGTCTGGAAAGTTCTAAAGCCCAGAAGTAGGGAGTGAGAAATTTCAGGCAGTGGCAGCTGAGAAAACAGATGACTCACACCCTCCCAAAACTTCAGAAGGTCAGGATACATGTGCAAGTCCGAAGATAATAGAAACCTGGAGGAAGAGTCAAGGGTACAGGCAGCCTGTGGGGGCGTAAGGTAGCAGTGTGAAGCCTCCATTTAGATGGCTGCCCAGGAGGGGCCCTGGCTCTGGGAAGCCACCAGATACAGTATGGACAGGCACAGCCCATAACTGTGTTGATTAAATGAGCGATGCCCCTTTGCTCCCTTGTGGTCTACCAGAGCGCCACGAACAGGGGAAGTGGTTCACATTCAGTGAGACTCAGTAAGAAAACACAAAGCAAAGGAGCTGGGTGCCATTCAGGTTGTCCAAAGTATCCTCTTAATGATTTCAAGAATTTTGGAATTCGAGATTATGGGTAAGTTTGTAAGGATGTAAACTTCTTAGTAAGCTGGTAGACACTTGGAGGTGCAGATATTTAGTTTTGTTTTTTTTAAGATTCAATTTGTTTTAGAGAGAGAGAGCATGTGCACTCAAGCAGGGGTAGAGGCAGAGGAAGAGAGAGAGAGAGAGAGAGAGAGAGAGAGAGAGAAGCAGACTCCCCACCGACCATGGAGCCCAATGAGGGGCTTGATTCCATGACCCTGAGATCATGACCTGAGCCGAAACCAAGAGTTGGGCACTCAACCAACTGAGCCACCCAGGTGCCCCAATATTTAGGTTTTATCCACTCATTTCTCTATTTGGCTGTTCAATTCAAGAATATTTATTGAATGAAACAAATATGAGCATGCCTGAGACATTTGCATTACAATTCTTCCATAAAACCAGAGTTACACATTCTGTTTTGCATATTCATGGACTCAAATAAATCAAAATGCATATAAAGGAAATCAAATAGGGGGATTTTAAATATTCTTAGTATTTATTTTTCTTTCCTTGTCATATTCCAGAGTGGTGAAACACTTATTTTTAAAATATTTGTGTTTTATTACATAATTGGTATAGGCATACTCTTTCATTATATGTGATTCAAAATATAGAGATGTGATTAGAGCAGAGCGTAAAAATTCCCTTTGTCTCTTCCCACCCTCCTACCCTCATCACTGTTGCTGATTTTGTGTACTGTCAATTTTCCAGTGCATGTGTGTGCACATAGATATACAGCTGAATTAAGATCATATTATACAATTATTAAGGGACGAACATTGATAACTTAATAGTGTGTCACGAAGATCTTTTAATGTCAGAGTTTTTAGGTCTCTGGAGAGTGCCATAAAATGTTTGTGCAATAACTTATTTACTAGTGAGTATATATTTTCCCCTTTCTTTTGCTACTTCAACAAATGATACAAAGAACACTTCCATCTACACCTCTTTGGGCACATGTCAAGTAGCATTGCTGGATCATGAGCTAAGTACAGTTATAATTTTGACATATACTGCCAAATTAGCTCCTAAAAGTCTTCACCAATTCATAATTCCATTCGCAGGGAGGGGGTGAATATTATTGGTAATCTGTGAAAAATGTGTTTATGTACTGGTTACCGAAAGATATTGTAATTGGAATGCCAATTTTCTGAGCTAAAAAAATATTGTAAAGACTTACTAATGATGTTTCCCCAAAGTGTTTTCAAGGTTGGTTTAGGATCTGCATTGCTATTGATCAAAGGATTTTTTTGTGGAATCAATGTTCTATAGGCTCCTGCAATGCTTTTCCTCTGTCTCTTTTAAATAAACTTTTATTATTTTTATAAATGTAGTTCAAATATCTTTTCATTTTCATTTTCCACCTCCTTTAAAAGGAAAATTGAGAGGGAGTAGTTGAACATACCCACATCTTTATGGAAGCCAGAAGTAATCCCACCAAATTCCATCAAGTGTCTGACAATTTAAAGCCGTGTTCGTGATTGAGCATGTCCTTCCCTTTGTATTTTGAAGATTCTATGTAAAATGTTCAATACAGAGATGACAACTGAAGCAGAGTGAAAGGCATACTGAAATAAGGATAGGCCATTGGAATGTAGAAAAAAGAAAGAGGGGGTGTAGTTTATCAGCTGGATAAAGGACTCCAAGATCTCTGAAATAGACTCAAGAAAAGTGCAGTTAAATACAAGTCCTTCAACGATTGAAATGCAATCTACAAGAACCACATGGCATAATTCACCTTGATGGCCTTAAACCAGCAATGGGTAGGAGTGACAACACCAGGATCAGTGCTGGCTCATCGAGATTCCCAACGCACCAGGAGCAATTCTCTTTTTGTTTCCAAGAAACTGAGAGGACTAATGGGAACTGATAAAGAAGATCACACATAAAATCTGTAATAAATACAGTAATAAGGAATCCATTATGCTTATAATAACATCGGGTCTGTTACCTACTTTTTTTTTTTAAATTTAGCATTACAGTAACTCTGTAATGTGAGTAAGGAGGAGCCAAAGGTATATTCCATCGATGGGTGAGAAAGTTGAGATACAGAAGAGGTCATTGCTTAGACCAATTACAGTATTAATCAGCAGAAGACACAATCACCTAAGTTTATACTTTCTGATTTCATATCCTGTATCTTTCCAATATTAATACCCTGCCTCCTAGGCCAAAGCAAGGGTTTTGAGTCCATCAATCAGTTTAAATATTCCATAACCTCACTGCATGACCCTATTATTTCTTCTAGAATTGAGTTGACTATAATGTGGGTCATCCATACACCTCATCCCAGGGGTCTGGTTATTGAAGTTCAAACAGGACATTGTTAAGGGGTAGTGTGCCTGGGAGATGATCTAACAGCATAGGTCATGGGAGACCGCATGGAGAAAGGGCTGTAGGAGAGAGAAAAGGCCCCATGGTGCCTGAAAACAAAAGGCATGTCTCCTTTACTTCAGTGGGTTGTGCTGCCAGATTTGCTAAATTGTTTGTGCATTTTATCCTTAAGACTTGCCCAAATATTTTTCTCTAGGAGCAATAATATATTTGTTTTTCTTCTGGAAGAATGGGTATATTATGTAATTCATCTTGTTTGTCCTGAGATTTTAGGGATTTTTTTTTATCAGGTTTTTGGAAATTCATGATGTGTAATCTCTGACCACTTATTTTGAGCCTTTTGAGATAGAGAATTTCATAGAATCCTAGTGTAAAGGAGGAGTGGATTTCTGCCTTTCTAAGGATGGTTTGTTTTAGAAATGGTGAGGACTCAAGGTGCTGGTATCACCGTCCCATCTGCGCCTACACTAATTGCACTATGCTGTGGAAAAATATTGAAATGACCCTATAATCTCATAGTATGTCAACAGAAAACTAAATCCCTAAGTGTCCTCTGCCATAAAACTGAGATTTCACTGGGTGGTGTCTATGGTTCTTTTGATCCCCTCCTTCCATGTGTCCTTTTCCATCAGAATACCAAGCACTGTGAACAGCAAAGAGAAAGGCTCAATAACTCTTGATGGATGAATCTTTGTTCAAACAAAAGATTTAAAATGTTTTAAAATAATTTCCCGATTTCCTCCCTCCCTCCCTCCTTCCTTCCTTCCTCCCTCACTCTCACTTCTCCCTCTCCCTTCCTTCTTCTTTCTTCTGCATATTCCATCATTCCTGCTTTGTGTTTTCAATAAGTATTTATTGAGCCCCTGCACTACACCCTGTGTCTCACCCTGTGGTTGGAATTCCAGGAGCTGGTGAAATATCCTAGTAGATAACCATAATCATCACTACTAACATTTGACAGCTTACAAAACTCCTTCGATCACACTCTTTCATTTAATGTCCATAGAAAATCTTTACATAGGCTTTATTAATATCTGGCAAATTTTTTTTAAAAAGTGAAAATTAAGTGACATGTTCAGGGCCTCCACAGAGTCAGGAGCAAAGCCAGGGCTTGTATGCCGGCAGCCTAAATCCAGGACTCTTTTCTCTACGCCACATTGTCTCTCCAAAGATGAAAATAGTCTGCGTTATCATCAAATCAATGTTGCCAGCAATTCTCTAGAGAAGACCACACAAGCTGTGCCTTATCAAGAAATGCATGTTGTGTCTTCTCCAATAGAGTTTTATTGAAAAGAGGGCTGTATATTGTTCCGGTGTGTAGAGCAGTGTCGTCATCTCAGGATCAAGGTGGTTGGTTTTCATTGTCCTTGCTGGCAGATGCCAGTTTTCCTTTCCTTTCTTGGACCCCATTTACCTGGTGGCCCCAGCCTCCATCCTACCTCATGCCTCAGGTTGACACATGTAGTTTGGATTTCCCCCTCCAAGTTTTTAGGGATCAACAACTTTCCTAGGCACAATGCTACAATTGCTCATATAAACCATCATTAAGGAGGTTTCCCTTCCAGACATGTCATTCCTCTCAACTTACCTCATCCGGGAAAGGGCAGCAGAGTGACTCTAGTTTTGTATTGTCCCTACTACTGAGCACACGTGCACACGTGCCTGCAGGGGTGGGGACAATCCATACCACCTTCTTTTATGAAAGGAAGAGGTGCTATGGGTACTGGTTAGTTCTCTATCAGCAATCTCGCAAAATCAAATTAGCTTTTAATCCTTTCCTTATCTTTCCTCACTATTCTAGTAACAGCTTCTCAAAAAGTCATTCTGGGTTTACCTTTAAAAATCAAATATGGCATTCATTTTAAGATGTGAGGTGTTTTTGTTGAAATGATATAACTAGTATAACTCTACGAATTCTCATTAAAATTCAAGGTCAACTCTTTTATCATGTGAGTATAGACACCATAACCCTGCGTTTTAAAAGCATTTGAGCTTGTCCTCAACCCTAACCACACATTAGGATCACTCAAGGAGATTTTTTTTTTCCCTCTAAACACCAATACCCAGTTGTCCTTCCCAGAGACTCAGATGTCACAGGTGTGGAGAAGGGCCCACCCATTAATGTGTTTTGAATGTCCCAGGGATGGTTCTAGCTGGAGGAGGACGGCTGTGAATGCACAGCTCAGTAAATGGCAGGTGTTCTGCTGATAGTGTCCTGTCTCTACCATGAGCACCAGAACCCACCAAACTTCTTACACGGACCCAGGAGTCTGTTGAGAAATAGCCAGGAGAGCACTAGTTCCGAATTTAAATATACCTTCCAGTGTTTCTCAAGGTGGAGGTTAAAGGCATGCTCTTTCACCATCAACTCTACTGGTTGTAACTTAATCAGAGTATCTATGATCACAGCCTAAACCTTCACATTTTTGATAAGTTTCCTCAGGGATTCTGATATTCATTAACGTGGAAGAACCACCAATCTAGACCATATACCCATACCCAGAGGGACCTTTGTGCTTTTTTAATGTCTCAGGTACTTCATAATCCATAGCAGCTCCTACGTTTTTATAAGTGTCATTGATCTATTGAAAAGATCAGACTAGTTGTCTTATATGATGTCCCACCTTTTGAATTTGTCTGATTATTTCTTTGTGATGTCATTTACATTGTTTCCTTGAATTTGCTATAAACAAACAGCTATTGACTTACCTGGGTTCGGGTCTAACACTTTGGGCAAGAACACCTCAAAATTGATGTTTTATACATCCCATCATGTCGTATTGGTAGGCACATATCTGGTTCCCCATGGTTAGCAGTGCTGCTTTTGATCCCTGGGTTATGGTGGTGGCGGCCAGACCCATCCGTGGAAAACTGAGTTTGCCCCTTCGTGACCAGGAAGCGATGGCACTTCGACATCACACATATATCCAGCTTCACCTAGGGAGTTCACATGCACTGATGAATTCTTTTATTATGGGTTATAAAATGGTGAAATTCTATTATTCCTTCTAAAGTACTATCTCTTTCTCCTGTAAAGCAGAATGATCTTTTCCAAAGGTGAGGTAGATGGTATCACTGCTCTGTTCGACCTCTCCCGCAATGACTTCTCTGTCAGGGGCCACCCACGCCCTCCTCTATCCTCCTCCACCAACAACCAGTTTTGTGATTTCCTCTCCTGCTACCTCTTTCTCACCTTTGCTACTCCGGCCTTCCTGCTGGAAAAGCATAAGCATCTCCCAATGCCTCTGCTGTTCCCTTTATCTGTAACGCTTTCCCCCAGCCTCCTTCAACAATTATTTTGGGTTCCTTATCGCTGAGACTTCACCACCTTAGTTAAAAGAGCAATCCTTCCAATTTACTTTTACTCCATCAGTTTACTTTTCTCTATAACACTTACCACCCATTAATATGTTATACATTTTACTTATTTGTTTGACTCTTTGTGCCTTCAGTGAGGGTTAGGATTTTTATCAGTTTGGCTTATAGATTTATCTCCAGAATCTAGAAGAATTCCTGGTACATAGGATCTGTAAGTATTTGCTGAAAGAATGATTGAAGTGAATAGCGATGTCCAGAGGGGCTGAATAGCATGACCAACATCACTCATCAAATTAATAATGAGAAAAAGAAACCTAGCCTTGACAGCCATCAGAGGCAGCTGGCCTGCGTGAGCAGCTAGGTCTTGGTGTTCCATTGAATATAAGCAATTTCACAGAGCTTGTCATCAGTAAGTTCCCGTGATGGAGTGAGACAAACACCAGGCCCCTCCATGATCATGTCAGACAAAGCATATGCACTATGCAAAGCACAGAAGTGCCCAGACACCTCCTCTCCTAGGTACCAGTAGTCACTGTTGTGCTTGGATTGCAGTTAGTTACTCCTCCTGCCTCCTAGATATTAATCATCAAGATACCTGTATCATGAGAGTCTTCTGGCTGTGGTAGCAAATTACCACAAACTGGGTGGCTGAAAACAACAGATTTATTCTTTCACATTTCTCAAGGCCAGAAATTTGAAATCAAGTTTTGGGCAGGGCCATGCTCTGAAGGCCCTAAAGAAGAAACTTCCTGGTCTCTTCCAGCTTCTGGGAACTGATGGCACTCCCTGTCTTTGTGGCTGAATGACTCAAGTCTCTGCCTCCATATTCACATTGCCTTCTTCTAGTATATTTGTGGTCAAATCTCCCTCCGCTTCTCTCTTTCTAGCACACTCATGATGGCATTAGGCCCTAGCTGGATAATGCAAGATATTGTTTCCATCTCAAGATGCTTAACTTAATCACATCTGCAAAGACCTTTGTTTATTTATTTATTTTTAAATAAAAGGTAATATTCACAGCTTCCAGGGATTAGTGCCTAGATGTCTTTGGGGAGGGGACATTGTTCAGCCAATCACACGTTCTACTAAACTTCTACATCTGACCCAAATTGAGCAAAGCACTTCTTCCTTGAACCTCCTCACCCCCACCCAAAGCTACCTACCCCAAATCAAAATTCTGCAACAAACCCCTCTTAGCTTGTTTTTAATGACATACCCCCATGGTTTCCCTGGTGATTTGGACTCCCTTGTTACAACAAATAATAAAGCCAGTTTTGTGTGACACAGGTGGGCTCCTCCTGGTGGTGCCTGGCTGGTGGGTATGACCACTAATGCGTCTTGCTTGTATCTATCTGATACTAGACCTCAGGATTTCAATTTTCCCAGGGTTTCCTTTTTCCTTAAAATATCTTATAATCAGTAAGAGATCTAAGTCAGTGGTTTCTACAGGGCCAGGGGGTTATCAGTTCTTTAAAAATCTTTGAAATTTATGTACAATTACAACATATTGAAAGGTATTTTATTCTTTTAAAGAATTATAAAGAATCACCCTGGTTTTCTGCTATTAGATATAATTTAAGTGTCACTACACCCTTAGCTCAGAACTATAAAATATTAAACTATTTTTAAACTTTTCCTGGAAGTTAAATATATTTTTAAATGTATTGCGTTGGATAAGGGGCAGAGGTTATCATTCTAAATGACACTTTGTATGAAGTTATACATTATTTCTGGTACCTGTGGTTTTTTTCCTTAAAAATTTTGTCACCTGAAGTGACCTCTCAGTAAAGGCTTTTGCAAACTAGAAATCTCTGATGTGTGTATGTTAAATTCAATTATAGAAATGTACTTCAAAGAAAAGACACAGGTACAAATATTTAAAAACACTGCATTCGTATGAAAGTGGGGATAAAGGTCCATGAAAAGAATAGCCTTGACAAAAATTACGTTCAGTCAGCTATGCAGTTGTGTGGTATAGGAAAGTTAGGGCAGCAATACTGCAGCAGACACTGGGCATGGACATCCCCTTTTCTCAGTGGTAACATATGAGAGATGAACAATGACAGGGATGTTGTAACTTCTTTGCTTTTCTCCAGAATGGAGTGGTGGTGTTCTTCACCATCTTTCTCTTTTCATATCATTTGTGGAGTCCTTTACTTTAACAATTATTGGAGATAAGGTGCCTGGGTGACTCAGTCAGTTAAGTGTCTGCGTTTGGCTCAGGTCATGATCTCAGGGTCCTGGGATCAAGTCCAGCATTGGGCTCTTTGTTCAGGGGGGAGCCTGCTTCTCTCTCCACCTCTCCCCCAACCCCGCTCATGATCTTTCTCTATCAAATAAGTAAATACAATCTTAAAAAAATAATAATAACTGGAGATAAACAGTGCCATGAATATACGTATAGACACCTTAATCTATGCCTTAAGTCATTAGTGTTTAGAGAACACTAAACAAAAGCCCATGCTACCGAGAATGATTAAACTCTTTAAATATTGTTGTCAAAATCTACACCGAAGTGTTTGTCCATCAGTATATGAATTATGAGCGATAAGAAGTGTGTGTGTTTGTGGTTGTCTAGAAATAGTGCTGGACTCATAGCAGAAATCACAACAACTGAACTGAACAACTGCACTGAACTCACAGGTATCAAAGTCCTCCATTCAGACTTCCAGATAGAACTACCTATGGGGCTTTTAAAACATATGAATGATTAGGCATCTTCCAGAACAGTTCACTCTGAGTCGCTGGGGAGAAGGACTGGATATCGAGGTTGGGACACTGTGCTTCTCATCATATCTCTGCCTAAAAGTGTGTGTTGTGTAAGAGGAAATCCTGGCCTGTTTAAAACCAGATCCATTGTACTTTATGGTAGACAAGCTAAAAGAATAATGGGAAGCAGACAGCTGGTCTGACATTTAGGGGGTACCGATCACCTTGACTGCTAAAGGTGCACCTTTGGTTAAATGTGAGACAAAAGGGTAGAAAAAAAGTGGTGCCATGTTTTCAAATATAGAAAGGGAGGGGGAAAAAGTATGGGGAAAAAAAGAGCTTCTCTAAAAATGCTGATGATAAGCAGCTAGAAGGATGAATATCCTTTTAATCCCCAACCAGAAGATCCATTACCCAGGGTTTTAGACAATGTCATCTACCCAAGAGAACCCTGCCCATGGAGAATACAGAAATTATGCCAGAGACGCCACATGATAAGAGAAGTGAAACTACAGAGTGAGGAAGAAAAGTCTCAGGCCAGACTAGAGTGCCAAACCACAGGGAAAGAATATAGTCAGGGGAAATAGGAAAGGAAATGCATTCCTTGCTCAGAATGTACAGTAAAGATGATGGTAAATGAACACATTACTTAGTCTCCAGGATGAGAGAGAAAGAGGAGAACAGACAACTTATTTATGGAGCTCACTAGCAAACTAGAAACCCCACTACAGAAGTGGTTACTTGCTGGCAGAGCAAAAGGGGTTTTCCATAGTTAAACCAGTGCTTTGATGGCCATAGGGTGGGGAAGTATTGTAGAAGTCAAGGAAATGTGAAGAAGTAAGCCAAGATTACTGGGGCATATCAAGGGGCAGAAAGTCTTCTTAGAATTTGAATAATGGGAGAATATCTGAGAAATCACCTTTGTGTGTATGTGTGTGGGGAGGATTAAATCCACATTGTTTCTGGCAGGGTCTCAGTTTGAGGTGAGGTCCCGATGAACATATTAAGGGGTACAGGTACATATCTGGATTGCAATAGAAACCATGCAATTAGATTGCTTGGAGAAACTAGGTTAGCCTGAGCCATCAAACAAAAGAAACAGGGCTATAAGTTGACTCAGGAAAAGTCAGGAAGATTGAGAAAACAAGGTATTGAAAAATATATTAAGGGCAGAAAGTAATCCTAGATTCAGAGAGAAAATTTCTTGAACAGGACTCCTCAGAAGATAGCAATATTATTACATAAGCCCATGAACCCCCACCACCCACATGTCAGAGAAATGGAGCCAAGATTAGCACAAAATACCCCAGAACACAGTCAAGATCCTGGAATGTACTGATTTGCTGAATTTTACTTAGAGAACTGAAGCCCTTCAAATGAATCAAGACCTAGAAAATTGCCCATAGCAAATCAAAAGATGCACTGAAATCCAAAACATTGGCACTCAGAAATAGCATTTAGGGATATTGGGACCCATGGGATATTTTTATGATAAATACAAAGTTCTTTAAAGTTGTGTAAAGGAGTGGAAAGATACAATCAGATATTTTGGTTAAAGTAATATTAATACAGTTAGAACTAAGATTAAATTGGAAAGAACTAGGTAGTCCATAGAGAATTTGAAGTGGAATCCCATAACCTGAATGTATACTCAAGTGAATATTTGGTGGGGAAGAATAAACTACTTTTTGAATTGGATAAAAACAAATTGATTACCTATACGATTGTGCAAGAGGCTAAAGAGAAGCCTGTTGACTGCTTTCTTCAAAACCTGTAACTAACATCCTGCCACTCATACATAGAAGAGAAGTGGAAATCTCCAAAAACATAAAGAGGAAGAGAAATAATAAATTTAAGAAAATATGTACAAAACTTGTACACTGCAAACTACACAGCTTCACTGTGAGAAATTAAAGATCTAAATAAATGGAGATACACACCATGTAGATGAATTGGAAGACTAAATATGGTTAAGATGTCAATTTTTCTCTAATTGATTCATAAATAAGTCGAAATCCCAATAATTTTTTTAGTAGAGATTAATACATTGATTCTCAATTTTATGTGGAGATGCAAAGAACCTATGTTAGCAAAACAAGTTTTTAAAAAGATCTACAAAATTGAATGGCTTTTTCTACTTAATTTGAAGATTTATCTTAAAGCAACAATTTTAAAAATGGTCAAAATCTTTGAGCAAACACTGTGTAAAAGGAGATATAAGAATTCTCAACAAGCACATGGAAAGATATTTGACATCATTAATCATCAAGGGAATGCAAATTAAATACAAATTAGCATGGCCCAAATTAAAAAGACTAACAATATCAAGTGTTGGCAGGGATGTGGAGCAATTGGAACATCATTGCTGGTGGGAATGTAAAATACTACAACCTCTCTGGAAAACCTTTTGGAAGTTTCTTATAAATTTATACATACACCTTTAATATAACTCAGCAATTCCATTCCTAAGTATTTACATCAGAGAAATGAAAACTTATAATTACACAAATACACGACCATGAATTTTTATAGCATATAAACTATCCCCAAAGTAGAAGTGACCTCAATGTCCATCAGCAAGTGCATGGATAAACAAATTGGATATACCCATACAATGGATGCTAATCGCCAATAAATTGGAAATGCATTACTGATACAAGCAGCATCATGGATGAATCTGGAAAACATAAGGTTGGGCAAATGATAACATAGTTCATACCGTTGGATGCCATTTATATGAAATCTTAGAACAGATGAAACGAATCTATTGGCACAAATCAGATGAGTTGGAATGTATGAATTACCTGCAATGGGAAGCAAGGTAACTTTTGGAGTTAACAAAAATGTTCTGTGGTTTAATTGTGGTGGCGTTTAATTGTCAAAATTCATCAAACTTTACACCTAAGATGGGTGCATTGTACTCTGTAAACTATGCCCGAGTGGGTTTTGTAGAGATCGTATTGAATCTGTAGATCAATTTGGGGAGTATTGTCATGTTAACAATATTAAATCTTCCAATTTATGAGCCTGAGATGTCTTTCTATTTATTTAGATCTTTAATTTTTTTAACAATGTTTTTAGTTTCAAATGTACAAGTCCTAGACTTCTGTTATTAAATTTATTCCTAAGTATTTTATCCTTCGAAAAAAAATATGCCCCTGTAAATCTGATTTGAAAAGAAAAAAAAATGATGATGGTCTCAATTTATATATGAAAATAATTCCAAGATATGATATTAACTAAAAGCATGGGGGGATATGAAAATTATTTGTATGTATGTATGTGTACTTATTTATGAGTGTATGTGAATATATTTGCAAAGGGGAAACACAAACTCTGGCTTACAGAAGGCAGTGTCCTTACCATCAGTAAGGGGGTTAATTGGGAAGGTCACACTTTTAGCTATAAGATTGAAAAGCCCTAAGTAAGGAAAAGACTAGGTCAACCAGTACAGTATAAATGTTTTATATAATTATAAAACAAACAAAACCCAAGTTGAAGAAAAATCATCCTCTAAAAATTGAATGCAAAGTAATAAAGTGAATCTAATTATGTATGGAATTGGTTGTTCAACCAGAAACAGAATTCTTTCCATGAACAGATGCAGTTTATTCTAATTTTTAAAATATCACAAATTAGTATTGAGTATTATCCAGCATCTTGCTGTTTTAGCAGCTGTAACATTTTTGAAGATTTTTAAAAGAGTGATGAGTTGATTTTTAACTGTCATGTCTTGCTGAATCAAGGAAGATGAATTTGATACACATTTATTGTGTCCTTCAAGAATTTACGAATTTTCTGGGACTGGAATAATGAAAAAGCAACACCTGGCTTTGTCTGAACTCTGTAGATATATATTCCACATAAGATACTTTGGCTTTTACAGTGTTTCTTTCTCTCCAGAATAGTGACATTAATGGGAATCTGAGAGCACATCTATCTTATCTTGTAATAGAAGCCTGGTATAATGTCCTTGATCATGTTTTGTACATGACTACAGATCATGCAAACTGTAGATAGTTATTTTTATTTCCCTTAACATTTGCCAACCCAGAGCTTCATCTTTTTATTTCCAAGGAGACTTAGCTTTCCGTTGAGTGATTGAGTTCTCTCCACGGGTTTTCTAGGGACCATTACAATAACTGTATGTCCATTTAGACTTGTTTAAGAATTGTTTTTGTTCTCACAGTAGGTATGGCAGAGAGAGAAGAACCATTGTAAGTGACTTTATAGAGGATTTTATATACCTAGTGGGTATAGTGTAAGGTAAACAGAGCTGAAAAAAAAGCTTAAAATATCCTCAGGAATCATTGTGTTAGTACTAATGGTAGTATAGTTACTTTGAAAATGTTATTTATATAGAATGATGCAAATTAGCAACTTAAATATTTAGTATAAAAAGAAATTGATGTGAATATAAGGTTCATAAATGAAACATCATTGTCCTTCTCATCAGTGTTTCTGTTTATATTTTCTGTTTCTGTTGTTGTTGTTTTGGTTACATTCTTTGATCTCCTGCTATGTCCAACTAATTTTGATTGACTGTAAAGCATTTTATGTTAAAATGTTAGAGATGTAATTTGAGGCTTGATCTGAATGTGTGTATATATGTGTGTGTGTGTTCCTATATGTCATATATATTTACATGTTTATAGGTTTTATATTTTATTATATTTATCTCCAGATTATCTACTTGTTCTCCATGAATAGGTTGGTCAAGTTTACATAATCTGCTATTTCCAGAAAAAGAATTTCACCTTAGTAATGTTTTTCACCAGAATACTGATAAGGAATTTAAGAGATAACGTGCTTTCACTTGGCAAGAAACACAATATACTTTTGCCTGAATACTCTGGGTTACATCCACAGTCTGAGTATGTTGAGAAGATGTAAGGCTCATTATGATCTTCCAGCATATTTATGATATTTTATATTGATGGCATTCTGGTTAAAGTGAAAAGTCATGAAAAGGTGTGGTAGCCAGCCTCCACAATGATCCTTGATGATCTCCTTATGTTTAGGCTGCTGTCTGGTCCCCCTCCCTATTGAATCAGCTCTCACCTATGTGACCAATACAGTGCAGTAGAGCAGTAGTGTGACTTCCAAGGAAAGGTCATAAAGGCATTGATCTCTGGGTTTGCTTGCTTGAAGGGAAGCCAGCTGCCATGTTACAAAAACACTCAAGGATCACTGGGGAAGACGTATATACGAAATGGAACTGACTTGCCGACGTCAACATTCCCACCACGTGAGTGAGTACGTTGTAAGTGAGTCCCCCAGTCCCGGTAAAGTCTTCCAGTGAGTTGCAGCGAGCATGTGACTGCAGCTCTTGAGTGACAGCAAGCCGGAACTGCCCAACCAGGCCTTTCCCGAGTCCCCATGCACAGGGAGGGGGAATAATAAATGCCTATTGTTCTTTTTAGCTATTAAGTTTTGAAGTGAGAAGGAGGAAGAGATGGTTAGGGAAGAAGAAGAGGAGAAAGAAAGCCAAAATAAGTGCAGTGGTTTGCAGAATATTCAGCTATGGGAAGAAACACATTCCCCATTTGGGGATATCACTTGTACTAATTTACAAGGTAATATAAAAAAAAAAGAGCAAGTATTTTATTTAGGCAGCCAAATGAGTCCAACTAAATAAGAATAATAATATAATAGGCCATAACTTTGGTATCAGTTTCAGCAGCCCTTGAATTCCCTTTAGAAGTGTTAGTCATTAGAGACTTTCATTAGGTTTTATAGGTGGTCTCTACATGATCAAGTATGGCAATCAATGGGATTTAGATACAAATTCCAGGTAAAACAAGCCAATTAAGTACTCCTACCCAAACAACTGTTTCCAAAATAAGTAGGCATCATTGAAACCAAGGCCTAATAGAACATGAACCTATGGTCACATGAATAGAACTTCCAATAGCAATATGGGATTGTTAAAACTCTGGACTATTTAAAGAGGTTGCTCAGACTTTGCCTCAATCAAATGAAATAGAATTATACCTCCAGAAAGAGTCAAACTCAGCAGTGGTCAACATTACACTAAGGGACAACTAATAAGCCACTGGGCCCTCTCCTATTTAAGCAGTCAGTGTACTGTACCATAAAGTAAGCTTTAAGGAAAGCTTCTTGTTAATTCAGATATCCTGAGATAATTTAAAAAGAAAAAAACACAAAAACTCTGGCTTACAGAATGCAGCATTCTTGTAACAGTAAGGAGGCTAATTAGGAGGCCCCTGTTTTAACCCTAATACTGTAAAGTCCTAAGTAAAGAAAGAACTAGGCCAACTGGTACAATATCTTTGAATTCTAGGCACTCTGGATGGCAGTATATTAAGCAGAGATATCAAATTTCTCAGAAGTTCATAGTTTCCCAGATTTTGGATGATGGCTAATAGACTGTCTAGATAGTCAAGCACTTATAAAGTTTCTAAGTAAGAGAAAAGCAGTTTTGGAGAAAGAACTAAGGCACTAAGTAATTCCTCAATACCAGTTTGAACATGTGGTCTATCAAAAGTGTAAAAGAACTTCCAGAAGAAGAAATGGAGCAGGTGCACCTGCTGGAGGCATAAAGCCTATTTAAAATTTCCTGGGGTCATTAGAGATAGTGCGTCACAAGGGGCTTTTACAGATGTGTGAGAAAGAAGACAGGATATGTCTGGTCTTTCAGATATTGTTCTTCAAAGTGAGTAAAGGTCAAGAAATAGGATGCCACTCGTGAACATGAAATTTTAAAAATGCAGTTGTGAAGAGTCCAGTGTGATAACTGAAGAAATCTGAAGTCCAAGTTCCTAGATGGTTGATTCTTGGGAAACAGTAGTGGCTGGGTTACATAGGACCTTTATCAAAAGCAGCAACATCTCTGCTCACTGTCACTGGCTCATAATGAGAGAGGGGAGCTGCATTTGTTCCTCAACTGTGGTTGATCAAAATACAATCAGAACAGTTGGAACCATTGTGTATAAGATGCGGAGTGTCTGACATTGGAATTCAGGCATGGGAACTTACTGTGGGACAAAAGTTATGCTGGAATGGACAAGTGACGTGGATAGTCAGTGGGTTTTTCACATCCCATATGAAGTAGCCCAGATGTCAGAAAGGTAGAATAGCCTATTAAAAGAGAGTTAAGAAAATACCTGGGTCCACTGTTTGTGTTCCCTCTCTCGCTGGCTGTCTCTATCTCTGTCAAATAAATAAATAAAATCTTAAAAAAAAAAAAAAAGAAAGAAAGAAAGAAAATACCTGGGTCCAGAATTTAACAGGAAGTTAAGGAACATGCTTCAATTCCATGTTAGAGATTCAAATAAAAGGCCATCAAAAGGGTTGCATATGCTGCCACAAATACTGATGTTTATAGTGGTGGTCAAAGAACACTAACCAGACACCTACAGAACGGAAATTTCACGAATGGCCAAAAGACCTATAAGGTTGCCAAAAAAAGTTATTTTGTCACCAGCCAATATACCCCAATGGAATTTTTCCCAGCCACAGATGAGGTATTTTGAAAAATTAATATTCTTTTTTTTAAAGATTTTATTTATTTATTTGACACAGAGAGAGACAGCCAGCGAGAGAGGGAACACAAGCAGGGGGAGTGGAAGAGGAAGAAGCAGGCTCCCAGTGGAGGAGCCTGATGTGGGGCTCGATCCCATAATGCTGGGATCACGCCCTGAGCCGAAGGCAGACACTTGACGACTGAACCACCCAGGTGCCCCTGAAGAATTAATATTCTAACAATAAAATTAACTGGCCCAGGAAAGTAGGAAGACTATATAGGATATCTTAAATACTGTCATTAGAGCATGGACAATCAGAGGAACTCTTTAATTCTGTTGGCACATGTGTGCAAACTCAAAAAAAAAGAAAAAATAAGTAAGTTTGTCAAGGAAACTGAAGTGGTGGTTGGAGGAATAATATGTACAACTGAGACTGGACTACTTTCACATGGTGAAGATGAACAAGCCAAGGATAAATGGCTGTTAAAATTGAATGGATGAAAGTGACATTGCCTTTGGAATAATTTGAATACTACCTTGGAGAATGAATGTTTTACTAACAAACTTTGTGATGCATTGGGAGATTCTCCGTTATCTGTGATGAATGAGTCTAGGCAAAGAACGACTGTGTGGGCTCTATTCCTGTGTTTGTAGGTACTCAAGGCTGGTTGCTTTTCCTGTGGCTGCTTAGGTACAGGTGTTAAAGTTGCGTACAGAAACACCTCCTATGTGCTATAGTGACCCAGATTCACGTTAGTGACCTTGGTACCCTAATTCCTTCCATCTTCATCACAAACAAACCATACACAGCATCAATAACCCGGTGTTTTACAGGCATGAGAACTAGTTTTGTTGTCCGTTTATTTTGTCTGGACAAAATCCAGTACGTTAGAGAAGGACAAAAGAGCTTGTGTTCTGAAGGGCATCAAAGACACCCTACCAATTAGCTCCTTATGAAGAATAAGTCTCATCTCATAACGCAGTGTAATCATTTGGTACTTTTCAGTCAGGAAGCAAAATATCATTTGCTTCTGATACTGATTTGGCCACCAAATTTCATACATTTTATAATCGTTAAGGTTGCTTTGTTTGGGGTCTTAGCTGTGGATCAAACAATCGAGAGGTCACTTTTGTATTATCGATGGAATGACCAGCACTATTAACAAATCAAAATAAGAATTCCCTCATGATTTAAGAGAAAGGCTAAAGAAAATTCAGCAGCTCTGTTACTATTTTTGAAACTGCCTTTATTATGTAAATGGACAATAAGATGGGAACCACCCTGTGTTCATATTAAGGAGTTTTCAGAAGCAGGTATGTTAAAATCCCACCCCATTTTGGTAAAAATGTAATGTTATGTACTCCTGTTTATTTACTCATTTTTATTTACCTAACAAACAATCCCTTCTTGACTAGCGAGGGATCCTTCTAGGCACTAGGAACGATGCAGAGCAGAGGAAGACAAGAGTCCCTGACTTCATGGAAGTTACTCTCCAGTAAGTAGGAAAGACGGACAATACACACACATACGGTCATGTGAGGTGCACGGTCCCTAAGTGTTAAGTGCTACAGATGATGAATTGAGGATGGGAATTTGAGATATAGTGGTCCCAGAAGGCTCCTTGAGGAGAAAATTGAGCTCAAATATGAAGACAATAGTTTTTTTTTTTTTTAATAGCAGAATCAGATGCAGAAACACGTCATCTAGATACTCTTAATCCATACATGGATCATAGGAATTTGATCTAAGCATGTATAATGGGAACAAATAAAATTCTTCCAGGAAGTGACAAAGCTGATGCCTATGATAGTAATTGGCTAGCTGGCAATCAGCGAGTTAGAATCACTGAAAGACAATAGTCCCTCATAACCCCACTGTCCACTTTGATACTGCCATCTGTAATGAGAAAAAAATTAAACAAATGTAAAGCACTAGCGTTTTGGTGTCACTCGACACGGATATGAAAGCTGTTCTGGAATGTAGAAGGAAGTGTTAAAACACAGGCGTACCCATTTATTCACCAGACAAAAATTCTACTGGACTATGTCCAGAATATATGACCTTGAGGACTGACCAGCATAAAGGCCACATTCTGCCTTAAAACATGTACATGGGTAGGATTGTTTCAGCTAAAATCCGCAGAGTCATATAATTTTATTGCAGGAATAAGGTATTGGATCAGGTCTCTGAGTCTCCTAACAACCAAAGACTTAATCAGGCATCTAATCCACATTTTATAGGTGTTGTTTAATGGCATCATGACAAGTGCACAGTGGAGTGGACTGGGATGTGGTCGGGACCCCCTGGAAATCCCAGTCCCCTGTGAAGTTCCATCCTTGTTCTCCAGGTCACCAGTAACAGAGATTCACTGACGTGTGGAGAACCTGTAATAATTTTCTTATACTCAGATTCTGCCTGTCATACCACACAGTCTGTTTCAAGTATTAACGTTGGTTTGAGAGGGGACATAATATTTAAGTTTTCAACAACAACAGCACAATGACAAGAGCTCAAAAAAACAGAGAAATTGTCAATTTTAGGGTGATTTTATAACAGATCATGCTGCAGTTTTATGGGGATGATTTCTCGGCAGGTCTGCTCTATCACTGGAGCTCATACTTTAATGAATATTGGTTTCTAAATTATTTTTGAGGCCGTACGGAAGAGCATGAGTTGGTCAGTCCAGATGTTCAGGGAAGATGCTGTGGGTGACAGAACAAGTTGGAACTGCGTACTAGGATTAGACTATCATAAATTGTGGGAATCGATCCTATATTCAAAAAATGATATAATTGAAATATTGAAGACATGGCTTGGGGGTACCATGGCAGAAAGGGTGCATTAAATGAGCTCAGCACATTCTTACACTGGGCCGTATGGGATTTGGTAAGAGAAGTGTCTGGAGAATGCAGTTATTAGGGGGATTTCAATAGCAACATGAGACAAGAGAAGTGATCAAACATAATTGTTTCCTCAGGGAGTTATCACCAAACAGACCCAGTGAGGACTTTAAATGAGACAGAGTTAGTTGGAGATGTGCAGTCAGACTTCAGTAAATTGAGTACTGAAATCTAAGTTTGGAGTTAGTAACAACAACAAAAAAAAAAAGAAGAAGAAGAAGAACTGGACGGTTTTCCTGCCTTTCTTAGAGGTGCTATGTTCCAGGGTAATTGAGTAGCCCTTGTCAAGAGGGAAAGGTCTACTGTATAGAAGTCCAGAAAGAAACAGGGAATGAGGGGGGCCTGGGTGGCTCAGTCATTAAGCGTCTGCCTTCAGCTCAGGGCGTGATCCCAGAGTCCTGGGATCAAGCCCTGCATTGGGTTCCCTGCACTGCTGGGATCCTGCTTCTTCCTCTCCCACTCCCCCTGCTTGTGTTGTCTCTCTCGCTGGCTGTATCTCTCTCTGTCAAATAAATTTAAAAAATCTTAAAAAAAAAAAAAAAGAAACACAGAATGAATAACTGAATTAAAAAACCAAAATGTACGTTGCAATTACCAACATACAATGCTAAAACTATTTTGTGAATGGACAGTTATGTGATACCAAAATAAAATCCACTGATCACAGTCTGGTTGGAGTGGGAAACATCATGCAACCATAGAAGAATCAGGCTGCCATTATCTTTATCCAGCAATCAATCTTAGCTTTGGTACTAGTGGGATGATTATATATTTATTCCAGGTGTCATACAGCATGAAATATGAAACATTGCCCTTTATGTGTTTGTATTAAAGATATTTATCATCCATCTAAGTAAGTTTCTATATTTTTCTACCATTTATAGGAAGTACAGAGGATACAGAGCAAGCTCCCAATATCCCCACTTCCCTGGTATTCATATCTTATTTCATATCCCCTTGAGTGTGGCCTGGACTTAGTGACTCACTTCTAATGAAGAGAAGTCAACAAAGGTGATGGGCTGTCATTGTTGAGGCTAGGCTACAGAACAATCTAGCTTCCTTATTGCTTGCCCTCTATGGTTTGCTCTTTCATTCTTTCTGATGGAAACAGCTGCCATGTGGTGAGTTGCCCTGGAAAGAAGCCTACACAAGGAATTGAGGGTAATCTCCTGCCAATAGTCACCCAGGACCTGAGCCCAAGATGGCAGTGAACTTGGAAGACGATCTTCCCCCAGGCAAGCCTTGACATGACTGAAGTCTCAGCTGATAATTTGATTGATTACTCTGATAACTCTGAGTCACAGGCAAAACAACAGCAGGGTAATGAATGTTCCTTGTTTCAGATGCTAAATTTTGCGATAATTTGTTATGCAGCAATAAAGAACTATCACATAATGCAAATAACACCATGAGGAAGCATTTAGGCCAATTTAGAAGGTGGAGCATTGCATAAAACAATTATCATGCATTCTTCATCAAAGGAGACTGTGACAACCACAGGGACTGTTGAACATTGGAAAACACATGAGAGGAAATTTTCATTTGTGTCTTGATTTGCACAGAATAGAGACAAAAGGCATTCTTGGGACAGTTAGAAAAATCTGACTATTGATTGGGTATTGAAGTATATTGAGGAATTATTAATTATGTTAGAATACTATTATTTTGGCTCTATGAGAAGATATTACCTTATCTGAAATATGTATAAATATTTAAAGGTGAAATATTTCTGTATAGGACTTTATACTTCGGTATAAAGGGTGGAATGTATGTGGGTGTGTTTCAGTTAACTTGCGTCTACTTCTTGGAGGTGGTCGGTTAGCATTTAAAGTATCCTAATCATGAGTCTTCATTTCTGTAGGGGCCACAAATATTGTTATAGAAGTCTACAGAAGAAAGCTTATATTTAGCTAATGGGTTCTTAAAAATTATTTTATTCATGAAGTATACATGATGTGAAAGACAGGGCTTTGGCTAAGACAATGGTTGCAGTTTACCGTCCCTGCCTGAAGATACAGTGGGTATGCAGGTGGCCCAGTGGCAACATACCTTCAGAGCAGCACTGGGATCCAGATCGCCACGGTTCCAGTGGCCTCCTGTCTAGCCAGACCCAAAGGCAGAGAGTCTCTTGACCATTTTTCTAGTGGACACATCATAGCATCTGTCTTGGGGTGAAATTTTCATTCCAGGTGCTTGCTTATCAGAATGTCTGAAGCCAGAGAACGAACATTTCTCAAACTTATAATGAAGAGTCTTTCTGACAGTTTGGGGGCCTCTTGTCTAATAAACGTTGTTTGGCGGAATTTGGTTGAAAACTTTTTATTGTAATATACCACCTGGTCCAGGTTCTGGAAGAGGAGAAGTATGGTTCTCACCTTGCTGGAATTGCTGGAAAATACCAATTCTGAAAAGCTGTGTTACTATCTATCTGCCCAATACTGGGCTTTCTCTTCTGGGAAAAGTACACTTGCCTGGCCTGCAGAACTTGGGCAGGGCCACATCAATTGCTACAGCAAATGAAATGAATGGGAATTGACGTGTCACTTGCATGAAGAAGCTTTCAGAGCCAGAGTGCTGGTCACATGACATGTTTTCCCCCCTCCTCTTCAAGCTTGGAAGCATGTGATAAAGGTGGTGTTTCCATCTGCCTTGGTTCAGTACCTGGCATTTGGTACTCAATAAACATGTGATGAATGAATAAATGGATTTATAAATGCACAGACTTAGTTAACTTCAACTATGTTCCCACCAACAGGTTATGTTTTAGGCAGCCCTATCAAAAAGAATAATTAATGCTTTAAAACATGACACACTATCTAGGAAGGGAAGGAAAGCACAGAGAGCCTTAGTGGTTAGTTCTATCATTTTTCTAGGAAGAACTAAGGGACAATTTTGAGCAGTCCCACATGATTGTGAATTATCGCTAAAGAGATATGAAATGTCACCACTTTCTCTTATAGTTCCTGGAAAATAGTTTCTGGAAGTAATAGTTTTTGTTTGTAGTCATCCTGGAGTTTCTGTTCATGGCCTGTGTACTGCTCCGTAAACTTCTGGTAAGAGGACTTGTTCCCCAATCTTTGTTCCTAGGCCCTTTCTTGAAATTACATGAACCTCACCAAGACACACTGGAATAAACCCAGCAGTAAACTGGCCTGTAATGCAGGCCCCCTGGCAGTCACCTGGAGGACAGTGGGTCCCCCTGACCCATAGCAGAAATGGAAAGCCTTATCCCTGCCTTGCTGACTCCTATGAGTGCACACAGCAGGCTCTGACCACCTCCTGCTCCTTTTAGCTGACAGTACAATGAAAGCAGGCCAATTGCATGATCACTTGAAATTTATTTTCTCCTTTACATTCCAAACACATTACTAGCCTGTGGCAGAAAAAGGTAGCTATCCAATAAAAATTTATGCTCCCTTATACCGTGTAGAGTTGTTGCCAGACAGACACTATATTTTCCAGCCCCTGTTCAGTCAAGGTGGGGCCATATGACTGGTTCATGCCAGTGGAAGCTGAGTAAAAGTGATGTGTGTCCCTTCTGGGCTGAGCAGAGTAACAAGGAGTCAGTTGATGATTTGCAGATACCAGGGTGTTTTGGGAAGCCACATGTTTGAGATGATAGCATCTTCCTCAGGAGTAAGCAAAGCCAACACTACCCTTACCAATGATGAGTAGTCATGTTAGCCTGTGACAGCAGAAATAAACTATCATGTTGACTAACTGGGATGGGGGGGGTTGTCTGTTCTAGCAACTCTTCCCTTAACTTTAATACAGCCCACTCTACTGCTTATGTCACCAGCATAAAATATTCAATCTCAAGGAGTTCTTTAAACCAGCTATTTGATTGTTCATAAAGCCAGCCTTGAGTTGACTAGTGGATAAAACATTCTGTTGGAATCATTTGGACCGGTATTTGAATTTGACACTTCTGAATTCTTTAGTTTGAAACTGTGCTAGTTAGGGTAGGTAACTCTAGCTTCTGTGATAAACAACCCCAAATCTCGGTGATTTAACTCCAAGCAAAAGAAGGGAGGGGAATTTTCTCAGAAAGGAAAGCTAAGTTTAAGCTAAAACCATTAATTGTCATTTTCCCTGAATCTTTACAAATGATAAAAATTAATTAAAAAAAACCTCTTAAAATTCTAATCTTACTAAATTAATACTATTCTAAACTACATAATAGAACGCCATGAGATTGCCCCTATGGATCTTGGCCTGACAGTTTGTTTCTGCTTAGAACTTTTTGGCAAAGGCCGTTTGCAGTTTCTATTATCTTGGGCATCTGAAGCACAGTTTTATTTGTTTGCTTGTTTGTTTGGTTATTTATTGACTTCTACCTGTTTCAGAAAGGGCACTTTGAAGTCTTTTCTATCAATGTGAAAAAAAGAACAGAGAAGGAGGTAGAAGTTCTGGAATGTTTCATACAGTTACATGTGAGACAAACTAAGCATAAAAAGACACCTACCAAACATGGACAAGACTTTTGCTGGTACTACCAAGATAGGACAAACCCCAAAAGCAGATATCCAAAAATTAGAGTAGCACCTTAAGCCTATTTTACCAATGGGAAGGGACCACATGAAGGGGGTAATGTTAATAACAGTCATCATCAATTATTTTTGTCACCCATTTTATGTATTTCCTTATTTAATCCCCTAGTAACTGCCTCGTGTGACTTCAATATTCTCAGGTAACTGACGAGCAAACTAAGAAGTTCACTCTTTTGCCAGGATCACATCACTAGTAAGTAGCAAAGGTTGGCTTTGCTCCAGTTCTTTCTCCAGAACCCATGCCCTTGACTGCCAATATGGATGAAAATTAGCTTATATGGTCAAGAAGGGTATAGAGCAGTTAATTAGGAATTGTATATTTCACCCGCTGTGCCATCTGCAGCTCCATCCCTTGTGTCAAACCTGAGTTAAACTAAGATGGGTTTGAACCCTAAGCTTCAAACATTCCCTCAACCCTGTTTCAAAAATGGCAGATCTTGAATGAATGACAAGTCCTACCTAATCTCAAAAACTCTGTCTTTAAAATGTATAGCATGAAAATACATAACTCTGTGCCTACTTGGAACAGTTTACACAATGTTTCAGATAGAGTCTGCTCCAGGTAGTCATGGAATCTCCAAAACTGAGCTCTTTGGCTCTTGAAGAGGTTCTGGGTTTTGAAGGTGTTCACACTTCAGAGTTTTGTTGTTGTCGTTAAAAAAAAACAAAAACATGACAATTGAAAAGGCAGAGTGGAAACAGAATACTGTTATTCTTCCCTCACCACCACTTCTGAAAAATAAAAGAAGTCAAAGGAGAGCTTTCTATTTAAATCTTGCATTTTGGAAATACTGATGATAAAAATTAGACACTAATCTAACAGTTGGTGCTAGGTAGGTTTAAATCACACAAAAATTGACTGAGAAAATTTAAGATCTAATTGGCTTTATTAAATGATTCATGAATCTGGCAGCATCTCACCTAGCAAATGGAAAGGAGATGCACAGAGCTGTGGGAAAGAAAAGAGTTTTACAGGCAGAGAGGGAATGGAAAAAAAAAAATTATTAGTGAAGAATGCATTGTTTTAGGCAAGGTCACCCTTCCAAGGGGAATGGAAGAGGTCTACCAGTAAATTTCCTAGTGCTGACCAGGAAATTACATGTTGACTGGTTAAAGGTTAAATTTCTTGGTGGTGGTTGTGGGGGGAGGTGGTTGAAACTGAAGTTAATTTAGGTAGTAAGTCTTGGTTTGCTGATGTGGGGCCTTAACATTAATGACTCCATATTAGGTCTATAGTTTTTTTTTTTAATGGTAGCTTGTCATTTCACAAATTGCAATATGCTGCACATGTTACTTCTTTCATATTCTAACAACTGACTATTCTTCATTCATTTTAAGGTAAAAAAAAACATCTGGTCACTCTGTCTATAGTCACATTTAACCCCTTTGTTAGCCTATGTAAAAAATTAAGCATTATGGTACAGAAAAAATATGTTGTTTTTAAAAAGGTAGATTTTCATGGGCTTATCACTTTTAATTCTTTTTAAAGCTTATCATGATAAACATAATTATCCAGGTTAAGGAAGTGAGGAAAAGGGCGCCTGCGTGGCTCAGTCGGTTAAGTGGGTGCCTTCAGTTCAGGTCATGATCCCAGGGCCCTGGAATCGAGTTCTGCATTGGGCTCCCTGCTCAGCAGGGAGTCTGCTTCTCCCTATCCCTCTGCCCCTCTCTCACTCTCTCTTTCTCTCTCTCAAATAAATAAATAAAATCTTAAAAAAAAAAAAAAGAAAGTGAGGAAAATCTCCTTTCATGATGAGGTAACCCTTGGGAACTTCTGAGGTATGTTAAACCAGGAACACACAAATTTTTTCAAAGAACTAGATGGGAACAGATAGAAGAGTGTTTTATTCCAGGAAAAATAAATAATTGGTTCAAGTTTGTGAGATATATGGAGGATCGTCTCACTTTAGAGCCTTTAGAGAAAATTGATAATTCAATGCGAATTCTTAAAAAATAACAAAGTTTAAAAAAAAGAAAGAAAAAAGCACAGCAAGTCTCTTAGATAAAGTGTGTATGTTCTTACTGTTCTTGAAGGGGCAAGTAAATAATTACAACGAGGCGTAACTTGGTGAGTCTCACTTTGGAGTATTTAAGTTTAAGATAATAAGGACACAGACTAGAGCTATTCCAACGATGCCATTCATTCTGCTTGCCAAGTTTCCCTCTTAAATTGAATTTCTTCCTCCATTGCAGCACACGAAGCAGCCCATTTTCCGTGTAGGATTTCCAGTGTACAGATTCAAGTGACCTTCCAGCCAGGCTCCTTCCGGACTGTGATCACGTGAGCACTAACTTAGAGATCTGACTCATTACTTCCATTCTAAAATCCCTTCTGACATGAATTTCTTGCTATTAGGCTACTAGTAAAGAATGATAAGGACTGAATATAGACTGCTAGTGACAAAGACCTACTGTAGGCTGGCTCGAATTCGTGGGAATTTATGGTTTCAAGTTCCCAAGAAGCTCCAGATGTGGAATTGGCTTCCAGTAAAGCTGGATCCATGAGCTTACTGGTTTCCACAGGGCAGCCCCTTTGCTCTTCTTTGTTCTGGGAGATGGGTTGGCTTTTTCCATGATGTAGCAAAGTAGATGTGGAAACTTTAGGCTTAATGGCCCTTGGGGCCTAGGAGAGAGAGTCTCTTTACTGATTATTCCAACAATAGACTTAGGAATTGGCTCATTGGCTAGTCTTGCTTCCAACTTCCAGTCATGGAGCCCAGGAGATGATGTCATCCTTAGCTGACCACAGGTTACTGAGGAGACATGGTGCCCCTAAAAGAAGAGAGGTTGAGTTACCATCTAGGGGAACGACAATGCATCCAATAAAAATTCCTAAGTGCTAACCAGAGTCAGGATTTGTGATAGACTCTTTATGTGTATTATTGAACATGGTTCCAAGCATTTCATACATGGTTGACATTACTATTGTTGCTATTGTTACCCTGATTTTACAATTGAGGACCCTGAAGTAAGTGGGATTAAGAAACATGTCCACGTTACTTGTAAGTAGCAGAATTGGAATTCAACTTTACATCTCTTTGTCTCCAAGCCGTCATTGAAGCATTGTTCTATATAAAATCGCTTAGCTTTTTAGGTTCAAAGTGTATCAGGAATTGTTTTTGTTTGTTTATTGTTTGTTCTTCACTTTCTTCTGTAGGAGAATTACTTCCAAGGACCTTTCATCTCCTTTCTGCTCTTTGTTTCTCTCCACCTTTCCAAAAATGATTTTCAAAGAGAACGAGAGAGGAAAAGTACAACTTGCATTTGATTATGATGAAATTTCTTTTCCATTTACTCAGTTTGGTTTCTGGGGTCATGACATATCAATCACTTGCATTTTATTTTCAAGTCAGGGCAAACAAATTTGTAAGTACAAGTTTGTATTGAACTGAGGACCTGGAAAAGAGCTTGTCTCAGACTTTGGTGTATTTCTTCTACCAAGGTTTTCCTCACTTTGATGAGAAGGATATATGTAAATTCAACTCCATGAGTCTCTGCAATTAAGTGGTTGTCTTAATGCCTGCACAATAGTGCATAGCCTGTAACTGAAAACTAGTTATATAAAATATGGAGAAAAAAAATTTAAGTTCATTGAACAGAATTCCTCAGGACATGAAATTATAATTATAAATAAATGGAATTAAAACATTAAAATGCATTTTCCTTTGAGAAAGGAGACCTGATAAATGAGAGTTTTACGTATCAGTGGGTTTTGTTAGAAAATTTGAGTTGCTGGAATGACATTCAGCTTTTTCTCCCCCCAAATATGAAATGAAAACTGATATTTTGAAATTTCTCTATTACTCTAGCCACTGACCTGTCAAAAATATTATGGGTTGGTTTACCTTGGAAATTGGCATTAATAGGAAAATGACGTGAAACTTGCTGCCCAAATGCTACTATTTCCAGAATTGTAAAAGTTGCATAGGCGTTTATTTCAATTTCTCATTTAGAGTGGCATGGGAGAGTGGGCTGAAATCAAATGCAGCCTCTGAAATGGAAATGCACTCACGCTGATTGGTTCTGGGAGCGATGTGTGAATACAAGGATGCCCATTTCAAGCCTAAATTATTTCCATTGCTTAATTCTGGCTTGTGCTTCAGGTCTGATTGGAGATATACTCTTAATAAGGAAGTACTCAAGTGATCTTTAGACTTTCTCAAATAACCATCACAAGAAAACTCACGATTACACAATTATTACATCTTCTAATTTCCTAGCCCTTAAGCAGCCCCATACTCAATTAATAAAGGCAGTGGACAGCTCAAAAGCAATAGCATTTTTCTTACGGAGCATTTGGCAAATGAAAGAACATAGAAGAAGAAGGAGAAGAGGGGGGAGAGAAGAAAAGAAAAAGAAAGGAAAGAAAGGGAGAGAAGTAAGATCAAAAGAGTAAGAAGAGTAAGAAAAAAGGTCAATTTCCATTTTACAGATAAAGAGTACTTTCCATTTTATGAAAGACTCTTGTGTATTTTATCCCGATTTTTACATTAAGTCTCCCAATATCCTCATGAAGTTGATGATAACATTAATATCTGTAGAGGTTTCTTTTTTTTACAACAATAAACTAATATGATGTACATTGGGACCTTGTTGTTTGTTTTTTTAATGAGAGAGGGCACAGGCAAAGGGAAGAGGGGCAGAGGGAGAGAGAGAGAGAGAGAAAGAATCTTAACCAGTTTCTATGCCCAGCATGGAACCCATCTCCGGCCTCGATCCCACGACCCTGAGATCATGACCTGAGCCGAAATCAAGAGTCAGATGCTCAACGGACTGAGCCACTCAGGCCCTCCAATGTACACTGGTTTTTCAATGAGTTTTAATGAGTAGTGGTAATAAGCCAATTTTTCAGGAAAGGAAACAGATCTTCAGAAGAAACAAGACTTACATAAGGTTGTGCAGTGGGGTAAAGACAGAGATGGGACTTGAAAGAAGGTCTTCTGACTCCTCGTGTCCTGGGGGGTGAGAAGCTGCTTCTGTGTTACAGGCGAAGCATGCCTCACAGTGTGTAAAATGCTCCTGTGGGCACGGTCCTGTTTGAGCCTACCACCAACCTGGTGATTTTCACATCTTCAGCTGTTCCTGAAATACTGCCCTTTAGTCCTCGATTTTTTTTTTTTTTTTTTAAGATTTTATTTATTCATTCAACAGAGAGAAAGATAGCCAGCGAGAGAGGGAACACAAGCAGGGGGAGTGGGAGAGGAAGAAGCAGGCTCCCAGTGGAGGAGCCTGATGTGGGGCTCGATCTTAGAACGCCAGGATCATGCCCTGAGCCAAAGGCAGACGCTTAACGACTGAGCCACCCAGGCGCCCCTAGTCCTCGATTCTAAACGTCTGTGCCACCTTCAGTCTATGCCACACAGGTTTGGATCTTTATCCTAGGAATTGATTCAGATTCGTCCTTGCCCAGCCTGGCTCCTCTGGCTTTGTCACGTCCCTTCTAGGAGGCTGCATGCTTGCGGATACCCAAAGTCTATCTTGCACCTCTGCATCCCCCCCTGGTGAAGAGGAAACGGTGAGCCACATCATCCATACAAAAATATGTGTGCTGTAGTCCACGTGCCAACAGTACGTGTTCTTTTCCTGACATCAAGCCACTATATCTCAGGACGTAAGTTTTTACATACTTTCAAAGAAAGAAAAATTACAAAGGTTTCCCCACTATTACTTCAGATGTACTGCTAGTGTTTGTAGCACCATGTCCTAATTATTTTAAATGCAGTAACTGAAAATACCTACTTAAGGGTAGTCCAGGCTAATGAAAACGCGACATAAATGTCTAACAGAAATAAAGACTGTTCTAAAATGCAAACAATGCATTTCCAGCACGATTTAATCAGAATGTAAGTTATATTAGTATTTGCAGTGACAAGCTGGATTTTATTGTCTCTCTGTTGGCACTGCCCAATCCCTGGGAGCATAGGAGCCTATACCTATCCACATGTTTAAAGAGCATCATACAATTTTTTTAGATTAAAAAATAATAGCATCTTATGTGGATTTCTCTAATCCACTCTGTTCACACCCCAGAGCAAGCACAGGTGCTGCTGACATTCATCAGACCCTACTCAGCGCACAGGCTCACCGAGTGGCACCCCTTTCTGAAGGCTCCCCGTCTATGCCCCACTTTCTCTTGAATTCGGTGTTCTTCTTCATCACACTAAGGGGACGTTCTTGGAGGGCAGCGCTCTGTCATCTCTCACATCCACATCTACATGGTTGGTTTCTTTCTGAACATTCCCTTCAGTCGTGCTTCTACCAATGACAACCAGACAATATCTCCCGGGGATAGAGAGGCGCAAAGGGTTTACACATCTTTGTGACCTTTACGAGCACTGCAAATTCAAAGAGTAGATTGTAAGATACTCTCATTGAGATAGAGCCAACTCTGGGCTGCTAAGTAATAGCAAAGAGTCTCCGAGTTAAAGCAAGTTGATACGCATGCGTGTGAGTCGCTCTGATTGTGGGTGTGCATGCGTGGAGGCATCTGTACGTGTATTTAAATTTTCAGGATCAATAAAACAAGGTAATAGCCTGACCTTGCATGATGTAACAAAACTGATATTACATGGATCAATGTGTTAATGAAAAAAACAAAACAAAACAAGAAACTAAAGCTCTGAACAATAGCTAGAAGACACAGACAAACATTTTATCTGATTTAGGATCAAAGAAACACCCCAAAACGATAGAAGAAATCACACAGGGCCTATTTGTTGACATAATTTTTTCAGCACATAAAGGATATTATAAACAAATATCAGTTGGAAACTTAGATGATTTGGGCTAAAAAAATACGTCTAAAAGGAATAAATGAATACATTTTTACAAGAAGGGCCATCACGGGTGGCAGGATTGGGACACACAAGATGGACGACCGTGATTAAGCCAGGAGGAAGGCAGTGGATTCTGTTCCCAAAATAAAACGGGGGATGATACATATTAACTGCCTTCTATTTTTAAAGGCTGTTTGCAATCTTCTGGCAGGTATTATTTTCATTTGCAGATGATGAAAACGAAGGGTCAGAGATGCCAGCTAGATTTCCCGAGTAGGAGACCCCAAAGCCCTCATTCTTTCCCGGTCCTGCCTGCACATCCATCACTGCCTCAATTGTACTGGTGGTATTTTATTTGTAATAAATCTAACCATGCTCCAGCAAACATTTTATTGCTTTTAGAGAGTTGTGTCTCAAAGAACTCTTTCAGTTATTTTTGTAGATGGAAGTCTAGGCAGAATAGGTCCCCCACTGCTATTTTCTGTCAACCTCTTGGTTCCCTTTGGTGAACAAATCAGTTCAACAAGCTGGCTGACAGAATGGAGCCCCCACTAGGTTCATGCCTGTCTGTGACTGTGAGTGGCACAGACGCATATATTGATTTATTTTTAACAGTACAGATTTGGGAGCAGTAGAATGAATTGTCAGAGCGGTCTCCCCTCTATGTCTGGTCACCTCACTGTCGACCCATTCCTCAAAACCCACACCCAGAGCAAAGCCCAGGCTTTCTGTTCCTTCTAGGAAGTTTGGTAACAAGGTGACAAAAGCCCCTGGCCTTAGAGATGAGAAACTCAAGGTTTGGTGTAACTAGAAGACTCTCATTTTATGGATGAGGATCTGAGGCCATGATTGGGAGTAAACTGCAGGAACTGGGTTCGTTTGAAGGTAGGTACAAGCTATGCAGCAAGTGTCTGGGGGATCCGCACCGCACTGACGTCTGGACACTCCTCTGGGTGCCTCAGAATCTCCTGGGGAGCCTGAACAAGACAGGTTTCTATGAGTTTAACTCCTAGAGAGTTAAAGTCCGTGGGTCTGGGGTGGTGTCTTGGGATCTGTTTTGAAAGTACTCTAAACAAAATCAAAACAACTCTCCAGATGATTCTGATTGTTCCCACGTGGTGAACTGCATTCTCCAGGCAACACAGCTCATTAGCTTAAAAATCGTGACCAGAACCTGCGTTTTCCCATGGGGCCCTTACCGCGGAGTACTCCGGTAAGGAAATGATGCGCTGGACTCTGGTCCACGAGAGGCAGCCCAAGGGGCAAGAAACAAGCCTACATCAGGGTTAGAGACCTAGATGCAGAAAGCCCAGAGCCAGCTGCTGGCTGCATGGCTTTGCGTGCCCCAAAACGTTGCGCCCTGGTCTCCTCATCTGTAATACACTGTGGGCAATAATAGTACCTAGATCGAATTATTGTTATAGGTTTAACTTTTCTTATAAACTCTAATACTACTCAGCATATTCTAAGTACTATAGGAGAACTTGTTAAATGAAAGGATTCCAGATTGTTCAAGGCTCAACCTTCCTATCACAAGTGTCCTTTCTCTGCCTTTCACTTAAAACATTATTCTCTGTATCGGACACCAAGAATGTATAGTGGCTAAGAGTTTCCGTCTTTCTCAAAAGGAGTGGGACTTTTCTTTCTACCTCTCTCTATGGAACTTGGTCCAGGCAGGTCTGTGACCCGGTTTGTCTCATCTCCATTAAACAGACGGAACACAGAGGTACAGCAAATACTCACTTCAACCTATTACAATGCATCAATCAAGCCAAGGCCACACTAGCGTCCGGATGTCCCCACTCACCGTTTGGAGACTTTCTGCTGTCTAATTAAGGCCAGCTTCATGATACACTGGGAGTCTGAATCAACCGCATGTAACCACATCCGAAGTTTTGAACACAGGAGGTCCTTAATACCCTTGTCCCGATTTAATAAGACACCAAGGCTCAGAGGATTTGGCTGCATTTTTTTAAGAGCCTCAAATGTTTTCTCATTGATTCTCCATCAGTGACACACAGAAAGCCTCCAAAACGTGAGCTGGTAGGCTGAGCCCACCCCGCGGGCAGACGGCTGTGTGCATCTTGCTTCATAGTTCGGTGGTCTGTGAGGGTTGTTCAAATGCGATCTGCTCATCCAGATTCAATGAGAAGAAATTAAAACTCAAAAATAAAATCAATACTTATCTCTTTGTGCCTACTCAGTGACTGTAGACTCTGGCTTTCACGGGTAATAGATTCAGGCACCACTGCTACAGAATGCTGAAATTTATGGACTTCTCCATAGTCATTAATTAATAGTGTGCACACACAGAAAAATAACCAGGCGGAACACTTAGAAATGAAATTATTGCCGAAGCACCGACTACATAGTTTTTAAGTGGTCAGTCAGGTGGATAAAATGAATAATTGAATATGCTTTACAAGCAGGCAGTAAGGACGAGCAACCCAACAGGTTTTTAACTCTCTCTGAAGAACGCACATCTTATAGGGAGGTCTGGATTGATTTCACTCTTCTTTACTAGCCCGGGCCTTTTTGTAGTTGAGTTTTCTCTGCGAGGGTTCAGAAGAGCCCCTGCATCATTGAGCACCACCTCATGAAGGATGTTTTGGGCAGTCCTTTGCAATAAGTAGAACTTCATTTGGGTCTGGGAACCTGCATAAAAGAACAAAAGAATATGGGTTTAGCCATCTTGGGCATTACAATGTATCCCGGCCCTCCTTCTGCATGTTGCCAAATAATTTCCATGGAGAAATTTACTTAGAAAATGCATGTCTTGTTGGGAGTATCTATCATCAGTTGGACCCTTGTTGATTCCTGAGTACAATTCTTGAGAGTATTTTGCTCCATGTCTGCAAATATGGGAAAAAATTGATTCCGACCAGATGAATGGGAGCTGAAATTATATTGCATTTTGACACCAGATTTATCTTTGGTTTTCTTTTGTCTTTTTCTTTCCTCTATTTGCAAACTTTTCCTGTAAAGATGCAGATAATAAGTATTTTAGGCTCCGCAGACTATCCAGTCTCAGTTTCAACTATTCAACTGTACCACTTGGGCTTTTGAAGGCAGCTACAGATGATCCATAAACAACGGGCAAGGCTGTGCCCCAGTAAACATCATGTACAAAACCAGGTTGTGGGTGGGATTCGGCCCCTGAGCTGTGTTTGGTGACCCAGATCTACCTGCATTACAGCCTCAGTGATGCAACAGCAAAGGCTTGGAATGGTCGGTCTGCCCCGGTTAGAACAGAAGTGAAGCCCTGGTGAGGAAGATGAAGGGCGAGCAGACTTGTCTTTTCCTTGCCCGACTTGCTTTTCCCCAACTGCGGGGAGTTCAGCTTGAGTGCTGTTGTCTCATGGTGCCCAGGGGCAGGCACTGGAGGGTTACGTTACATGCTTTCATTTGACCTGGGAAGTGTTTTCCCTATTGAACGTCTAGAGAGGAACTGCCAGTGGAGAGAATTGAAACCAGAGCTGGTATTCCCCATTGTTTCCATGGTGTTGTTTCTCTTTGACTTCCCTTAAAGGTCACAATCATTAGCCTCAAGGCCCTACACTTGAGGCAAAAAAAGATTTAGTTAGCTAACTGATTTTTGTCAGGACTCAAAGGAGAGATAGGGAGGAGGGGAAAAGGACTGATATTCCCCAGGCAGAACAAGAACAGAAGGGAATATTCTCCTCAGATGATGGTCCAAGGATGTGGTGAGCCCATATGTGAGGGTAGTTGAGAGCATGCCAGGGGCCTCGGCTGAATGCATTTGGACTGTGTGGGTTTGCCAGACCCCAGAGCTAATTAGGACCAGGCGGAAAGAAGCCCAACATTCCACAGCCTGGCTAGCCCCCTTAAGGTAATGCTTCTCTGAAGTCTGAGAATATCCCATTGTTTATTCAAGCTTCAGCTCTCAGCTTTCTCCAAAGGGATTTGAAGGAGCTTCAACATTAATCAAAATACAAACCAAGACTATTAGTAATGGATTAAAGCCAAGCCTATCCAGATAAGTAAAATTGGAGTCAATGTTGCCAGAGGTGGAAGATAAGCTGATTGCTTCATCGAGCACCGAATTTGGCACAAGTGTAAGACTATTACCGGGGATGTCTCTAGGGAGGCCAGAACCCAGCAACTCATCGACTGGAAGACACGTGGCCAAATGACAGGCTTGACTCCCCCCTCTCTGGGGAATATTTTTATTTTAGAGGGGATAGGACTTAAATAATCATCACTTTCAGGGGCTGATGATGATGGGAAAACCAGATACGACCTCTGATGGGGATTGTGGAAGGGAAAGGGCAATCTTAAGTCACTTGCCTTAATGCTAGCTATTTGCGACAGATGGATATGTACCTGGAAGAGCCTTAGCATCTCCTTCTTCACCCATAAGCAGCAACTAAAGCAAAGTATCTTCTCTTTAACTGAGGCTGCCTCCCTCAGTGAGTGACTGCCCAAACAGCCACATAGTCATTCTACTTCCTCTTTTCCTCTACACCACTTTGACCGTGTATAATATGTGAGGCATTTAGTTTTTTCCACTCCATTGCAGGAATGGGTAAGAAGATCCTAGAGCAGTGTTATTTAAGACAGAAGAAAAATTGTGTGTGTGTGTGTGTGTGTGCGCGTGCGTGCGTGTGTGTGTGTGTGTGTGTGTGTGTTTATGTGTGTGTGTTGAATGTCTTCAGATGTTTCTAAACTTTGGGGCTAGGTTTTAGTAAATCACGTTTCCCTATATTGCAGCCATTGGTGGAAATGTGATGAGTCTCTGGCAAATATATTCAAGAATACTATGCCTATGAGTTAGGAGAGAGAGAGCCAGATAACAAGAGTGAGCTGGGTTTTCAGATTGTTATAAATGACAACTCTGACTTGTTTATTACCAAACCAGAAAATAAGAGAATTGTCACAAGATCAAGGATATAAGGGGGGATTGAACTCTGAAATGTCTCAAGAGACTGTAGAAAAGTCAGCTATGTGGTCTTCTGTGTGGTCACTTCTCACCCAACTTTTCAACTGAATGACTGAAAATAGCAAAATTTAGTTTTGACTCATGTGTCTCTGAGCCAGCTGGGGTGTTTGGCTGATCGGGTCTGGGTTCTACGGAGCTTAGACTCCAGGCTGTAGATTAAGGTCAGGTTTTCTTGTTCTTTAGTAACTAATTGGTGACATGGGAAGTTTCTCCCACTGCAAAAACAAAAGGGCAAAAAATAAACCCAATCTGGCACATACATTTCAAACCTCTATCCATTTCAGTTTTATTGACCTCTCATTATCCGAAACATGTCACATGGCCAGTCCAAGGTCAGGATGAGGAAAACACATTCTGTCATGGCAAAGATATGGATGACTTATAAAAGGATGGATAAATAAGGAAGTGCAAGACAGGGACGAATAATTCAGTCTATCACAGGGACATACCCGTGGTGGTGGGTTTTGCAGCCCAGTTGGCGTGAGCAAGCTTCCTGGTCAGAAAAGCCCCAAACCAGAGACTCATAGCTTTCTATAAAGTTTTAGGCCAGGAGATAGAGTGGGGTAAGGAATCAGGTCACCACTTAAGAGTCTACCCTATTGTCATATAAAGATGGTCTTAGTATAGTATGTTTATATCCTTCCACTTTTTTTTTTTAAAGATTATCTATTTTAGAGAGAGAGAGAGAATGAGTGGGAAGTGCAGAGGGAGAGGGAGAGAGAATATCAAGCAGACTCTGTGCTCAGTGCGGAGCCCCACGCAGGGCTCCATCCCATAACCCTGAGATCAGCACCTGAGCCGAAACCAAGAGTCAGATGCTCAAAGGAGTGTGCCACCCAGGCTACCCCGTCCTTCCACTTTCTATTTTTAATTAAGCCATCAGGATTCCCTGAGGTTTCAGTATTATCAGTGAATGCTGAGGTCTTCCACATGGAAAAATCCTTATTTCTCTCTAGCATGTTTTGCTCCACAAAGCTAGGAACGAGGAAATTGTTCCTTTCTAACAATGAAATAAATATGTGTCTTTCTATAGATACTTTTTGTTGTGTCTATATCTTATTTACCTATTTGCTTGGACTTTCAGAGTGCTTATGGATAGATCTGACACTAATTTCTATAGACTTTCTCAGCCATGACTGTCTTAATAGAATACCTCTTTTCTCTTTTTCCTTTGTGACTTTTGTGTTGGAGAAGATGGTTTTTAGGTTTTTTATGGTAACTTTCACTAGAGGCTGCTGTGATCCATTTTTGAAAGTAAATGAGCAAAGAAGGAAGGAAGGGAAGGGAAGGGAGAATGTATTAAATTTTTTTTAAAAAAGAAGAAAGAAGAAGGGAAAGAAAGAAGGAAGGAAGGAAGGAAGGGAAAAAGGAAGGAAGGAAAGAGAAAAAGCACTCAAACATAATTTCCTGTGTTAAATAACAAGATGGGGCATATTTTTTGGTTCTTAATATTAATGAGTACTGACAACAAGCAAGAATAACTAAGTTCCTGGAAGATATTTGCTTTTGGAAGATAATACTACCAACCAACTAAAACAGCTCGCTTATCAAGGCTAATACTTTGCTTATCAAAAGTTGCTTCCAGATTTTCACATCCTTGCTCCCACTAATGCAAAGCTATGATGTCATAAATTCTACTTTGCTCGAAAATCACCCAGTCTGAGCCTTTTATAAAATCTCTTATTTTCCCCCTTTCACCTTATCAAGGTGGTGTTTTCCCTTATCACGATAAATCTGTAGTTTTAATTAGTCAACAGCTTTGAGGTCTTCAAGTAACTCATTTCTCAAGAGAAAAAAAAAATGTTGTTATTTGTAAAACCAGCTATTGTATTGGATATTTCTTTTTTTTTTTTTTGAAGATTTTATTTATTTATTTGACAGAGATAGAGACAGCCAGAGAGAGAGGGAACACAAGCAGGGGGAGTGGGAGAGGAAGAAGCAGGCTCATAGCAGAGGAGCCTGATGTGGGGCTCGATCCCGGAACGCTGGGATCACGCCCTGAGCCGAAGGCAGGCGCTTAACCACTGTGCCACCCAGGCGCCCCTGTATTGGATATTTCTATACCCCTATAAGCAACAGAACGTACGCTAGAAAATCTTAAAATTCTACCAATTTCAAGTTTGTCAAATATATTAGTCATCTCTGGTTTTTGATAAGAACAGAAAAACAAATATAACTACTAAAAAAGAAATTAATTAAAATATGTGATTATTAAGAAAGATTCTATTATATTTATATAACTAGCTAGTCAGTTTGAAATATTTTGACCTAAAAAGTGATGATTGATAAATAGTAAGCAAGAGTTTCTTCTTTAACGCTTTTAGTCAAAGAGCAAGGAACCAGCTATATACGTGACTGACTTCCTTCTTTGCTCCAAGGGAGCCATCCGTAAGCCATGCTCTTGTCTAACACCTGTTTACACCCATTTGTCTCCATGCATTGAATTCAGCAGTAGAGCCTGTGACAGCCTACAGGACGAATAACCTGAACTCCTGATCCTGTTTGAGCTAGAAAGATTATCAGTGCGTTGATGTCTGCATACCATCACTGTACTTGGGAAAAGGGTGGCTTTAGGTAGGACTATAGGCAGGTGATCTGATTCGCAGGTGACTAGAATTTCCAAGGCCTTGAACCTTCTCGTTCAACTTTACTTTTCAGAGGCATGGCATGGTTGATTCTAACCTTGGTTTTTGGTTTAAAAATGGCCCTACATTGCTATTTCCTAAATTAATATTCCACATTTATCATTTCAACATGAGGTGCTGTGAGAGATCCTTCCTGCATATGCTCATTATTAATGATGGTTTTGTGCACAGTTTCCATCTTCCCATCGATCTAATGTCCAACTGTCAAGGGTCTGTCATGGCTTCCAAATGTTTAACCCCATTGTGGTGTTTGGAACCAACTGATTTGGAGAAATTGTCCCTAAAGAAAATAAGGGTGCTCCAATTTTAAAAAGGTGAAAGAATTAAAGTCTAGAGACCAAAATATATAATAATTTTTGTCTTAAAGTGTTTTAAAAAAAAGCAGAAGCAGGCCATCTCTACTCAGGATAATGTTTGGATACTGAAAGTCTCCTTAAAAATTAGTAATTAGTGGGGAGTGTGAAGGGAAGTGGGAGATACAGGCATAAGTCATGGGGATGAAAGGCACAGCGTACGGAATATAGTCAATGATATTGTAGTAATGTTGTGTGGTGACAGGTGGTAGCTACACTCGTTGTGAGTGTAGCATAATGTATAAACTTGTTGAATCACTAAGTGGTACACCTGAAACTAGTGAAACATTGTGTGTCAACTATACTGAAATTAAAAAAAAATTAAAAATCAGTGGGCAGTGGAGGGAAAGGTTTCCCACTTGCTCTTAGGAGAAAAACAACCTAGACCCTTCTTTTATAATGAAGGCCAATTATTCAATAAGCAAACATTTATGAGGAAGTCTCTGTGCCTAGCATTGAGAAGGTTATCAGGATGTTTCATTCCCTCAATGTTCCTGCCATTTCCCCAACACACAAAATAATATCAGAAGTAAGTTGATGGAGAATGTGGGTTGAAGGATTTCATGGTCAAGACATGAGTTCCCCATCCACCCTCCAAGCAAATATAAAGTGATGTTGGGGGGCGCCTGGGTGGCTCAGCCAGTTAAGCATCTGACTCTTGATTTAGTTCAGGTTGTGATCTCAGGGTCCTTTGATTGAGCCCCACATAGGGCTCTGTGCTCATCGGGGAGTCTCTTGTTCTTCCCCTTTCCCCACTACCCCCTCCTTGCTCACGCATGCCCTTGCTCTCTCACTCCCTAAAATAAATTTTAAAAATCTTAAAAAAAAAGAAAAGAGCAGATATAAACCTGATTTTTCCTATTTCTCCCCCTGATGGTTCATATCATGAACACTTACTGGACAGTCCCTGTGAAGCATAAAATCTGATATGTTCTGGGATGACTGGGTGGAATTATACAAATATGGATGATACAAAGTCCTTGCCCTACAAGTGTATATAAGCTAATAGAGGGGAATAAGCATTGATCTGCAAAATATTGAGTAGTCAGCTGTAAAAATTCCACTAATTTTTAGCAATATAGTGTGCAGAATTAGGCAGTGGTCCAAGGGGTTTCGTCCAAATGGAATAGGGAGGTGGGAAGTAAGGGGAAAGAAAGATCAAGGACTGGAACAATTTATAGATCATTCAAGAAGTGTGTGTTTATAGGTGAGTTTATTATCTCAGTTAGGGTGGTGTTAATCACCAGAACATCCAGGTATTTTATTGGTGATTATATTTGTGTATGGGTTGATAGTGCCTTCACTTTTCTTCCATTAGTTCCCTATATCCTCTAGTGTCTGGTGCATAGAATATTCTGCCTTTGGTAGACAGTGCTCTTTTTCATGGCAACAGTAATGACAACAAGAAGGCTCAGATGCTCTGTGAATCAAAAAGGAGAGAGCTGGACCACCAGAGAAGCAGAATGGGGGTGTCATTAAGGATCAAGCCAGCAGGGTGAGAGAGTCATCGAGGAGGGATCTCTGGCCCAAGAACCAGCTCTCCCCTTATAATGATGCTCTTTCCTCCATATCCTCTCCATCCACCCTTCAACATATTTCTATATCAAAGTCTGCACAAACAATACAACTTTAAATGTGCAATAACGTGCTTTCCATTTCCTTGATATGATATGTTACGTGTGTTCAATTTTCTGGAATGAATTTAAGTTGAAGCTTTTATTAGCTGTTTTATAGAAATCCTTAGTGGACCTTATAGTTGTTATTTCTGTGCAACAAACAGATGAACACACAGAAGACAGCAGAACTCACAAGAAGTCATTTCAAGGGGAGTGGAATAAAGCAGGAGGCCGGTTCATTTAACAACATCATTTAACTTGCTTGTATTTAGTAAAAGTGTGTGTGTGAATGTGTGTGAGTGTGTGTGTGTGTGTGTGTGTGTGTGAGAGAGAGAGAGAGAGAGAGAAAGCATGCATACATTTGACCATGAGAAGTGGAGGTTGTCAGGATGTTATGCAGTTATGATCCCGGGACATATTTGCTGTATTAATTTGGTAGTGTTGCCATAACAAAGCACTGAATGGGTGCTTTAAAGACAACAGAAATTTATGTCAACTATACTTCTATTAAAAATTATTTTAAAATATATTTTTAAAAAAACCCAACCCAGAAATGTATTCTCTCACAGTTCTGAAGTCTACAAGTCTGGAATCTAGATGCCAGGAGACCCATGCTGGCAGCTCTGAGGGGTGATCTTTGCTCTCCTCTTCCAGCTTTGGGCATTTGCCAGCAATCCTTAGCCTTCCTTGGCTTGTACATGCTTCACTCCAGCCGCATGGCTATTTCCCCCCGCCGGTCTTCGCATTGTCTCCCCTGGTATGACTGTCCCTCTGTCCCAACTTCCCTTTCTACAACAACAGCAGTCAGATTAGATTAGGGTCCATTCTAGTGACCTCACTTTCACTGGATTCCCTTTCTAACGACCATTATTCCAAATAAGGCCACATTCTGAGGTGCTGGTAGTTAGGAATTCAGCATGTCTTCCGTGGGGGACATAATTCACCCCATAATGCTTGCATATTGCCCCTTTAAAAAGAAGTCTAGTCCAGAGATTAACTCCCAGTTTTGCTAGTTTTACCATTCACGATCATTTCTTTAAATCCAAGTGGTCTCTACATTCAAATTATTTCTGCTTTATTTCTCTGTTGGCTGACTATAACAAGTCATATTTTGAGAAGGGTAATGTGTGGTGGGATTATAGCCAAATTCTTTTCTGGTTTGAATTTTATAATTTTTCCACAAAAAAAAAGATTATTTTGAGGAATAAATTAGGGTGTTGGTGTGATAGCTGCCAAAATCATAGCAAAAGAATTTTTTCCTCCCAAATAGAAAAGAGCCCAAAGGAAGCGGCAGTAGGATTTTCTTTCATATGATGAAAGGATTGATGTCCCATTAGGTTAAGTGACCAGACCAAGGACACATACTTAGAGTCAGACAGAAAGAAAACCCAAATCATCACCATAGATGAAGCAAACGCCATCCTTGCAGCTTGCGCGTTCAGTTCGATGCTAAGATTCACGTTCACTTTTAGAATCTTGATTGAAAGTGACTCTCAAAAGTGCTGAGCTTAGAAGTCAAGCCCTCCTCCATCCCCACTCTCATTTGTCAAAGACTCTTCCCTTCCATTGTCCTTGCAAATACCATGTGCTTCCTATATTAAAAACAAACAAACAAAAAATGAAACAAATCAAAAAACAAACAAACAAAAAACAATCTTCTTACCACGATCGAGAAATGAGAGTATCAAAACACAGTTTGAGGGGGCGCCTGGGTGGCACAGCGGTTGGGCGTCTGCCTTCGGCTCAGGGTGTGATCCCGGCGTCATGGGATCGAGCCCCACATCAGGCTCCTCTGCTATGAGCCTGCTTCTTCCTCTCCCACTCCCCCTGCTTGTGTTCCCTCTCTCGCTGGCTGTCTCTATCTCTGTCGAATAAATAAATAAAATCTTTAAAAAAAAAAAAACACAGTTTGAGAATACTGCTGCTGTAATGTAAAGAATATTTCTTGGCAGATTTGTTGCCTTGGGCTTCCATTAAAACTGGGAGCATTGAGTGAATTCAGGTGAATTATGTTCAAGTGGGACATGTGAAGATATCAAGCAGAGTGGAAGTTTCTGCGTTTGGGTCACTCTCATGCTACTAGTCTGATTTTGGAAATGCCACTGAGTGTCAGTTTCTTCCTAGGTAAAATCAAGGGAAGAAAATCATTATCCTTAGCTCATAGTTTGTGTTGTAATAACAACTTGACGTTCAGTAAGCATTCCATAAATGCATATGTGTTCATTCATGGTTCTGGAAATATTCCAAGAAATAATTATTTCATCTTGATGCTTCTCTATGTATAGTATTCAGATAGAGCTATGTTAAATTTCAGCCCTTACAGTTATTACCTCTGTGAACTTGGGCATATTTCCCTAATCTTTTGGTGCCTTCCTGCCTGAAAAAAAGGGGGGGTAATAATAATACTCCCTACCTTGCAAGGATATTGGGAAGGTTACATGCAATAAACCATGGAGAGCGCTTCATGTGCAATCCTAGCCTTTAGCGAGTCTTTCATTTGCCATGATTACTAATGTCATTGTTATTCTTATTTACTGACAGCACTGTTTATAGGGTTTGACCACTTTTTACGTTTTTTGTTTTATTTAAGGCATTAGTTCACAAAACTGTAAATGATTCCAGTCACTTTCTCTTAGAAATCATTTCTCTTGGAATCATTAGCAAAAGACAAAAAGCAGTTTCTCAAAAAGTTTTATGATTAAACCCCCAAATCCCTTTGGATAAGTTTGAGAAAAGTTTAATACATGGTTAAAAATTATGTTGCTTCCATTGTCCGCCCTAGTTAACTTATGTTATTAGGTGTTAAACAGAAATTGACTGGAGAATGGATTGTCCAACCAATAAACAATGCAGAAGGTTCTATGTCCTGTATATTATTCTTCTTGACCTGAGGTATACCTTTTTGGATTTCTAGTCTCAAAATCCTCATGGCCTCTATTTTTTCATCTTTCAAATGATGATGATGATGATTACTACTATTATTATTATCTTATAAGATAATTAATGATATTCATGATGTTGAAAATGCTTGCAAGATATAAATGGGTAACACCTAGTTGTCTATAAACTAACTACCAAAGAAAGATACCTCCTGAAGCAGAGGACATAAGTAGGACAGAGAAGTAAAAGGAAGAGGAGAAAAAAAGACATATATTTATATAGGACATTTTACATTTCAAACACAGTGCTTATATGGGGCTGTGAAATATGTGCTTATTTAGTCTTCATAACAAATGCTGGGTGTTTTGATTACTAACATCCACCCTTGGGAAAAGTGAAGCACAGAGAACAGAAAACCACTGAAGGTTACCTGCTGGTCCATAGAGACTTGAGTGCTGACTACCTTTTTCAAGATGGCAGACCAAACACAAAATATTCGTTTTTTTACTTTCCTGATGCCCCAAATGCAAATTAAAGGTACAATAGATACCATTTTTTTCACATATTGTTTGGTAAAATAAAAGTATTCTCTTAGACTGTAGATAAATATGTATGTTTAGATGGACAATTTAGTAATCTCTATTAAAATTAAAATATGTAAGCTGTTTGATCTAACAATCTTACCTTTAAGAATATCTATTTTAAAATAATATTTATGAGTAACATATCAATTTATTTTATCATAACAAATTTAAGTTTGTCTGACTCGGTTGTCTCTATTTTCCCTCTAAACCATGCTGTTTCATTATCCCTTTGCTTACCGTCTCCCCTGTGTCTCCTACAATTCCTGTAACTGAACCAATTGAGCTTAATAGTGAACCAATTATAATCTAACTTTCTCCATTTTTCAAAAAGATTTATTTATTTATTTGCGAGAGAGAAAGAGAACATGGGGAGGGAGGAGCAGAGGGAGAGAGAGAGAATCTCAAGCAAACTGCACTGAATGTGGAGCCTGGTGCAGAGCGCAATCCCACGACCTTAAGATCATGACCTGGGCTGAAACCAAAACTCAGACACTTAACAGATGGAGCCACGCAGGTGCCCCATAACTTCCTCTCTTTTTATCAAAGAAAGGAACCTTACTGATTATTCAGGGATTTTGTAAATGTAATTCTCCCTTCAGGTGGTTGTGTCTGCCTGAAGCAATAATGTAGTATTCTTCTAACCGAACTGCAGTTTCTTTGAACCCTTGGTCTCATGGATTTTCAAATTTGGGTTGACAGATTTAAAAAATAAAAATAGAGGATGCCCCATTGAATTTGAATTGCAGATTAACAATGAGTAATTTTTTAGTGCATGTTCCCTGCATTAGGTGTGACATATATTTTAAACATTTATTTGTTATTTATTTGAAATTCAAACTTAACTAGATATCTTGTATTTTATCTGAAAACTTTCTCGAATACATATCAGAGTTGGTAGTGTCAGTGGTAATAATTACTTCATCCAGAAATATCAGCAAAAACCAAACTCAGGTATGTCACTCTCTGAAAAATCCCTACTTTTACTCAACTAAAAGGTTGTATTATTTCCCAGTTCTCTAAAGAGATCATGAACTATAGAATACATCTGAAGTCTCATTGTATCCTATCCTTGAAGTCCCCCCATGAGGTGGTTGGGAAGAAGTTGTCTATATTTATCTATATAGAGTTGGAGTGAGCGGTATTTTTATTGGGTGCTTCACTCTTTGTTGTGGGTGCACTCGATAGGCTGAAAGTTTGAATCTCGCTTTGGTCTTCTGCCTTCTACATTAAGACTCTATTTTCCTGGAGGAAACTCAAATCCTTGTGGAAAAAGCACCCTCACACTTCAAAAGTAAAGGTGTTATGAAGAGTTCTTGGTTACACTCAACAACCAACTCTATCTTACATATAAGCTGATTTACTGAAAGGTTATTGGGTGTTCATGAAACTGACAGACCAGACTTGGGAATGAAAAGCATCCCGTAACTCTCAAAATGTAAAGAACTGGGAATCAGGAAGTATTGCAACATCTTGTAGCTAGAATATCCCGGTCAGGTGCCATAGCCACTGCTACCTCTGTCCACCCTGTGGATGACCCCAAGCATTGTGCCTTGCATCAGGAAGTCAGGATTCAAATGCTCCCAGAACCCTGTCTTCTTAGCCAAGATTAGGTCCTATTCCCACTCCCAACATGCACCAGGAAGGGGAGTGAAAAGTTCTGAACTTGTCAGCTTCTGAACCTCGAATTGTCCTCTCCCGGGTTTATATACGATAGGTGAGAGCATTTTGCAATAGAAATCAGAGTAGGAAAATGGATGCTTGGTGGCAAAATACTCAACAGTTAGCCACTAAATATTGAATCATATAAGTTCCTTCACTTGATTTCCAATTTTCTTATCAACCAGAAGTAACCCCCTGCAGATGGAGGAAGCAATCACAACCTTGAGAAAATAAACACTATATCCAGCCCCGAGAAGTCATCCTTAACATTAGAAGTCTCTCTCTTTGTGAGGATTCTTCCATATAGCTGGTTTATTCGTTGCCTTAAAAAACTTAACCTCCCTTCCATTTCCTCGCTAAAAGCACCATTTCAATCAACTGGGGGCTGAAACTGTTCAAAGCCGTGTGTGTTATCTCAGTCTGAGCTTTTCTGAGTTAACAGCTTTCTGCTACAAATTTATAATCACTATCACCTAGTTGAGGAGTTTGTAACTTGGAATGCACGAGTAGGTTATAAGGAGTCAGAAAAATCCCTGCACTTTATTGTAATTTTTCAATTAGCTTATGGGTGCATATTCCTATAGAAAGGATTCACAGTTCTACAAATGTATATTCTCAAAGGGGTCTGTTAAGGAAAACAGGGTTCAATGTCATAAATGAAACCAGGAATATTAAATGTCTGGCAGTTTCGAATAACTTGTAAATAGCAGAATCAAGGCACCCAGTTCCCAATATAGTTCAAGAAATTATTTGAGTTTTGTGCCAGTTATGAATGTGTTTTTAAAGGCAAAAGACGAGGTACATCTTCTGACTAAATACGCCCTTCATTCTGGCAGTCCCAGAATGACCCTCTCAGTTTGACCTCACTCTCCATGTTCTGGTGATCCTGATAGAAAACCAACTGGCCCAGCAGATAACTGGGGCCCACCATTCCCTGAACACTCATCTTTTGAAAAACTTCTAGAAATAAAACATTACTCAAAATATATCTTGAAGTATAATTAGCAGTGACTTTAGCAGAGATTCTCTAGAAAACAGAACCTGAGGCAAGGTTTAATGGGATAATGCTTTATTAGGGGAATGCAAACTCAGGGCAGTGAGGTTTAAAAGGAAGGGAAGGGAGCAAAAGAAAGATGTCAAGTAATGCCAAGTGATGTGTTAGCAGGTTGGCTACCGTTTCGTGACAAGCCATGAAGAAATATAGCAGGTCCTTCAGCAGACACATTTGCTGTCAGATGGAACTTCTCCAACTAGGCTGCATGCACAAACCATGGGATAGTCTATGCAAGAGAGAAAATGAGGGAACGTATTGGCCCAGATCTGTCCTATCTCCTGTTTCTCATGGATCAAAGTTGTCCCATGGAGAGTCACTGCCCCACACTGCCATCTGCCACCAGACCCATGCTCTACACTGAAGCTTTCTTTTAGGTGTAGAGGCGATAGGAAGGGACCGAACTTGTGGTGTTGACGGAGGCTTGGCCATGGAACCCAGGCCAGTAGGAGACCATGGCACTCTCCTGCAAGGCTAGAAGACTCATCGAGGCAGAGAAGTGGCTGAGAAGATCCAGAAGGTGGTCAGGGCCAGGGCCTGAGGAGGTACACGTGGGTTGTGTTTGGTAACAAGCAGGGCTTGAGCATTTATTTCGGCCCGGAACTGCCTGTGGGAGGTTGGGGAAAGTATTTGTTCTCTCTGGGTCTCAGAATCATCTCGGAGTGATTGAAGTCTAGGCTTCTATGATTGCATACAACAACAGTGAAACACTTTGAATTTTGGATTTATTCCCCACAATAAACAAGGTCCAGGGTGGATCTGGGGGCAATATCCATTCACATCTCTGCAGGATTAGACATTTATCTTTAATCCTGAATATCTTCCAGCTCATTATTAATGGGATGTTTTCACAACTTCAATATATAGTAAGGCAGAGAAAAGCACCAACAGAATTAGAACAGTTGAAAACAGTATGAATGCAGCTGTTGCTTTGGCCCCGGAAAAAAATGATGTAATAGAACATTCAGTTCATCAGAATATTCTAATTCAGTTAATTAATTAAAATTGTTAACTTTTAGAGTAAGTACCTTGCGATCATGCACTGTTGGGTGGATTTTGATGTGCAGACAGAAATCGATCTCCCTGTGACTTGATATAATACATCCATACCGAAGAGGACTTCAGGCATGAGATGACTGATCTTTACAAAGGTGATTGTTCTTACCTTTTGGTTTTGTTAGATATGCATTTATTGCAAATGCAAACCAGGAAAATCACTTACAAGAAGGGTCTATTATGTTAGTCCACATCCCTCTCAAGAAGGAAGTAGTTTAAAGTGAAACATAGGTCAAAGGGAGTACCTGTTTTCTTTCTTCCTTAAAAGATTTATTTATTTATTTATTTATTTATTTATTTATTTATTTATTTAGTTGAGGGAGAGAGAGAGAGACAGCAAGCGCCTGAGCAGGTAGAGGGCCTGAGGAGAGAGAGAGAGAATCTCCAGCAGACTCCCCACTGAGCACAGAGCCAATGTGGGGCTGGATCCTATAACCCTGAGATCATGATCTGAGTGGAAACCAAGAGTTGCCTGTTTTCAATAGATCCTTGCACATAACTGATCTCTCATGAATTTGGGGAACGCAGCCTGCGGAACTGTATTACTAGCCTCTTTTTCACAGACATATTTCCCTTTAATTGGGCTTTGTCTGTTGCTATATACCTGTCAGGTCTTAAATGTTGTCCCATAATTCTTGGATACCGATTCAATGGTAACCAATTCATCATTATCTCAGAGGCAATTTAAAGCCTTACAGTTGGATTTTTGTTCACATATACCTGGGGGGCGGGGGCTGTTTATGCTGAAGGGCCTCCCTCAGAGAAGCGGTACAATGCTACGGTAAAGGGCATAGGCTCTGGAGTTGGAGGAATTCCAATTCACTCATTCACTCATTTATTCAAGTATTTATTGAGTTGCTACTGTATTATAGGCACTGTTCTAGATACTGGTGTGTAACAGAAGAAAAAGACAAAAAAATGCCCTGTGTATTTACCATTTCAGTAGGTGGGTTAGTAAAAACAAGATTAATGAATAAATTATATAGTATATTAGATTGTGTTAAATGCTAAGGAGGCTAAAAAAGTAAAGGAGAGGTAGGTTGAAAGTTTAGGGAAGCTTGGGGACATCTCACTGAGAAGGTATTTGATCAGGAGGAGACACGTATTTTATGTTGCCTAAAGTTTATATAGTATTTTTGCAAATTTTACAGTTATGTATCTCCATGGGGACTCTTTGCTGGGGCCTCTGCTAACCTTTGTGGGGAGCCTTGTGAAAGAGGGGGATCCTAAGTTTTATGGACCTCATGGTAAATGCACTCCTGCCTCTGACACTTATGACCTGGATGATTTTGGTCAAGCAACTTAATCTAGGAAGTTTTCCCAACTGTGAGGCGGAGATAATACAAGTATTGGTCTACTTTATTGGAGTGTTATAAGGCTCAGACAAGATAATGCACATAAAACATTTATTATTGTGCTAAGCCCACCATTAATGCCAAATTCCTAAACTTCTAAACATATTATTATGTGTTCTCTTAGTTTTGCTCACCTGCTTATTTTATTTACATGTCAAGGTTATTTGAGTTTCCCCGTCGTTTTTTTTTTTTTTTTTTTTTTTTTTTTTAAAGCAACATGCTGGTTAGATTAAAACATCCTGGTTTAGCTAAGCTTTTTACCATACTCAAAGCTGGGAAGGAGGAACAAATGACCCTTACCTTTCCTAAGTCCTAACAAGCTATGAGCACGTGAGGTATACATTATTAGACTCATCTTTTATAGAGAGACATAGAAGAAGTTCAGAAAGATTAAGTAAATTATCCAAAGTCAACTCAGCTTATAGGGACAAACTGGGATGCAGTCACAGATACACGTCCTTAAACCTTATGCTGCCATGAAGTCTGAATGAATGAAGATCGTCTGCAGAAATGAATTATTCATAAAGGGAAGGTAGCATTCTTATCACTCAGTCTTGACCTTAAGGAAATTAATTACCAACGCAAGGCATGATATTTACATATTTGTACCTGGCCCATTAAGGACCCCTGGAGCAGAGGAAATTGGCAAAGATAAGACAGGAGCTGAATTTGATTTTCAGCCTGAATTATTGTTAGTAGGTTTAATAAGTGCAAACAAGCTAAGAGCACTTGCTGAAGAACACTTAGGAAAGAAAGCCATATAATGCCACCCAGGGCTCTTTACTAAATCACTATGCCCTCCTGAGTCTACGCATCAGTCTGACAGATTCCCCCATGGGCAGCTGCCTGCAGCCCTGGTGACAAGGCTCTCTACTCACAAGATCAGCCTGCCTGTTGCAAAAAGGCCTCCCAAAGCAGCTGGTCCAATTCTCTTAATTCCCATTGGGGATCCATTCGTTCTCTAATCACTAATGCCAGCCTTGTCCTGTGGGAGCCAAGAGAGCTGGCAGTGACCTTGTTGCATATCCCTAGTCCTGATCTTACAAATGTGGTGATTAGGCTTGACATGGAAAGTTGCTCTACTGAAGTTGAGCTGGAAAACACAAACACAAAATAAGCATTTCTGACATGGACACTATGACCACACGCTTGCCTGGAAAAGATGTCAGCTCACTTGAGGGCCAAAGTTTAAGAGAGAATTTGGCTGAGTTTTTGGGAGGCGCAGGGTGGTGGCTGGCAATTACTAATTTTGTTTTCTTAAACTAACAAAAAATTTTGTTCAAGAAGATTATGAAAAAAAAGATTAGCCTTTTAAAACTCACCTCTTCCCCTAATTTGCCTTGATGACTTCCTACTTCTCAAACCCCCACAGTTAGCATAGAACCTGTTATAAATGAATTAAAACAAACTCAACAGTGTGGGACATAATTATTGGAAAGACCGTGAACTCTATCAACAAATGTCCATGTACTTTGGAAGATGGAAGAGGTCATTCATAAAAACTATTTTTAAATAAAGAGACAAAATTAAAACCATCCAATACATTGCCAGCAGGGAGAAGTGAAAACTGTGATTTCCCTAGTCGAAAGAGGGAGAACAAAGACAAATCTAAAAGGTAAACTACAGGCTTTATGAAGTAGACCTACATATATCAAGATTGTCATGGTTTATCATCATATTAAAACATAAAAAATAATTTATGTTAATAACAATCATTGTGAGTCATTAGTAAGAACTTTGACTATAGGTTGAGGTTTATGAAGATGAGAAAATGATATGTTGTACCGCAAAAATATTTCAGTAAGAAAAAAAGAAAAAAAAAGAAAAGCCATTGCTCATTAGTAAACATGCTGTGGCCACCCAAAGAATCCATTTTTTTCCCACAGAAAGTGTGGATTGACCTGTAATGAACATAAGCTGTGGAGTCAGCATGTAGGGGCATGAATCCCAGCTCACAGAGCTATGGAATATTTAGCAATGGTGGGCATTATTATTGCTGTTACTGCCTTTGAGCGACTTATGCATTTATATAAATAGGAATTGCCCATTTATAAAGGTGGAGGCTAGAGGAGTTTACCTAGGAAAAGAGATAATCACACCAAAGGAAAGAAGGGTAAATCATGTGTGCTTTGGTTTTCTCAATTATGAAATGGGAACAAAATGCCTTTGTTGTAATGATGAAACAGGTGTTATTTCATGTTTGGTGAAGGCATGGCCTGGTAATTCTTTTCTTCTCCCTATTTCCTCTATTGCTCTGACTGTTGGGATTTATTTAGTCCAAATCCTGACTCTTAGGCAGATGATGGCAGTGCTCTCTCCCTTTCTGTCCAGTGATCACAGGCTGGCATACCCTGACCTCTTTTCATGATTGTACTGGAACAGCTTTTTTGATTAACTTTTTCAGGGGGAGGGGTAAGGGGTTTGTTTATTTGTTTGTTTTCACGTGATATCCCACCACCCGTGTTAGTCCACAGCTGTCAGCTAATCAATTCTAGATTCTATTCCTTTGCCCTGATAGGTCTTTTGGGTAGACAACATGCTTAGAACAGGAATGACAGATACATAAGTATTTGAGTTAGGAAAAATTAGACTCCCATTCACCATTTAAAGAGAAACTGACCTGGCAGTAGAGCATGGTGGTTGAGAGGTTGGGATACTGGCCAGTTAACTAAAATGTAATTCAGAAAATGATCAGTTTATAAAGTGACCAATTAACCAAATTAGAGATATTCTCCAATGTTTGATTTCACTGGGGTTTTCGCTGCTGCCAAGGCTTTTTTCAGACTAGCATGTTTGTCTTTTCCAATGTCCAAAATTTTACTTGGGAATGGATGAGCTAACTCTTAAAGGCTGTCCGCTGTCTTGCAGATTTACACCCTGCCCCAAAACTGTGTCTCTGTACTACTCCTAAACACATACCTTCTTTGTTTGAGTTTTTGGCCAATTGATCATACGTTGAGCTAATATTTGCCAAATTGGTTTTCAGTGAATTCGGTTTTGATGAATTGAAGATACAAGAATTTGAATTTGACTTTGACTTCTGGGTTCTGTTCTTTTTTCCCCACTTGCCAGCTTGGTAACCTTGGCAAGTAAACATTCCTGACCTTCAATCTTCACATCCATAAAATAGAAATGATGAAACTATCTTTCCATAATAAGGTTGTGTGGGTCAATGAAGTAAGACATACAATAGGTTGAACACAGTGACATACATAGTAAGGGCTAAAACAATGGAAATTATTGTAAGTTTCAGATCACAATAATCTGCTCTTTGTTCCTACTACTGGGAACAACAGAGGACATGGGTTAGGCTCATGTGTGTGTGTGTGTGTGTGTGTGTGTGTGTGTGTGCCTGTTATGTGCAAAATACTATGTTAAGAGTTGCAAGTATGTTACCTCACTTGGTTTTTAAAAGACTGCTTAGCATGTTATATCAACAAAAATAAGAAAGTTCAGTCTAGGTCTACAAAATTGGTCAAGCTTTCACAGATAATTCATGGAGGAGCTGAGATTAGAACCCACATCTATCTAACTGCAAAGTTCCATTAATACAGTATGTTCTGACCACTACGTAGCAGCTCTATTTGTTCGTTTGCTTTTAGTCAGTAAACCTACCCCTTGCCTATCAATTATCTTTGATGTTTAAAACACTGATGCCAGGCCCCTGGGTGGCTCAGTGGGTTAAGTGTCAGCTTTCAGCTCAGATCATGATCTTGAGGGGGAGAGAGGTGTCCTGGAATGGAGCCCCAGGGGGTGTCCTGGAATCAAGCCCCACACCTGTTGGGCTCCCTACTCAGTAGGGAGTCTGCTTCTCCCTCTGCCCGTCCCCCTGCTTGTGTTCTCTCTCCCTCTCCCAAATAAATAAATAAATAATCTTAAAAACATAAAATAAAAAAATAAAACACTGATGCCTTTTAATCACATCATGATTTCTTTAATCGGTAAGTTTAACAAGTGATGTGACTATTTAATGCTCTTACTACTGCCTTCTTTATAATTTCTGAAAATGTGTTATTAATATGATAGTGCTTTGGGGTTAAGGAAATATATACTGGGGAAAAAGTATCACTCCTAGATTTATATGTGCACGTTGAAAGGAAGGTGCATGGGTGGGGGATATACTATCAGAGACTAAAGATGATGATGGTGGCGTCACCTCATGTTTGTAGAGGGTGGTCATTGATAGTTTGTGGGGCCCTTTCACATACATTTATCTAATTAAATCCTTTGAGGATGAAAGAGGAGAAATTATTAGCCTCATTTTAGAGATGAGCGAACTACATCTCCAAGAGGTTAAGTGATTTAACCAAGGTCATATATTCATTTAGTACATTCTAGAGCTGAGAACAGAGCTTAGATCTTCCCAGGGCCATTTTGTAACACTGGAAATAAATGAGATGAAGTGCAGAGGAGAAAGACTATTATTATAGGTGTCTCCTGATATCAATCCTCCTCTTTTCTCTTAAAGAGAGAACTTCCTTTGCCAAAGCACATGACCTTCTAGAATAGTGAAAATATCGCCCTGCCTCCCCTCAGCTGTGATCAATTAGCTTCTGAGAGTCTTCCTTATAATGTGGCTGACCCTCACCCCTTTTTCCTCATTTCCCTGTCCTCTTCTATCCTTCCTGAAACAGGAATGTGGTGACAACGGTAGCTTCATCTTGGGTCACGCCCTTGAAGATCACAGTCTAGGGATGCTTAAGGAGAAAGCCTGAAAACATCCTGTGTTCCAGACAATTGGTGAGACTTATGCTCAGACCCAGACTTCCTACTGCTAAACTTCTCTACGAGGAAAAAAAAACAAACAACAACAAACTTCCATCACACCATCACACTTACACTGCCATTATGTTGGAGACTCAAATGTAACCAAACCTTATCCTAGGCAATTTAGCACCTATTAGAGGTTTTTGTCGCTGAGGTAAAAAAAAATACAAATCTGAAGACCAGAATGGCTGGCCAGACAGAATCAAGACCAGATGGCTAACTTGACTCCCTTGGAAAAGAAGCCCAGTCAGACAGTTTACCAAATTCAGGAGTGCCTGAGAGCTGTCAAGACTGTGCTTGTTGAAGACACTGTGGTGAAATGTTGGTAGAGTGGGCAGGTTTCTTCCTTTAGGGAGACACTTAGAAATTCATAAAGACACATCCATATTGACCATAGGACCCTTTCTCTGTAGGGTGCCATGGCTCCACCTGTGCTGGGTAGGAGAGCTATAGAGAAAATTGGGAAGTTTGGGGAAAGGTATTGTTCATTGTTCCTTAGCTTTTATTTCCTTCCTCCCCGGAGTTTCTTATCTCATTTAAAGAGGGTTTTCATATCAGGCATACTGGACCTGTAGGCTGTACAATAAACACTGTACTTAGCTTTGATTCTATGGTATCTCTGAAACAACGTTCTTTCTTTCTTTCTTTTTTTTAAGATTTTATTTATTAGAGAGAGAGAGCATGCATGCTCACAAGTTGGGGAAGGAACAGAAGGAGAGGGAGAAGCAGACTCCTGGCTAAGCAGGGAGCCTGATGTGGGGCTCGATCCCAGGACCCTGAGATCATGACCTGAGCCGAAAGCAGACGCTTAACTGACTGAGCCACCCAGGCGCCCCTGAAACAACTTTCTGAACTGACTTAGTCATAGAATATATGTTCTCTGTCAGGAAATGTCACCTGTCACCTATGTGCACCAGTCACACAGCCATGCAGATACACAGGAAGTTATCTTTTTCTTGTAGTTGACAGTGTGCAAAACGATATCACACAGAGCATCTCATTCAGTCTTTCCACATCTTTAGTCATTAATTTTTTTTTTATTTTTTATAAACTTTAAAATTTTAGAAAAGTTTTAGATTAATAGAAAATTCTTGTGGTTTCCATATACCCCAGATGCAGTTTCCCCTATCGTTATCACCATAACTGATAATACTTACTGAAATTTGTCATGATTAACAAACTACTATTGACTTTCATTAACGAAATTCTGTGTTTTATTCAAATGTTCCTAGTTTTTACTTATTGTCCTTTGTCTGTTACAGAATCCCATTCAGGATACCACATTATATTTAGTTATTGTGTCTCTTTAGGCTTCTCTTGACTGTGACAATTTCTCAGACTATCTTTGTTTCTGATATCCTTAACAGTTTTGAGAGGTATGATCAGGTGTTTCATAGAATGTTCCTCGATTGGGATTTGTCTGATTTTTTTCATGATTAGACTGGGATGATGGGTTTTGGAAAAGAGGACCATAGGAAGATGCCATTCTCTTCACATCATATCAGGGGAACAGGATATATCACTGATGATAATCACCTTAATCACCTCGCTAAGCTAGCCCTTACCATGTGTCTCCATTATAAAGTTACCCAGACACTAATTTTTAATGATTAATTTTATAAATTCCTCAAATAAACTGAGATACACTTATATAATATGTGCAGTAAATTGTACAAAGTAGGCAAGGCAAGTAGGTGGAATGAGAAAATGAGGACAAGAAACTAAGAAGAAGCAGAGGCAAAGTGAATGTACAGAAATGCCCACCAGAACATGCTGTACCGTCACTAGAGATAGATTGTAAATTAGCTCTAAGCTTCTTTGGAGCCAAAGAACAGAAATGGAAATACGCTTTGTTAGGAGACTTGTTTTTGTTCATAAGTTTTGTCCTTGCGCTTGTCTGCCAAAATTTCTTATATTGGTCCTGTCAGAAGGATAATAGGATGCAGTGGTCCACATTTTAACATATTTCTATCATCTATCTATCTATTATTTATTTAACCACTTATCTAAGTTTTTCCTGTAATTTAAAGGTGTAATAACTAAGCAGTATTCAATATGCAAGTTGAGTCAACTCCTGTAGCTCTTTAAATGTGGCTTATCAAAGGTGAAAATTTATAATGCTTTTATTAAATAGCCTGCTTATGTTTCAGACACTGCACATCAATACCATTCTTAATAATGAGCTTTTGATAATTATTGAGTGTCCAGAAATTGAGGTTATATTTTATAGCAAAACAAAAACAAAAATCTAGAGTGAATATATATCTATGGTGCTCTGGAATTCTCAAAAGGAAGGCGAAGCTTATACTATCTTACAAAAAATAGTGACCCTCACTAAACCACCTGGCCATGGGAGTATTTTATAGAAGGGGATACAGTCTTAGAAGAGCACATTGGTGTACCTAATGTTTGGTAGTCAATAAAAGGCAAGGCTATGACTCAAGAATTGACTGTCCTCAGAATTCTCACGGGGGGATATTTTTATCCCAGATCAGATCAACAGATCTTATCCTGCTAATGATTTAAGTGGTGAATATCTCAGCCAGAACAGCTATATATCTTCATTTTAGGTTGCTTTCTAAAGGTAGCATGGCTTCAGAGCCAATATTTTGAGTCCGTTAGATATAATTTGAATCTGGGACCCTTATTATTGACCATTCTCTCCATGGTACCTAGTATAGCGCTTGGCCCAGAATGAGTACTCAGGACATTTATGTTTTATCATGGTCATTATTATTGCTATTTGTTTTGCAGGGGTTCAAAACAGGTGTTGACTGACTACATTAATAGATGATTAATGAGTGAACTGATGAGTGAATGAATGAATTCAAACTTTAACATTCTCCAGTTCTGTGATATTCAGGCAAGCGAGGATAATAGTACCTAATGATCCATTTGTGTGGAAGACTGTATGAGATCAGACGTGAAGGCATGTGGAACCTCAGTTAATATGTAATAGGGCTTGTAAAGACAAGAACAAACCAGCCAGCTCATCACATAAGCTTCAGGTAGTTGAAACGTTATATTTCTTTACCTCTATGATTTAATCCATCAGGTTTTAAAACATATATTTGGAAGGGCTAGAAAATGAAACTGTAAGGGGCATTCTAATTTCAGATTTATTAAAGCATGAAAAAAACCATGCTGGTTCAACACAAACAAGTATGGCATTTTTAATTATGAATTATTAAGTTGAAATTTTAAGCCTTCTATGAGCTTAGATGTTACAAAGCAATTTTCTCAGGGACAAATTATCCTTGAACAAACAGACCTTGAGGTTTTATCTCTGAGGTGAAAAACCTAATTTCTGCTCTCCAGAGAAGTAGCAGTGCCCTTAAGACCTTGCACAGTCGTCAGCCCATCCCTGCCCACAGCATTCAGCACAAGAGGCACAGACATGGAGAGCCTCCGAAGCTTCTGACGACAATCACTCCCAAGGGCATATCTGCACAACATGGTCTATTTGTGCTAAGCGTATGCAAAAGTCAGTGCCAAATCTGCAGTTTGCTTAATGATGGAATAAAGACCACTTAAATTAATGGGTATTTGAAATCCATTCTTCCAATACAATTATTGGAGCAAGAGATGTTAATTATTACCATTACTTTGCTCCACATCTCCCAACAGGCTGCTCCTTTGACTCCTGAACGCAACTATCTGCTTTGTTCCTAAGTGAACTTAATTCATCAGGTGGGTCTGTTTCCAAGCTCTTAGCGCCTCACATATAACACTTCAATTACATTGAGAAGAGTAATTACTTAAAGTGACAAACAGAAGAATGCTAATTAACTAAAAAGTTCATCTCGGGGCACTTAAACTAGAGTAGTGCAAAGTAAAGAGGTCATGATTTAATGTATTTGCTTGACTTGCTTTTGTAAAATAGTGTTCTTCATTATAATAATGCCAAAAGAGCAAAAGTGTATTGCATTAACAAAGAATTAATGACTCTTGGTTACTGAGGAGATCTGATTTCTGTGTTTTTTATTCACAAAGTATATAAGGTTCATGATGGAGAATGAAGTTAATAATCTCAGATTTTCATCTTGTTATAAGTATTTCAAGTATATTTTAATGTTACTAATGTTCAGGCTTGAAAATCAAGCTGACTATATTGGAAAATTCCCTAAAATCTAACTGATTAAAACTCAATTATATAAATATTTAGAAAAGTTTCAGTAAGGTTATATATTTGATATGAATGTACAACCTTACGAATAAAGCTGCTATAAACATCGGTATGCAGGTTTTTGTGTGGATATAAATTTCCAACTTCTTTGAATAAATACTAAGGAGCACAACTGTAGGATGGTTTTGGTTAAGAGTATGTTTAGCTTTATAAGAAACCAGCATACTGCCTTCCAAAGTGACTGTACCATTTCACATTTCCATCAGCAATGTATGAGAGTTCCTGTTGCTCCACGCACTTGCAGGCATTTGATGTTGTCTACATTCTAGATTTTGGCCATTCTAATAGATGTATAGTGGTATCTCATTGTTTTAATTTGCATTTCCCTGATGACACATGACGTGGAACATTTTCTCATATGCTTATTTGTCATCTGTATATCTTCTTTGGGTAAGTGTCTGTTAAGGTCTTTGGTCCATTTAAAAAATTGTGTTTGTTTTCTTATTCTTGAGTTTTAAGTGATTCTTTTATATATTGTGTAACAGTTCTTTATCAGATATGTCCTTTGCAAATATCTTCTCTCAGTCTATGATTTGTCTTCTCATTCTTTCATCATTCTGTTTCACAGAATGAAATATATATATTTTTTAATTTGTACAACTTAACAATAATTTCTGTCATGGATTGTGCCTTTGGTCTTGTATCTAAAAGTCATCACCACACCCAAGGTCATCTAGGTTTTCTTCCACTTTATTTTCAGGAATTTTATAGTTTTGAATTTTACATTTAGGTCTATGGTCTATTTTGAGTTAAATTTTGTGAAAAGTGTAAGGCGTATGTCTAGATTAATTTTTTTTTTGCATGAGGATGTTCAGCTGTTCTCACAACATTTGTGGAAAACATGTCATTGCTTGTTGTATTGCTTCTGGTCCTTTGTCAAAGAGCAGTTGACTATATGTATGTGGATCTATTTCTGGGCTCTCCATTCTATTGCACTGACTTATTTGTCTATCTTTTTGCCAATACCACACTATCTTGATTATTGCAGCTGAGTGTAAGTCATGAAATCAAATAGTGCCAGTCCACCAACTTTGTTCTCTTTCAGTGTTATTTTGGTTAATCTGCTCTTTTGCCTTTTCATATAAATTTTAGAATTATTTTATTGATAGTCACAAAATAACTTTCTGTAATTTTGATTGGGATTGCATTGAATCTATAGATCAAGTTTGGAAGAATTGTAATCTTGAAAATATTGAATCTTATTCATGAACATGGAATATCTCTCCATTTATTTGGTTCTTCTTTAATTTTGTTCATCAGAGTTGTAATTTTCTTCATGTATTTTGTTGTATATATTTTGTTAGATTTATACCTAAGTATTTTATCTTTTTTGGGTTCTAATGTAAATGATATTGTGTTTTTAATTTCAAATTCCACTGTTTCATTGCTGATATAATAAGAAAGTGATTGACTTTCATATATTAACCTTGTACCCTGCAACCTTACTATAAATGCTTATTAGTTCTAGGAGGTTTTTTTGGTTGTTGTTGATTTTTTTTGATTGTCTATGTAGATAATCAGATCATTTGTGAAGAAAGACAATTTTATTTCTTCCTTTCCAATCTGTATATCTTTTATTTCCTTTCCCTATCTTATTTCATTAGCTAGAATTTCCAAGATGTTGTTGAAAAGGCAAGGTGAGAGGGCCATACCTGATCTAAATGAGAAAGTTTCAAGTTTTCCTCCATTAAGTATGATGTTAGCTGTAGGATTATTTGGTAAGTATTTGTTATCAGATTGAGGGAAGTCTCATCCATTATTAGTTCACTGAGAGTTTTTATCATAAATTAGGTGTCAAATCTTTTTTTCTGCATCTATTGATAAGATCGTGTGATTTTTCTTTTTCATCCTGCTGATGCAATGGATTATATTAATTGATTTTTTAATGTTGAACCAGACTTACATACTGATAAATCACACTTGGTCATAGTGTATAATTCTTTTTTTTTTTAATTAAAGATCTTTTATGTATCTATTTGAAGGCGAGAGAGGGAGAGAGAGAGAGCAAGCATGAGTGGCAGAGAGAGAAACAGACTCCCCACTAAGCAGGGAGCCAGATGCAAGACTTGTTCCCAGCACCGTGAGATCATGATCCAAGTCAAAGTCAGACTCTCAACCGACTAAGTCACCCAGGTGCCCCATAATTCTCTCTTTTAAAAATTTAAATTCAATTAGCCAACATATAGCCAACATCATTAGTTTAGATATAGAGTTCAGTAATTCGTAATTCTTTTTATACCTTGCTGGTGTCCATTTGTTAATGTTTTGATGAGGATTTTTGCATTTATATTCATGAGACATATTGGTGTGTAGTTTTGTTTTCTTATAATATCTTTATCTGGTTTTGCTGTTAAGGCAATGCTGGTCTCATAGAATGAGTTTTGATGCATTCTCCTTGCTTCTATCCTCCAAAAGAGGTTGAAGAATATTGGTGTAATTCCTTAAATGGTATAATTCACTAATGAATTTATGTAGGCATGGTACTTTTTTGGGGGGGAGATAATTAATTATTAATTCAATTTCTTAAATATATATAGACCTATTCATATCATTTATTTCTTTTTGTGTGAGTTTTAGCAGCTTGTGTCTTTCAAAGAATTGTTCCATTTCATCTAGCTTTTATTTTTTTATTTTTATTTTTTTAAAGATTTTATTTATTTATTTGACAGAGAGAGACAGCCAGTGAGAGAGGGAACACGAGCAGGGGGAGGGGGTGAGGAAGAAACGGGCTCCTAGCGGAGCAGCCTGATGTGGGGCTCGATCCCAGAACTCTGGGATCACACCCTGAGCCGAAGGCAGACGCTTAATGACTGTGCCACCCAGGCTCCCCCATTTCATCTAGCTTTTAAGTTCATGGACATAGATTTGTTTATAGTACCTTTAAATTATCTCTTCAATATATAATATAGAATATGTAGTGACGTTCCCTGTTTCATTTTGGATATTGGTATTATGCTTTCTTCCTCTGGTTTTCTAAGTTCACTTGCTTAGTGGCTTATCAGTTGTATTGATCTTTAAAAAAACACAGCTTCTGGTTTTGTTGTTTTTTCTATTGATTTCCTGTTTTAAATTTCATTGATTTCTGCTCTAACTCTTGTTATTTCTCTCCTTCTTCTTACTTTGCGTTTAACTTACTATTCTTTTTCTAGTTTCCTAAGGTAGAAACTTAGATTATTGCTTTTAGATCTTTCTTCTTTTCTAATATTTCAGTGTTATAATTTTCCCTTGAAGTACTACTTTTGTTGTACCCCACAAATTTTGATAAGTTTTATTTTCATTTTCATTTATTTCAAACTATTTTTAAAATTTCTCTTGAGATCTGTTCTTTTTCTCATGTGTTATTTAGAAATGTGGTATTTAATCTTCATGTATTTAGAGATTTTTCCATTTTTCTTTCTGTTTTTGATTTCTATATTCATTCTATTGAAATATCTACTTTAAACTTATCTCTATTTTCACAATAATGTATAAGTATCAAGATGATTAGAATAGAAAACAGAGCAAATTAGAAGTTGAATCAATTAAAGCCAACAAGTTTAATGGCCTGCTTTTTATATCAAAAAATAAATTGAGATCCTACTGTCACAAAAAGCATGGTGCCTGGCACCAAGACAGGTGCTCAACAAGTATTTATTGACTGAAGTAGAGAATAATCTCGATAGAATCATAGCATAGGGGTGATAAGGACTTTGGAATATGTTACAAAATGGGGAAAAAAAAAACCCTGTACATATATATGTTTGAAGTATAAGAGGAAGTATGTTTGACTGGAATGGGAGAGGTCCAAGTGATGGTTTCTATCGTCATGTTTACCAGCCACCAACTATTGCAACAACTTAAATAGCTAAACCTGAACAATGCCCTGCTTTCCCCACAACTCCACCCTAGCAGTCTCTCCATGAGTATTATAGGCTGATTTGTGTTGCCCCCCCCCACAAAAAAAATATGTTGAAATCCTAACCTCTGGTATCTCAAAATGTGACTATATTTGGAGTTGGGTACTTTAAATAAGTGATTAAATTAAAATGAAGCTTTAGGCTGGGTGCTAATCCAATCTAAATATATGTCCTCAGAAGAAGAGGAAATTTGGACATGGAAAGAGATACCAGGGATACATGTTCATGGGAAAACAATATGAGGACTCAACAAGAGGGTAGCCATTTGCAAGCTAAGGGTAAAGGCCTTTGAACAAATTGGACCTGCTGACACCTTGGTCCTGGACTTCTAGCCTCTAGGATTGTGAAAAAATAAATCTCTGTTGTTCAAGACACTCAATCTATGGGGTTTTTTCTTTTTCTTTTTGTTACAGCAGTCCTAGCAAACTAATACAATCAATTACCCTTCTCTCATCTCTGACTATTCTGTTTTCCTGTCCACTTACTGATTTTCTCCACCTTATACATTTGGTTTTTTACTTTACCATAAAAATGAAGTAATTGTGCACAAACATGTACATATAAAACAAGACCAGCTATCACACTATCTTTCTCTCTCCCTTCTTAATCAAATGTTTGTCTGACAGATTACATTTGGTGTCTGCATTAACTCAATCCTGATCTGTGTACAATGCTTTGCACTCACAATTATGGCTGCACCACTTTATTAAAACCTCACGAAGACAAGTAGTGACTCTCTAAATGACAAATTCAATAAACAGTTTTTAGTTTTCATCGTATATGGCTTTTACACAAGCTTTGTTTTTGTTTACTATTCTTCAGATCTTGAAACGCTCTCTCCTTTGGTTTCCATAACGCTATTCTTTTCTAGTTCACTTTTACCTCTTACCGCTTCTTCCTGGTTTCCTTCTGCTGATGGTCTTCTGCCACACTTTAAACGGTGGTATTACCCGAAGTTTTATCTTGGACTTTCTTCTCTCAAGACCTTACCTTGTATCTCTGGGTGATCTTGCCCTTTCCTTTAAGTTTACAACTATTTTTACCTTGAAAAGAACAATCTATATAGCTGTAGGCTAAGACTGTTCCTGAATTTCAGACTTTTACTTCTCTGTCTTCCACATTCCATCCTGTCTCTGTGGCTATTTAAAAAAAATCTTTGAGAAAAGTACAGATTCCCCTCCCCAAACCCATTTTTCTTGAATCTTGAATCGGCTATGGGCTTATGACCCAGCCTGGGTACCTGACCTATTTGTTTCTCTTCAGACAAATGTAGATAATATTTTTTCGATCATGAATGATAAAAATTGACAAAAGTAATAATTTTAATAACCTTCCATGTAAATAAAGGAACACAAAATAATTCTCTACAAAAAATTACCACTGCTCAGACCAGTCAGGAAGTGACATCCTAGTAATTCAACCAACTCTATGGTTTTAACAATCGTCTCCTCTCATGACTGTGTGATGTCTCTTCATATTGAAAGTATAGCTTGCAGAAGGGATCAGAGGCTGTGGCCTTGCTGATCAAATAGTGTGAATAGAATGTCCTGCTTTGATGATTCTAAAGGAAAAAAAATTAGTCAATTTATTTTCCTAGTTTTTATAGAATTTGGAGCTCTTACTCAAAGTGATAGTGCCCATTTGGACATGGGTTAGGTTGGGTGTGTTACGATTGATTCTCCAGAGGTTAGTGGATGGAAGGATCTTGTTATTAGCCAAGGAGTAGACTTCAGAAGATCCCAGGAAGTGTTTAAAAATCTAAAACGAATTACTGGAAACGAGGAAAGTGAGAAAGATTTAGAACATACACAGGCACACTCGCAAAGGAACAGGTATGTCAATCAACCATGTCCCCCAATTTTCTGGGATCATACAGTTATAGAAGTATTGGGAGGCCAGACTGCATGTTAGTCAAGAGAGAGTTAGTGGAGAGAAGCTACCTATTCCTCTTCTAAATTTTTCCAGTTGACAGTTTCTCATAACGAGAAGCTTACTATGAGATGAAATCAATGGGTGTCTGCAAATCAGAACAAAAGATGCGTGTGGAGAGGCTGAGCTTGCCCTCATTTACTGTCATTACATGTCTCACAGTCAACACAGATGGATCTAACACATTATCGTCCACCCCAATTCTCTTTTCCCAAATGGATTTCCTTCTTGGAAATCCACTTCTGTATCACCACCAGGTACCCATGCTGGAAGGCTAGAATTCAAACCCAACATCTTTCTTTCCTTTATGCCCACGTGCTGAGTCTCACTTTTAAATGTCTCTTGAATTCATACTCTTTTCTTCACTCTCATTACTTGAGTTATGGTTCTCATCACAGCTCTCTAGTGGACTATGTCCCCCCAATCTCCCCCTTCTATCAGTCCTCTGAGAACCACCAGAATAATGATTTAAATATTTAAGTACTATTATGAAGCTTTTGCTTTATTTAAAAGATTTTCATGACCAAAAAATAAATAAATAAAACAAAACAAGGCAAACATGAAAACACTTGGCTGGACCACTTTATATACTCCTCCATCTTAGGGTTCAAAACTCCACATCCATATTGGGAACAAGGAAAACAACAGCACAGCTATAAGGTGATCATGGGTTCCCTATAGTGCCTAGCTTCAGTCTGTACAGTCATGTGTATTCCTTCTCTTTTGGTTTTTCATACCTACCCAGAAACCTTTTGAGCTATTAGAATTTAAGGCTATCACCATCAAGTCATCATACAAGAATCTGTAATTCTTATGTGGGAGGCATTGTGCTGGGCCCTTTTGTGTATACACGCATCTATCTATAATGGTCCCAGTCTCAGAGCCGTGTTCTGGTAGAACTTGAGTCATCTCCATCCCTTATTTGTAATAATAACAACGTTCTTGTGATATTTCAAGGAGGTATCATAGAGCCATGCATTAACAGTACCTCCCCTGTTTTTAGAATATATCCATAACGCATTCCTCCTACAAGAGTGGGAGGCTTTGATGTGCTTATTATATAACTGAAGGGATTATGCAAGTCTTCTTTGTTAAATGACTATTTAAAAAAAAAAGCAAGTCAAATACTTTTTTAATGCCTTGCTTGATATCTAACTATCTATGAACATTTAAATAATATACTAGACAATACCGCATATCTAGCATATAATAGATCTAAAATTTTACAATTAGTTGATAAATACTGCACCTAGATCTTTGGGAGTAACTACCTTTTTCTAGATCTCTAAACATATTTTGTGTGAAGGGAATACATACCTTGAAGCCTAGCATTCTATGAACCAATAAAGCTGAAAAAATATTAGTTGCAATAAAAGATACCCATTTCGATACAGAAAATGTCACAGAGTGTGTGCATGGACACACATTGTGTGTGTGTATATACATATATACATATATATATGCGTTTGTATATGCAAATGTATATATATCATTTTTGGGAGAAATTTTCTATCTTAAAATATATGTTTTCATTTGCTCTGCATGGAGCAAATTTGTTAGTGAGCATCTTCTGTAGGAGAATCATTCAGCATGGCTGCATTTTCTGCTTTTTCTAGAAAGGCCACCTCTATGTTTTCACATAGGCCAGTTAATAGCATGGTAGATACTATGTCTGTAATTTATTTTAAAACATTTTAACATGGAAAGTGTGATAAAAAGTGTGTGCTGGTTTCAATCTACACCCTGAGGTTAGTCAGCCGTCCTTATGCAGCATTCATATGCCACGAAAGGACCTCTCCTGTTAATCAGAATGGATGCATTCAGAAGCAGCTACTCTGATGGAGTTTCTTGGAATTCCTTTACTCATCTCATCCCTAGAGGCTTTAATAATCAGTACAATGAATGTTGAGAGAGGCCACATAACTGAAATTAGTGGTATTAAAAATATGTTGATTGTCAAAAATATCTTAGAGAAAATCTTGCTTTGCATGAACAGGGAAGGCATAAAATCTAGCAGACCTTTTACCCTTCGTCCTTGAATATGGTCCCCTGGCCTCGATCCCTGAAGAGTCCTGTGTCCTACCAAAGGTGTGGAGGGGTCTTTGTTGCCTGACTCTGAGAGTGGTTTAACTTAATCTTGTATTGTGACTCTTAGGCAATTTAGGGAACTGTAAAGAGAAAAAAGACCTAGGATTTCACTGAGTCTGCAAAAGAGACAGGTGTAGGCTATGCAGAAGAGTAACTAACCTGTAACTACTGGCAGCTGCTAAGGTCCACCAAAGGGGGTCAGATACGGGTGTGGTCAAATTGACTTCAAGTAGCTCATGGTAAGTTCTTTTCAGTGACACTTATGTGACATTCTTTCAATAGCGTGCTTGGCCCAATTAGTATTTATTAAATATTTAAATTGAATAATAGTTCAAACTAAGTTAAAATCAGTCATACACAAATATACACAGACCTCAACAACTGAAATAGAATCATCTTAGTTCATTTTAAGTTCAGAAAATGTCAGAGACATTTTCTTTATCCTTTTGGTACCATCAGGTGGAAATCATACTTCAGTGGACATTTGTGAAGTTGACCCTTAAAAGGAGTCATGTGAAACAGTGAAGGGAAAGAAAATTGGATTTTGAGTCAGGGCACCTAAGTTCTCATGCAGGTTGTATCTCTGAAAAGCTGGGTGACAATGAGAATGTTATTGAGCCTTGCTTGCTTCTAATTTACTCTTCTGTAAATGAAAGCGTAAAACTAGTCTTACCAATTGACTCATTTTTTTCTCATTCATTAATTTCATCTTTGATTTGATAATTTGTAATAATTTTAATAACAGTAAACACAATTCGCCAGGCATTTGTTTTAAACACCTTATATTTCCTTAACATATTTAATCATTAAACAATCTTATGAAGCACATACTTTTATTACCCCAAGAGGATACTAAGGCATAGAGACAGCAAGTGGATTTTTCAAGGACTATGAACTGACCCAGGCCAGTTTAGACATGCACATCTCTTAGACTGTTCTTGGTAAATGATAGTAGTGGCCAAAACGTTTGGGATACTGAAAATTACTTACTTTCCCAACCTCCCTGGCACTTTAAAGAAAACAAGCCATTACAGGATGAGGTGTGCTTCTCAGCACTCCTCTGTTGCAGTTCCAACTCCCGGTACCTCCGTATCGAGGTACTGTAATTTGAGATAGGAACTTTAAGAGGTAGTTTAGTTAAAATGGGGTCATTAGGTGCGGCCTGATGCAATTTGACTGGTGTTCTTATAAGAAGGGGAAATATGGACACAGACATGCACAAAAGGAAGACGATGTAGGAATCCTGTAAAAGACAGGCATCTACAAGCCAAAGAGAAAAGCTTCAGAAGAATCCAAACCTGCCAACACGTTGACCTCAGACTTGTGGACTCCAGAATTGTGTGAAAATACATTTCTGTAAGCCACGCAGTAGTAGTACTTTGCTATGGCAGCCCTGGCAAACTCAGGCACAAGTCTTAGATCAAATGTCAATACACACGTCACATATTAACTCAGCATTTATTCACATGCACTACAAAAAGTCAATTCCTATGATCTCTTCTGTTGACTAAAGGATGTTCCCAACCCACTGCCCTTTTATACGATCCAACTCCTACTTTGCAGGGAAGGTTTACTGAAGCCGATGCCAAGAGCACAGGCGTACAGATCACAGCTCCAGAGTTTATTGCCGGACACCAGATGGTTGAGGGATTTAGCCTAATGTGCTATTTCTAAGTGTGTGGTTTGCACCAGGCTTGTATATCTTGATCATCAAGAGTGAGGAGTATTCCTAAATTATCTTAGACAGTTCGACCATCCTAAATGCTTTTAATTCCACCAAGGAGAGGCCATTTCTAGTATTTATCATGTTGTTTAACATGTCATTATTTTTAATAATTTTAAAAAGTCATATATCTTGACAATCAGAGTACTCAGCAAAGCATCGGGTATAGGGATGTTTGGAGCAGTCCCAGGAATGTGTCTTTTCTGAAAGAAAGCTGGCTGCCTTCTAGACTGTGCATTCAGGTGTCGGCTGATCATTTCTCAACCGCACGTTTTTGGATAGCACCTGGGCATTGTACTAACTTAAGTAACACACGCACGTGCTTATCCCAATGTACAGACTGGTGTATTCTAAAGCAAATGGCAAGTGTCATGGTCCCACATCTCCCTAGCAAGCAAGAAACGAAGTGGGGATTTGAACTCAGGAAGTCAGGCTGTGCTCCAAACCACTGGCACATTAAGCATTTGTTATGGATGATAACTCACAACAGAGGCCGCAAGTTACAAACATGATTCGATTTAACCCCTCAAGAAAATTGTGAGAGAGGTCTTCTCGATGGAGACTCGGGTATTTTTTCTCTGAGAGTAGATAGTGTTGAAAGTGAAGAGGCAAGGCTATCTTGTGTACAATTAGGGCAGTCCCACAGAAACTTCTTCTCTGTGGCTGCCATCTTGAAGCCCTTAATAACTTTCTATTTGAAGTTCTGTTTAAGGTTAGTCTGAGGGGACAATGCAGGGGGCTTGGGGCCTGTGTTCATGTGTGATCCCCCATCCTGTCTCCTCCTCACTTGTCCAGGATTGGTTCTCAGCTTTCTACTTCCCTGTTCCCACCCAGGAGCCACTGGGGTCTTGGCCCCTGGCAGGGCTCTGGACACAAGTACTGGGGAGGGTCAGGATTGGGCATGTGTCGTTAGTGCTAAACAGTGGAGCTGAGATATCTGCACACTGCGGTCTCTCTGGCAGGGACCTCACGCTCGAGGTGGGCAGCGGGAAGTACATTTACCCCATCAGATCTATGAGACAATGAAAAACACCTTGCCAAGCCCAGTGAGACAGACCACAAAAAAAGAAAGGGAAAGCTCTTTTTTTTCCCCTGTGTTTTGAGCAAAGGTTGAAAACATTTTCTTTTCTTTTCTTTTCTTTTCTTTTTTTTTTTTGCATTGGGTCCTGAAAATTATGTAGCCAGTCCTGTAAAGAGGAACAAAATCAGGTCTTCCAAAAGCAAGGTCAATATTTTCTCCAATGTCTTATGCTGTAAAATTGTCCAACAAAGAGAGATACAGATATAGTGTGCACTCATGTCCTATCATCCCATTTGGAAAAGGAAAAAAAAAAATAGGGTAGACCAGAGAAGGCTGCAAGGTTAATGCCGGAATAGAACATCTAGGCACGGGAATGAGCTACAGGACAAGGGAGATGCTTGGGGGTTGTTAGCTGAGCTAATGTACTTTGAAAGGTTTTAAAATGTTATGAAAATATAAAAATATTTTGAAATTAGGGCCAGAATAAGCTTTTGTTAGAAATTTACTAAATTAAATTGGGAAAAAAAGAGGATCAATGGTTTAGAGCCATTTTTGTTCATTAACTTAACATGTAATCATGGAAAATCTATGATACAGAGTTAGAGAAAGACTCACTTGAGTCTTACTTGGACTTTGAAGGATTCAGTGAGAAAAGAGGATGACTGGAATTAAGGTATCATCTGTATCTGTGGTCACTCCCGTGCACTGTAAGCAGCGGAAGCTAATGGTGGATGGCAGGTCCATTCAGTCAACAGTTGAAAACTTATTATTTTGTGCCAGTCCTTCTCTAACTAATCACACTGACAAAGGGGGAAAAGCACACATATTTTGCTTGGTGACCTTGCATGGAGGGCAGTCTTAGAAATAAAGAACTGAAATTCAAGTGCTGAGATAGAGACACACTGCCCGCTGGAGAAATAAAGGAGAGGATGGCTAACAGTGCTTGAGGCTGGTGAGTTGGCAACCAGATCTTTAAGCAGCTGGAAGCTGCAGGTGCTTGAGGGGAAACAATGAGCACGAGATAGGGAAGCAGTTGAGAGCTTTGCTAGGGTTGTCTGGTGCCCAGTGATTGGTACCTGATATGTAGGCACGTCATTCACTCTTGGTTGATGGAACTTTCATGTTCTCTCTTACTGTGGTTCTAAGCTAAGCAGCTGGACCTGGCGATGGGGAATCTTCAAAAGTGTGTTAAAAAAAGAGTGATGTAATTATTTGCCACTGGGTGGAGCCTAGAGAGACTTAACGTATTAGAAGATCAGAGAGAGAGAACTCAGGAGGGACTATTTGCAGAGTCAGCACAAAGGATAATGAGGTCTCACATTGGCAGCGGCTGTCTACTCAAAGAAAGACTTTATTTGAGAGATATTTAACCATGGTGGCAGCTTTGCTCCTCAATAAAATATCATCTTCATCAATAATGGCTTTACTTCATAATGGGATAGCACATTATTCTTTCCTAAATGATACCCTCTATTATTCCATTCGATTCTTACAAACCTTCGTGATAACTGGTAGAGAAGATCGCTATTATCATTGTATTGAATCCAGGGGATGAGTCTGAGGTCACACAATCCGTCGTGGCTCAGAACTCTAGGCCTCTTGATTGTTATGAGGCTTTCCAATGTAACATTTCATATTTCGTGTGTGTTCTAACAATCTATGCACTATGTGTTATCCTACATTCTGTGTACTGTTAAAAGACTTACTGTTGTATTCCTGTACATCCTTCCCCAGTTTCTCCAAAGCCCACGTCTAAGGAAGTCTTGGGCAATTCCAGCTTTTAGTTTCAGTTGTAGAGGTTGAGAGATACAAAGATGCGTTTCAAAGGTCATGGACTGCCCACGTAACTGGATTTTAAATCAAGGTTTGAATTTGTCCTCATTGTAGCTCTGGTAACTTCTCCATAGGTGAAACTTTTATTTTATTTTCCTTTTGGCTGAATGGAGTATCTCAAGACCCAATTTTAACTTGATCAGTATTTTAAGCACTCCCAGTCTATATTAACTTAGAAATAGCGCAAGCCTACAAAGGGAAAAATAACGTTGTCCAAAGTAGCTCGGTTTGTGAGCAAAACCCAGAGCTGTGTGGAAAGAAGATTGAGATTGAGCCACAAATACTTGTTCAGAATCTAAATTGTCTTCCCTAAACCATCAGCTTAAATGCATTTGGACAAGCTAAATCGTTCTCCCTTTTTTTCTTCCTCGAGGAAGTTCATTTCTTTATGTAGTTATCATAGGGCCCTGCGCGCTGAATTACGGCGCTCCGCACTCTGCCGATTGTGGGCGTGTATAATGATGCACCTGTTAGTCAAGAAATCCCCGCGGAAGAAACTGTTCTGCGAAGCAGACATCCTCAGACAGACGGAGGGCCTTCTGAACACTCTCGCTGAATGATGCAAGGTTTTCTGGTTTGTGGTCATTAAAGACAGTGATAAAGCGGCTGTCGCTGAGAAGGATGTTGTCAAATGTCAGCGTGAAGAATAGAGATGATTACCCAGTGCCATTCACCCATTACAGGGAGCTTTGTGCTGGTATTTCTCTTATAAATCCTTCTTTTGATGAGATTACCATTTGCTTGGCTAAATATTTGCTCTAGGCATCACCTTGATGTTCAAGGTCTAAAACAAGATAAGTGTGCAATACGTGTCTATGCTACTTTTTTTTGTGTGTGTGTGTGGAGTTTCAGAGAGAAAGGCTGGAAAGAAACGTTGCGATCACAGGATTGACTTTTCAATTTGAAAAAAATGGAATTGAGCTGCTTCTCGTTTTGGACTCTATCCCCTTTCTATTTACTCTACTTAACAAACTTAACTGGTTTTGAACTGGTTCACATGCGCTGGGAGAAGAAACTGGAAAAAAAAGAAAAGAGTATTGAGAAGATGTCCGTCTTTTCTATTTCAGTAATGACACTAGCCTGGGATTTCAAAGATTATTTGTGTTGTCTGATGTACGAGTATTGAAAGAGGGAAACAGATAGGATCGCACTGAGAGATGCGTTGCCCAGCTGTGAGGCATGCTCTGCTCTGGGGGACACCGCAGGGACAGGGCCGTGTGCTCAATAAATAATGACTACGGGCGACGATGATGGAACAAATATTTGAGCACCTCTGAGGTGAGAGTCACACACAGAGGTAAATGTTTATTGATGCAAAAAAAAAAAAAAATCCAACCCAAAGAACAGATTGTAGCATCACAGAAAACTGAGTGGAGAGCTGGAGACTGAATATCATAGCCTCACAGAGAAGTGGTCACCTCTAACAGACGCCAAATAATGGATTTGCCTAATCTCTTTTTTACTTAAATGCAGTTTCAGTTTCGTCCTTAAGAACATTCATGAAATATGTCATATAATGAGATAATGCAAAAATGTCCTAGAGAGAAATTTGACCATGAGCAGGTCCAAATGATAAGAACAATTTGTCCTTTTAGATATGAAGGGTTTTCCATTGTCAACAGAGTCTAACTTCAGAGTCATGCTTAGAGAAACATAGATTTTCATGCCAATTGAAAGGTAAGTTTTAGCAAGTAATTTGATAGGTAATATTTTTTTTTTTTTGTTAAAATGTAGAACCCTAGCGACATCTTAAAAGGAGCCTTGCTTGAATATTTATAGCATTTTAAAAGAAGGAACTGTCTACAGTTTTGTGATAATGATTTAGTGCCTCCTTGTGAGTAAGACCATCCCATTTCTCAAATGGGATGTCTGAGTATATAACGGGGAGAGAAAGCCTGAGTATATAATGGGGAGGGTATACAATGGCTTAGTCTGAGTATATAAGGGGAGAGAAAGCCTGTTGATACTGAGCCTTTGGCAACAGTAGGGAAGTTAGGAGGGTGGGGGTTATTTATGCAGCCCGAGCAGGAGGTGATATGAGGTCGAGTTGTACTTTCCTGACAACAGTTGGAGCTCAGGGCAGCCAAAAAGTAGCTGGAACCGCAAATGGGCAAGAGGGACAAAATCTAAGAAGAGTCTGATACATGGTCTAGTTGTTTACCATTACATTTTATGTGATGCATTCCAGACTATAACCTACAGAATTACACAGTATAAATTGTTAGGCCATGTGTCATTGTAGTAGGAGAGGTATTTTGAGACAGGAGAATATTACCTCTTCTCTTTCAAGTAATTATCTTTTTATTTAATATGATTGTCAACTTTAGGTAAAATTATTTTTTTTCTCCTAAAGTAGTATGAACTAATAAACCTCTATTTTATAAACTCTATAAATAAGTTATTTTTTAAAATGGGGCTCATTCGATCATCTCATTCTTTCCATTCCTTTTTTTTCTTATAATTTGTCCATTTCCTTATAATTTAGGAAGTGACTATAAGAAACAAAGAAAAATGTATTTCGAAAGGTAAAAGCACGAATGGCTACTAATTGGTACCTCTATATTTTAGTGCTCTGGCATATCAGATGACGTCTTCTAACAGGGATTATTTATTTCCCCTGGATTTTAATTCCTTTTACTATGGTTTGGCTATTTGTCACCCCACCAAGGGCATTGGAATTGAAGAATGAGGGTCATTTGAGTGCCTGAAAATAAATCTTTAAAATATACTTTCTTTTTCTTCCAAGAGGAGTCAAGAAGTATGATGAGCCCTAAAGTGTCCCATGGAGCATTTACCATGTTGGGAAGGCTTTGCGGTCTCAGGTCGCTCAGCTTCCCCCAGCAGTACTAGTAAATAGAGCCGATTCATCTAGGTAGAACGGACAGAAGCTCATGTGGGAGACCAAATTATGCTCGCAAAGACCCACGTGGCACGCTTGCTACTAGAAAGAACCGACTAAATTGAATGTTATAAGGGCGGTAAAGCCGGGAGCTGTACTGTGACCTAACGAATGCCCTCAGTGGGTGTTGTGAATTGTGCTGGAAGATTCCAGAGATGAGGTGTCTTTGTTTTGTTTTGTTTCCTTAACTATGGACAACATGGTGTACAGAGCAGCACGCTACGGCAGCAGGGTGAGAAGTGTGATTCGATAACATGGCAGCTGACAGCCTGGGATTTGGTGTCAGGCTGAGCTGGATTTGATTTCCAACTTCCCCTACCTCGCAGCTCTTCGTCTTAGACAGACTACTTAATTCTCATGAACCTCTATTACTGAGTTATTTTTATCGTGTATGTACTTTGTAGAGTTGTAGAAAGTATGAATATGGTAATACATTTAAAGTTCTTCATGGCCCCCAACAAATGGTTGTTAGCACAAAGTTGTTATGACCACAGCTTTATTTAGACACTTCAAAAGCAAACTCTACAACTCACATCTTTAGCAGATTTCAAGCTGTTGGTGCAGTACCCTCCTTCTTACAAAAATAAGAAAAAAAGCCACACTCATGCAAAATAGGCAATGATCGGCTCACAACCTTGAAAGAGGCTTTTTATTTAACATTTCCCACTTGAACTGAGTATGTGTAAGTGATGAAAAAGCAAGTAAAACAATTCATGTCCTGTTTGGACAACAGAATTTACAATGATAGCCCATGTCCCAGCTTCAACTCTCCTGAAAAAACACTCTCGAACATAGAACTAAGAGTCTGAAGGTTACAGAACATACATGTGAAATCAAGAAATCCAAAACTCTTCAAGGTAAAACTTTGTCCCACCCCCTGCTGTCAATCTGTTCATTCTTTGTCAATGAACCTCAGCATTTACTCTCGGTGAGATTTATATGAGAATATTAAATGACTATTTTGCAGCATGGCCCTCCCCTCCTCCCTCATCCTCCTCAAGCATATTCTGAAAACCACTTAATAGAAAACCACTCAAACCTGAACCTCTTCACCTGCATTCCAAAGGCTGTCCACTTTGTCAGCCTCTAGTTAATAGCAAAAGGCCTGATACCTAAGAGGCATTTGTTCCATAAATATTTTGTGCCCGACTAATCGTTTTTCTCTTGTTAATAGCCACTTGCCATACTCCAACCACGTCAAACTCCTCTGTGACACTAAACTTCCAAAATATGCTCATGAGTCCAGCCCATAGTGTATACTGCGAACTCTGCCTCCTCCTCTCTTCATTCCCCATCCCGCCTTGGCCTCCCACACTCCTCAAGACTTGGTTTCGACATGATTTGCAGGGAGTGTTCTTTGATTCCTAGCCTACATTAAGTGTTTCTTCCATACATTGCGTATAGAATCCCTGCCCCATCCCACTATTGTATTTTATGTCAATTACTGGTTTATCCTCTGACTTTCTGCTAAGCAGCAAAAGCCTTGCACATAGGTAGGTAAACTATGTCCGTTTACTTTCTGTATTTTGATGCTTTGCTATCTGGGCCTTGAGGGTACTGGTGGGACTGTCCCTCCAGGGCTTAGCCAATTTTTGACAATAGTAAATAACCCGCCTGTCAGTGAGCCTTTCATATGCAAACTCACCCACGCTGAGCCAGCACCCCAGCCACCTCCTCTATCAGTCCCTCATACCCAGAGCCACTATCCGCCCCCCCCCCACCGCCCCGTCACCCCAGAGCCAGGTACCAGACAACCAGGGACAACTCTTGTGTCCAAGAGCCCACTGAAAGCTTTTTTTAAACTAACCAATCCTAAATTTGCTTACCTTGCCTCACCTCTTCCAGTCCCTTCCCTCGAAAGCCACAATAAAGGCTCTTGGGCACATTTTCTTTCCACCCCCTCTGCCTCCCAACTGACCCCAGTGCCTCCCCCGGCAGCCTGCACAGCGCATTGGCCCCTTCTCTTGGAGTCTGTGAGTCGAACAGAGCATGTTTTCAAGGCAATTGTCTCCGGTCTCCATACCTACATAATAATAAAACATATTTTAACGTAATAGAGACTGAACCTCTTATTTACTTTGAATTTCCAGCCCCTACTCTGGTAGTAAATGCCACACAGGTATTTCATATATACCTGAAATGTGAATCTTGATGCTAATTTAGTACCATGTTATTGGAATCTACTTCCCTCTGCTTCATTTCTATTGGTTATTAAAGAGCAATGCAGAGGATATCTTGTTTGACGGTAAAATTTTTGCATTTTCTTCTAAACTATAGTTTTCCAACATTGTATTTTGCTTGTAATAAAACTTATTCCCTAGTGAAAAAACTTATTTTCTAGTAAAAAACTTACCTTTCTACTTAGTTTGGTTGCTCTTAAGAGCTCCATCCTTTGACAAGACATGTGGTTGTGAATAAAATGTATTTCATGCTGACACATCTTTAAATACTGTTCATTATGATTGTACCTAAATATAATTAAATATAATTTCAACTGTCTTGGGCTCTGACATAGTTATGGGTGATTTACATGTAAAAATATTTTAAGAGATGGAAAGAAGCAAGGACACTCTATTTTGGACTTTTGGGTTGGCAATCCTCACATCTCTGCTGGTCACACCTGCCAAATGTTGGCTTCTCTTTTCTTCCAACTGTTTTCCTTCTGAAGAGTGACTTTGAGGCAGGAGACATCACTTCCCACTTCTGGATCTGAGAAGTGCTTGTGTTTGCATATCAAGTAGTTTGTTTTTTCCTGAAACATCTCACTGCTGTGTTTTGGCCGGCCTCGGTATGTTTTCTTAAGGCAGTTGCAATATTCGTTGGACCTGCTCTCCCAGGTACCAAAAAGCAGGTCTCTCTGTTCTTGAGGAAGGTCAACATGGGGGAGGAAGAGGATTTGGGTTGCTTTGGAAAGCAAAAGGAAACTCCTAAGATTATACTGTAGGCAAAACACGAACTCTACAGCTCGTACCCAACAAAATGAACCTCGCTTCTACAGGCCCAGACGGAGAACAGAGCTAAGTGTTGGGTAAGGCGGTTAGAAGTAAGAATAAGACATTCACAGCAGCGCTGCTTTTCTCTTGCTTACTTTTTGAGCCCAAACGTTGACCTAATTTTTCCCAAAGTTAAAGATTAAACTTCAGTTACAGATTAGGATACTATTTTCTGAGTTCCTCAGAAGGATTCTCCTTGACCTTCTCCATTTTCAGTATACCTCTCATTTTCCCATTCTTCTGGCTTCTTCTTGGACTCTTTCTGCTTGATACACGTCAACAAATATAAAGTAATTCCCTTAAATTGTTAGCTACTCTAAGTAAAGATGAAAACTTTGGGGTCCAGAAGCAGTGATAAAAATGCAAGTCATAATTTTTATGTATAATGTTGAAATAATGAATAAGACTCATGAGAACAAGAGCCTTCAAACCAATGAGGGCGTTTTGAGCCTTCCTACACAAGGGTTCTGGGAGGGGTATTGCATAGCTAATGTTCCTCTCTTTGGGCCTCAGGACACTATCTCTAGGTAATATGCATCTGTTGGCTGAGGTAACTAAATAGAGTAGGATTAATTAGCCTAGAACTTAACCAAAAGGCTCATCAGAGTCACTGTAGGTGCATTATGGCACTCTGGCCAATCAGCTCACGATGTGAAAAGAACGCAGGAAAACTAGCCGAGAAAAAAATTCAAAATAGGGGAAAAAAGGTTTTGCTGAAGACACAGAGTGCCCCGAGATACTGAAATTTGGAGGCAGAGATTGCTTTCTTTCTTTCTTTCTTTCTTTCTTTCTTTCTTTCTTTCTTTCTTTCTTTCTCCTTCCTTCCTTCCTTCCTTCCTTCCTTCCTTCCTTCCTTCCTTCCTCCTTTCCTTCCCTTCCCTTCCCTTCCCTTCCCTTCCCTTCCCTTCCCTTCCCTTCCCTTCCCTTTCCTTTCCTTTCCTTTTTTTTTTAAAGAGACACTGTGTGAGCAAGGTGGGGAGGGGCAGAAGGAGAGGAAGAGGGAGAGAGAGACTCTTAAGCAGGCTCCATGCCCAGGCATGGATCTTGATCTCATGACCTTGAGATCATGACCTGAGCCGAAATCTAGAGTAGGTTGTTTAACTGACTGAGCCACCCATGTGTCCCTGGAGGCAGAGATTTTTTTTAACAAAGTGAGTCCAGCTTCAATCATGGGCCAGTGTTGAGTTATTTGGGTCATTTGTCTCTCTCTTATTGAGTTACTTGTTGTTAGTGGTAGGAAAGGGAGAGAATTAAATCCATAAGATCAGATGTAAACTATACACCAGAAACTTGAAAACAACGAAATTTGAAAGATATGTGGTTAATGAGCTCTGCACCCAAGACAGGCTTGCTGATCTGGATGTCTTGCTTTCTCCTCACCTGCTTCAGTGAGACTCACATTGTCTGGACTTTGCTCTGCTGGCTGAAAAGTGTTTATTTTCAGGCCTGGCTTAGGACAGAGATTGCTAAATGATAATAATATTCATTTTTCTCTCTTTTCTTTTCTTTTCTTTTCTTTTCTTTTCTTTTCTTTCTTTTCTTTTCCCCTTGCTGGTAACCTCAGTTTTCTTTAAAGGGACAGTGAGCCCAACTAAAAGAATACATTTCTCAGATTCTCTTTCAACAGTTTTGTCCATGTGACTAAGCCATGGTCAGTGAGATCTAAGTGGAAGCCTCTTGTTCCTTCTTGGAAGGCCACTGGACCCAGGATACTCTTTTATGCTTTCTACCTTCCTTCTT
>NW_024425008.1:15091740-15131292 GCF_017311325.1 Ursus maritimus
CTGACTGGATTACAGATGTAATGGCTGGAGTCTTTGCAGCAATTGTGGACTATGAGGTAATCTGGATGACAGAAAGCATGGGTATAGAAGTGAAAAACTTTAACATGCCTAAGCCCTTGATGGACTATGTGGCGCCAACAAAACAGCCTTGGACTTCTGCTCTCAGAATGCTCTGACATAAGAGACGAAAGCCTTACCAGTTTAAAGTGTTGTGAAAAAGGTCTCTATTGCTGTAAGCTGAAAGCAGTATCTAACTAATATGAACCCTGGCTTCTAACTTCTTTGTCTTTGTAGCCTAGTAGTGTGCATTTACTTCAAAAACTTGAAGGCATAACTCCCTTCTTCTCGCTCTCATCCATTGCTTCTGCATTTCACATCCCAGATTTTTTTTTTTTTTCCTGGAAATAGCCATGGTTTCTCCTAAAGTGCAGAATTTCTTTCTTTTTTTTTCTCTTCAAATATTTATTAAATTCTAGTTAGTTAACATATAGCGTACTATTGGTAAAGTACATAGTTTCTACAGTTAGAAAGATTATGGGATCAAATTTCTTTTTTTTTTTAAGATTTTATTTATTTATTTGACAGAGAGAGAGAGACAGCCAGCGAGAGAGGGAAGAAGCAGGGGGAGTGGGAGAGGAAGAAGCAGGCTCACAGCGGAGGAGCCTGATGTGGGGCTCGATCCCATAATGCCAGGATCACGCCCTGAGCCGAAGGCAGACGCTTAACCGCTGTGCCACCCAGGCGCCCCAGATTATGGGATCAAATTTCTTACTAGTCATGTCACCGAAGATGATTTGGTGAACCTCTCCATGTCTCTTATCTGTAAAGTGTGGATAATAATGAGGAACAAAAAGGAGGAAGCATGTAAAGCACTTGGAACACCTAGCACAGTCTCAATAAATTATATTATAAAGTTTTTGGTAGGGTTAGTAACACTACAGAGAGAGACTTGAGGATTAGCCAGAAGGGTTTTATTTAATCCCACAGGGACTGACCTGCCCCAAACCTCTTCTCTGAAGTGATACAAACAGGATGTGTAGAGTTGATAACTTTTCTAGTGCTTGGCAATGCATGCCATGCCCTCCTTAGAATCTTTGCTTTCTCCCCTGTATGGCAATATTTTCAAATGCTCTTCACACAACTTTCTTTAATCATGCTTAACACTTGAATTGAGCTGACGATCTGAAAGGACAACAAAACAAAACAAAAAACCCCGAAACCAAAAAAACAAAAACAAAACAATTTATTATTATTTATTTATTTATTTATTTATTTATTATTTTTTTATGTAAAGTTCGATGATTTGGGGCACCTGGGTGGCACAGTGGTTAAGCGTCTGCCTTCGGCTCAGGGCGTGATCCCGGCGTTATGGGATCGAGCCCCACATCAGGCTCCTCCGCTATGAGCCTGCTTCTTCCTCTCCCACTCCCCCTGCTTGTGTTCCCTCTCTCACTGGCTGTCTCTATCTCTGTCAAATAAATAAATAAAATCTTTTAAAAAAATTTAAAAAATAAAGTTCAGTGATTCATTAGTTGCATATAACACCCAGTGCACCATGCAATACGTGCCCTCCTTACTACCCATCACCAGCCTATCCCATTCCCCCAGCCCCCTCCCCTCTGAAGCCCTCAGTTTGTTTCTCAGAGTCCATAGTCTCTCATGCTTCATTCCCCCTTCTGGTTACCCCCCTTTCTTTATCCCTTTCTTCTCCTACCGATCTTCCTAGTTCTTATGTTCCATAGATGAGAGAAACCATATGATAATTGTCTTTCTCTGCTTGAGAAGTTTTTAAGACTAACCACAAGAAGCAATGAAAAGCACAGCCCTTCAAAGCATAAGCTTTGAATTCAGAAGGACCTGGGTTTGATTTTAAGTTTTTCTTTCACTAGCTGTGAAGGAATTAGGCCACATAAACATTCCAGGTCCCAGTTCTTCCCCTACGCAGCATGGGCCGCTATAGTTGCACTTGGAGAGTGGTGATGAAACTTGATTGAGCTAATGCTCGTAGAGCTCCAAGAGAGTACCTGACACGCGCTCAGTGAATGAGCACTATTATTATTAGGAGTACTGGTGATAATAATGCCAATAAAGAGAATAAATCATCATGCTTCAGTGGAGCCCAGTAGTTAAGTGATCCAGCTAAGATCCAGCTAAGATCGTCTGTGAAGCAGTGATTCATGGGTAGAAAAGTGTTAAGAAATGGAGCAAATAGAATGTGAACATTTTCTTACAAACATACCTTTTGGAAAGTTAGAGAAGTAGAAATGTAAACCGACTTAGAACCTAAGAATCATAAACATTTCTCCATTTTGTTTTTCCTACGTGTACCTTTTCAGATTGATTTATATAAGGTTAGAAGAGAAATGGTTTTGAAAAACTTTTAAAAGGCAACAAATAGAATAGATTGATAGACTTAGAGAGATCGAGGATGATTAAAAGGGTGTAGAAATGTAGTTGAGATGATATGAACCTGAATTATTGAGGAGAAAAGAGAACATTATGGTTTTGTTTGACTTATTAACATGAAATGAAGCTAGAGGAAAGGACTCAGCTGTACCACCACAACCTCCCGCGGATCTAACAAAAATCTTCACTCTGTCAAAAAGGATGAATAAATCAAATTGATAGAGGTGGTCTCAGGTGGCTTTGAAGTCAAAGAGCCAGCCCCCCCAAGAAAAGATCAGAAAGGACTTCTCAAAGTCCCTCTAAAAACCTGCTGAAGATACATTTAAATGAGTACATCCTAAGCATTATATCCAGAGAAATTTTCAGAAAGAAAGGCTTCTAGTTGCAAAACCACTGGGCACTTTGGATTTCCACGTCATCCAGCAGCTTGGTGGAGGGAAGGATCTGGTGACGCTTGGAGAACAGGGTCCCAGGTCAAACATCTGGGATGGTGGGAGTCTGAGAGAGGCTGGCCAGGGAGATATGGCCTCTGTTCAAGCCATTCCAGGTCCTCGCACACTAGCAAAAATGGCAGCTGAGACTGGCAAACATCTTGGCAGAGTTTGGCGGAGGGGTTTGGTTGGTTGGTTTGTTTTGTTTTTGGGCAAGAATGTTTCATTGGTAGCATTGTGTGCTTCTGTTTGGAGACATCCGGTGTCTGTTGTTTCTTCTTTTGTTATGTTAAGATTCCCTGATCCTCAGGGCCTGGATTCATTAGTCTATTAGGGTAGAAAAGAATAATATTCTTTGATTTTTCCTTTATTTATTAATTGGAACATTTCTATAGAGAGACACTTCCTCTCATGAACTATGGAGTACACTGTGGTTCTTTTCAAATAGGATAGGCAAGATAAATGCTTGCTACTTTTACATTTGTTACTCTTCAAAATAAGGTTTTTTAAAGTTTTTTTTTCCTTATCATTATACCTTTGGCCCATTTTTCTCTTGGTTTACTGTCTTTTTCTTCTTGATTTTTAGGAACTTTTTATATATTAAGGTATCATCCCCTTTGATGTAAGTTGCAAATAATTTTTACTTATTTTGTACCTTTCATCACGTGCTTATAAAAACATAGTAAAAAAGTATCTATTTTTTTCTTTTATTTCTTCTGGAATTGGAGTCATAGTTAGGAAAACTTCCCTCTTCTCAGGGTAAGAAGAAATTCACTCACATTTTATTTTAGTGTTTGCATGGCTTTTTTTTTTTCTTCTTTCTCAATTTAAATCTCTGAGCCATTTGGAATTTATTTGGATATACTGCGTGAGGGTGTATCAAATTTTTGCCTATCTAAATAACTATGTCTCAAGCACATTTATTTTAAAAGTCTATGTGATGGCACTTTATAAAGTCTCAGCAATATTTTGCTAATTACCTAAATTGATGAACTGAATCATCCCTATATTTGCTACTTCAAATTCTCCTTTTATCCTGCTTAAATTAATTCATATAAATAAAAGATAAATTGGACAAATCAGTCGGAAGAGCGTCATCTTGAATCATTAAACAAGCTTTCTAAAAAAGATTTAAAAGAAATTTAAATGGAAGGAAACCTCTAACCACACTATCTTGTTTCTTTTTCATAGCATCTCTGTAATTGTTGTTCTTATTTGCTTCCCTTTACGTATATGAAGAAGCTGAATCTCACTGAAACGTCCCCAATGTCACCCTGCCTTAGAGCTGGGCCATTTGAACTGCAATACTGGTATCTTGGCAGTTGCTGGGGCCGTGTTTATTTATTCACCATTTTTTGGTCTAACATCAACAAGAACCATTGTTCTGAGGATTCTGTCCTAATTTTGGACATCATTGTCATGAGAATATAAAGAAGGGATGGAAATAAGTTTAGCATTGCACATTTTGAATAGGAGGGGCTTGTGGAACATCTATGCAAAGAAAACCCACTAGGGTCTAGCACAAGGCTTGTGGAACGTACTCTTGGCGTGGTTTACTCCCCCGAATTGCCATCATGCTACATTTACAGTTTTAAAATTTGTCTTTAGATAGTGAGCATTAGGTGAATAGTGGTATCTAAATGTCCGAATTATATGCTTCTATAGTCCAGACTCCCATCAACTGGAAGAGGTTGCCAGTGCTTATGGGAGAGGAGGAAGGAGGGAGTTACCGGTTAAGGGCAATAGTAACATTTTGGGTTTAAGTTACTTTTGAGCTGATACTATAATTTGGTTGAATATACAACCAGTTTAAAGATCACATTTTTGGGACACCTCGGTGGCTCAGTCGATTAAGCGTCTGCCTTCGGCTCGGGTCATGATCTCATGGTCCTGAGATGGAGTCCCATGTCGGGCTCCTTGCTCGGGGAACCTGCTTCTGCCTCTGCCTGCCATTCCCCCTGCTCATGTTCTCTCTCTCTCTCTCTCTGACATATAAATAAATAAAATATTTTAAAAAATAAAGATAACATTTTCTATTAAGGTTTCTTTAGACTTATATTTGTGTGCAGAAAGAATTTTCCATTCCTCATTCCATGAGCAGTGAGGAGAAACCCTTACTTTACATGCATTCCTTGGGGCCCCTCTGATCTCTAGTGTCATGGCCTTGTTCAGGCTTGATTTCTAGTTGTCCTGTACTTTGCCCACTCAGGTGCTGTTGGTAAACTATTATCATTTGGAGTATCCCATTGGCCACTGATGAAATCTTGGGCTCCCACTTTATTTTACTTTGGGAGTTCCTAGATATTGCAGTCATAACTCCACAGCTATTCAGGCTCCCGGTTCTCTTGGGATCTCTGTGGAGGCCTGGGGAGCAGCATCTCAGCTGCTTTCTCTGAACCACTGGGGAGTATCCAAGACTCTGGGAGGCTTCCCTCTGGGCCAGCCATGTGTTTGTCTTCTTCAACCAGTTCAATCTCTTACAAAACCATGTCACAAACTTCCCGAGATATAACTGGGAAACACCCTCATCATTTAGATTCCTTTTCAACTTACCTGAGGTTTTTAATCTTCCTGAAGATCCCCCACTTCCTCACCCACCACACACACACACACACCATCTCCCAACCACAACCAGTCTAGAGCAAGGCCCAAAGAGATGAGGGACTGTAGCCCAGAAAACCCCTTGCAACATCTTGAAATTATTATCTTTCCTCAAGCACCAGCAAGGTTTCTACTTTACCTTTATGAACAATGAGAAGCATTGCTTTGCAGCTTTCTTCCTTCTTCACTGGCTGGCTTTGTTCTGGGAGATACAGTCCTCCCCTTCGTCATGTTATAAGTTAAATATAACTAACTTATTACTAAACTCATGGTTTCATAATAGTGACACTAATGCCTGCATGAAATAAAACAAAGGCAAAAGAAAGTGATAGATCCGTGAGCTATATAATAGATGATAGATAAATAAAAATGGATAGATTACAGAGAGAAAATAGATCACCAAATATTTCATTTTATTTTACTATTTTATTTTATTTTTAAAGACTTTATATATTTATTTGACAGAGAGAGGGCGCACAAGCAGGGGGAGTGGGAGAGGGAGAAGCAGACTCCCTGTGGGGCAGGAAGCCTGATACTGGGCTTGATCCTGGGACCCTGGGATCATGACCTGAGCTGAAGGTCGACCAACTGAGCCATGAAGGTGCCCCAGATCACCAAGTATTTTAAAGAATATTATTTCCATTTCATATAGTTAAAGTCCTCAAATATTTAGAATAAGATCGGGAAAACATCCAAAAACAAAGCTAAAGGTCAGGAGGAAAAAGAGGGAGTAATAAAGGAGACAGATAATTGGGGATGAGAGAGGTGAGAGAGAAACCAGAAAACAATGGTGTTCTAGAACATGAGGAATGAAGTATTTGGAGAAGAGGGGAATGACGAATACCCTCAAATGCTTCCGAAGAATTAGTTCAGTTGAGACCTTCTTCTTTGCACGGGGAAGTGAAGTGGCTTAAATGTGTCTGCTTCCGGGGACATCTGGGTTTAGAAGCCTAATTAAGAATTATCTTACGATACCATACCACTGCATATGTTCAAAAAAATCCCAACCAGACCTCAGGAAATAAGTTCAAGCCTTTTAAACCACTAGCTGTGTGGATTTGGGAAGCTCCTTAGTCTCTTGGTGTTTCTTTTGTCCAAAGAGGGAATTGGTTTGATTATCTCTCAACTTGTTTTTGGTTCTGAAAACCTGCAAATCTAAAGTGGCACATTTCTCAGGCCTCCTGGAAGAAAAACGCCGTTGTTCCGGTACCAGATTGTTTGCTCATCCGTTTCTTCTTTATTTCCTACGTTAAGGACACTTCTATTGCTAGTAACAGTGAAATGACAGAAGTATTTATAGAATGCCAACTATGGGCTTGGACGCATGCTAGTTGTTTTATAAAGTTAAATCCATTTGTAAGCCTGTGAGTCCTGATATTTTTAAATACAGATTTAACTTAAGAACAAGAAAATTAATTAGAAAACTCATTGTAACAAAGTTCTCATATGTATACTCAGGCATACATCAGGTCCAGACATACGAAGGCAGCATGTTCTAACCTTTTCTCATTTCTATTCTTCCTTTTGGACTTTTTTTTTTCTTATTCATCTATCACCACCAATATGATAGTTTTGTCATTTTTTTTTCTTTAACCTTGTGGGGTTTTTAATTCAAATAAATCCATTTTGAAAGGAAACCTTTATGATATTAAATATATACCTGTCCTACTTTTCATAAGTGAAACAGAGCTGTAATAGTTGAAATACATATATTAACATACAAAACATACTAGAAATATTATGACAGTAAAGCAATGTAATTAAATTCTAGCTAGATTGTGTTCACCTGCTCTCTTTTTGTTTACAAAAGAAGTTGAGTGCTGAGCTCAGTTTTAGTGAGAATCCTGCTAAGCCAGTTTAGAGATGATCCCTCTGACCTTGACAGCAAGTCAAGTTTCTCTTTCCCCATATTAACTGAGTTCCTCTTAGTGATTTTCCACCCTCTCCTTCACCCTGCCATTGGCTACAAATCCGCACTGTCTCAGCTATATTCCAATGTGAGTTCCATCTCTATACTCTATTGCAATATCTTGAATAAAATTGTTCTTGCTTGTTTAAAAAAAAAAAAAGTAAGTGTTGGAGAAGTGTTTAGGATAGCACCAGCTGGGACTTTCTTCCTAATACAGTGGGAAGGATTATGAAGGGAAAATGTGCTATGTCCCATGTTACCTGATGCCTTGTCCACGGACCACAAAGTACTAGCTTTTCTAACAGTGAGAACAGTGAGACATATCCCACATGTGCTGGGCTCAGTTTATGTACCACCCCGTGTCTACTCCCATGCTGGTGAGTCCCCAGCTCTCCTGACTTATTTTCAGAGACCTGCAGTGGCGGAAACCCCCTCGGAGGCTGAAGGCTAAACTAGCGGAACTGCGGTATCTCTGCTTCCCCAGTGGCTGCCTAGAGGGAGCGGGTCACATCACCGAGAACTCTGACAGCGAAAAGTCCATTGGGAAGACTGAACATTGAGAGGCAGCTGACAAGAAGGATAGAGAGAGGAAGAGAGGGAGAGATTGAGGGACAGAGATTGAGAGGAGGAAGGAAGCAAAGGAAGAAAGAGAAAAGAAAGAAAAGTCACCAGATACACAGAGGAAATTCTGAGGCACCTCTCTCATGTCATCTTACAGAACCAAGTAACCAGTCATATTCGTTTTCTGTTGGAAGGCTGGGGCCAGTCTGATAATGTACCACTTGTACTTGCTTTTCCTCTTTCCTGACCTCACCTTACTCTCCTTTCCTCCCACTCTGGCCACCTTGAGTTTGCTCCTCTCAGTAAAGGCTTTATTCATAGCTTTATCTCAGCTCTCTTTTTCTAGATTATTTTCCACGCTTAGGGGCCCAATGAGACATCACACAGTTATGGGGAAATTAATGTACAATTTGTGTTATAAGGATTTCACAAGTCGATATCAGTTGGTCAAGAGAGTGAAGAGGAAAATAGTACAATTGCCACTGAAGGTCATTTAGGGTCACTACATGCTCCCGAGTCTCTACATCCACAGTGAGTTCTATAAGAGAACGGGATGTCTCTGTCTTTACATCCATATGCCCAAGGGTTGGCACAGTGCCTAGTGCACGCACAGTGACCCAAATGTTTTGAATACAAACATCCGTTGAATGAACGAACCCTCAAAGCACCATCTACTTGCAGGAGTAGAACACTCCATTCTACTTGTGCTCTATGTTGATGTGTTCTCCTAACCATGGTGTTGTTTGCCTCCAGGAGCCCATCTCTACACCACCAGCATGGCTCATCCACATTCTCCCAGCAGATCCTATCCCACTCTCCTTTTCTTTTCTCAGTTGACTTGTTCTTCGAGCTGGAGGGTGAGGTCAGAGAGATCTATCCATCTATGTTTCTCTCTAAGAGACATCGTTCTTTTCCTCTTAATCTGAATACTGGTCAACTATCTCCCTTTAAATTTCTTTGAGCAGATTTAGCTCAAGAATCACGTTTGCCTTCTCTACACCTCGAACTTCAGTGTTGAGCCTGTTGTAGGACACCAGCCTTACACAACATTTTTATAATATTTCAAATGCAAAGCCAAGTTTTCAGATGATTTATAATGCTATTTGTTTGACAAGGTAATAGAATTCCAAATGCTTCGATAATTTTAACGTTTTAGCAATTTGCAGAAACAGTGGCCAGAATTTATATCTTTGTATAGAAATAAAAATTGCAGGCATTATAAACCATTATGAAGCTCTGCCAGATTACTTTTTTCTAAAAATATTGTTTGTCTAATGCATGGACCCAAATTATTTTCCTCCTTGTAAAAGACAATATCCATTCCAAAAATATATTATGGAGACCTTATAATATGCCAGGCATTTTGTTAGAAGCTAGGATTACAGGGTTGGATGAGTCAATCCCTGCCCTTGTACAGCTTTTATTCTAGTAAGGGAAATAGACTCGAATGGATACATTTGATATAATGAAGCAAACTTTCTGTCATCAGTTGGGACTGGGTGATGTGGGAGTGCAGGAATAGAAAAGTAAATCGAATGGTAGAAGAAGATAGGAGAAGTTCCTGGAGAACAGCATGATCACGAGGTAGCCAGGTGGAGAACGGGGTGGGTTGAACACACACAGGGAGAAAATGAACAAAGGCCCAGAGGAATGAAATAGCATGGTGAGTGGAAAAGCAGCTACTGTTTGCTATGGCTGGAGTGTAAAGACCAAAGAATAGAGGGGTATAAGAAAAGTCTAGAAAAATATGGGAGTTCGTTTGCCACGGAAGAACTTGCATTTGAGGATAAGCAGTGTTACCGTTATCTTGAAAGATAACGGCTGAAATTGTATAAATGTAAGTTGTTGTAAAGGGTAAAGTTAGAAAGGTGAGCAAAGACCATACCACAGGCCTCTTTTTTATGTCCCAAATTTTGAATTTTGCCCTCTGAGAAGTAGTCATCCATTGAAGGTTTTGAAATACACAAACATGGCAAGCTTTGCTTTTTGGACAGATGACTGGCCACGCTAAAGAGCATAGATTGGAGGAAAAGAAAAGTCGAAACAGAAATACCAGTTAGAAGGCTATTTTTAGAAGTCATGTGAATTATAATTTGATTGTGGTAGAGATTTTTAAAATATAACATTGTTACACGAAAATCCTTCTCCTGTTTATTCTTTATGTGGGAGGTAAAAAGGTGCACTTGTTGTAAATACACATTATTTTGTCCTTTGCCTATAAAATGGGTCATCGTTCCCCATCCCTCTCTTCCAATATGCCTCATCCCCGATCCTTCCAAAAAGTTCTGCAATAAACTTTGTGCCTTACTAAATAAAAGTTAAGATTAGGATTCTTTTGTATGAGATTGAATTCACGCATTTGGGGATATTTTTGGATACAGCATTATTTAAAGTGTCACAGTTTATATCAATTGTTTTAAACTGTATCTCCAATCTGTGACTTCTCAGCATATTTTGGAATCCAACCAGTTTTCTGGTATTACAGAGTTTGCAATGTAATCTATTTTCCAAATTTTAAAATTCTTTTTTGTTTTTTAATTAAGAACGTTTCAGATAGTGTCAAAAATGACCAACCCCTTTTGGTGTAAATCAACCAAACATTTCAAATTTTAAACCGTTAAATTTATTTCTGTCTCTACAACTTCTGACATTTAGAAACAGATACAAGGGGGAAAAAGGGTTTGTCATTTGAGCTTTGTCCTTGGGATGATTACTTCAATCCCTCATACTGCTCGCTGAACAAAATCTAACTTACCTGAAAAAGCATTGTTTTCAAGTATTACCTTGCCTTTCTGTATAGTTTATGACCTCAGCATTTGGGGATTGTGTGGCCTCATTCCAGAGACTAACTTACTGCCCAGCTCAAAACTGTGTCTGGCAATACAACACCAGGCTTGCCAATCACCAATACTTAGGCATGGATGATATTTGGTAAGAAAAGAAAAATCATCTGTGCCTGTCATTGCATTTTCTGGAAAGATCTCTTGCAATTTTATTAAACCAGAAGAAAATGTTTCTGAAAATAGCCTATTGACCTACTTTGAGCAAAGGTATCTAAAAATATGGCAAAATCTTTGTCAGCCAGATGTATGTTCACGTTGAAACCATGGAACTTTTGTAAACAATCTAAATAGCTGAAGAATAGATTTTCTCAAGATTTTCCAAGGCATAATCATTGCAAATTATAACTAGGAAAAAATTGTAAAACTTCTGTATTTGAGAGTTGGCCTTCATTTTTAATTGTGTTGTAATAGCCAAAATTCTTTTTAAGATAAGGAGCAGTAATTACTATCTCCTTCTTATAGGGATGCCCCAACTCTCTCAAAAGATGACATATATTTTTATCATGGTGGAGAAACCAGGAGCCAAACATGGAAAATGAAAGGAAATATACTAGAGGAACAGCTCCCCAAATTTGTACATTAAGGGAAGGAAAATGAATTCTGTTGTTTAAATTTTCCTCTTTCATGATGGGAATTCCTATGTCAAAGGAATTTCTAAAAAAAAAACTTCCTAAGGGCAATTTTTGCATTAAGTCACAAATCAATGTCTATGATGTTTAATTTGGAATGTCTGCTTTTGTTCAGCTAGTATGGCTGACCAACAAAGCGAGAGCATGAGACTGGTGCCTCCTTCAACCTGTGATTCCCACTGCATACTAGGAGATACCAGTCATGCCATTCTACTTCCGATGAGAGAGCAGATGTCATGTCATGGATGCTTCTACAGGTCTCCATAGCTTCATTCTAAATTTGGGGAAGACCATTCCAAGTCATAGATAACAAGCAATCAGATGAATACAAAAAAGAATAACTGGGCATTTGTTATATTTACAAGTCCCGAAACCATTGTTTCAACATTTTTCTCAACTGTGGCACATATTACAATTATTTCATGTAGCATATTCTTTATTTTTCACAACTGCAAATCTAATTCATGAACTATAGGAGTTCTAGAACATTTCTGACAGTTACCAGTGTTCCCCCCACCACTACCAAAGCCAGAATTTGCTGACTCATCCCAATGCTGTGTTTGTGCTTTAATAAAGTATAGAAAAAGATGACCATCCAAACGGATCACTGCTGAGATTCTCCTTGGTCGGGCAGTAAGTAAGAAAAATGAAATGTTTATTGTTAGTCATTTGTGACTGAGAATAGTTGCAACACCAAGTCACATGGTTAGCAAATAATTAACTCAAAGGTAACTATCTTGTTTTTCTATAATGGAGAGAAAGGGAATTGCATACTACCAGGGAAAGGGCCAGGAGGTTGGGGAATAATTATGAAACAGAAGTCATGAATTTATCTTTATGTAGAGACACCAGAACTCAGACCTTTTCAGGAGACAAAATAGGGACACCTGGGTGGCGCAGTCGGTTAAGGATTCAACTCTTGGTTTTGGCTCGGGTCATGATCTCGGGGTCCTGGGATCAAGCCCTGTATCAAGCCCAATATTGGGCTCTGCACTCAGTGTGGAGTCTGCTGGAGATTCTCTCTCCTTCTCTCTCTGACCCTCCCACTCATCTCTCTCTCTCTCTGAAATAAATAAATAGGTTTTTTTAGAAAAAGTAGAGAGAGAGAGAGAGAAAATAATTACCATGTGCAGGTCTTTGATGTGCCGCTTCACCACAATCACGTGGACGTAAATGGAGGGTCCATTAAATTAAGGTTTTCTTTTCAATCCACTCAAAATTTGAACACCTTGTATGAGACTAGGCCCTGTATGAGGTGAATGACACCTTGAAAAGGTACTGTTACAGTTTTTAAGAAAAGACTAACAAATACAGTAAAATTAAGACAAAACAGAATACGTTTAAAGTACGAAGTGCATAGTACTGCCAGTATATGCAAAAGGCAGTCAGAAGTGTGGAAAGATAAATGTAGGTCCAAGGAACCAGAGAAACTGGAATTATAGATCTCTTTATTAAGATTTAGGAGGTTGAGTAGGATTTGGTGGGTCGAGAGGGTATGATGGAGGACATCACAAGAAAAGCTGTAACTAGCTTTCATGAAGGCAGAGAGGATGGAATGACAGAATTTGGAGAATAGTGGGGCACCTGATTACCTGAAGCAATGGCTTTGGGTGGAAAATGGGCCTCCAAACCAGTGCCGCAGATTTCCAAAGATAGTCCTATTTTGGAAAAATTATCTTAGAAATATTTTCTCTCTGTTTCTGTCTTACTGTCTCTTTCCTGTCTATCATCTATCTATCTATCTATCTATCTATCTATCTATATCTAAACTATCATCTATTTATCAATCATCTTTTTTTTTAAAGATTTTATTTATTTATTTGACAGAGACAGCCAGTGAGAGAGGGAACACAAGCAGGGGGAGTGGGAGAGGAAGAAGCAGGCTCCTAGCAGAGGAGCCTGATGTGGGGCTCGATCCCAGAACGCTGGGATCACGCCCTGAAACAAAGGGAGACACTTAAGGACTGCACCACCCAGGCGGCCCTATTTATCAATCATCTATCTGAGTTTACTAATATTCTAAGTTTAATGACAGAAAGAAAAGAGTTCAAGAAATAAATGAAGTATAAAGGCAATAGCCTATGAAGTGTCCCCGAGAAGAAATATTTGTAATTTTTTCACTTGCAAGCGCAGAGTCACTCACTTCTGAGATTCTGCACCTAGCCATTTTCAGTCACAGATATAAAAGCCCAGGAGGAAGTTGGGTGAAAAGAAAAACCCCAGTGACATCTGTGATTTCCTGTGAGAGCCACAGGGTAAAACCAGCAGAAAAGAAACCCAAATATGAATCCCACAGGGTTGAAAGGCTCTGTTCTAAGAAACACCCCCTGAGAACACTCTGGGTGAAATCCTATCCCATGAAATAATCACCAGACATGAAAATTCATGCAGATTAGCTGGGAAAAATTATGACAATGAATGAAGTTATTGCCTTTGGCGACTTAGAAGCAAATAATTAATGAGGAATTTCATGTATATACTTTAAAAGTTCCCATTCTACCATTAACAAGGAAAGAAAAACCAATTTGAGGGCTTTCAACTAAGGGCCCAGTAAGAAGAATTTCATGTGTTATAGTATGTAGAGTCTTAACATTGTTTAATTCAGTCCACCAAGTCAATGCCAGAATAAAAGTTCCCCGAACCATGGATTATGGAGCCTTTACAAGCAAAAGGAGGCATTTCGGGGAGGTTAAGTTTTCGAATGGTGCTCTCTGGCAGATCCTTTGGCACACCAAAATGGTAACTTGAGGCCCATGGGAGTCGGGGCTGCATCTCTCCCTTAGTGAATCAGAGAAATAAGCTCTCTGATCCAAACATCAGGAGGAAAACATTTACCTGGAATATTTCTCCTTCTCAAGGAATTCCAACTTCTCAGCAACTTTGACTGAATCAGGACTGGGAGGGGAAGGAACCTCACTCTGAGGTCAAATGAGCCATGGGATAACTTCAGCTCCTCCTGAGTTGGGCATGACTAGAGAGCTAGGTCACCCCTCTCTGTTGCTTATGTTTCCTTTTTCCCATCCTTTTTTGCTTGGGGATAAAAAAAGATTTCAAACCTTGAATGTAATGACTTAATATATTAAATATCCTAATTTCTTTGTGTGTGCGTGTGTGTAAAATATTAAAAACCATCATAAAAGTCACCATTGGATTTTTTCTTTTGTTTCATCTGGTCATTTTCCGCTGGAGATAAATGAAGTTACAGAGAGCCTCGTGCTTGAAGGGCCACTACCAAACTGTGAGTCTGGGGGCTCTTTGTCCAGACTCGTTTATTCTCTGTGGGCCCTAATGACAAACAATCCTCTGAACATTCTCATATGCTACTGCTGTGTACGATGGTTAATTTTATGTGTCAGCTTGGCGACACCACAATGCCTAGTATTTGATGACAGTCTAAACATCACTGTGAAGGTATTTTTTGGATGAGATTAATGTTTACATCAGTAGACTTTGAGTAAAGCAGATGCTCTTCCATGATGTGGGTGGACCTCATCTAATCAGTTGAAGGCCCTAAGTCCCTGAGTAAAAGGGAATTCTGTCTCCAGACTGTCTTTGGATTCAAGCTACCATGTCAACTCTTTCCCAGCTCTCCAGCCTGCTGGGCTGCCCTGCAGATTTCAGACTTGCCAGACTCCACAACTGTATGAGCCAATTTCTTAAAATAAATCTGTTTCTGTCTTTCTCTTTCTTTCTATTTACACACATCCCATTGGTTCAGCTCCTCTGGAGAATCCTGACTTGTACACTGGGGGAGGAGAGACAATAGTATATGCTTGAGGTGGGGATAGAGGTGGGGGCAGGTATATGGCTTGAGGTTTTGTTCTTGTCTCTCGATAGGCTAAGCACAGCAATTTTCAAACTACAGTGTGATCATTTCAACCGCATGGAAGTGGGATAAAAAGTGATTTTCTGGGCCCCACAACTGAAGATGCTGCTTCAATAGGTCTGAGATGGGGCCTTGGGAATCTGTCTTCTCTACCAAATGCACTGAGATTTTTCCAATGCACTTGTTCCAAATAATTTAGTTAGAAACTATTGCCATGGGAGTGTCACTTCTTAAGACAGGTGATATAGTCTGAATGTTTGTATCCTCCCCAAATTCACATGTTGAAATCCTAATCCCCAAGATGATGCATTAGGAGATGGGGAACTTTGGAGGCCATTTGGTCATGAGGGTGCTGCCTTCATGAATGGGATTACTGTTTTGGAAAAGAGGCCCCGCCAGGCTCCCTATCACCTTCCACCATGTGTGAACACAGTGAGAAGGGGGTGATCTGGAATCCAGAACTTGACCCTTCTGGCATTCTGATTTTGGATTTCTAGTCTCTGGAACTGTAAGAAATCAATATCTGCTCTTTATAAGCCACCCAGTCTGTCCAGGGGATTTTATAGGAGCCCAAAAGGACTGAGATAACAGTGTAGGAAATTATATATTATTGGAGCAACGCTTTTGGAACAATAAAGGCTTTTCTGAAGTTTGAGGGTAAGGATGGGGGAACAGCATGGATCTTTTTTTCTCTCCTAGATTCTAATTCACACACTTTAGGGCAAGAACATTTTACTGAAGGATACCATAAAAAACATTCTGAGCCCCTTGACACTTGTAGAAACAAGTTGCACATCATGTAATTGGCAAGAGTTATTTACATCACTATCCGGACAATGTCTCCCACAACTTAGCAATAATTCTAAGTCGTTCATGATAGGTGACCACACAGCTGTAGCCTGAGCACCTGTATTAGGAAGATACTGAATACCCCACAAGCAGCGGTCATGTTGTGTATTTTTTTCTGGAATCATTCACTCACTAACTTGCCAAATATCTATCAAGCATGAAGTGTATCTCAGGTATTACAGCAGACATGAGGAAAGAAGAATGAAACAGTTCTTGTTCTTACGGAGTTCCTCACTAATTAAAAATATAACGCATTTGACATAAACGCATGCATCACAATATACTTCTTTTTTTTTTAATGTATTTCAGTAGAAGTTTTATTCTGAAGGGCTACATCTGGGCATTGGAAATATTATTTTCATATTTAATTTTATATAAGCCACTTGGTTATTTATAGGCTTGCTTATAGATTATTTATTTCACTGTTTATAGCTCTAAATTAAGAAAGGTATAAAACCAATTGTTAAGGAAGCGTGAGTCAGTAACACAGCTCTTTGAGGAGCATGAACGTGAGATCTGGAGGTTTGATAGAGAGATGACTCTCCTGCAGTTCCGTCACTAAGCATCTGTTCTGCTCTGTGTGACTATTTACCCTGGCCTTTCTGCAGTGTAGAACCAAAGTCAAGGGGAAGAGATGGGGCTCAGAATTAACCTTATGTCCAGGGAATATACTTAAGCTAATTGTTCCACCAGGGTTTTGAATCCATGACCTTGACCTCCTTGTGTCAAATTCTAACCCCCTGAACTAACTGATAAGGAAGAAACCTATGAGAGAGTCCTGACGTCAAGTCTAAAGCACTACACGGTATCACAGTACCCGAGTATCACTGCTTCAGTTGTCACCATTAACTCAAGGAATTTTGGAAAACATCTTTTTAGGAAAAACTTTTTGTATGCCTTACAGAGTTAGGAAATTCTTCAGGCATCAACAGTATGGATTTGGTGCCATGACAAACTGTGGACTTAATGAGATAATGACTGGTATTTTTGGAACAGAAGGAAAGATTTCTTTTCTACTATATGTGTCACAACAAGAAAAAGCCAAAATGTACTAGATCTATTGCCATCCTCATTCACTTCCAGAGGGAAAATGAAAATTGACTTGACTTCTATTGGCTCATAATCCTGGGCATGTGGGAAATGTGTCATTCATTCATTCTTTTAGTCAAATATATTTATTGAGCTGCTTCTTGGTGGCAAGAATTGTCATAGGCAGTGGAAATGCAGAGATGACCAAGATGGACAAGGCCTCGTTCCCACGGAGCCTGTATTACAGCAGGGAACCATAGTCAGTAAACAAGGAAGCAAGTACCTGAGCAAGAATTGATCAATTCTTGCTCACAATATACTTCGTAAAAGGAAGGCTTTACGTGCGCCAGTTCTTCTTATGTGCTAAATGTATTTAATTAAGTGGTAAAGTACCTATCTACCAGCATGGATTTTGAGAGAAGACAGACCTGGATTACTAGTTGTGATTGACTTGGTTGAGCGCCTTACCTCTTTAACCTGAAAAATGCGGGATAACCCTAGTCTCTTCCTCACAGAAAAAGAATGAGGGTTAACCAAGATAATGTCTGCAAAGCACTCATACAATGTCTGAAATAGATTGAGAGCTTCATAAATAACTATTGAAAATTCATGAGCAAATTGTCATTTTCAAGTGTTATGGAAAGGAAAGAAATTAACATTTATTGAGAGTTTACTACATTCCATGTACCGTATAGAAGACATTTCACATGCATTCTACAGTTAAAATAGAGGTATACTTTATGCTGCCCTTTAAAAACTTTGGAAATAATTGACTTTCGTTCTAGATTGAGAATGAAGTAAAACACATTAGATTTGCTAACATATTTTCATGAATACTCTGAAGCATACCGAGGGTTTTTTAACCTACCACAATTATTTTATCATACAGAATAAAATGGTGATGCCCTTAAATGGATTTTTATAGCATTGATTTCCTGCATGTCAGTGTAGCAATGAACAGAGAACTGTCCCCGGGCTGTTATTAAGCATCATGAGTTGTCTTTCCCAGAAACAGGCTAACTTTGCCCTAGACCGTCTGCCCCTCCAAGAACTACTTATAGCCCAAATATCACGATTTCGTGTGCACAATGCAAGCAGAATACGGAGCCATGGAACTGAGTGATGTGATGCTAACTGGGCTAAAAAATTCCAACCTACACTTGCAACATTAGAGAAACCATCTGCTTGTTCATTTAAATTCCCAGCCAGAGACGCTACTCCTTACCTAATAAATATTAATTGGAGCCTGCCAGATTCAAAGCAAGAGTCATCTCTGTGTTTGTGTTTTGGTTATTTGATTCATAGCCCAAAGAAAATCTCTTGATTCTGTGCATTATTATTTCACTCTTAATTCTACATTCATTCATGTACTCATCTAATCATTCAAATATCTATGCAATAAATAATACCAATCAGTCACTATGTCGAAAGCAGTGTGCGGTGTAATAGTGAAAAATGGTGTTTCTCCTTGGAGAGCAGCGCTCACTGTCACATAAAGAGCAATAAACTTCTGATACTCATTTGCGTGTGAATGAGATTTTTATTTTCATGAAAAGTGGAACAAAACCAGATTAAGTAGCTCAAAATCAAATTTCTAGCGTCCCTTTGGATCTGCTTTTCCCCTTTTCCTTGCATGCATGAGATCTACTAACATCTATTTGATGGCTAGTGACTCAGAAGAAAACTTTAGGAAATGTTTTGATTCCTCATACATTTGTTTATTCATCAAATAATTATTGAGTGTTTTCTAAGGGCCAGGCACTCTGCTGGGCACTGAATATGCAGCGGCGAATAAAGGATCCGATCACTGGACTTTTAAAGTTAACAGCCGGGGCACCTGGTGGCTCAGTGGGTTAAGTGTCCGCCTTCGGCTCAGGTCATGATTCCAGGGTCCTGGGATCGAGTCCCACATGGGATCCCTGCTCAGCAGGGAGTCTGCTTCTCCCTCTACCCCTTCCCCCAGCTCATATGCTCTCTCTCTCTCTCTCAAAAAAAAAAAAAAAATAAAATCTTTAAAAATAATAAAGATAACAGCCTATTAGGACAGATGGAAAATAAGCAAAGAGAGAAATAAATAAATGCATGTATTTGATGAGCGTTCTGGAGAAATAAGATGCTATGATAGAGAAGAGATAACCTTCATTACCTAGAGACAGGTTAAGGAAATCCTGTCTGAGGAGGTGACATTTAAACTTAACCTTTAAAAATAGAAAGTAGTTGGCGTTGTGAGGGGAGCTGTATAAGGGGAGGGATGAAAGGTGTGAGCCTGTAGGGGTGCAGGGCAGGGGTAGGGAGTGGATACAAGATACAGTAAGCGTGAAGAGCAGGTGTGAAGCCTGAATGGAAATTAATGAGCTTTGAAATTTATTGCTGCTTATCCTTCTTTCAACACGCTCACGTTTGTTTGTGATTGTACAACTTCCAAGAAGTTAGTATATTTCATGTTAATTACAAAGTGATGAAGGCTTTCTGGGCAATGGGGACTTCATTACTCCTGTTAGTATCATCGGTCTAAGCAAAGACTTCTTTTTCCAGGGCACCTGCTGTGGCAAGAACTGAATGATACATTTGTAGGATGCAGCCTTGGTTTAGAGTTTGCTTTACCATTCTTTATTGAAGCATTATTCTTGGCGTCACTTCAGAAGGGAGCATTACTCTTTTTGCTCCAAGGCCACTGACAATGTTCTCATAAGGTCAAAGCCAACGTAATGGAACTCTATACTAAAGCAACAAAATACAGAGTTTGCGTTTGTATTTCAGGCCTCTCATAACTGACTTTCGCCCAAAGCTGCCCATGCCCTTTATCAGCCAGCAATCCGCTCTGTGGGTCTCTAACCTCTTGAAGAGCACATCTTAGCTGGACTGACTGCTCTTTTTTCCCGTTTGTTCATGCCTTCTTGCTAATCACTGCAGGCTTGGTATTCAGTCCCTTGCCCTTTTCTCTGGAAATGGAGTCCTTCAAACTGAGAGAACTGGTGGTTGCTTCCTGACACCCCACAATCCTACCCATTATTCTGACTGGAATTTGGTTTATGGTTTCACTCCAGTGGCTGTAACGATCAACTCTTTTGTTTCCTTAATGACATCATGATCTTAATCCAGAATGTTCTGCCTTACAGTCTGATAGATTGGTGCCTACATATATTGTTGCATAAGCAAATCCTCCCTGGCCTGAAACATCATCTCCAGCACATTAAAATTCCAGCCACCTCTCCTGTAAAATTTTCTGGAACGTCTCAGCTCACAGTGTTACCTCCCAAACTTGAATGCCCATAGCTCTTTTCAGAACTGACATTCACCTGGTAGTGAATAGACATTTTAAAACACGATCCCTAATTAGACTATAAATGCTAAGAACATAAGACTATATATCCCCACTCTGTCCTGCCCAACATCCTCTGGTATACAGTAGAAGCTCAATGGGAGACAGCTTCACTACACTGATGTGAAAATCAGGCCACTTTCTAAAACTAAACTTTTCTGGAGAATTTATTGCCACTGAATCAGTTCTGTGTAGAGTAAAGATCATGGGGTTTGGTTCAGACAGACCTGACTGAGAAATACCAGCTCTGCTCATTAGCTAGGTCATTTTGAGAAAGGCATCTGTGTGCATGCCCATGGGCATCTGAAATCCTTTCTAATTTGGGGAGAATATCCAATTCTGAGTGCCCATATGAGAATCATGAAACTTCTTTCTATTGAAGAGCTGAGGAAGGGCAAATTCTTTCTTCCTCTTTCCTCCTGCTCAGCAGCCAGGACGTGGATTATCAGACATTCTCACCTACAACTTTGAGCCTTCAGTGATTGCTACCAAGATGAAGGAACAGTCAATGATTAATTCATTGCACAGTGTCCAATAGCAGCTGTGGTGATTGTCCAGAGCCAAGGGGCACAAGAGTTGAGCAAAGTGTCGAGCAGAGGAGTACCCCCTGTTCTGTGGGGTAGCTTTTGCTATGGACCCTCTGCCTAGACTCTCTTGATTTCTGTCCATTTTCTAGTGTAACTTCTCCAGCTTTCTTGCCAGTTACTTTGCTGGTTAAGTTAACCAGAGTAGGCTTCCTGTGCTGGCAACTGATGACTATAATTGAGGTATCCACTTAGAAAAATGAGATGATAATATCTACTTCTTTTCTATATAAATTAAATGCTATTTATAACATACATAACAGGCACTTGTAACATAGGAACAAATCGATAGTTAATAAATATTTTTTAAAAATATCTTCAATTTTGTTATTATTGGCCAGTTTCTATGTCCTTACTCAAAATAACTACTCTCCAAGCACCAAACTGCTATTTTAGGAGTCCACAGATCATTTTTTAAAAATTGTTGAAACATTTCTTTAAAACATTTCAATCAGCCCTGCCCATATGTGGCTGGAGCCAGCTTGATTTATGGGAACTGCTTGGTTGCACATGCTGCTGGACCATCTCCACCCCCCCCCCAGTCCGGGGGGGCAGGGAGCTCCACACTTCCATGGCACTGTTGTCACTGTCCTGTCCCTGAATATCCATCATAGCCTAGAACACTAATGAAACCATTAAACCTGGACTAGGTGACTATGGCAGGATATCTGTATCCGAGGATTCTCAATGCCTTCCCAGCCCCCTCGTCTTTCCTCTCAATGCTCACACTGCTATCGCTATGCCATTCAGGGTTCATGGAGAACCTCCTCTTTTGGATTTTAGATAATTTAGATTCATTTCTTATCTTTTTTTTTTTTTTTGATGGAACTGTAATCTCCTTAACGTTGGGTCTCTGGCTGTATCATATTGTAACGCACACCATGTGCACAGTGACTAGAATACATTGTTGGCTGAATACATCAGTGACTGCTTATGAATTGCTATGATTAGAAAATACGGAGGATTGTGCTGAAGTGTATTTTCCCCCTGAACTTGATATATTATCTAGAAATTTAGATATGTCTCTCCATAAACCAATACATTAGAATATTCAAATGAAAAAATCAAATCCTTAGAAAAATGTAACATGAAATTTGAATTAAGAAAAAAAGAAATATCTGAATATTTCTATAACCTAAAAATATTGATCAATAGTCAGACCCTGTCCATGAATAAAATAAAAATACCATGTCCAGATGAGTTTTAGCAATGAGTTCTGATGTCATTGTTTATAGATGATGATATTGTCTACACAGAAAAATGCTCTATAAAGATGAGAAATGAAACATAGTTTAGAATGATGGCTGAGGACTCGGTTAATATGCAAGAACAAAATGCATATCTATATACCAGCAACAAATATATAGAAAATCTGTGAAGAATAGTCCATCCAATAACAAAAACAATCAGAGTGTCTAAGGAAGCTACTAACAGAAGAAGTTTCACCGCGGAAATTTAACTGAAAGAGCTTAAAGAGGACCTAAACGAGTGAGAGATACAACCATGATCATGCAAAAACATGGACCTACAAGATGGCTGCTGTCATCTCCCCCAGTTGCTTCAGGGATTTCATGCAGTTCCAATGACAGTCCGATCATAGATTTGGAGGACAAGTTGACTGTAAAAGTGATATAAAAAAGCAAACCCCAAGAATAGTCAGGACTCTCTAAAAATGAATAAGATCACCCATTGCTTAGCTTGAGTTCCCTAGACAAACTGATGTGCTAATGCTGCTTTGGATATAATTCCAGATAAACAAGTGTAAGGGAAAAATGGAAATATGGCAGGGAAGAAGCGAAGGCACATATAAGAATATAAAATAGTAACAATAATAATAATAAAACACACAACAACATTTGGTAATGGGAGTGAATCGATAGAGGCTAAACAAATGCAGTGGATCAACTAAAACCAGTGAATTCTAGAACTATTCTGGGGGTTTGGAAGAAGGAAGACTTTTCCTGGGGCTCCTGGGTGGCTCAGTCGGTTGAGCATCTAACTCAGCTCAGGTCATGATCTCAGGGTCATGGGATGGATCCCTGCATCAGGCTCAGCACTCAGCAGGAAGTCTGCTTGAGGCCTCTCTCCCTCCTCCTCTGCCCCTTCCCCTGCTTGTGCATGCATGCTCTCTCACTCTCTTTCTCTCTCTCAACTAAATAAATCTTTAAAAAAAATGAAGAAGACTTTTTCTGAAGGCCTTTTCTCATGTTCTGTCTCTTAGTGGTCAAAGATTACTCCACACAGCATTAAGTCTCTGCACATAATGGTAGTGTTTCCTGGTTCTTCTGGGCAGTTTCTGGGGACTCACACAACAGTGATAGCAACCACAGCATGAACCACAATTTGGGGTGAGATAGCAAGCCAGAGGTCATCCCAGCATGCCTGACATAGTGGCCACCAAACAGACATGATGAGACAAGCTGGTGTTTGCACATGGATGCAAAGATATCCTGAAGTACCAAGAACTGGCATGGACGGGAACACCTACACAACGATGGAGGGATTAAGGCATGGGGTGATGACCTCGGAAAATAATTTTTCACTATCTTGCGAAGTTGAACATTTGTATATCAATTTGTATATCGTTTGACCGTGTGTGTAAGTGTAGAAACACCTGTTCTGGAGCATTTAGACCCTGTCAAAGATTGCACGTAGACAGGTTTTTCATGAAAGCCAAATAACGTAAACAATTCCTGAAGAACGGGTTAATAAAGTTCAATATAGTAACACAATAGAAAGAGAAAATGAATGACTTATAGTTTTATACAGCTTCATTTATAAAAATTATAATTTTAAAGAAGGAAATAAAGCAGTTTTTAGAAGACTGCACAAAATACGATACCCATTTTCTATGTCCCAAAACAAGCTTGTCATGGGATGTATATGGAAACACTCTGAATATAGAACAAGTGAATGATAGATTCGGGGTAGTCTTCACCTCTCAGGAGGATGAGAAGAGGTGGGATATGGAAGGAGCACTCAGGTAGCTGCACATGAGGGTGATTGGTAACATCTCAGTCCTACAGAAGAGTGTTGCTTCTATGACGTTCAGGTTGTCACTGTACCTTAACACTGACAAATATATCTATTTGCTTTTTTGGAGGACACCGAAGAAGACATCTTATGAGACAAGCAATGGCCTCCTGGTCGTGTCTTCCATTCCTTTCTCCCTCCCTCCCAGTATAGATTGCTAAAGCAGTTCTATTAATCTGGGAACCACGCTTGGAAAAGCACTGCTGTGATAACAGATCTCACATAATTTGAACTGGTAACTTAGGCTATATAATAAGGCAATCCCATGCCCTCCGTGTTTCCTCTCCCAGGGCAGATGCAAACATCTTCCAAATTGCGTAAGTGAAAAACATGGACACCATTCATGACTCTGGTTCTACCTTCCCCACCTCACCTCTATTAAATCATCACCTCCTCTCACTTAGAGCTACTTCATATACTTGGAATCTATCCATTTTCTCCATCCTCAATGTTACTGCTCTAGACAAAATAACCATCAGATTTAATCCCCTGGATTATTGCAATAGAACTGCTCTCTATCTCCCTTTGGCCCCTACATACTTTCTTCAAACGGTTTAGCAGGTGTCATTTTCCCAAGACAGAAATCTAATCATGCTGCTCTTGCTGAGAAGGTTCCTCAGGGGCCTCAGGGTAAAACACAAATTCCTCAAAGTGGGCCATCCACTCCCACTTGTTTATCTAGCCCTTGTGCACGTTCAAGACTCTCTTAGCAGTATTACTGTTTTATTACTGCCACGTAGTATAAGCTTCTGACTATCCCCATGTTTTTTCTTGCCAGTGCTGCACTTTCTAGAATGGCCTTCTACAAATTCCTGACTGGCTCCTCCCTGCTTCTTAGAACAACATAGCTTGTGTTCATCTCATCATGGCGGCCTGTTTAAAATGATGACACATGTCTCGTACATAGTCCCCTGCAACTTGCATTTATTCTTATCATGTACTTATTGCTGGTTTTGGATTTTAGAAGCCCCAGGCACTAAAAAGTCTACATTTACCCACACTCATCACATGTAATTCAAAAAATGAGAATGATGCTGGGTCATAAGATAGGTGGATGGAAATCTAACAGATTGTTGATGTTTCCCCATATGACTATGTGCTGCTTATGTTGAAACTGCAGCTATGCAATTTTAAAAAATCATGTGCCTATATTGCTGTGACTTTATGAAAACTGGACTTTTATTGAATAATTCACTGCTGCATGTATTTATTGTGATGTTTTGAAATTGTTTTGTTAACTATTAGACCCTCGGTGTCTGTTCCAGAAGAGCTAACAAATAACACATATTTGTTAATAGGAGGGAGGAATAAATGAGTAAACGAATGGCCACAGACTGTCATTCCTCTTGTCTTGCTGCTAATTACAAAGTGGCCTCTCACATTTTTCGATTTGACCTTACCCTTCTCAACTATATACTTTGCTTATCAGAACCCAGCCATCAAACTACATGAGTGGACAATTCTTCCATGACTACTTTTTAAATAGTTTTGAAAGAAGTCTCTTAAGTGATGTTTATTTCAGCCATTAATTCAAAAGTGACTTCTAGTTCTCCAAAATTAACAAAAAACCATCAGAGATTAAAACATCAGATAACATAGACACGTAATTTTTCATTTTATTTTCCAAGTAGTCAATCCAAAGGTATTATTTTTTGGTTTACTATAGAAATTAGTGATCCACAGAAAAATAACATGTTGCAAATGTAGCAGCTTAAAAAGACAATTTTTTTTTTTTTAAATCTCACAGTTTCTTTGAGTCAGGAATAAGGGCACCTGATGGTTTCGACTTAGAGTCTCTCCTGGGGCAGCAATCAAGGTGTCAACCAAGATTTCAGTCATCCGAGACTTAACTGGGTTTGGAGGATCCATTTCTGAGCTCACTTATACGGCTATGAAGAGAAAGTTTTGGTACCTTGACATGTGAGCTTCTCCATAGGACTTTTCATGAAACGGCTTCTCCCCGATGAGTAACATAAGAGAAAAGAGGGAAAGGTGTGAGAGACAGAGAGAAAGAGACAGAAGCCATAGTGTTCTATAACCTTATTTTAGAAGTGGCATACCGTCCGCCATCTTCTATTGGCCACACGCACCTGACCCTGATGCAAAGGGGGAGCGAGCCGTGCAAAGGTGTGAAGACCAGTATGTGAAGTCGTCGAGGACCACTGTGGAGACTGCACAGGAAGAATTTTGAGCAAGGATTTAGCATGATGTGACTTATGTCTAAAAGGATCATCCTCGTTGCATTTTGAGAAACAAGATGGAGGAGATCAAGATTGGAAGCAGGTGGGTCAGGTACAAGGCTGTCAGTGTTGAGGAAGCAGATAGTAAATTGTTGCTGAGCAAGGGTTGTAAAGTGATGGTATTGATAAATCATCAGGCTCTATGTGTATGTTGAAAGTGTGACCTGAAGGATTTGCTGATGGGCTGGATGTGAAGTGTGAGGGAAGTAGAGGAATTAAGGACAATGGCAGAATTTGGACTAAGAAATTGAATAGATGGTGGGGACATTCGTTAAGAAGGGAAAGATTGGTAGAGGGACTACTCTGGAGCAAGAGGAGGAACCAAGAATTCTGGTTGAAATACATTAAGTTGGGGTGCCTGGGTGGCACAGCGGTTAAGCGTCTGCTTTCGGCTCAGGGTGTGATCCCGGCGTTCTGGGATCGAGCCCCACATCAGGCTCCTCCGCTGTGAGCCTGCTTCTTCCTCTCCCACTCCCCCTGCTTGTGTTCCCTCTCTCGCTGGCTGTCTCTATCTCTGTCAAATAAATAAATAAAATCTTAAAAAAAAAAAAAAGAAATACATTAAGTTTAACGTGCCTATTAAATACCCAAGTAGAGGGGCTTCTGGATGGCTCAGTCAGTTGTGTCTGCTTTCAGCTCAGGTCATGATCCCAGGGTTTGGGATCAAGTCCCACATCAGGTTCCTTGCTCAGTGGGGAGTCTGCTTCTCCCTCTCCCTCTGCTGCCCCCCCCCCGCTTGTGCTCTCTCTCACTCTCTCTCTCTGTCAAATAAATAAATAAAATCTTAAATGAATAAGTAAATAAATAAATACCCAAGTACAGAGGACAGGTTGTTGAATTTACAAGTTCAGTTTCCAGGCAAGAAGCTGGGGCTACAGATATAAAAATAGGAGTCATAGGACTAAAACTGGGAGTCGTAAGATTAGAAACGCAGTCATCAGAGTAAACATGGTATTTAAGAACATGAGGTGGTTGAGATAATCTATACAATGATTGAAGAGAGAGAAAAGACGACGAAGAACTGAATTCTTGGAAATACCTGTATTTGGAGATAAGAAAGAAGAGAAGAATGTGATAACGTAGAAGACAGGGGAATTCAAGAGAACATCTACTCCCTGGAAGCAGGATGGTCAGGTAAGTCATTTGCAGCTGACGGGTCATGCAAGACGGAGATGAGAATTGACTACTAGATTTGGCCATGTGGAGGTCATTGCTGACCTCATAGACCAGTTATGGTGGGGGCAGAATCCAAACTGGTGTGCTTTTCAGAGAGATTGGTAGGAAAGGAAGAGGAAAAAGACATTTTGTGAAATAATAAGAAAGCAAAGCATTGGGACAGTAGCTGAAGGCTGATGGGTAAGCAGGGAAGAAAATTTAAAGGTTGAAGACTATTGTAGCATATTTGAATCCCAATCATTACAAACCAAAAGATTGGAGCAGATGAGGATAAAGTACAGCAAAGTGTACCTGCAGGAGAAAAATCCAGTCATAAATGTAAAATGAGAGCAGTTAGCAATGTTACCTGTTTTTCCACAACCAAATCCAACTGTTGCTTTTTGACTCCACAGACTATATGCAGATTTTTCTCTCTATTCCTTTCCTGACAACATTTCTTATACTTGGAATGAGCTTCCTCTCTCTCTCTCTCTTTTTTTTACCTGAAAAAAACATCTGTTCTTTAAGATCCAACTCTAAATTTGTCTCTTCTGAAAAATGAGCCTTAGATGAGGCTGAGTAGTGGCTCCCCAAATAGCTTTACATCTTAATCTCCAGAACCCGGAAATGTTACTTTATGTGGTAAAAGGAATTTTGTAGAAGTGATTGAGTCAGGATCCTACCTTGATCCTTAAATTTAGAATCTGGAGATGGGCAGATTATTCAAGTGGGCCAAATGTAATCAACATGGTTTTGGTAAGAGAGATGTGGGGGAATCATAGAGAAGAAGAGGATGTAATGATGGAAACAGAAATTGGAGTCATGTGATTTGAAGAGTGAGAAAGGGGTCACACACCAAAGAATATGGGCAGCCTCTAGAAGCTGAAAGGCAAGGAAACAGAGTCTCCCTTCAGAGCCTCCAGAAGGAATCAGCCTTGACTTGACTATAGGTGGTGAAATGAACTTCAGACTTCTGAGCACTGGAACTGTAAAAGAATAAATTTGGGTTGCTTTAGGATACCAAATCTGTGGTAACTTGTCACAGCAGTGATGGGAAAATAATGAAGACCTCCCCTCAAAAGCTCTTCCTTCATCTGGCTTCTTCGTCTTCCTCTTACCTCATGTGGAATTTATTTTACAACAGCTTTACTGACTTGCAATTTATATACCATAAAATTAAGTATTTAAGTGTACAATCAATGACTTTTAGTGAATTTACCAAGTTGTGCAGCAATCACCATAAACCAGTTCTAGACCATTCCTGTCACCCCAACATTATCCTTCACGGCTGTGTTCAGATAATTCTAACTCCTGGCCTCAGCTCCACACAACCATTAATCTACTTTTTGCCCCCATGGGTTGGCCTTTTCTGGATGCTTCAGTACATGCAATCATAGAGTACATGGTCTTTCGTGTCCGGCTTCTTTCACTCACCACGATGTTTTTAAGGTTCTTCCATGAGGCAGTACCTATCAGAACTTTGTTCCTTTTTATCATTGAATATTACCCCACTGGGTGGATATTCCACAATTTGTTTGTTCATTTAAAGGTTGATGGACAAGGCACCTGGGTGGCTCAGTAGGTTAGGCATCTGCCTTCGGCTCAGGTCATGATCTCAGGGTCCTGGGATAGAGCCCCAAGTTGGGCTCTCTGTTCAGCGAGGAGCTTGCTTCTCTGCTTCTCTCTCCCTTTGCCTGCAGCTCCCCCTGCTTGCGTTTTTTTTTCCTCTCTCTCTGTCAAATAAATAAATAAAACCTTTAAAAAAATACAGGCTGATGGACATTTGGGTTGCTCACATAATACTTGAATATCCATTTCTTCCTTATAATATTTTGAACCTACCGCTTGGTGTCATGTTATAGTTCCGAACAAGAAAGGAAGTCTGTCTGATTCACCTTTCTGTGCCCACACCCCATACCTGTATCTGGCAAATTGCGGTTGTTCAATGACCATCACTTGCCATCGTGTGTCGTTTCCATGACCCATCCTGCTAGTTCCGCTAGGGCATCATAACGACAGTCCAGCTGACAGGCAGCATTTCCTTCTCCAGCATTGCCTCTCCCTAGCCGCTTTCCATTTTTCTAACGCTGTACCTACTACTGTCAGCTGGTTGCAGTCACAGTTTGCTCAAAACCTCCTTTCACATTTCCTCGGGGCAAAGGACAGTGGGCTTCTCAGAGTTAAGGTCTAATATGGGCTCTGGAGAAAGAACAATTACTTGAATAAAAATGTTACCTCTTTGTCGTGTCCTTTTGCCAGACTACATTATGGATCTATGTAAAGAAGAATAACAGTGAACACATAAAAATAAATGGAAACCCCTCAGCCTCAAGAGCCCCAAGTATGTAACGAAAGAAAAAGAAAAATCCTTGCGAGGCAAAGTTAAATTCCTTTGGATGTTTCCAACATTCAGCTTTGACTCCCAATGATCAGCGGAGAATATTGGCCGATGATTCTAGGAGCCTTCAATGAATACCTCTTTTTAAGGATTTAGTTTCTCTTTCACGGCATTTTAGTAATCACTCACGCTGCTATGAAAATCGGATAATGGCCCACAATACATCCTGAAATGAAAAAGAATGCAAGGAGAAATAAAGCAAGAAAACCCACAACACGCGGGCATTATCAATTCAGGCTCACTCAGGCTTCGCAGGTGGAATCAGTCTTAATTCAAAGGGCCCTCTCCTCAGAGATTGAGGCAAGTGATACTTTTCTTTGTGGCCTTTCGGAGCTTTTCATTCCACACAATCATAGCACACACCAAGTTTGAAAGCTGAGCTTTCGGAAATATGTAACAGGACATTGAAATGAGAAAAGGGAAAGAGGCAGAAAGACATTTTATTGAAAAGCATTTCGTAGAGCTTAGCTTACAATTGGACACTTGCCTTTGATGGGTCTGCTTTTAAAATAGGAAATTGATTTTCAGTTAACCAACTGAAAGAAAAATGCACTCCCCACACTCTAGCTCTTAATTCTGCAGGCAGTCCTTCCTTCCTTTCGGACTTTCCTAGTAAAGGAATTTGAATACTTCGCCAATGGAAAGTGCACAGGGTTTAGGCATGCTGCTCAGGAGCAGTTCAGTCCAAATTTATGTTGTACCTTCTGTTTTCCCCAGGACTGAAAACAGAACACTTCCATAGAGGCGGGATGTAGTTCGGAAAAAAGAAAAAATTGGGTGAGCAGGCAAGGCCACTCTTCGAAATGTGCCAATGTGTGATAAGTGAATTACATTCTAGTATATGAAATGTGACACGTGTGAATTAATTACTGATACTAACTTGATTCACATTAAGTTGCCAGTAATTTGTCATTTTAAATAATCTATGAAAAAATTATATTGGTTTATGATCCATTTCAAATGAGGAACCTTAAGCAGACAAGACAGTGTTGTGAAGTAGAAATACCCAAGGGATGTTTGGTTGTTTTTCTCATTCTGTCACTATCGGCTCTCTGATCACGGGGACAGTCTTTCTTCTTAATTTCCTCAGTGCCTAGCATAGTGCATAATACATATTATATTCTCAAAGAATATTTGTTGAGTGAGTGATTGAATGAACAGTACACGTTAGTGGATATTTGATTTCACAAGGCTTTTGTTTCTGAATCAGTAAAAATAAAATGAAATAAAACGATGTTGGTTCCATGCACTTGAAAGGGGCCTCTAACTCCAAAGATCATAAAATGTAGAAATGGGATGTCAGCTTATTCAATGAACTTCTAATGACATTCCGATTATGGTCATCTTGTCTACTTAAATATCACAAGTTACAGGAGACTCATAATCTCATGAGGAAGCCAACACCATATTTGGTTGGCTTTCATTCTCAAAAAATACGTCACCTTATATTAAGCTCAAATACAGCTGTCTACCATACAAGCATTTTTTTCCCTCCAGGGTAATATATGTGATAAGACGTTAGATGCAACTCTTCCTGAGTGTTAGAATTTTAGCAAAGACTCTAACAGCCGAGAAGGGAATAGTCGGCACAAGGTGAACCCATATTCCAACATAAGGTTACCTAGATCATGCATTCAGGACTTGCAATGGAGTTGGCCCAGACTAGTTTCCTTCCACTTTGGCCCATCACCTACAACCTGGCGATATAAGCAAATGCTAGGGATGTAAAGGATGAAAAGATTGGATAATTCCACACTGGCAATTAATGATATATCTCAAGAGTGATTTAAGTAACTTCCTTTAACAGCCTATTTACTCAACGAGGTACGTGCTCCCGTCAGCTGGGGGTTACTAAGACCTATGTGTTTAGACTCGACTCTCTTGGACTAGTGCTCAGACCTCTCAGCAGGGAGTGCTGCTTATCTCCAGGTGGCATTTCAGGAGCTCAAGAGAGGGTCCTACAAAACATGTGATCAGTTTTTGAGGGGGCTGAGCTATCTGGTTTTCTCTGATATGAGCGAGAGGCGCAATGAAGCTGTTTATGGCCGCACCAAAAGAAACTGGTGGTTAGAGCCAACAGCCACTAATGGCACATCAATAGTAGGAACAGTAAACAAACATACAAATAAATGAAAGAAGAAAATCCCATTGTCTCCCCTTTCTCCTACCTTTCATTTTCCCTCGAATGATTTCTGCTGGCAGAATGTAAAAGTCAGCCAGGTAGCAATGATGTCTGGTGTACACAGTTTATAGAAATTTGGACTTGGTTTTACAAAGGAGAGTCAAAAAAGGTGAATTTGGACAGGAAAGAAGGTGATACATAAGTAAACCAGTACCACCTACGCCTTTGGTTGTTCAGCAAACTTCCACACCATCCTACACATACTTGACTCTTCTTGTGACAAAATAAAAATCACTTCCTCTGCCTAATGAGATGTAACTCTCTGGACAAATGGAGATGCTCTTGCCTTCTCTCTAAATAGGGTAGGAACAAAATCACAAAATGAGGTCCATTTCTCTTTTAACTCAGCTACAAAACCACTTAAATGATCTTGAACCTAAACATTAAATTATGTAGATAAGTATCACCAACCAACTAATTGTATATGCAATAACAAGCAAAAAAGCTAAAAAAGGAAAAAATATATTATGTATGCTAATCAACAAGAGGCATCCTCCACAATTTCTGTGAGAACTGCAGTGCGTATATGTGTGTAATTAATATAATCTAATATTTGTATCACTTCTGGAACTAATCACGAGACTATAATTTCCTTTTTTTACAAGAAAGTTCTACAAGACGCCCTCCCACTAACTTCAGATATTAAATTGCAAGTCTAGGATGTCACCTGTGCTTCTGATCAACTGGCTGTAGATGGGAGGTTTCCAGGGGCCCTTCGGTGAGTTGAATTAATTTGACAGAGTGGCTCACAGAACTCAGAGAAACACTTTGTTTACTAGATTACTGGTTACTACTGATTCTTATAAAAAGATATAATTTAGGAACAGCCAGATGGAAGAGATGCAGAGGACGAAGATACATATGGGCAGGGGCAAGGAGCTTCTGGGCTCTCTGTGGGTGAGCCACTCTCACTGCCTCTACACATGTCCAACCCCCCCCCAGAAGCTCTCCAAATCCTGCCCTTTGGGTTTTTATGGAGGCTTCATTACACAGACATGATTGATTAAACAGTTGGCCATTGGCAACTGATTCAACCACCAGCCCCTCTCCGGATCCTGGAGGTCAAGGGGGTGGGACTGAAAGTTCCAGCCTTCTAATCACAGGTTGTTTCCCCTAGTAATCAGCCCCATCTTTAAGTATTTCCAAAAGTCACCTCATTTACATAAACTCGGGTATGGTTAAAGGGGTTTTAAATGTATATCAAGATGTCTTTATAGCTTTTATCACTTAGAAATTTCCAAGAGTTTTAGGAGCTCTGTGCCAGGAAGAGGGCCAAAGATGAAAAATATATTTCTTATTATAAATCACAATATCACAATCACTGAGTAAAAGAGAAGCAACTTCTACTTCCGCCCCTTGGTTCCTCTACTTATGTATTCTGCTATGAGAAAAATAGCATCATTATATCGATAGGTTATTCAGACCATAACTTATCCTCTAAAATGTAATACAAACATTTCAGGGTCTTTTGAGTCTGTTTGTGCTGTATTTGAGTCTTCCGTGGGCCATTTCACTATTGTGTCAGGTCAGCTGCTTCTGCGTGATGAGGTCCGTACAAGGTAATCTGAGGAAACTCTGTAGTGGTGAGCCCACTGCCATGCTTCTTTATTGATTTGAGTCCCTTTGTCAAAAGTAATATTGTAGGAGATTTCATGATGGTGAGCAAAATGTTCTACAAGTCCACAGATGGGCAGAAGGATTGTGGGCAAGGGAAGCAATGCATATCGGGAATATAGGTCTACTGTAGTAAAGGGAAGATGTTCTGCCTCCATGACGAAAGAGTCCAGCAATTAGGGACTCCTGAGGGGCTCGGTCAGTTGAGTGTCTGCCTTTGTCTCAGGTCATGATCTCAGGGCCCTGGGGTCCTGGGCTCCTTGCTCAGTGGGGAGCCTGCTTCTCCCTCTGCCTGCCTCTCCCCCTGCTTGTGCTCTCTCTCTCAAATAAATAAATAAATAAAATATTTTTTTAAAAAATCCAGCGATTAGCTTGCTCTCAGGGGGCTGCCTCGTTCCACATGAGGAATGGTATCATCCGGGAGCCCTCAGTGTTGGTGTCTGTTGTGGTCAAGACAGGCATTCACTGCAGTCAGTAGCCGAATTACCCTCGATAAGGAAAAGTCAGAGTTTCTGACCCTATTACATCCTTATTATTCACTTACTGGAATATTATGGGCATTTTTTCCTATGTCTTTCTATGAAAACTAATTCATTGAAAATATTTTTTAATGGACATTTCATTTGTTTTCTAGGACAGTTTTCTTTGTAACTGAAGTGTGACATCAATTCGATTAAGCTATAAGCTTGAGTCCCAGTCAAATGAGTTTTGTCTTTGAATTAAATAAAAAGCAATCTCTTTTAGAGTCTGGGCTTCCAGAGAAACAAGAGTAGTTGTCTTAATTATTGGCTGCTCTGTGCCTTTACCTCTGACAATTTTATTCACTTCTATTGAATTGGGTTTGCAATTTTTATTCTGTTTTACCCCTTTCATTAGAAACAACATGACTGAGGTTTAACTAAAGTAGCTTCAGGCTGTACTAGGCAAAGTTGAATTGACTTTGCACAGCTTGGTTTCTTCAAGTCTTTGGATAATTAGCTATGAACAGCTAGTCCCTGGGGCTTGTGGGTCCATCAGGCTATTTTTAAAGGTACTCCTGTGTCAAAGGAAAACACCATGGGGCATAGCCCACGTATTGCTTTCCACCATTTTGTGTTTCCCCAGGCTTTTAAAATAAGCTCTAAATCCATCTCTACAGAAATACTTTCTAAAAAAGCTTCCACTACCTACATCGCTGTGTGTTCCTTACGGTAACTAATTTAGGATCTTTGTATATATTTACTGGGTGTGTTTTCCGCCCTTGTTGCCATTGTTATGTTTATTTTGCCTCTCCTGCCACTCCTCCTAATTCTGGATTTTTTTTATCCATTTGGTTTTTACTCTTAGGAGAGCTCTCTCTCAAGTTTAGGGTTTTGGCTAGATAAAAGTGATATTGAAGCAATGACCACTGGCTTCAAAATCAGTCACTTCACAGTATTGGTCCTCATTGACATTATATCAGATGACTAAATATTTGTCAAAAGAAATAATCTTTTAATGATAAGCTGTCATATATTAGCCTTTTTCATATAATTTCATATAATTTTTGAAAAGTGGTCCATCAGGAATTTATCACAGCGGATTTATAACTATTCATATAATTCATAGGTTTCACTGTTGTCCCTCAAGTTGACTTTTATTTTTTTAAGATTTTATTTCTTTATTTTGGAAAGAGAGAGAAAGAAAGAGAGAGAGAGAGCATGAGTGGGGGGCGAGGCAGAGGGAGAAGACGACTCCCTGCTGAGCAGGGAGCCCAATGTGGGACTAGATCCCAGGACCCTGAGATCATGACCTGAGCTGAAGGTAGATGCTTAACTGACTGAGCCACCCAGGCACCACCTCACGTTTGAGTTTTTTATTTCTCTTCTTATCCTTTGTCCTCCTCAATGCCTTGCGCAGACATGTTTTTTTCATAATTGGTACTCATTCAACATTTGTCAAATATACAGTAACTTATACAATTTTTTTAAACTTCCACTTACTTAATTAAAAGAAAATACATTGGTAGACTTTACCTTCCTCTCAACAGATTTTCCAAACTCTCAAAGCAAACGAGCAAACAAACAAGCAAACACAATCTCTTTTGAATGCTTACTTTCTACCTAAGAACTGTAGGAAGGAACAAGACATTATCATGACAGTTCCAAGAAGAAATTATATCTGGAAATGAAGAAGGCACGCGATCTGGTGCTGATCTGGTAGCACAAAAGAAAATTCAAGGGGAAGAGAAGGGTCTGCCCAGATTTTGAACTCTTTGGGGTATTTGCTGTCAAAATATTGATATGATTTGATGAGAGGATCTCACCTAGGCAAGCTGTCAGGAGCCTTGTCTGGCCGACATAATATGGAAGATAGGTAGTGGGCCAGTGTGGTCCAGTAGAGGTGTCAAGGAGAGGACTTAGAAGACCAGCTGTCACAGGTTGCCACCTTAGAGCTTATGACTGTCGTCAAAAGTACTTTTGCAATCTCATCCCCTCTTCCACTGCCAGTATCTATGGCAGGTGGACCAGAAATCGGATAAAAGGTCTCCTGATAAAAAATATAAGTCTATACCATGCATTTTCATATTGATTTTATTTAATTGAGCATTTTATCATACCCTGCTGTATTTTCTTTTGCTGTCTTATTTTATCAATAAAACTACAAGCTGATTGAATATGCTGAACTTGGTTTGTATATCTTTTGACTGCTTCTTCTCTCTCCACTTCCAACTTCTAAGTTATTAGGAACTGGTCTGAATTGTTAATAAGGGATAAAAATGCATTTCGGTTCATTTTCTCCCATCTAAGAGCTCCTCAAGGGGAGATGTTATGTTTCATTCATCATTGTATCTCTAGGGCCTATTATAAACCTCTTGTACATTAAATACTCAACACATATTCTTTGAATGAAACGGAAAATTAAAAAGTGTACATACGAATGAACCAATACATCTAAAATAGTACTGTTTGGGATTATCAAAAACAGTCATGAAAATAAATTTATGGTAGAGGGCCTGGCCTTCCAGGACCCTGCAATGCCAAGTTTGAATCTTGGTCCTCTCCGCTATCTGCCTTGAATAAAGGCAATTGATGATGGGCTGTGTCTCTATAAACACATGGTTATAAGATTGATCTTGGTCTGTTGGGATTAGAGAGAAGAGTAGGAAGAACCTGAGATTTTGCTTTAAACAAAAGAAAGATAGACTGGATGCAAGATGAATAGAGACAGACATGTCCATGCATAAGTAGAAAGTGTGGGACAGGCTAAGAGCTATGTTTTCTGTGCATAGAGACATGGATTTGGGCAGCTGAGAGTGAATTATAAGAAGTATTGGGGGGGGTTATAATCAGCATTGGCTGCCATACCATTGAACTAGTAGCTTTGCTGCTGTCATTTGGAATTTTTGTCCTAAATCACAGAGATTCCTTAAATGTGTAAGACTGTCTGTAAGACTGGCTACCAGTGAATGTCCTGGTCACACTGAATACCGTAACCAGATACACTGATTTTTATGCCATATTTTAAGACATTGTGCTCATCTTTTCAAGACTTAAAAAGTTCTGATATTTTGTTACCCCTGGCCAGGTGGCCATGTTAATAAGACCAAAATATTAGCAATGGTTTTGGCTGCTTATTCATACCAGGTAGAATTTGGGAGTTGACAGAGAATTTGGAAAATCTACAACTTCCATTCTAACTTTGGTATGCCCACACGTAGTATTCAATGGATGCATCCAGAAAAATTTATGGCAGTGGGCAGTGCTATAATATATCTGTGACAATGAGCTTAGTGCATACCACCTATTTTCAGTTTTTCCTCATTTATATTCCTTCTATTTACATAGAGTTGTAATCTCCAACATGCAGTACTGGTCTCCCACATTATTTATTGTTTCAATATAGGGGACAATTACATATAATTAGCTGGATGACACTAGTCGTTTGCTGGTGGAATTTGCTATGAATGCATTTGCTTCTTCGGGGAGTTGCTTTCTATTTCCTGCACTACTGCTCCGGTGCTGTTTAGAGAGACCTACCTTTTTTTTTCTTCCTTATTTATTGCTTCATTGGTCCGAGGCAGGAAGAAAGCATATGAAAATCAGTACGCAACAGCCTGTGAATAACTATTACAGAAGGCAGAGAAAGAGTTGCACACCAATTAGAAAACACACAAATAGGCACCAAGTGAGCTTTCAACAACATATTCATTTGTGGGTAAAGAAATCCAGGTACAGTTGTGAGTTTCTTATGCTATTTTATGGAAACTGTTGTCTGATGCCATGGAGGAGGTGATCTGTATCGTATCTTATTTCTCCACCATGATGTGTTCTGCATAATTGGATTTTCCAGATGGCTAAAGGTCACCACCTTGTTATGAACCCTTAAAATAATTAGCATTTTCCAAAAAGTTGATTTTCTAAATTATATTCGTCTTTCTTCTGCCTTTTAAAATAGTTCACAGAACATAACTGAACCTACCGTGAGGTTCTCCAAAACATGATCTTAAGCCAGGCTATGCCCCATAGGATAGATTCTTGGGCCCATCGGAGCTTAAGTAAGTGGGATAAATGATCCAATATTTCTGAAGTACTGTCCATGTGGCAGCCTCTTTGTATAAGGAAATCTCTTTTAAAAAGTTGGGTAGAGCATGCCTTGGAGATCTGGGGTATAAGGCAGTAGACTGCGTTAGGCTCCAGCTGTCCATCTTGCCATTCTACCTGTGAAGCGTGCAATCTCATTTATTATCGTCTCTTCCAAGGGCTTATCTTGGTCCCCTAGCTGATTTCCTTCTATCCTAGATTTCTACCTCTTTGGCATTCTTTACCCATAACTTTTTTAGATTGTCATATTTATCCTTGGCCTGCTGGACTGACTTTCTGACTTGGACAGTGTAATCTCACCTTGCCCTCTCTATGGATTGCATATCTAGTATACCTTAGATGAGATGATCCCAATTGCTTTAATTAGGATATGATGGCTTACCATTCATTACATTTGAACATTGGCAACCGCATAGGGTTTAAAAAGATCATAAGAGCTTTCTTTCTAATTAGAGTATGCTACTTTCTCCTTTCCTCCTCTAGTGCATATTGAATGTTACTGACCACTGCCACTCTTAGGATCACAGAATATCATATATGGGATGGTCGGAAGAAGTCAAAGAAATGATACAGTCTAACACTTCCACTTCACTCAGAGAAAATGGAGCTCAGGAAAGCAAGGTGGTTGATCCAGAGATATAACCAGCAAATGGGATAAGATTCAAATTAATATTCTTTCCACGTTCTGTTAGTTTTAAAGCTTTTGTCTCCTAATTTCTGTATCCTACTTCTTACTTTTATACCTCTGGTCTGTTTCATTTTAACTTCCCTTCTGAGGCCCACCATTCTTAGCCATTGTTGCCCTCCAAGGATCCAAAGAGATAGTCACTATATACTCATGTCTCTGAGAACCACTCACAAGCAGGGAATCTACCATGCAGGCTTTGTGTTAACAAATCCCAAATCTGATTTTCCATTTAACATCATCACAAAATCACTTCTCACAGACGTCTTTGAATTTCGTTTTATTTTGTGATCACAGATGCTGCACCTTTCCCTTGGTCAGAAGTCTTAACTTTACGTCTACCACTGGGAAGTAGGAAGGAACATGGGTGGCAGAGGACATGTCTCCAGTTCTCATGAGAAAACAGCTCAAATTTCCTATACTATTAATGGGAATCCACACAGTTTCTTAGTACTAGTTATTAAGAACAGCCCTTTACTCAAAGCTAGGGCATAGCAAAATATTCAATAATGCATTTCCTGTGCCTCTGAAAATCAGTCTGAAAACAGAAAGAAGTTAAACACTTTGTTCAATCATTTATTAAAATGAAAGTAGCGTCCTGGAGCTATGGGAACACGGGGAGCCATTGCCATGTTCGATTTATTTTTAGCTGTTGTCAATTGTACATGAAAAAGACCCTAGTGTGCAGTCCCT